>NC_072020.1:19950380-20567463 GCF_027791375.1 Indicator indicator | reverse complement strand
AAGAGCTGCAATATAATATTCTTAATGAGGTCTATTGATTAAGCTATTGGATTGATTTTGGTTTTTTTTCACAGCTATGTCAGCCAGGCCCACTTTTAGTAAAATACAAAGCTATGAGAAAAGAATAGGACTTTTAGGTATCAATAATTATTAGAGACTATCAATAATTATTAGAGACATTCTCCAATTTGTACAGATGATTTTACAAACTACTTGTGCATTTTTCTAGCAACTAAGTTTTTGCATGCTAACATTTTCAGAGTTTATCATGAAAGTTTGGAATGTATACTTATTCATATGTGTGGTCTGCAAATGTGGGAGAAGCATCTGCAATCAAAACATTCTGCAGAAAAAGAGATATGGTCATTGTAGAAATAGAACAATAATTTCTGTGGGTTGTGCCTTTATAGTAGCAAGTCTTTAAAAAATTCTATGTAGTGCAACAACAAATATGAAGAAAGATCCCTGACTTGCCCATGTAAATGTTTTCATTTCTTCTTTTATTCATAGATGCTTTTGGCCTGAACTAGCAAGTAATGTTTTTTCGAGATAAGTTTGATCTTAATGATCACTAAAATTTCCTTTTTCAAATTAAGTAAGATTTGTGGGAGACATAAAATTTTATAGACTAAATAACAAGCAAACAAGCCATATTCAAGTCTTCAAGCTAAGTAGATGTGGGAGATAATTACTTGGAATTTGATTTCATTATATTAATCTGATAAATGAAGGGAATTTTGAATGAATTATTATTTTAATGATGTCTCTGCTATGATTATTTTTTATTATCCAAGTCCTTATCGAGACAGTTTTCAAGGTCTGTTGACAGGAGCAGCATCAATTATGTTCTTCCAACATACATAACGAACCATGAACCATGCAAGATATTAACGCAAGAAGAGACTAATAAACCTTTCTTTTGGCTCCTACTTATGCTCAAAACTTCCTTCATGGACATTCTGAATTTATATTAAATTAGAAATGAGTGAATATTACAATAAATAAACAAAAGCTCAAGCAATGTTGGTTTTTTTTCTATGGATCTATCTAAGCATCTTAGTTTTTCCTTTCGTGTTATCCTTCCCTCTGTGTTTGAAACGACGGCTCATGATTTTCTCTCTAGTCTCTGCTGTAAAAATTGAATTTATAATGCTGCCCATAAGAGGTCAATAATAGTTAAGCCATAAGTATTTTATGGGCTACTACTTCTTCATTATTCCCCTGTGTTGGCGTTTGCACCAATATCTCATAGGTTGCTTTAGAATAGAATAGTCTGGTTAGGAAGGGGCCTCCAAAGGTCATTTAGTCCAACCCCCTCTGCAGTAAGCAGGGGCATCCTCAACTAGATCCGGCTGCCCAGTGCCATGTCAAGCTTCACCTTGAATATCCCCTGGGATGGGGGCCTCAACCACCTTCCTTTGCAAGAAAGTCTTTTCCTCTGTAGTGGTGACTCTCTGACATGTTGGTGCTTCCAAAACATAAAACAGGGCTCTGAGATACTGTGCAGTAATAACCACAACAAGAGGAGGAATGAATACAGGTGTTAACACTATCAGATAACAGTGCTAGGCAGATCCAGATAGTACAAGGGATGAAAATCTGTCCAGACCAGGTTTATGAATCACAGTTATTTCACTGAGTTCCTCAATGTCATCTCATCCTCTTGTCTGAGCTGTAGATTCAATTAGCCAGAAATGAAAACTTAACTATTCATATATTCACTTGCTGTAGATGATGTAAATAGTAAGTAAGGAAGGAATTTTTCATTTAGTTTGAGTGATTTTTTTTTTTTTTTAAACAGGAGATTTAAAATTAAATGTTGGAGAAGACATTTGCCAAGAAATTTGAACAAACAGATTTGACCAAGACATTGGACTGTGGAAATCAAATTCATTCAGTTTCAGAGCTGAAAATTGACTAGCACCCCGCATGTTTATTTGCATTGCTGATTACACTTTGTTTTTAAGCACTGAATATTCTCAAATGTGAGGCTGTTCTTGCATTTTCCCTTAACTGATAAGAAACATGAAGACTGGCTTCACCACATGCATAAGAGCAGTGGTGTTGAATCCCAGAATCTTACTTCTCGTTAGTCAGAGGTCTGAAGAATTTGTCTGCATTTGGAACATGATTGCCTCACTTCAGCCTTTAGTCTAGCTGGAGAAATGCTGAAGCAATACAAATATGAAGCAAGTGCTTATCAGTCTAAGAGATCAAAAGGATAGTTTGTAGACTTTCATTTTTACAAAACCATAAATGTACCAGAAGTCAGAGGGTGGAAAGAGGAAGCTTGACTCAATTCTGATACTGAAATAACTCTGAACTATCATATTTATTTTGATGTTAATTAAGCTGAACTCACCGAAGCTCTGCCACGAGATTAATGAATGCCTGGGAGGAGGTGATATAAACCCCAGTCAATGATTAATCCCCAGGGAATGCCCTAGGATACAGTCAATATAATTTTTGGAGAAATTACCTGATAATTGAAGAATAATCCTAACCATATGTAATCTTCTACCTTAATGGAAGCAATTACCATTCACAGGTTTTTTTGTAAGCCTCTTTCAGTCAGTAAGACCCTGATATCTGGCATCAAGAGTAGCTTCTTATATATATGTAATATACAGAGTGATATAGAGTACCTGTCTCAGTGCTCAAAGCCTCTCAGGTTGAAAAAGAAGTTAGCATTTAATCTTCAGATTACCTGATCATTCATTCCATACATCAGTGTGCTAATGCATTGATCTCAACCACGAAGAACTCAGGGGTGGGGTCCAACAAGCTAGTATCTTGGGGGGCTTACAAAAAAGCTGGTGAGGGACTTTTTAGGATGCTGTGTAGTGATAGGACTAGGGGGAATGGAGCAAAACTAGAAGTGTGTAGATTCAGATTGGACGTTAGGAAGAAGTTCTTCACCATGAGAGTGGTGAGACGCTGGAACAGGTTGCCCAGGAACAGGTGGTGGAAACCTCATCCCTGGAGGCTTTTAAGGCCAGGGTGGATGGGGCTCTGGGCAGCCTGATCTAATGGAAAGTGTCCCTGCCCATAGCAGGGAGGTTGGAACTAGATGATCTTTGAGGTCCTGTCCAACCCTGACAATTCTGTCATTCTGTGGTTTTATCATAGAATCATAGAACAGAATCATAGAATTAACAAGGTTGGAAAAGACCTCAGAGATCATCAAGTCCAACCTACACCCAGCACCTCATGACTAACTAAACCATGGCTTCAAGTGCCACGTCCAATCCTTTTTTGAACACCTCCAGGGGTGGTGACTCCACCACCTCCCTGGGCAGCACATTCCAATGGCAGATCACTCTTTCTGTGAAGAACTTTCTCCTGACCTCAAGCCTAAACTTCCCCTGATGCAGCTTGAGACTGTGTCCTCTTGTTCTGGTGCTGGTTGCCTGGGAGAAGAGACCAACCCCCACCTGGCTACAACCTCCCTTCAGGTAGTTGTAGACAGCAATAAGGTTACCCTTGAGCCTCCTCTTCTCCAGGCTAAACAGCTCCAGCTCCCTCAGCCTCTGGTTTTTTTTACCAATCTGTGTATGATACCTTTTTTTTTTTACTAGTCTGTGCATGATCCTTTTTTTTTTATTTGCTGTTATTATTATTATTACTAGTAGAAGTAGTAGCAGTAGTAATAGTATTTTTTTTAATTTTGTTCAGATAACTGAGAGAGAACTAAGCTTTGTATCCCCTATTTACATTATATAGCGACATGTTTCCATGAAGCCTTACTAGGACTCTTCATAGCCTGAAATTACCACATAACGCTATTGAAAGAAGAAAGCACTACCCTGTGGAAGTCAGGCTATGAAACATCACTCTCTCCATTGCTTACAGTGTGCCTCAATAATTTACTATGAAAGTAGATTTTATGTGACTGCTGAAAAGTGTAATTAAATGTATACTTACTGACCCCATCAAAATATTTTCTCTGAACAGTTTCAGATCAGTTTTGTACAAACTTGAATAATAAACAGGAATGCACGACTGGCAAGTTAGAGCAACACAAAGAAGAGGAGGCAGGAGGAAAGCCAATACAAATTCCAATCTAAGGACCAGACACTCAGAAATTGTTTTAGTGGGATTTGCCATGGGAAGCTTTCAAAAGTCTGTGTAAAAGAGGTTAAAAGAAAAGTAAGGAAAGAAAATTCTTTGGCATGTTAGACACCAATGCATACTCCTTTTCTTTTCATACATAGCAAATTTATCTCCAGCTCAGGCACCTGTGTAATCAAGACAGTGTTAAATTTCTTTGAACTCCTCTAATTTGGGTTTCATGCATCACATTTGTTTAAAATGTTTAATAACTTTTTCACTAATTGCTTGTTTAAACCCACTCATGCTGCCAAGCATTCTGTTATAACTGATAAAATATAGATCACTCTGAATATTTATGTGTGATTTGTGGGCAAGTGACATTTATGATTAATACAAACTTAATTTGGTAGTGGAATCAAGGAAGAAATGTCTCTGTGTATTCTACTGGAATGATTAGCAGAGGTCATTAATCAAGAAGTCTCTTTTTGTTCTTAATTTTATGCCACATGAATGAGTAAAGACACAAAAGAACTGAGTATTTCATCAAGCTCTGCCTCTCTTTATGTGAAATATTCAATTCTCTTATAAAACACTTGCACATCTTTAATGTTTTTAATAACTCTTCTTTTGTGTGTGTCCTTTTTTGTGAGTGAGGCCTGCATACTATTCAGGAAAAAAAAAAAAAAAAAACAAAACAAAAAACCAAAAAACCCCAAGCATTTCTAGAGTACATAACCATGAATTGGACTCCAAATGACAGATTGGTGTTACAGAGTCACATCTGAATGCTGGACAAGGCTCAGGTTAGATCAGACTCAAATCTCTTCCTTTTTTTAAGTCTGCAAAAGTCACACTTAACTGAAGAAAGAATTTAATTTTGATTCTGGTTTGGTGGTGTATTTTTTAGTTTGGGGGTTTGTTATTTTGCTGTTGTTTTTTTGGGTGGTGGGTTTTTTGTTGTTATTATTGTTGTTTTCATTTTTCCCTCTGAGTTTGTTACATACATAGCCCATATTTGGTGTCAAAGGTGCTATGCAGCAGCTAAGGATGATCCTGTGACATACACAAGTAAAGCAGCAGATTGAACAGTAAGATCCACTGCTAAAAAATCAGTCTTTAGTTGAATTAAAAGAGCATATGAAGGTAATGTAAAATAGCCTCTTAATAATATCAATCAGTATCTTCAGCAATAACAAAAATAGAGATAATTAACTTCTTCCTACAATATATGACAATCTGAGATAAAGAAAGGGTTCTCAAACATTGGAACAGGCTACCAAGGGAAGTGGTTGAATCCCCATTGCTGGAGGTGTTTAACAGATGCAGACATTTGGTGCTGAGGGCCATGATTTAGCACTGGACTTGACAGAGAATGGTTAGACTTGATGATTTGAAAACTCTTTTCCAACCAACATGATTCTATGATTCTAAATTAAGGTAAACAAGGCTTTTAACTCTGAGCCACTATCACTAAGAAGATGGAGACAGGCAATGAATAAATAAGTAATACATTTTTGGTCATCATTGTTTTGTGTGAGGTTAAGGTTAGCTGTTAATAAAAATCGCGTCCCAGTGGGAGTATATCAATGTATCAAAACACCACACTGTGACGTACAGATACACACCAGTTTTAAGAATGCCCAACAGAATGTCATGAAAGAGGTGAAATGTCACTTTTTCTCCAGGCCTACAGCATCCAATCTGACTACCGCAAGTTTTTATTTTGTTTTAAAGTTCGTTAGGATTAATTAAAGCAACAGGAATATTTTCACAACCCTTCTGCAAGTACAACCTCCATCTCTTACCCAGGTGCCTGAGTGGAAGCCACCAATTTAATACAGGTTTTGCTGAGGGTAGAACTCACAAAAACAAGTGGCACACAACTGTTACAAGCTGAACTGCAAAGACAGAAATCTGTACGTTTGCTAACTTACAAATAAACAATTATCAAAACCAGAGTGGGTTTTATGCTTGCAAATTTACATTATTGCAATTAGAAAACAGCAAAACATCTACAGTTGTCAAAAAGAGCAAATAAAAGGCAAACAAACTAATGAGCCACATCATTCACATCTGAAGAGTGTGCTGCAAGTTTGTAGAGATAAATGAATATACCACTACATCTAATTATTATTGTTAAGCTATTAAAAAAAATCTAGCAGTTTAGATTGTAATTATATTTTTTCTATGTCACCCAAAGCATGTTTTTTTTCCCTAAAAACTGTAAAAAAATAAAAATCTTGCTGAAGAATATGCAGAAAATCAGTAATAAATCTTTGTCTATGTTGCTTGACTCAAAATATACAATGTGGCGAAGAGCAGTAAAGTAAGTAGTGTTAAACTCCCTGTAGACATTTATTTTGCATTCTTCAGACTGGGTAACTGAGCACATTCACTTGTGTTGATATAAGCAGTCGTCGTCTTGCTGAGAACAGAGGCATACAAAGTTATCTTTAATGCTCCTTGACATAGTTTTACAGGTGAATTCAGACAACAGCTTCAGAAATCCTCTGATTTCAGATTCTCCTGTGTCTGCAGAGTCCATAAAGGAATCAGTGAATGGTCAGATGTAGGTTCTGCACTTTAGAAAACACAAAACCCAAAGCACTAATATTTGCTAATTGATTCACTTTTTAATGAACTTATCCATGACATTTTCTAGAACCTACTTTATAAAAGTCCTTTTTTATAAAGAAAAAGGATTTATTTTCCTTTTTCCTTTTTTTTTTCATCTGCTCATATTTCTAGTTTCATTTTGAGGGGTTGTTAACTAATGTACTTCACATCTTTACTGATGCAGCAGAGCCTTGCAATAAAATCTCACAGCTCTTGTTAAGACTGATGTCCATTATTCGCCAAAAACTTCACTTTTCTAGTAGCCTTGAGAAAGAAAAAAGAGAAGCACAAAACATATTCTTCTTCACAGCAGTTTTGTCTGATGTTCTGTTGCGGCTTCTCTGCTTGTTTCCCAAGGAAATAGGCACCTAAAGCATTTTCCACTAAAAGAAATGTACTGCCCATTACTTAAATGGCAATGCTTTTACCCAGTTTGAACACGAGAACCTTGTACAAGATTTCATGCGGAGAAAAATAGAGGTTTAGAACTCATGTCAATTATTCTCTGAGTTTATAGTTTTAACCACACACAAAAAGGAAATGTCAAGTGACAGAGATAAGAAAATTGCAGAGATTTTTAACCAAGGTGATTTTCTTAGTGGGTGCAAAATAGTAAGCCACCTAGAACAGGAATGTGTTGAGAATAGGAGCGGCATAAACTTAACTTCCAGGAACTCCGCCAAGTTTGGTGTTCACCTTGAAAATCACTTACATGATGCTTGATTTTGCTCTGACATAATCACCAGCTAAGGAAAAGGAAAAAAAAAAATAAGGCAACAACAAAAATCAACAAGCAAACTGCTGATATCCTGCTAAGAATGAAGACAGATATCCATGACTAAATCAAAATAAATCACTAGAAATATTCACCTGCCTGAAAAAGTCATTGCATGTGTTTGGTCAATCCTCCATAATGTTTTCTACATAGCAGTTTACTCCAGATCAAAATGACCTCCAGTTTGTGAGCATGAAATCTTCTCCTCTAGATGCTGAAATATTGGGATGCAGCCTTAAACCAGCAGGATATACAGGTAGAAACCACAGTCAGGCTCGATGGAAAATAAATGCAGATGAGCTGAGGAATAAAGTAAAACCCTCAGACTGGAAGCGAGCTGCAAGCCCAGACGTCCATTCAAATCAGTAGATATATTTTCAGTCATGCAGGACCTCTGGTCAAGAATTCTCATTTGCTTTTTTGATAATAATTGCAGAATAAGATTGGAGATGTACTTTTCTCTGAGTCTCCTCGGTAACCTCACCACAAAACAGCTGCTCAGTTCTGCAATGCTGCTCAGTTCTGCAATGCTGCTCTTCACCACCACAATTTTACAGTAAAGGGGCTTGGACAATTTGCTTTGGGAGAGTAAATATACAAAAACCACAAGAAAGTAAAATAATTTATACAATTTTCTGCGTAACAGTAGCTTGTTGGTGACTGCTTGGACACTTACACTGTTGAAACAATTTTTAGTGGGTTCAGTTTGTTAAGGTTATTCTTTATGTTTTCTGTACAGGAGAGTCCTTTTTATAGTCTCAAACCCAATCAGAGCTTATGGCAGACCAGAGTCCCCAGAAAGTGCTAAAGGAAAAGTTGTTAATAGTAGAGATCTTAATGAAGTATCACAGGAACGAACTGCAGAATGAACATGCAGTTCAGTTT
Source organism: Indicator indicator (assembly GCF_027791375.1). Taxonomy (NCBI): domain Eukaryota; kingdom Metazoa; phylum Chordata; class Aves; order Piciformes; family Indicatoridae; genus Indicator; species Indicator indicator. The sequence goes on along the minus strand of NC_072020.1, from coordinate 20,559,134 downwards.
CTTCTTTAGCACTTAGCAGCTTGTTCTGGAGTTCTATCTAATACCCCTCACACAGCAACACCCCAGGCCAAGACTCAGTTCCTTTAAGAATTTTAAACTAATATGTAGTAACAGTAGGAGTATTTAATTCCCTGAGGCCCCTCTGTTCTTCATTAGGACAAATACTTCCCTTGCTGATCATGTCACTTTGTAAGCATTTATTACCTATTGATTGTGCAGTGTAGAGTGCGTGGATGGACTGCTAACCTACACAGACTTGTTCCTTTCAATCAGTTTCTGACATGCCATGCTACAGGATTTCTTAACTGAATATTGACAAGTTCTAGTAGACTCTCCTTTTTATGGCCCAAATATAGTATTCTGTGGAGGGTTTTTTGCCAGATTTTCTGTCATTTTATTGCGTCTCTCTTTTTTTTTTAATCTTTTTGTATAGTGTGTGTGTACCCATATGGTATCAATACAAATCAGAGTACAATTAGATTGAATTTAGATACTGTGATATAATTAATATCGTTTTTATAAACATCTATCTATATTTATCTATTAGATAAGCAGTGTGTGCATCTACATTTGTATATATATGTGCATGTACATACCTATATACCTATATGTGATTGACATGTGTCACCAGTGGATCAGTTTCAAAGCTTCCAGGCATCTTTATGGTGTGGACAGAATCCCTGTCTCTGGTCCAGGAAGCCCTGAACATGATTGTGCCACCATGACATGTTGGAGTTTGTTGCAAAGGACATGAAGTGAAGCCATTGCTACAGAAGCTTTCTGCTTCCTAGAAACTGCTGGCACGAGGACAAACAGCTCTGGAGTGTTGACATGGGGTCTCGGTCCACAGGCAGGGGGCTGGGGGAGGTCCCAGGGGGACCAGGAAGGGACAGTCACCTTTGGCAGCTTCCTCAGTGTCCTGCCAGTTGTGTGAACAACACAGATTTTATCTAGTTACTTTCCATTTTAATGAAAAGACCAGTAAGGTGTTGGTAGGTTGAAATACTCTGGAGGGTACATATGGAATGGATTGTGTGCTTATGGCGCCCAGAAGGAGAAGGGCACTTCTCTCATCCTGCCACTCTCCAGATAAGAACTTTTGCTCTTCATTGAAGAGTTGAGTCAGGGAACATATCTTGATATCATGGAAATGGTGGGAAAAAAGCACTTTATGAGGTTGTGAAGAGATCACAGAATCACAGAATGTTGGCAGTTGGAAGGCACATCCAGAGATCATTGAATCCATCCCCCATGCCCAAGCAGGATGACCTTGGGCAGGTCACACAGGAATAAATCCATACTGGTTTTGAAAGTCTCTGGAGAAAGAGACTCCACAACCTCTCTGGGCAACCTGTTCCAGTGCTTCGTCACCATCATCATAAAGAAGTTTCTCCTCGTATTGAGGTGAAACCTTCTGTCTTAATGCTTAAATCCATTATTCCTTGTCCTATCACTGGGTACCACTGAAAAGAGATTGGCACCTTCATGTTGACATCCATTTCTCAGATATATATAGAGAGAGACAGATAGATGTCAGACTGCAGACAGGTTGATGTCCTCAGAGTGCAAGAGAAACAGAAGATGGAAGAATTGCAAGAAATCTTGGGTAATTATATATGTTGGAGTCAGTATGTATGAACTGGTTAGATAACAATAACTTGAACCACAGAGGACTTACTTGAGAGCTGAAGAAATGTGAAGGAAACAGTGAAGAAGAAATCCTAAATAAAAGGAGGAAAGATGTAACAGCCAAGGAGGCTGCCCGTGTAACTTTGATTAAAGATTGTGCTATGCTATCAAGAAGATAAGTCTCATAACCATAAAAAAAAAAAATAAAGCTGGTTTAATGAATACATACAATCAAAATAAGAAGTAAACCCCTCTGGTGCTATAAAAATATTAAAAGTAGTGTTGTTACTTTGAAAAAGACATATAGGAATGGTTGAAAATACATTCACAATTGTCCTGAGGGAGAAAATATATTAAGGTGTAAGTCTTTTGGCACTGAATATGTTTTTGCCTTACCTAATATGTAAACTATTACATAAGCTACATTTGTAAGACAAATAATTTTTATTTTGGCAGTAATTTGTCTCTTAAGAGTATCAATGCATTAAAACCATAAGCCATTACATTATTAATTTCAGTGGTGTAAGCAGTACAGATTGTTGGGTACCTAGCAGTAAATTTTTACCACAATTCAACTATTCCAGTGATTTTGAGTTGTATTTTCCAGACACAATTCTTTTTATAGATACACATAAAAAATGAGCCAACAAAACAAAACAACATCTGAAAATGGCAGTCTTTTAAAGGCATTAAAGAAGATAGCAGTAATTTTTAAATGTAGTTATTATGTAGTGCATACAAAACTGACTGTCACCTTATTGCATCACAGTACCACAATATATCAGAGGTTGGAAGGGACCTCAAGACATCATCAAGTCCAACCCCCCTGCCAGAGCAGGATCACCTAGGATAGCCCACACAGGAACACATCCAGGTGGGTTTTGAAAGTCTCCAGAGAAAGAAACTACACAACCCCCCTGGGGAGCCTGTTCCAGGGCTCTGTCACCCTCACTGGAAAGAAGTTTCTCCTCATGTTGAGGTGAAATCTTCTATGTTCTAGTTTGAACCCATTGTTCCTTGGCTTATCACTGTGAACCACTGAAAAGAGCCTGGCCCCCTCCACTTGACACCCACCCCGCAGATATTTATAGACATTGATCAGATCCCCTCTCAGTCTTCTCTTCTCAAGACTAAACAGCCCCAGGGATCTCAGTCTCTCTTCATAGGGGAGATGCTCAAGTCCCCTATCATCCTCATGGCTCTCCATTGGAGTCACTCCTCCAGCAAATAATGGTTATTTTCATTTATCAGTAAAAATAATGCCATACAAACTACTATAGATGTAATGCTGAGGCTTCTTTAAGTGCATAAAATTCTCTCTCTACCTCCTGTGTGGACCTGTTTGAATACCAGCTGCCATCAGTGATAAAATTGTGGTTCCTATATAACATAGAAGACCAATTGTACATACTCTCAAAGGCTGATCTAATGTGTCTATCCCTGTCTACACAAGAGTTTTCTACAGGATAATAAAGCCTTCATTAAAGCTCATATAATCTCTGTTTACAGTTTCTATAGTGGTTGTTACCAGATATACAAAACCATAAAAAATCTTGAGCTATTTGGGGAACTTTGTTTAAGTCCCTCTATTTTTCGGATGTGGTCCCTGTATATATTTCTATAGAGTACATTTGGGATACCAGAGTTACCCCTGGTTTGTGATTTAAAGAGTCATATAAATGTGAAAGTTTCCAACATCCAAAGGCAGTTATTACCAGGATTATTAGGTCTTGAATTTTATTGTAGAATGGTATTTTGGGATTCTTATTAGTCTGGAACAGGCTTTTGACATTACTCAGGATGGGTATTTTTACTTTTTGCAAAATGCTTTTTTCTAAACAAAATTTAGAGACTAAATTGACAGTCTTCAATTGACTGTACTGAAATAAATCTTCAGGCAAATACTCAGGTTATAACATCATCTACACATTAGCTATTACATTGGATCTAAATTGATGCAAACTGTTTCTCCAGGTCAGGAAACCCAGGTATAGGACTCAGTGATTCACACTGATTTCTACTCCAAAGGATAGCATGGATGCAGGCAACTGGAGTCATTCAGTCTGAGAACTCGAGCCCAAACATGAGAGCAGTTCTCAGGATGTAGCCATGCTTAAAGAAAATGCTGTGAGTAGCTTTGCTTAGTTCCTCCTCATTTGTTCATTTGTAATTCACTTTGAAATCAGTGGATGTAAAGGAAAAAATTTATTTCTTATTGCTAAACCTCATTGGCATCTTGTCCTTGCAGTGGATGGACAGATGGGGGTTAGAGATGTAAAGGATCATTTGTACTTGTATTGAAGTTTGCTGCCTGGATACTCTGTGGTAAATATGTGAGGTCAAACAACTGTAAGCTGAACCAGTCTGATGGAAGTCTTGTGGAGGACAGTGCACCAAGACATTAAAAATTATATGTCTCATATATACATACAGGGTTGTCCTCTGTATCTATGTAACAGACTTGTCAATGTTGCTTCATTTAATGAATTGCATTGATTAAGTAGCTATTTTTTTCATACATTTTGGCCTTTTCATGTTTAATAACATCTCCTTCTGACCAAAATTATACAAAATGAAAAAAAAAAAAAAGCACATAATCAGAATGTAAAACATGTAACTGTCAAAATGCAAATATTGTGTTAGAATTTCTGTGTATTTGACATAATTTGGTTTCTTTCCAGCAGAATACTTTTCTGATTAGCCCTAGAAAATGAAATTGGAAACATTTCATTAATTTTATGAAAAAAAAAGGAGAGGTCTGAGTGGCATCATAGCTCCTTTGTATTTTCCTTCCGTTCATTTGTGCAGCTATAATTACAGATTCTTTGTGAAATGTTCATGTCAATCCTTATTAATCTCTAATTTCTAATCACAGGCATAAGTAGGTTTAAACTTCATTGCAAACCTTTTGAGACATCTGTGGGTTTTGAGGGAGAAATGACATGTTGCTTATTTTCGTAATGTTTTTAGGAGGTTCTTACCAGTAATTTGGCCAGAGAGAGAGAAGTTAACAAAAAAGAGGAGGGAGGAGGAGTAAAAAAAGATGAAAGCACCAAGAATCTTCCTTGGCAAGAAGGTATGTTCCAGGTTTTTCAACATAACTATGGCAAGATTTATTTGTGGGTGTGACAGTTCTTGGTTGCACTGCTTCAATGAGAAGGAAGATAAACAAGGCTATGACACCTGGGAAATGTGTGGGCAAAATTAGCTGAGAATTTAGAAACTCTTCTGAGATTCGGAAAGCTATAGAAAGATCTGGCAGTGATGCAGAGTAGACGTTTGAGCAGCAAGGAACAAATTGCTTAGAAAGAAAATGAAAGAATAGTATTTTTAGATTCTTGCTTTATTCGAAACCAGTCAGTGGCAGTGAAGCTAGCAAAAAGGCACCAGTCAGAATTTAACTTTTAAAAATGGGTTACAATAATATGTTTCTTAATACAGTAACTTTTTTTCAATATTGCTGGGTTGCAGCCATTTCTAGAAGTAGCTCAGTAGCTCCTTGCATATATAAAAATATAGTTTAATCTTGGCTTAAATTTTCCCAATACTGCATTTTTTTTTCTATCACCTTTTGTATTCGTTGTGTTAGTCCTGTTTACCAGTATGTCAAATCTGGCTTGCAGAACTGGAGTACTGCAGGATGAGTTGAATCAGCCTCAGCTTCACATAGTGTGGTCATGAATGAATGACTGATTTTTTGTTTGTTTGTTTGTTTTGGGTTTATTTATTACAAAATAAGGGTCTGATTCCAAGTTGTTTAGAGTTCCCATGATTTCACTAGCTTTCATATGGGTTCTAATAACATATGTTGGAGATGGTCTTTAAAACAAACACACAAAATAATATGAAACTGTTGTGGGTTTAAGATTGGATGTCTTAACCATAGAGAAAGGTCCTTCAGGAGGACCAGATGGTCTGGAAGGTGGACCAGAAAGTGTCATCTATGTTATTTCATTCCCACCAGCCTGCATCCCCTTTATAAACTGATGTTTCTGTCTGTTCCGTCCCAGTTCCTCCTTCTTTGCTCCCAGCCTGCATCAAGCTGTTATCTCTTGGTATTCTGGGGAGGCTTTCAGCCTTCTGAGTCCTGACTAGTTTTTGCTACACCATTTGGACCTAGGTTGGAGGAGGAAACAGAAGGGATGGGGACAGGCATTGAGGTTCGGTGTTTGGCCTGGGTGGGGGGAAAGTTTTTGGAACATTTTGGTCTAGTGAGATTTTGGTAAGCCTAGGATGGAGAACTGGGCCTAAGCTAAATATGAATTTGAGTATTTTGTATTGTTGTATATAGTTTTGAGTAATATTTCCATTTAATTTTCTAATTCTGTGTGTGGAGTGTTTTTATTTTACTCCTTTAGGGAGGGGTAAAATAGATTTTTGTCCACTCAGTCGAAGACAGAAACACAGAGGCTATTTGGAAGTGTGATCTGGATGAAACTAAAACTGGAACTGGAATTCATCTTCTTATGTGTCTGGAGGACACCGTGTTGCACATTACTACCTTTCTGTATGCCTGAAACTGTGAAGATAGAATCTCTTTCTGTGATCTTCAGGTTATGTATCACACTTACTGACTGTGTCTTAAACAATATCTTAGCCTTTTGATAGTGTTCATATCACTTAAGAAGGTTATTTCGTTTTTTTCTTTGTTTTCAAATACATTATTAATAATCCATTTTAATTTTTCAGTTTCAAATTTTGTAGTATTTCTTCAAAAGACATTCTGAATTTACAGAAATTTGAGACTGTCTTTGAAAATACATGATTATATGGTAAATTTTGGAATAATAGGGTCTTTTTAAAAAACATTTATACTGCTTCTAGTCTCATATTTTTCCAGATAGGGATATAATAACTTCTGAATTTTATTCCAATACTTCAGCTACATTTCTCAGTCAAACACTGAGCAGAAAATAAGGTAAACTTCCCATGAATTCTGGCAAATGAATGACAATCATGAGATGTTTAGGTCTGTGTCTAAATGTCACAAAAAAGCTCAAGAAAAAAAGTGTGGGGAAAAAGCCATTAACGTTAATACCTTTTAGAAAAGAGACATCTATTAGGTACCTTATGTCTTAGCTTTTCAAGGGTGTGGATACTGTGGATGTATCTGACTAGAACTTAGATAAAAGCACCAAAAAAATGCAGGAAATACTGGTGGAGAGACTATTAATTTTATGATGTAAGGACAAGTTTGATCTTGTGTTAACAAAATGTAAGCATGGCCTTCACTTCAGACGAATGCACTGAAGACCTGGCCCACGTTTAAAGGCATCTTTCACTTCATTTTTTCTGTCAGTCTGGATATATTTTATCACTGCTACTGAGTCTTGAGTCAAGAACCCTGCACAAGTAATGAAGTTTCTGATCCTCTTTTTCTGCTGACTGGATTTTCTGTCAGTTCAAACATTAACAGAAGGCTTAACTTCTTATAAAGTCTACTGTGAAGAATACCAGGCAATAAAATTTCACTTAAAAACAAAGCAAATGTGCAAAAGAGTAGAATAGGGGAGGGGGGAAAATTCCATTTCTTTGTGCACAGTGCACTGCTCCCAGTTACTGTTTTACACACCAGAAAGATATCTTGCATTTCTCTTTGTGCTCATCATAGTTTAAAAATCAAATCAAATCAAATAAATTAACGATAGATTATGGATTAATACGGAAAGATTAGAGAACAAGACTGAAGACATAACTGTAGTATAAGCATTCAAACATCCTCAATAGTGTGAAAATATTATTCCCCCAAATAAAAAACAAACCAATAAACCCCAAACAAAACAAGTCAACCGAACAAACAAAACAAAACAAACAAACAAACAAAAATGCAAAAAAAGGAGTAGAATTGCAAAAGGTGAAAGGAAAGGCAACAAAGTTAATCAAGTGATGGGACTGATTTAATCTCTCTCCATCAGAGGAAAGGTTAACTGACCTATCATCTGTACTTTGAACAACAGACATCTGAGGGGAATATGTAATATAGGGAAGAGCATGGAGAAGATTAAGGGGAACAAGAAATAAAAGGCATCAGATGGGCTTAGTAGATTTAAAGTAAACCAAATTAGGTAGTTAAACTAGGGAACTCATTGACAAACTCTGGATTCATTAAAAGAATGGTTTCACAATTTAGTAGATAAAAAGTACTTGTTGTGGATTATAATGTATACATGATGTCTCCTCAGTAACTGGTCACTGTTATGTATAAGGTAGTAGGTTAGCATTTAGTCTGAATGAATATGGCTATTTCTATGCACTTATGAAGCATACTTCCTAGAAATGAATTTTTAAAAATGAGTAAGCATGTTTCAGACACTAAACAGGAAATGGAGCTTTTCTCTCTTCTACTCCAAAAGGAAAGGAATAGTTAAATCCAGAAAAGACACACCAGCTGAACAATAAGGGAAAGAATGCAGGAAAAAGAATTAAAGCAGAAGGTAAGGAAATCAGTGGAACAGTCAGTTACTAAAATGTGACTAAAAAGCATAGCAAGCAAATCTGTGATGATCAGCCAAATATCATAAAATTACTGGCTTAACTAGCAGTGAGACAAAATGGAGCATCCACAGATTTTGCCAAAACACTTCGAATGCAGATTAAGCTGTAGCCTTTACCCAATAGCTGATGCATTTGTTTAATGATCTAAAAGAAATGGTTTAGGATTTTTTAGGTTATCTTATGTCCTGGTGTAATGAAGAATGAGCATAGAGATAATCCTTCTTGGAGAAGAACAGAAGCGAAGAAATGTGATGATATGCTATAAATTGAAGTGGTTTAGCACCTAACTGACAATTTGTACTGCAGTTCTCACTGCTGTACTGTAGTGAGAAATACCTGAAAAGCATGACTGAGTACAAGAGTAGCTTTATGCCAATTTCATGTCCTTTTGTGTCTTGATATAGGATGTTAACATGTGTGCAGGTCTAGGGACAGATGTAGAAGATCTTCAAGGAAGCTACTACTGCTTGTTTAGAAAGACCTTTCTAAGTCCAAATTATATTATGTTCAAAGAAGGAACATTTTTTCCCTTGCAGTTCAAGTCCCTTTTCACTTAACACTTGGACCAAATGCTTCCTGCCAATGACAATACTCTTCTTTGAAAAACACAATTATCTGAATAAAGAAAAGCACACAACATCTATATAATTATTAGTTTTTTTTCCCCCCTTACCTATATCTATATACTATTCCCTTTGAGAATTACACTTTTACAAGTGTTCATAGTGTATGATCTTAATAGCTCTGGTGTTAATCTGGACCTCTGGTCAACAGTTAATATTAAAATACTAATCACTTAGTTTTATCCAGATGCTAGAGATAGCATATCCAGTTGATGTTCTAGCTGCTATCAGTGGTTAAACTTAATACCGGACAGCAGCCTTGATCCTAGTCAAAAGATGCATGCTAAAGTAAAAGACCTTCCAACGAAACATGAGAGAGTTTTGGCTAACCTTGTCTGAGTGGAAAGTCACTCTGTGCATATCTTAAGTGGATCATTTCCTCAATATCTTTGTTTATTTTATAAGGTTCATATATTTCCATTCGCTCTAGTGATGAGGATAAAAAGACTGAAATATAGAAGTGGTTTGTAAAGAACTTTCAGAAGTACTGTCAAAACTTGACATGAAGAGCTTTTAAACTGAGAACAGCAGGCAAACGAGTTACTAATCTCAAATGTCTGTGTGTATAAGCTGACAGCTTCTGTCTGCCCCTTGCCTTTGCTTCCAAAATGCTTGCCTGATGTAGATGGCAAGAATGTCTCAAATCATGCTCTTTGGCTGTTCCTTCTGAAGCTGTCAGGCCCATCTCATTTCAGTGCCTTTCTTCTGTTCTCTATACACTGTGCAAGTGTCAGCTTGCTATGGGGAATCAGAGCAGAGGCAGCTGTGCAGCAGAATATGCCAGCTACATCAAGAGTAAAAGAGAGAAGATCAGGGAAGAAACTCCAGAGGATCTTGCAGACCAGACACCATCCTGGGGAATGAGGGACTAGGCCAAATGCTGTGGAGCCCAGCCAGTTACATGGAGGCTCTGAGAATGTTCTTTTGGGTTACATTCAGATTTTGCAACCCAAGCTTACATGTTTTCTTTCCTTCAAATAACTTTATTACAAAAAGTACCTAAATCTGAACTGTCTCCCATTGTCCTTGACACATAAAGCTAAAGGCTGTATGAATTTTGCAGGTGGAAAGACATGACCAAAATAAGTTTTATTTGGACGCCTCTTAGCTTTATTGTGTTGAAGTTCACAGCTTCCTTTGCTGTGTACTTCCAACACGAAACGGACTTCTAGTTGGAAAAAATCCTTCCACCTGCACCTGTATTGGGGGGGGGGGGGGGGGGTATTCAACAGAATTTTTTAAACAAAAATAATCCAACTAATATGTAAATTGTTCCAAACAAAATTGTTAGCTTCTGTATTGCTACAGTTCTGAGCAGTGTCCCCTAAGCAAATGCTTGTCCAGTGGGACAAATGAAGAGCTACCTATACTCTGAGATAGACACATTAAAATTCTGCTCACCAGGTTGAAAAATCACCTTTCAAAGCATAACTGCTATGAAAGCCGTAACATATGCCCTGCAAATTTGATACTGATTCATTGTGTTCTATGCAAATGTGGATGAAGAATTCTTTTTGATCTTATGAATGAGGTAGCCAATCTCCACCACAAATCAAAACTGTTTTTATTAGCTCTGACTGTAATTACCACAAACAAAAAAGTGTTGTCAGCACAGGAGAGATTAACTTTCTCACACAGAATATCTGACATCTTTGCTGGAATTAATCTCATTTGTTCTTACAGTCTTCATTTGCTTCTGCTATCAGTTCACAGTTTAGGAAGCCTGCATTTCCAACACACAGAAGTTCTGCAGATTAGTTTTATAACTACGTGGAATAACAATTTCTCTTTTGTCTTGTAGTTGTGCACTTGGCTTTATATGGCAGCTATTTTTACATATAAAACCAATTTGAAAAGATTTAGTCCAACATTGATGTAAATTTGTTGTGCGTTTCAGTAATTTGTAGACAGACTATTCTTATGTATGCAAATCTATCATATATCTATATCTATCTATCAGTATACATATAAAATATTCCACTTGCTCAGGCTCCTTTAAATGAGCCACTGGATGAGGCTTAGAGTGAATGTCCTGGAAGTGCAGTGGAGATGCAAAGGCACATTATGAAATGAATAAATCAGAAAATGCATTCTTGCTTAAACTGGCATTTTAAATGTCATTTCAATCATCTTATATGTAATTTTAAAGGCCTCCTCCTTCTTGAATTCTCTATTTACAAGGGCCCTGTCAATCATGACCTATATTGTCAGGTGGGAGACTGCACCAGTGTCAGGCTGTTCTAATTTCCTCTAGGCCATGTTCTTCACCCCCACAGGGAGCATGAGTTCTCATAAATGCCACTGTGCATATGTATTCAGTACTGCAAAGACATTTCTCCCGTTGATTTCCTTCTGTGTGTGAGTGTGAGCAAGAGAGGTGGGGGCGGTGGGGCAGTTCTTCAGCTGTTCTTATGTTACCTAAGATTCCCAGTTCCAGAATTAAATTACAGAGAGAGAGATCCATAATATACATTCAGTCACTACAATGGCTCCCTTAGGGCTCTTGTTACTAATGGCTTAGGCTCATTTGTGAAGATTTTCATGCAGCTTGCTTGAAAAGGCCTCAGCAATCCACCACTTTTGAACAAATTACAGGCCAACAATATGCTCGCCAAAGGGGTTGCTTGGCATGGAACAGCTTATTCAGCCCTGTTTGGCTAGGAGCAAGTACATCCCATGAGGAGAGCAGAAAAAGGGGAAAGGCAGGGGGTGTGTGGAAAAAGCAATAACATAAATGAGATATTTACACTTTTCAACTATGAAAATAAAGCCTTAGCAATTATCAGAAAGCTTTCTTCTGGAAAAAAAAAAAAAAAAAGGAGGGGAGTGGGGTGAACCAACCAACTAAATAAACAAAAAACCTCTTTATTTTGAGTGTATGTGGCTTTAAAATGTTTTTTAGAGGAAACAGACTTGTAAAAGATTATTTCTTTTGTATCAGAAAGGAAGATTCCCTTCAATCAAGTTCTTCATTGGTTTGTGTATAGTAAGTCATGGTGTGTTCAGCCCCCAGGCAACTGACAAGAGATTAGAGAGGATACATTGGGTGTTTCTTTATGATTGCCTCACCAAAATGCAATAAAGCTTCCACAGTATGTTGAGTCACAGAAAGAGAATACCTGTTACAACATCTTAGCAGCAATCTTGATTCCTGCTCCCTGGCAAGACTCATACTCCCATGATCACTTCTTTATCACAGGCTCTCTACAAGGACAATCATAGAGCTTGTACTGTCCAGCTTCAGTTGTGATAGCTCTCCTTTTTCTTCTGTACACTGTCTTAGGAAGATTTGGATTCATACAGTGTCCCTGTTGCAAAGGTTGTGATGTCAAAGATTTAGAGAAAAAGGACTGAAGGTATTTTTCTCTGTGCATTGACTGCAGGCTATTATAGGAAGGCTGTCTTTTCTTCCACAGGTCAAAAATAAGTTTTGGTCATTCCATCAGCTGACAGAGAGATTTCATCTTGCTTTTAAGACTCTCTATGCACTCCTAAACAAAAGTTATGTTCACATTTGGATGTTAGTTTTAATAACTGCTCCTTTATGTCTGTGTTTACAGATTCTATTCTTTTTTTTCAGTATTAACAGAGAGAAAGATTGAAAATTTATTTACTCATCAGGCTCATCAGTCACGGACCCTTGAAATCCTTTATTTGTCTTTTCACATTGCCTCCAGCAAGAACTCAGCATGCCATAGAGGTGAAGAGTTTGTGGGGACAGGTAATTCTCGTGTTACTGGCATATGAGAAGCTCAAATTTCATGTGACTTTTGTTTTTAGCTACAGGACTGCTGTATATGCCAATGCTGAATATACAGGAGGCAGAGGGTTGAAGTGTAGACTCTGTCTCTAGGTACATGTGTGGTCCATGGACACTGATGGGCACAACCACGACCATTTTCTGAAAATTCAGTAATAGTTACTTTTTTTACTCACACACAGAATTTAAATGTGTTTAAAATATTTTACCTGTACATCTAGACTTTGGACCTTGACCTGATAAAACACTGAAGCATCTGTTTAACCAGGAGGGCAGTCCTATTAGTGTAGAGTGTCTGTGCAGATATTTGCCTCCATAAGGCAGAACATAGGAAAAATGTAGGCCACCTCCGAAATAAAGAACTTTATGTTAAAATAGATCTTATTAAAGCAATTATCAGTGAAATCTGACTTACAGAATCACTCAAGGGAGCTACAAAGAATTGGATGCCAACATATGCCTTCTGTTAATGAAGACAGAGCTATAATATACTAAGGTCTTTGAGATAGTTTTGGGCAGTACGTTAAAAGAGTAGCTTGCCTATTAAAGGTGTCTTCTTTTAAAACTGATTGGGACAGTGTAAACCAATTATTTTCCTTCAATCTGGTATGATTTTCACTGTTATTTAACATTTCAAGACTTCCTTAACAAAATCTTGAGGTGTAGAGGGAAATGGCAAATCCTATGCACTGCTCTCTGTTGGGCTTGAGGTATAGAAGGGTCAGGTTCAAATAATATGTTTGCCTAATCAGCAAGGCAGCTCTCTATAAAAGGGAAGAGGGACCTTTGACATAGAACCATTGAACCATAGAATGCAGTGGGTTGGAAGGGACCTCAAAAGGTCATCTAGTCCAACCCTGCTGCAGTAAGCAAGGATATTCACAGATAGATCAGGTTGCTCAGAGTCCCACCAAGAATGGCTCTGAATGTTTCCAGGGATGGGGCCTTTGCCACCTCCCTGGGCAACCTGTTCCAATGTTCCACCACCCTCATAGTAGAGAACTTCTCCCTAATGTCCAACCACGTTCCTGATTTAACTCAAATAATCCATATCCTTCAGATCTTCCATCTTTTTTTTCAAACTGAAAACAGATGTTTAAACAAATCTGCTTTTAACACAGAAAACCAAACATATTGAAACCTTCTCAACCTTGCTGTAAAATTGAATTGTCATCCTCCAGGCAACATTAAACTCTAGCAAAATTTTAATTCAGTAATGCAATAAACATAATTGTACCATAGGAAGGACAAATGCATATTTAGGTAATGTGTATATGGTACTTTGTAGGCAAAGGAAAGTGACCTCCGCCTGCACTTTGTGCTGGCCAGAAGCCAGATGGATGTGATTAGCATAGTGTTGAGCCAGAACCTAAACTAATAAAGCTTCCTGATTGTAGAGGCTGTTACCTGGGCTTAGTTCCATACTAACGATGCTTGCATAGCTTCTGGATGCATCTCTGTTAGTGTTTTAGTTCAGGGTACCAACATACTTCTGAAATGAGTGTCCCGTCCATCTCTGCTCATTGTGCTTTGTATCACATCCATGAACACATTTTAAGCACAATAACTGGATTTCTTTTTTGGATTAAAAAAAAATGGGAAGGTCTGGTCTCAGTGCATTCCATTTTTTTTTCTTTTTTTATTACAAATTTTAAACCTGAAAATAAAGATTGATGTAATGAAGACAACTGTCTTGTGATTCGAGCACTCAGATAATGCTATGTTAATGAAATAATTTCCTGAGATTCTAAAGTGAGTAAGTATTGTACAGAAAAACAAAAAACCCCAAAAACAAACAAGCAAACAAAATACATTTAATTTTTGGGAAAATAATTTTATGAAGTTTGAAAAATAATAAAGTAAAAATAAATTCAGACTCCAGAAATGTCAAATTTAAGGCTACCCTACAACTTTAATTCAGATTCTTTATTTTTAAATATCTACTTAAAAAATTATGCATCACTAGTAGTCATCCTGAAAGTCCTTAATTTATGAGCATTGTATCAGCACAGCACTGGAGCTTAATTATTCTTAATACATTCATAAGTCACATTTCAGGTAATGCTTCATAAACAGTATAGATTTTACCTTCAGAAATCTTTTTTCTCTGTTGGATATGCATATATAAGAAGGAAAAGGCTATTTTACAAATGAGAAAAATAAGGCATAGAAGAATTTGGGCTGTTTTGTACTCCTCATTTTCTGTTCAGTTACTAAATAGTCCCCCTGCCTTGCTATGCCTAACTACCCTGGACTTGGTACTTGGTGACTCGCAACTAGAAGCAACCTTTGCCCTCGTCTTGTCTGCCTAGGCTGTAGAGTAAAGGTGTTTGGGAAGACAGGAGAAAAGAAAAGGTATGGAGGGCAAAAGAAAACAATGAGTCTTGTGTTGTTGGGTATGGTATTCAGCATCTTGGTGTTGCAATGGCTCCTTCTGTCTTGAACATTTACAGATCCAGTAGCATTTGTAACTCTTGACCCACACAGTGGAGTGAGTCCAGTTGCTCTATATGTAATAGCTGGGTTTTAGTGATACTTGGTTTGGGTGGGTGTGGGTTTTTTTGGTTTGTTTTGTTGATTTTTTTTTTTTGGTATCTATAAGGGTTTGAATATACTTAGGCAAACAAGTTGGAAGTATTTCTTTCTAAAAAAGCAAAATATCAAACAGCAGCCAGTTTAAAAAAAGAAGTTATCAGTCTAACAGCTGTACGAGCACCAGAACCCATAAGAAAGGAGAATTAAAAATAGCTAGGTTTTAAAGAGTATTTCATCACATTGCAAAAACATAAACATGATGAAATTTCCATTTTATCAAGCGTAAATTGCATGAAAGTTCTTTCCTCTAGAGAGCTGTTGCAATCATTTGTCAACAACTATTTTAAAACAGTTTAAAGGACATCAAAATATGAAAGCTTTCATGGAAACAAAATCAAGACTTGTTGCAAAGTGGAACAAGTTGATAAACATTATTTTTATATCCTTGTTAAACAGGTACAACCTGAACTCCCTAGACTACTTGCAGGCTAATGAAAAGCATAGTTTGAGTGAGAACAGACAAATTTATTGCCAGCTTTCTGCTCTTTTCTTAAAGATTCAGAACGGTACACCAGATATTCTTGAATATTACGAATAGTAGCAATCTCAGTAATAACATGATTAGCCCTTGTTTGGACAAAGGAGTTATTTGTTCTTTTTACTTAAATCAAGAAAAAATTGTCCATCGGAAGCAGAAGTAGAAACTGTCTAACTTATACCTTTGATTAACAACATAATCTCTATAGCTGTGTTGTCTAGCTTGGGAAATATTAAGACATATCAGTAAATCTGAGGCAGAGCTCAACCTCATATTTGAGTCAATTTCATTGAAATAATTTAAGCAACCACATTAAGATCATAGAATGCCAACTTAATAGGACACTTTCCTTAGTAAGTCAAGTGAGTCAGTGCATAATTCTCTTATGGTGTATCTTTGCAAAGAACAAAACTGAAATGTTAAGTTCTTTTCTCTCAACACCACTATAGCCTTAGCAAGCTGTCACCATTTGCTGAAAATTTGAGAGTTCTGGAATTGTAAGATAACATTCAGGATTGTGTCAGTGGATTGATAAACCTGAAATAAAACTGTTTTATTAAATAGGATATATAGCAATTTAAACCCACCGAACTTCCTGCCATTAATGTGTGTGTGCTGCCTGTATCAACAACTGATTGGCAAGGCAGATTGATTACTCTAGCTGTCCTATGGTTCTATTCCTTCCTATTCCATTAGAAGCTTTTCACTGCACAGAGTTCTAAATATTCCATGAAAGGTCATATTTTTTTTCACAATTTCTCAGCTTTAGCTATTAGTACAATGCACTTCCAGTGTGTCTGATTTCTTACTACATGACGGATACTGTTGCTTCCAGAAAGTCAGCAAGTTTTTCTCCCTGGGCATCCTCTTATGGTGATACCTTAGCTTCTTATGACACAGGTATATTTGATCAGAAACCTAGAGAAATTCCATTCTTTGGAACAGTTCTGGCTGAAGAGAGTTATGCCACAGCTCAACAGTAATTGATACAGCAGCAGAAGGTGAAGCAGATGCGATGGAAGAATAATGAACAGGTGTCTGGCACTAAGAGAAGTTGGTTTTCCTCTCTGTCTGATGTCTAGAAGAGATAATGGCAACACACAGCCTTGCCAAGAATGTGTTGTTTACACAGTGTATGTACACCCACCTGCTCAATCTGGAAATGAGCTTGTGGATTCACCTGATTGAAAAAAACAGGAAAAAAAAAAAGATTGATGTGTTTTTGTATTTTACCTGTTGAATTGACAAAAAGTGTGATAGAAAATTAATAAAATCCACATGAGGGAGTATCAGTGTTGCTACAGCTTAAAGGAGATTTTTGAATTGCTATCTATGTCTCTTGAATTCCTTAGTTGGGATGTGAACATACATATCTGATATAACTGTTTCACAGATTATGTTTATTTTCCTGGTTTCCCTTTTTCTGTGAAGAATGTGTTAAAATCAGAAATGACAAAAATAAGAAACACATTTGATTTGTTTCATGTCGTGAGACATGAGGTACAGAGGCAATGAGTGCAAGCTGGATCAGAGGAGGTTCCATGTAAACATAAGGAATTTTTCACTGTGATGGTGACAGAACACTGGAGCAGGCTGCCCAGAGAAGCTGTAGAATCTTCTTCTCTGGAGACATTCAAAACTCACCTGGACATGTTCTTGTGTGATCTGTTCTAGGTGATCCTACTCTGGTAGGGGGTTGGACTAGATGATCTTTTGAGGACCTTTCCAACCCCTAACATTCTGTGATTCTGTGATACGTCCAGACAGCTACTCAAGCATATAATTAAAATTAGCTACTAAGTGGACAGAGGTTCTACTAAAGATTAGGTGGCAGGTTACTCAACACTTCACATGCAGGGTGACATCATTCTTTCAAGAAAATTTGGATTGTTCAAACCGCACCTGCCTGGAAATGTGACTGTGAAGTTGTCGCTGATCACCAACATTGACCTCATTCCTTAACAAGTTCACATTTTTAAACAAAAAGTTGTTTTGAAAAAGGAAAATAAAGATGGAAAAAAAAAACCCCAAACTATTAATAAACATTTTGCAAACATGGATAAATACTAGAATTTTTTTCAAGAAACCCACACCAGTCATTTCCCTGATTAGCGTCGTGTTGGGTTTTTGGGTTTTTTTAATTATTTTTAAATTAATTTTAAAAAAATCAATTTAAAAATTGTGTAAAATTACTGATAGGATCCTCTTTGGTAGATTTCCTTCTTGATTTAAATGTACAGTAGATATTCCTGGCTTCATCACCATATTGTTTCTTCTATTGAAACTGGTGCCTAATTTCATTGCCAAATTATGTTATGCAACATAATAACATCTCTATTTACTAGCTGGTAAGCTTAAAATTGATTTTAACAGATTTATAGCCAATGACTCAAAAACTTCTGTCATGTGAGAACAATATTTTCATAGTTCATACTATCTTAAGTCTCAGTTTAAATATTGGGGCATTTGAACCCTTGTGTCTTTTTCACATGGAACTGCTTGAATTCAACAATTTCACTCATGCTCCTCCACTACAAAAATTCTTTCGCTGAAAGATTATATTGAAATATCAAGAGCTAATATATGCAACTACTTAAAAAATGAAAGGAAAGCTTAACTGTCATTTCTCAATATCAATATTATGGTATTGCATTGTGCAGTACTGTGATAATTTTTGTTATTCAAGTAGTTTAGCAGGCTTTTTCCTACAAGTCAAATTCAGAATTTTGTGATCTATAATATTATCATTTACCAGGGTAGACTTCACAGTATTTTATTTCTTGCTCTGAATGGATGGAGTTATGTGGAGTCAACAATTTCTATTGTGACCTGGTAGGGGCCATTTATTATTAATTAATTGCATTATGGGTGTAAATCTATACACTGAATATCTGTCAGGGCAATTGAAATGTCAGGTAAATGCTCAAAAACTGGACTGATGTCCAGAGCAGTGACTGTTGTCATTTCACAGTGACAGTACCCAATTCTTTTGGCTCTATCCTAAGCTACCTCAAAGCACTCATTAGCAGCTTGCCCTCCATCATTATAACGGCAGGAGTTACACAAATAAAGTTGGAGGGGAAAAGGAGGAGATGTGAATTTAAACCATGTTATATTCTGCCAGGGCAATACTCAACTTTCTGAAGTCTAATTCTAACAGGCAATAACAACATAGGTACCAATACAGGAACGGGGGAGGAAGGGACCATGAAGGGACTTCCACAACTCATATGCTGAGCAGATGAACATTTCACAAATCTGAGGTGAAGTTTCAATAGCTGGAGGTGTGCACACACATAGTCTGGATCTTGTATTGATGGCCTGTCCTGCCTCAAGTCCAGCCTTTTATGTACATTAACTTCTTCATGTAACCAGCAGCTGCCAAAACCTCCCTGCTCTACATGATTAGCATGTGAACTGCATCTCCCCTTGCTGTATTACCCAAATTTTCCTGTCATTAAGCTTAGTCTAAATTTCAATTCCCTAACAGTGGCTATGGATTTATAATAGCTTAAATGAGGCTATAATTTGGTCTATTAACTTTGTACAGCTGACTACCAAGATATTTCTCTTTTCCAAGTCAAAAATTCACCCTGCTCTTCAGAACGAAATTTCAGCACCCACCAACTTTTTTTAAAATACATACTGAACTGTATTTAACACAACCTATGCTAATGAGTATTTTGACCAATTGTGTGTTCTTTTCCAGAAATAACAAGTTAGATTTGTGCCTAGAAAGTACTGAGAAATTACAATGTCTTATCCTTCATATTACTTCTCATCAGGAAAAGATACAAACCAACACAATATCCTGAAGCTGACATTGCTCAATGAGCTTTTAAGGGGGAACACACATTGTGGAACTTTTTTTTTCTCTTTTTTTTTTAATCAGTACAGAAAGCCATTACAAGAATTTATCAAAGGCAAGATTTTACTATGAAATACATATAGCACAGTAATATATTTTCCTTTACTATTTTAATCACATCATGTATGTACATTGAACTAATACACAATACTAGCAGGTTGAATGCATTAGGTTTTTTGTGGGTTAAACTATTATTTCACTATTTTTATGGTTTGTTTTTTTTTTTGGAGGATGTCAATGGAAAAACCACATCCTGTTATTGTAACTCAGCAAATCATTTTGTCCCTTTCCCTCTCTTCTCTCCTAGAAGAGTCCAGGTGTTCAGTCTATTTTTATCCTTTAAAAACCAAAAAGCATCCATAACAGGGGATGCATTTTCACACTTCACATCATCACCAAGAAACAAAGCCTTGACAAGCAAGATAAATGAACAACAAACCAAAAAGCAGCAGAGAAGGGTCAAATCCATTTGACTTATGGTCCATTGTAGAGAACGGTGGGTCACACAATCTTTTCTTTTGTTTCTGAAGCTACCAAGTGGAAACTATATAGGATAAATGTTCCCCTGATTTTAAAATAAAGAGAGAGAGGACTCAGAAGCTGGGTGCTGGTTGTGCCAGAGACTTGTGCATCTATTACTGACACTTCTTAGTTACTCAGCAATCTTGGTTCATTTGTTTAATTTCATAGGTTCGGGAGTGGTAGTCAATACTTCTTGGGTTTTGGTCTCAAACCATTTCTTCATTTATAATTAAGTCCTGATTTCCTCAGTTGGAAACCCACCAAACTTTATTAAATCTAGAGACCCACTGCAAGAATTAAGATTAAGTAGAGGGGTCCAGGGATTTGGTCTTCTCTATTCTTAGCTGTGTTGAAGATGAGAATATTTGTGTTCAAGACGGTTTCTCTTTTCCTCTCCTATCTCACTTATTTCTCCTCTTTCTCTCATGTTTCACAGAATATAATAACTGCAAACAGTTTTATTTTGACATCGTTCCTACATTTAGGAAAAATATTCTCTCCTCTTCTCTTTCCCCTTTCCAAACGAGGATGTATATTTTCTTAATTATGCAAAAAGATGACAGTTGTCATATAATGGGAAACAGGAAGCTGTAGTCTAAATGGTAATACCAATTTGCTGCATCAGCTAGTCAGAAATATGATCATGAAGTCTTGGTCTCAGAATAGGAAAGATCAGAGAAGGAAAGAGCTGCTGTTAGACAAGTGGAATAAATTAGTATGGAAGATTAGTCAGTGGTTAATATGTTTCAAGAGTTGCTTTTATACTGTTACAATTATAGATATATACTTATCTCCCCTTCCTGGCTTGTCTCTATTTATGGACAGTAATAAGATGAAGGGGAATGGAGAGAGAAGCTGGGATTTGTCAGAATGCTGATTGTGCAGTCAAGCTTGATACATGAAGAAGTTTCAAATGTCAGAAAAAAAAAGGAGGAAAGAGGAAGAGAGCAATGTACAAAAATCAGATTCTTTATCAGAAGTTAATGCCTCCATCATCTTCCTTAAGGACTATTATAACTCCAGATATTTTTCTGTCTGAAGCAAGAAATACAGTTACAGCAGTAATAGAGTTTTCTCCTGACTAACCATCTTGCTAGATTCTGGCATTACTAACATAAGTTATCTGCATTGTTTATGCCCCCAGTGTTAGCATGTATCAGTGAGACAGCCTCTAGGTTGATGGAACTAAACTATTATTGTGTTAAGATGACATGAAGGGGCTCTACTTTTGCTCCCCAAATTTTCTTTATGTTCCTGTGCAGCAATCCGGTTCATGGAAATCATCTGGCTGCAAGCTGATGGTTAAATTTCATCTTGATTTGCCTTCAGCTGCCTTGATTTGGCTCATTAGACAACTACACAAGTATAGTTATGAAACAGATGAGCAAGTGGGACTAGGCCATTTGAGGGAAGGTGGGAAAGAGCCCATTACTACCAGTGGCAGAACACTGTGTTATAGTAAAATGACAATGTAGCCATGGTGCAAACACTGCAAGAACTCAATGCTAATCCAAAACTCTTCAGTGATCTAGAAAAGATATTCTGGCAAAATGACCATCACCTAGGCTGGTGATAAATAACAGCCATATAATAAACAATAGTAATTGCAATTGGACATGAAAATAATTAAAATTTCCCAAAACTGAAAGACAAAGGTCCAACAAAATTCAATGAAGTTGACAACAGCACTGTAAAATGAATCAAATTGAGGAAATTAAGATATTAATCAACTAATTAGGTACAAACTACCCTTCTGTTTACCTCTCCTTGCACTTTCCCTTTAGCAGAGGGTATGCACTGGTAATTGTTTTGTATGCTGCTACAAAGGTGATATTATTTTCTTTTTGTTGTAATTCATCCTTCAGACAAATAGAAAAATATTCCCCTAGCATTGCAGAATAGATAAACACAGTATTATTTCTGGCTGATTCATAGATTCATAAAATAATTTTTGTTGGAAGGGATATATGAGACTCCTCTAGTCCACTCAACTACCTAAAGAAGGAACAGTTAGGTAACTTTCTTAGTGCTGTGATTAGGCAGGTTTGGAATACATCTCCAAGGATGGAGACTATACAACCTCATCTGGCAACTTATTCCAATGATTATGAAGTTTTTCCTAACAGTTGCCTGGAAGAAATTGTGTCCATAGTCTCTTGTCATATCACCTTGAACCTTCAAGAAGAGTCTGTCTCCACCTTCTCAATATTCTCCCATCAGATCATTGTAGGCATTAGACAGATCTTCTTTCATCTTCTTAAGTCTTAATGAAACCAATTATCTCAGCCTTTCCTTACATGTTACATGCTTCAGTGTCTCAGACATACTGGTAGCCCTTTGCTGGACTCACTGCACAGTATGTCAATGTGTTCTACTGAGGAGGATCAAATTTTACTGAATAAGCCAGGTAAAGAGTAATGATCTCCAGATTACTATGTATATTCATTGCTGTTCTCCAAATGGGTTATTTCCATGTAAGAGATTTTGGCATCCCTACGGGAATTCTCTGAAATACATTTTGTTAAATTTCAGAAACTAAACCAGAATTAAAAAAAAATAAACCAGGAAACATTGCTGTTCTGTGGCTTTAGTAGTTGCAGTGCACTCATGTACTGAGCCTTCTACTCACATCTCATCACTCCCATTTCAAGGTCATGACGAAATTTGAAAATGTGTAGAAGAGGACAGAAGGAATTATCAGGTGCATATAACTTATGTGTCAGTTCTAGAAATTTTTGGCATCTGGTAATTCTACACATAGAATTTTTAATTATTTTTGTTGTATACATCCTACATGGTTTATGTGCAAGAATGTATGTTTGCATCCAGCTCATTTTCTGGGCATGCAAGTTGCCTTGCACTTTCACCTGCTGCTTTTGCAGCCTCTCATGAGGAACCTCTATTCTATTATTAGTTTTCCTGATGTTTCCTCTTCTGAGACTCCTAGGCTAGTTTGACCTCAGTGCACAGGAATCACATCAGTTCATTGATGTGGCCAGGCTTTGGAGAATTGTTTCCACCTCCATGTTATTGGTTTTCACATTTCATGTTTGTGAGGTGTCCCTGCCCATGGCAGGGGGGTTGGAACTAGATGATCCTTGTGGTCTCTTCCAAACCTGACTGATTCTATGATTCTATGATTCTATGTCAATGAATAGCAACATGGGGGATTGAGACAGGACATAGTTATTCACACTGGCTGTTATCAGTTGCTGCAACTCACTCTTAAATCACTACTTTGAACCCTACAGGCATGCACCTTCTTCCTGGCAGTTTGCATGCACTTTCTTTCTGGCAGTTTATCTTGATTTCCCTTCTGGTTTTTATAAATAGCCTGTGAATAGAGCCTTATATTTGTCATGGATGCTTGAGTTAAATTTATGTAGGGAAATACTAAAATGAGTATCTCCTCTTCCATCCAGTTTGACTTTTCTGCAGCTGGTAAAAAGCTGTCTGGGTCTGAAATAAGTAACATTCATGTTTTTCAAAGCTTCACAAGATTTTGACATCTGTGGTGAAAGAAGTATCAAAATTAAGCAAACCAAAACAAACTTAAACCCCAGCTGCAAATTTTCAGATGGTTCTTTTTCTGTAGAGTGTCAAATTTACTATCTCAAAGTCCAATTAGAGTTCACTTTCTATCCAGTCCTGCAGCTGGGAGAAGCTGAGTGAATTTGCCAAACAGCTAATGAAGATTTTCTCTGAGATAAATGTTGTTTAAACAGACACAGATCAATGGCTTCATATGCTATTGCAAAGCCAAGTTTGGATTCCAGTTTTTTCAGAGATTTAGTAGTCACTTTATCTAGGGACCTTTTCTAGGTGGCTGAAAAGGTTGGTTGGCTTAGGAAGAAATGATGTTCTTGAGCAGCTTCAGTTTTTCTGATGGAATTTAAACTCCTACAGAGAGTCACCGTGAGACCGGATGAAAGGCAGAAATGATGGGGTTAGTGGTATGTGAAATGGATGTTGGGAAAAGGAGAGCCAGAAGGAACAGTATTACCTGAAGAGTAGTTTTTCTTTAATTTTAGACAGACAGAAAAGTAGCAACCACCAAGGTACTGTAAGTTTTCATTCATGAGGTAAATTACAGAAAACACCCAGGTGTCTATGCAATAAGGAGAGATGTGGGACTAGCTGTGAGGAACAAAGGGTCTATATTGTCTGTGCTTCTTTTATTTCTTTTTTCTTTTTTTTTTTTTTTGCATAAGAGCAGAAGAAGATTTTCCTTTGCCTGCACATTTGATAAAATATTCTGTTTTGTAAAAAATACAACCAAGTGAAAGTGTAGCCAGTAACTGTGGATCTTTTCCCAATATATTTGCACTTCTATGGATATAGAAACTACTGATTTGTCATACAAAACCCAGGATATGTTTAGTGGGAACACTAAACACTGTATTCCAGCTACTTTCCCACCAGGATTTTTTAATGAGTGAAATCAGTGATGGTGAGATCACACAAAATTCATTTTTCATTTCTGAGGTGACATGAAATCTAAAATATTCCCAGGGAAATTATCAGTTTAGGAAATCTGGTCAGGAATTATTTTGTAGTGACAGAGCTGGGGAAGCAGAACTGGTCCTTCAAAAGTTTCCTTCCAGGAAATAATGGAATGTGTGCTTAATAAGGAAGTTAATGGAATGTGTGCTTAATAAGGAAGTTTCTAGGAACTGTTAGATTTTTGACATTCTTCAACCTTCTGCTGTTGAAGCGTTGTGTTTATGTTTATGCTGCATTTTACTTTTGAATGTAATGCCTCATAATCTGCACATTACAACATATCCTGAGGCCAGGAATAAAGGAAAATGAGAAGCATTGCATGAGCTCACTGATGGCAATGTATATCTTATTTTGACATTTTTTGTACTTTTTTGACTTTTTTTGTACTGTAAGTTCCTGTGCCCCTGTTCAAAGCCTTGTTGTTGTCTGATCTTGTAGTCCAAACTGCTATAAGACTGCATTAGATAAAAAACCCATTTAGAAATCCTATTTTGTGTAAGCACAGACCAAGGAGTTTGAATGTATGATAAATTTTAATCACAGAAATAAGACCTGAGAGACTCAGTGTGACTTCTGAACTGGTGAATGGGAAAAAATGTGCTTAGCTAAAATCAGTGTTGTTGATTCTACAAGTTCACTTGCATAAAATTCACCTGCTCTTTCTCAAAGTTAAACCATAATGTATCATTGATTTAGTGACTGACTTTATTTAAGAGTCTACTTAGTGAAATCCCAAGTTCTCCTGCAATCATCCTGTGGTATTATCCCATGTAAACACTCTTCATGTAGTTTCCCCTTTTTAAGGTTTGGTCTGAGCTTCACTAACGTTATCAGTCGCTCTTGATAGTAACTGAGTCTTCACTAGCACATTGAACACTCATAAAACAGCAGCTACTCTAAAAGAAAAAAATAATGTAGTGGAAATGAGTAATGTATATGGAGTAGAGTACCAATTTAAAAAAATGAAACCTGAATGTTCATCAACTCAAATTAAAACTACTGGAAGAAAAAATAAGAATTGCAAAAAATGTTATAAAACTATAAGTTACTTCCCAGAAATGCATTCATCTCACCTTGTTATTCTTAGAATCTTTCCCTGTCTGGTGCAGGCAGCAGTACAAAGTGGTTGATAGCTACAGTTTGAGATATAGACTGACACTTTCTTCTGCAGCAGTCATGAGTGAGTTATTCCAATCTGTGCTAGCACAGCTGGAAAATTTACCTTCACACGGCTGGAATTCCATTTCAGTCTGTCATGATACACTACACTGCGTCTGTTTCTTCATGATCTACAGCACTGGTGCAATGTGTTCTTTAAGGTTTCTGCCATCACAAATACAGTCACTAAAGCCATCTATTAAAAGTAAGTTGAGGTTGAAATGCTTTGATATAAAAAAAAAAAATTAGTTTGTAAACACCTAGTTCTCTGAGGGTTAGAAAAGCTTACATAGCAGTTATGATTTTACTTCATTTTTATTTTAACTTTCTAAAAAAAAAAATGGTTTTGCAGACAATTTATATTGTTCCTGAGCCAGATGTATTTTAAGATTTTCTTACCTACCAATGGGTGAACTGCCCCAGCTTTTATTAACTTCAGTTCAAGGGAACTGAAAGGGACTAAAACTTCTTTGTAACTTCCTTACCAGTGACCATTCACCCTGATAACTAGTTGATGTGAAGACTGTAAACAGGAATTAATCAATGTTAGTCTTTTAAGAAGTTAGTAAAAAAACAACAGTGAGGCCAGAAGACTGGGTTAAGCTCAAAGTCTACATGCATGTTAAATTTCCAATAATTAGCTCCTGAATACAGAACACAATTTCATTTAGATGCTGCCATTTCTGAAGTCCCCATAGAATTGCTACCAAGAATATGAATTCAAGTGGTAGTTGTCCTCTGTTTGCTTAGTGCAAAAGTTTAAAATGCTGGAGTTATATTTAAAGCTGTCCTCTGTCCTTGTACTGATACTCGATCTTCACAAGGCAATTGTTTCATTTTTCCCCTGTCTTTTAAATGCTGGGCAGCAGAGATGGTTGCTTTGACAGCTCCTGTAAACCTTCATCTCACTTCCTCTCCCAAGTCAGGTTTGATTTTCATTTCTAGAATTACCTGTGGCTTGTGCTGTGAAACATGTGATCTGTAGTAACACATACACATTTACAATAGAGCTGAGTGAAAGACACAGCTTGCATCAGGTCTTCTATGGTCAAAACCAGTGTGCTGCTCACAGTGCTGTCTTTGTAATACAGGTAGAAGCAGGAAGCATAGAAAGGAGTAGAATTAAGAACAGGGCCATTTGTTTACAGTTACTAAAACTAACATGACACAAGCAATAACGTGACTAAAGTAAGACCTGTAATATGTTAACTCTCCTACCTCATCTTTTTAATGGTGACCCTTGGTGCTGCATGTGGCAGATTACAGACATGGGTAACATTTCTCATGTATTTATTGAATCTTACTTCTTTAAATGAGCTAATCATACATTGCATCTGTTCAGTATAAATTCAGCTCTGATTTAAAAAAAAAAAAAAAAGAAAAAGTAAAGAAATTGTTATTTACAACATCCTTCCATGTGCATCAAGGAACGAGCCACACTGTGGTGAGCACAAAGTAAAAAGCTTTCACTTGTGTAGGCAGATTGTGGTAACTACTGTAGAATTGCTTGACTTTATAAGTAGGAAAATGTATTTCCTGCTGTGGAAAATGCAAACATATTCAATAGCAGAACTATCTTTCACATTTTTCAGAGGTTAGAAAGCCAAGGATGCTGACCAGCTCTACTGCAGGAAGTCTATTTTTCAGTTTCCCTCAAAGGTATTTAAAAGGATTTTTAAAGTATTCAGTCAACATAACATTTAGAGCAGTTTAGCAGTGATTCATTGGGGTTTATTATAACAAAACAATATCCTTTCAAAAAATTGAGTTTTATAATTAAAGTGATAGGGCCAGGGCTGTGGCATACTGACTGCAAAGGCTTCACTGCTAATTAACAAAGTGATATTTTTTAGTGGACATTATTGGGAATTGTTAGAGGAGACATTTCACAATCATGTTACACTGAAGGTGGGACTTACTTTACTTAAGCATAGGCACCTAAAAGGTAGATTTGCAACCTATGTAACAACCCCCATTAGTGCTCTGGGAAGAGAAAGCCTCTCCAGAAAACAATCCACAATCGACCTTGTCACTGGTTTTAGTGATTTATTGTTTTGTCCTCATATGGAAAGTTTATCTTCTGAGAGCTTTTATTATAGTGCCTTCCTGGAAAACAAGCTGCTGTTTGTTTAGCATCATATCTGGCTTGTGTCTAGAGCTTTTACTGAAGAAAAAAAATGTTTATCTTCTTTACATACGATTGTTTGTAAGTCTGTACATCTTTCAGAAAATAAAGAGTACTGAGGTTCAAAACCACTCTGCTGTTTTTACAAGGAATATTCCACATGAAGTGGTAAATCAATTTTTCTACAGTTAGATACCATGTCATAGAATCATAGAATGGCTTAAGTTGGAAGGGACCTTAGAGATCATCTGCTCCAATCTCTCTGCCATGAGCAGGGATGCCTCACAATATCAGTTGGTAGAGATTGTACAGTGAGGAAATGAGTTCACCTCATGGACATCTGCATCCAGGTGAAGTCACTTTATGCCTTTTAGAAGACATATTTTAAAAATTATCTATAAATTATCAAAATTTTGAATTGCAGGAAGATTTATTCATAGTTTTGATTATGAGACAACCCCTAAGGAAAAAAAATATATATAAAAATAAGGTCATGGTGGAAGAAAACAAACACTTTAAAGACTTTAAGATGTGCTGATGAGAAGCACTGTAGAAGGAACACATGCTGTTTTGTTATTGTAATAAATTTTTCCGTTTACTGTAGAAAAAATTGACTATTGAGAAGGAAAACTATAAAGAAAATACAGATCTGTTCATAAGTGCATATGCAGATGGCTGTCTTTGATTTCAAATGAAGTCATGCACACATACATGTGGACAAAATTTTGCCCTAAATGACTGACTTTTACAAAATGTCTTCCTGTACTGTGCACAAAAATGTGTTGTCTACTATGGCAAGTGGCAGACAGTAATGACGTGTGTATCCCCTTCTCTGGTGAAAGCTGTAAGAACTATGGCCAGCAGGGCAGGTGCCTCTGAGAACAAGTTCATACCATCCAAACATTTGAGGGAAAGCTGCTAAGGCAGACAATAGAAAGAGGCATCCACTTTCAGATGGCTTTCAGCACTGAAAAATCATGAACCGCCTACAGGAGTTGACCTTTCTCTGTTGGTTTAAGCAGCTTGTGTCTTCTAACTGAAATCCATTTTCACACCTGTTAAACTTTTAGGGAAAGATGTCAAAGTGCATGGACAGCATTTATAACTGCAATACATCCCTGGTTATGGTGGTGTATGCAATTCGTGACTGAACTCAAGCCTCAGCAACAGAGGTGGGGGTGATGAAATTTCTTCTGTATGAGTTCTCTAAGTCTTCTCCTTGACCTGTTTTCATGTTGCTGAATAAGGAATGCCTGGCCTGAGTCACACTTTTCTGTTCAGAATATACTTGTAAAATAGTCAGTTCAGTAACAGGGAGACTCCTTCCAACGTGGAAAATCAGAGAAGGCATTGCAGATATTTCCAGGCTCTTCACTCCTCTTCTGGCTCCATGTTTTTGTGAAGACATGTCTCCATCTTTGCCTAGATATGTGGCCTTATTAAATGGGGATTTTCCTTGTTTGTTTGTTTTATTGTTGTTGTTGTTTGTTTGTTTATTTGTTTTGGGGCGTTTTTGGACATGTACATTGCTGTCTGCATTACAGTGTCCAGGTAGTTTACAGCATGTACTCTCAAACTCAGCAATAGTTTTCTGAAGATTTAAGTTTTGAAAAATGGAGAAGGAGAGGTAGACACTATATATTACATATATATATGTGCAAGAAATAGAGGTTAAAATTATCTCTTTTGAAGCTTTATCTCAGCAGTTTGCATTTTATATAACTGCTGTTTTACACATAGCACAGCTTTAAAATTACTTCAAGAGATAATTTTGTTAAAAGAGGATAAACTACAAATTGGTTGCATTATACATTTAGATGACAGAGTGCAGGCAGTTACATTTCACCATCCACAGACTTCATGCAACATATGAGATGGCCTGTATGATGTATGCAATTGTAGAGGTGCTTAAACAATAAATTGTGGTGTGATCTTGTTAAGCTGAGTCAAGTGGTATTATGCCAGTATCTAATAGGAGATCCAGAAAAGATGTTTGTCATTTTGTGTGACATGGTTGTGCTGAGTCAATATGCAAATCTTATAATCTACAGGTCAGTTGGACATATCAGCATTCAGAAGACATCAAAAGTAGAGTTCTTGTTGTGCTGGGGATATTAAATATCTCTTGGCTCTTTCTCTAAAGACAGGATGTTAACATTAAAAAAAAAAAAAAATTACAACCCGTATCATTTGGTTTGTTTTCTTTTACATTACTTTGTTTCTTTGGATACAGCATTTCACTTGTCCTAACCAGTAGGTTACCAAAGATAAGTTGTGAACTGTAAAGGAAAGGTACAGAAATGTGCTGAACTCACATCAAATATTCCTTCCTTTCATAATAGGAGAAATATGAAGCCTCCTTCTTGTTAGAATGTTATGTTGGTCTCCATCAAAAAGTTACAACAAAACTGGAGTGTATTATTCTTCAACACATTTGTGTCCCCTCTTGGTTTGGGAACACACATTTTTCAAGATGCCATCCTTCTATCTTTATATTGACCCCTATCAATCAGTGGAGTTGAAACTGTAGGTCTTATTCAGCAGCTGAAATATACAGGTCATCAGATCACTCCTTTCAGAGTTTCAAAAAAACCTTGAGAAAAGGGACTTTTTTTTGTCTTTTATATAAAAGAAAAAGGTTTATATAATCATTCTCTTTCATTAAATGAAACTGAATAATATTGCTCATGCTTGTTTTAAACACCATGATTTCTGTGAGAATTCAGAGTAATCTCTTCACTTCACAACATTCTTTTTCCACAGCACACGTTTGATATCGACACTGAACGATGCAGTAATTTCTTTCCAAAAGCTCTGTGATTATGAAAACACTAGTAATTACAGATCAGTGTGCTTTGCAATGAAGACTTGCATCAGGATTTTGGCTAGCACATAGTACCACACAGTTGTAACATACACTTATTATTCAATTTAGTGTCTTTGTCATTTTGCATTTCATACTCTGGAGAGATTTCCAACTGAAATAATATTACACCAAACATGAAGTGCTTCCACACAGGGTGTCATTTTGAAACTGTCTAAGCATAGGAACCAAAAAGGATTGTCTTTGTAGCATGAAGCTATTATCATTACTTTCTTTGAGTTCTACAATGAAAAGTCGTGTAAGTAGCAGTAAATCCTACATGTTTGACTACACTAGCTAATTAGCAAGTAATTATGCCATGGCATTTTGTCAAACTTGCTGGTGCTCCATTAATGTGCATTTCAGATTTAGTACGTAGAACATTTAGATTATTTCTCATAATTTGTTGGTTTTGACATGAGATTTGGGTATTTTCTATAATAAATAAATAAATCCAGTTGATCTATGAGTTTGAAAGTTTGACTGGTCCTTAATTAGTTTTGAAAAAATGTAGACAAAACTCTTTACATTGCCTAGATTATGTTCCTATTAAAAAACAAACAAACAAACAAACAAACAAAAAGAACAAAAAAACCCAAACTGATAAACAGTTCAAGCTGTGAAAATTTTCTGATACTTTTCAGCCATCCACAGTTTTACTGGCTGTGTGAGAAACTGCAAGCTACTTCTAAGTGTAAAGAAATAAGTGAATCCTTCTCTCTGTCTATTGATTCAGGTTAGGCTCACTCCAGCATCTGTAAACATCCCTCTAGGTAAATAGTGGAGACCCCATCCCTGGAGACATTTAAGGTCAGGCTTGATGGGACTCTGAGCAACCTGATCTAGTTGGGGATGTCCCTGTTTAATGCAGGGGGACTGGACTAGATGATCTCTAGAGGTCCCTACCAACCCTAAAATTCTATGATTCTGTGACATTGTAGTGATTTATTTAATATGGAATCATCAGGAGCTATTTGCCTGACACTCCTTTACTCAAATTCAGGGACAAATGGACAACAGAAATAAATAAAAGAAACTGTTTTGGTGGACCAGTTATTAATACATCTATTGCATTTGACATTCCCTTGTGAAAGCATTTTCTGCCACTCCAGGTGATCCCTTTTTATATAATAATCAGTTAAACAGAGCAGACTGTAAATTTATAAGCTTATCTTTACTAATGTTGTATTAAGCAAATTCGAAATTTAGAAGGAAAGCAGGGAGAGCCTAAAGTTTCATTTTAGTTTAATAAAACTCAGCTCAGGAAGAGATCATGCTCACATTATCTCTAAGTACTGTGGACTCGGGCAGTAGTGTAGGAAATGCGTTATTTATATATTTATACACCATACCACATGCTCTGTTTGATGCACACTAGGGCATTCTTACCTTCTCATGCTCCTTCAGAGGAGAAGGGCTTTGAAGTGAGAGCACATACCTTTCATTTACAGGAGTACTAGGGTGTGCTCTTTGACAACTGAATCAGGAAAGTTCAGTAGCACTGAAAAGATTGCTAGAAGAAGCTAGGGCTTTATACCATGCTTATCATTTACCCTGTGGGCACTTAATGTTCCTGTAAATATTTGCAGCTTTCTTCTCCTGCAGTGTTTTTTTAGTATTGTTATTTTTATGCTGACTCTTTCTTCCCTTCCTCCCTTCACCCTTATTCTCTTTCTTTTTTTTCTCTTTTTCCTTTCTTTTTTCACTCTTTTTTCTTTCTTTCTCTCTCTTTCTTTCTCTCATTCTTTCTCTTTTTTCTCTCATTCTTTCTCTTTTTTCTCTCATTCTTTCTCTTTTTTCTTTTTCCTTTATTTTTCCTCTTTTTTCTTTCTCTCTTTTTTCTCTCATTCTCTCTCTTTTTTTCTCTCTCTTTCCTTTTTATTCTCTTTTCATCTTTATCTTGCCTTTCGTCCACTTCTTTCTAATCACAAGTTGTGATGTAAATTTATATTGAGATCTATGAAAAGTATTGTAAGACCTGCTAAGGCTAATAATAATAATAATTAAAAAATCCTACCCCAAAAAAAAAAATCCCAAACAAACAAAGAAAAAAACCCCTAAAAAAACCCAAACAAAACAACTGGCCCACATAAACAAATCAAAACAAAAATAAAACAGCAAAAGTCAAAACAAAACCCCACCCACCCCCCCAAAAAGAATAGAAAAAAAAAACAAACCCCAAACAAACAAAAGCAAACAACAAAACCCAGATAAAAAACCCACCCAAATTTAGAAGGTGATACAAGAAAGCAAAGCATTTATAAATGAATATTTTCTTAAGATGGAATCATAATTTTTTGTTTGTTTTTATATCCTTTTCTCTACCTATTAATGCATTAATGGAATGCAATACAAATAGCATTAATGATAATGAAGGTATCTTATACTGAATGCAATTGACAGTATCTTATCACCTTTATTTCAAACTGCAGATAGTCAATGCCACTGTGTATCAGACTCACTACAATTTTAAAGGCAAGACACATGGTGGCTTTTTTCTTAGTTAACTCTGAACAGCTTTATTCCATTAGTCTTCTGCTTTAAATATTCTGCCAAAATTGTTCACATATTTAAGAAGACAATTTACTTTAAAATTGCAAGGCACTGGAGGAACTGTTTTAATAACTTTTCCTCTTTATTTAAATACTACCACAACATGTTACAGGAAGTTTTAAATGAAATATTATTATGCATTAAACAGCAGTTACATTTTATGAGGCAATTTCTAATTTAATATTAAAAAAATCACTATAGGCTGTTATTTGAAATTACATTCCCAGAAATCAAAGTTTTTATGAGCAGCTTTCAAACAAAATTTTATCAAAGGCTTAACCATACTATCTGATTAAGTTCTTATTATATGTAGGTAGTATGATGCTTGCAGTTTAACTCTTTATTATTATGGAATACTTAGAATCATGGAATGGTTTGGGTTGGAAGGGACTTTAAGACCACCTTGCTGCAGTCCCCCCCTTGTTTAGAGTATGTATATGTGTGTTTCTAACCCAGTTTTCTAACAGACTTCCCCATGTATTTTTTGCACCAAAAAAAACCCCAAACAATTAATCATGCTATCTAGGAATGCCAGAATTTAGAAAATATATTGTTTAATCTGCTCTTTGTTTTTCTGTTGTTATGCTGTAGGGTGGATTTCCAGGAAATGAATTAATTTACATTAAAAAAGAAAAACCAGAAACAACAACACACACATGGTGTAAGCATGCACTGCAGCAAAATATTTGTCTTCAAATCATACTTCAGCCTTTTTTATTTGCAATGCTGATTTACCACAACTTTGAGACTACTCATGCAAAGGTATTCAAAAGTCACAGCCTTGTGTTTGCATGTAACTCCAAGCATCTGACATAAATCTAAAAATGAATAAGTTCTTCAGTTCTGGCTGCAGAGTGTTGGAGAACAAGTAAATATACAGATTTGTCACTCAATAATTTTAGGAGCCTTTTTGCTGCAGTAAGAAAAAATCCAACTCACCTAATTTTATAGCTGCTGAATTTAAAATAGCTAGTTGGATTAACTTTATATGCAGCTGGAGAACGAAGAAGCATCATAAAACAAGGATTTGTATCTGTGTGTGTGAATGATAAAAGGGGAATATTCTCTTCTGGCTGAAGGTGAGCATCTGTAGAGAAGGCTGGCAAATTAGTTGTATCAAACTGGGAAAACTCAATAGAAGCAATTTGTAGTCAAGACAGTAAATGGGAAGATAATGACATTAAAATGACCGTTACTCTTTCAAGCTTTCTTTTTAACCAAAAGAGGTAAGCTAACAAAATACATCATAAAGGC
This sequence comes from Indicator indicator, assembly GCF_027791375.1. Classification (NCBI taxonomy): domain Eukaryota; kingdom Metazoa; phylum Chordata; class Aves; order Piciformes; family Indicatoridae; genus Indicator; species Indicator indicator. The sequence continues at coordinate 20,524,708 of NC_072020.1, read as the reverse complement.
AGTGATTAAAAAGCCAGCAAAAGAACAAAACCATCCTTTGGTCATGTGGCTTAATATGAAGAAGAATCTCAGGGAGTTATACAGGTTGGCATCTCTTTGTTGATAGTCTAATACCAGAAGGCTTGTTTGTTGGTCTGTTTGCAAAAGTATACCAAGTTATTGGTGAAGTATTATGAAAGAGGTCAGAAAAACTATGGCATGAAACTCTATTGATGGCTATTAATCACCAGATGGCAGGGAGAATATCGTCAGGAACTATCACTTTATTTAAAATATTTGTATACCTAAGCACCCATTACAGATATTATTAGAGACAGGTTAGAACCTAACACCTTTCCAACTGTTAGAACACCTTGAACAAATTCTTTTAGCTACAGATTCAGACTTCTAACTTTGCATATCTCTAAGCCAGCTGTTTGCATTTCAGATATGCTTAAGCCCCTATTATAGTGAGTGGAGATCTGGTCAAACAGTCCAGAGAATCATTTTGCTGGCCTGCACCTGGTTTCAGTGGTAACAGCAGTTTGTTTTTGCCAATACTTACTGATAGATAATTTCCTGACCTCCCTGAAGCTATTATCTGTTTGTCTGTATTCTCAGTTTTTGTTTGGAAGAAAGTAAGTCTCTAAATGTTGTGCTTGTGAAGTTTAGATGTGAATTGAATGCAAACACCACAAAGACTTGAAGGAAGAATGAAACAACTCTGAGAGACATGATGCATCCCTCCCCTCTTCATAAAGAGTTCACAAAACAGTTTCTTGCAAAAGAAAATTTAGAGGGAAATTCCAGAAGGCATCACTCTCAAATCTATTTATTCCAAAAGATTTCTTAACTTAATATAAGATTGATATAAGATCTCTTAACTTATAGTTGGGCTCTTTATGTAAATAATGTGAAAAAAAAAAAATCCTTCTCTACAGCTCAGGTCTTCAGGATTACAGCCTTTTCATTAATTTTCTGCAGAGAAACAATGTGTCAAAAATAAGTGCAGTTTTAACAGGAGAGTCAGTTATTTTTTGTCCAAACCTGCTAGAGTCAAAGGTAAGGATACTGGCAGACCTCTTGACATAACTAGGGAGAATGAAGATTGTGGAGCCAAGTTATGCCAAAAGGCAATGCAGTCATATTTTGAATAGATTTGGAGACAGTGGTGGAGCCTGGATATACTCCACCCAATTCCTTATCTTGTTCTCTTCTTTTAACTGCTGGCCTTTTTGCTTTGTTATGCCCTTTTGTTGTTTTTCCATGGAGTGTTTGCTGTTGAATGACTGATGTGTTATAGGATGTATCATAATAGCAATGTAATAGAATAATAATATATACACAAAAAAAAAAAAAAGCTATAACACCTGAAAGAAAGGTGAAATACATAGTCAAGAAACAACTGAAACTGTGGCATTCTTCTCTTTCACCATGTCTACATTAAGAAGGAATGTCTAGGTGCTTGTGTCAGGAGACACATTCATCCCTACAAAGAAAGTCACTGCTTTCATGGTGAGACAGCTTTTTAGTTACAGCAAAATAAAAGTTTATCTTCTGTAGAAGTGCCTTTCATTTTTCAGAGACAGAATTTCTTAAAATAAATGCTTCTGCCCTTCTGTTTAAGTCCATAACCACTAAATCCTATGTAACTGAGGATTCAGTGTCCCATCTTATCTCTTATCATTGGCCAGTTTTAATATCCTTTATCTCCCCAGAATATTTGTCAAGGGCTTAGAAATAATCTCTAAGGTGAAAAGCAATACACTGTTGAGGATTTTAAATGGATGATTTTTCTCCCTGCATAAATAACACTGGAAGAAACTTGGGTTATTTCCACCCCAATAGCATTTGGTTAACAGGTATATTTGGTTAATGAGGAACGGTGTTAATCAGCAATGAGTAGGACATTCTCTCACTGAATTGCTTTAGTGGAACACAGAATATGGTGACACTAATCCAATAAGAAATAAGAGCTCATTAAAGCTTCACATGCTGAGAATAACAGATATCATTGTTTACTTCTGGCCATTTAACCTGGACAATTTAGCAACTCTTAATGGCCTTCTGACACTAAGAATGATATCTTAGAGCTATGCCCTTCTATAAAAACATCTCTTTGGCTAGACCTTTCAGATTTGGCCAAAAATTGATATATGATCATTGAGAATAACTGGATACAGGGTCAGGTTTTGAAAAATGTATTAAATTTTCTCTCATGTCATCTATTATTTCAGATATTCCCAAATGCATTTAGAATGTTGTTCAAAGTACCACTGTGGGCCTGTAAAGCTAAAAAAAAAAAAATGAGAAAGAAAAAAATGTGTTTTGCTGACTGTAGAGAAAACTTGATGTTTATGGTCTGTGTTTGAGACTGAGTAGATCTTCTTCTGTCAAGAGCTTTCTAACTGTTAGATGATAAAAAAAATTGTGTGCATTAAAGTATTTTAACATTGAAAGTAGGTTAGTTGGTGTCTCAAACAGAATAAAATCATTCTGAAGACACAATTGGTGTCTGTGTTCATCTAGCAAATTGTAGACAGCTATATCCAAGCTTGCCATCTAGATCATCTAGATTTGTTCTATGGTGAAAGGAGGGGAAAAAACCTTCTATTCATCTCATCCCAAAGAAAATATCTGAAATACATAAAAGTGATAAAGATAAAATAGGTCAAATTAATTGAGCTTTGAGTTATCATCAGATTTTATCCTTTGACTGTAGAGAAGCATCGAGTGACCCATACAGATGTAAAAGCTAAAACTCTGAAAAGCTTAAGTAGGTAAGGTCAGTCCCACTCTGCCTTTCTGGTGAATCCTAAACAGCTTTCAAGTGTTCCAGTCTTTTAATCTGACAATACAGCTGATCATATTGAACCACACATAAGTCCTGCCCGCTGACATTGGTTAGTGTGCTACCCAAGGACTAGTGCCAATTTGATAGCTGGATCTGGCACTGAATTTGAAAGATCTCACAAGGGATATAATTAGAATAGATATCTCCCTGCTGGGCTGTTCTATACGCCCATGTAGAACTGCTGAGTGAATTTGACAGCACACAGGAACTAGACATCCAGGCACAGCACTGATGTTTTTAAAGATCATTGATGTGGGTTTTGTTTTCTTTTCTTTTTTTTTTTTGTGTTTTTTTTCTTTTGTTTTGTTTTTGAAAAAAAAAAACAGCAATAATAAGCTCTTCACAATCACAGAATCACAATATATCAGAGGTTGGAAGGGACCTCAAGAGATCACCAGGTCCAACCCCCCTGCCAGAGCAGGATCACCTACACCAGACTACACAGGAACAAATCCAGGTGAGTTTTGAATATCTTCAGAGAGGGAGACTCCACAACCTCCCTGGGCAGCCTGTTCCAGTGTTCTGTCACCCTCACAGTGAAACAATTTTTCCTCATATTTACTTGAAACTTCCTGTGCCTTGACTTCCACCCATTGCCTCTTGGCTGTAATTGGGCATCACTGAGAAGAGCTCTTGGACTGGTTTTGGCTGGGATATAGTTAATGTTAGTCATAATAGCTTGTGTAGTGGTGTTTTGGATTTGTGATGAGAACAGTGTTGATAACACATGGATGTTTTAGTTACTGCTGAACAGTGCTCACACAGCATTGAGGTCTTTTCTGCTCTTCACACTGCTCCACCAGTGAGCAGTTTGCGGGTGCACAAGAAACTGGGAGGGGACACAGCTGGGATGGCTGATCCCAGCTGATGCAAATGGTATTCCACACTACATGACATCACGCTCAGCAACAAATCTGGAGGAAAGAGGAAGGAGGGATGTTTGGAGTGATGGTATTTGTCTTCCCAAGTAACCATTATGCAAGTAACCAGAAGCCCTGTTTTCCTGGAAACATCTCTACACATAGCTTTTACTTCACCTATTAAACTGTCTTTATCATGACACACAAGTTTTCTCACTTTTTATGTGAGCTAGGAGATGCATGGGGCTTAGCTGTCAGCCTGATGTAGCCCATAACAGCTCTTAAAAGGCAGAAAGTTAGTAAAAGCTAGCATTACATCATGAAAAGTTCTAAGGATTTAGTTTTATAGTTTTAAGAGGGAAACATTGTGCTTAGCCTAAAAAAAACACAATACAGGTGACATTTTATAATTTCTAATAATCTGTCACACCTGTTACTGATTCTTTTCAAAGTGTCTGTAGTTTGTTTAACTTCTGTCTTGAAGATTCCAGGACAACTGCATGGGTAAAACACAAGTGAATTGTATATTTTCTTAGTTAAAAATGGACATTCCACCTCCCATTAAAAATCTGTTAGGAAAATATGCACACTTAAAATTAAGTCAAGCTATATACACAAATACTCCAATCCATAATCATTTCTCTCAGAAAAGCTTGAGAATATGTATTAATCTTATCATATGCTCTAGAAAAGCTAAGAAAGCTAAAATAAGATGGAAAGTTCACTGCAACAGTACTTACAGAAACTGTGATGAGTTTAGGACTTAAAGATTGTTGAGTGTGACCATCCCCTCTATAGTCTGCCAGATCTTCTTATCTGAAGTCTATTTAACTCAAAAAAAAAAAAAAAGTGTTTCTACCAAGAATTACTATAGCAGCATAAATATGGTTCATTCCCTGTCCATAATAGCTTGCCATGGCAAGGTAGCCAGAGTTGCAACTTTTGTGCTAATAGCATCTTAACTGTGATCTGGAAGATGTACAGCTAGGGTTGCCTGAGCCTGTGCAAGGATTTGTGTTGCTAGAGGGTATTTTCTGTGCTTCTTAAAGGATTAACAATGTAATTAAATCTTAGAATAAACCATTTGGTCAAACAATTGTTTTCATTTCAGCCTAACAGAATATGATGACCTAGAAGGTCATCACAGTCTACTAGAATGATGATGCTGAGATGAATTAACATTTATTTAATGGACCGCAGTCTAAAAGTGGTCATAGGATAACCTTAAAGCTTAGCACAAGCTTTAAGTACATTGTAGGGGTTACAGGGATAAATGTAGGGAAGTCCTCATCCAGTAGAAGTCCTGCACCCTGAAGAAGCACATAGTCTAGGATTCTTTTACTTGAAATAATAAGTATAATACTTACAGACATTTTTGTATCAATAAAACCACAGAACATGGTAAGTCATTATCCCGACCTTGCTGCTTTGATAGTCTTCCAAAGTTAATGATAATAAAAGCATGTCAACAAAGGATGTTTTCTACATAAATAAGGGTTAAATACTGTAGACAAAAATACCAAAAGGGTGGAATGTGACTTTTTGTTTAAAAATTCTAGCTGCATTAAATTTGTGATCTAGTTAATTGAATTTAAAATGAAAATTAGAACATGTCTAAACAAGAGCAAGAAATAAAATAAGAAATCATAAACAGTATAAGCAATATCTGAGTAGTGGGTATATTTTAATCACAAACTAGTAGCACCTCTTGCTGATATTACTCTCAGTAGGAAAGGGGGAGGGAATAAGCCCAGTGTGTGTGTCTGTCTGTACACACAGAGAGACATGGGCATGCACTCTTATCTGCTTCCTCATTGACAGAGCCTTCACCTGGCATACAAGAAATGTGGGCTTGAATCCTCTTTTTCTGAGGAGACGATTTTTCTCTATAGTTGACTGGGAGGCAGTTTTAGTCATTGATTAAAAATAAAGCCATTAATTCTTCATTTTGGACAGTCAAGCCACTGGAACAAACCAGTGTCTTTAAGTAGTATACATATCCCTCTGTCTTATTTTTAAATCTGAAAGAGCTAGGATTCAGCCTGCTCAGATCTGAGCAGCAACATAATGCAGAACACCAATGCATAAGAAACCCATGCAGCCACTGAACTAGAGGTTTTAGATCCCATTTTCTGATTTAGGCAGTTCAATCTTCTTCAGCCTTGCCTTTGACACCTGATTTTTCCTTTTAATCTTAGCTATCATCTTTTAACTGCTCTCTGTTTCTTTCTTATTGGAGTGGAGAGACATAAAATTCTGAGTTAAAAACTGATTACATGATACTGCCTTTGGCTGGTTCTGAAGAAAATCAACTTGCAGAGCACAGACAAGATCATTTATAGCTTTTTTATTTCTTTCTCTTTTTTTTAACAAATAAAACACTGTCCCTTTCTATTTTTCTTTTTTTTTTTTTTTTCCACGGTATCACTTTTCATGGAGGCATAATATGGTACTTAATACACCATGGATAAATTGTTCCTAAAATGAAACAACACGTTCTCCACTCAACCAAGAAAAGAAAATATGATTGATGTACTTTAACTGAATTACATGAATGAAGGTCAGAAAGTAGCTTTTGTGTCATATTGATATGAAAGTTAAATCTTAATATGGATGCTGGGAAATCTGAAAACCTTTCATTAATCTTTCAAGCTTTTAGAATCTCTGCTTCCAAGGATAAATTTGTACACTGTATCTTCCCAAACTGCTTATTATTGTTAGGGGTCAAATATTTGATACATGGAACAACACAGCTGTAAAAAACCCTGGCTTTTAAATATGTAATAGTCATTCCTGGATATCTTTAAGCTCATACATATTGCAGGAAAAAAAAAATAACAGTATAAATGTATGCTTTCAGATCAGACAACACTTCAATTTCAGTGCTTTTCCTGATTGTTTATATTTTTAATCTCACCAACATTTTTAGGTCTTACCAAGTTGTTTCAATGTACTATTTTACTGAAGAGCTGCATGATAAAAAGGATGTTGCAATGAGACTGTAAGGGAAACAGGACAGTACACTCAGGAATGACCTAAAATCATGGAGGATTTGGGCATAGTGGTAATGGCTATGCTACAAATAAGGTAAGTAATGCCTGTGTCCTCAAATTTTAATTTGAATTTTTCTGACTCTGCTGCTATTGTAAATAGGATGAGCATGAGTGAATTAATGACCTGAAGGCATCACTAATTTTTATCAGCTGATAAAACACTGAAAAACATAAACCTACATGACTGTCATCATGCCCTTTCCCCCTACTATGGTGGCAGTAGTGATAAAAGCAGTTACAAGCCTTGATAAAAGTGTTTCAAGTCACAAAGACATGTGCTCTGAGAAGTACACTTAGAATCATAGAATAATTATGGTGGGAAAAGACCTCTAAAATTAATAACAGTCAATCCAACACTATCATGAACACTACCATGAACACGAAATCATGTTCTGAAGTGCCACATCTACAGATATTTTTGCACATCTCTGGGGTAGTAAGATGGTGACTCCATCACTTCTCTGGGCAGCTCGTTCCAACGCCTGACCACCTTGCTATAAAGCAGTACCAATCACAGGAACCCAAGTGATTCATTTGGAAATCTGTGATGCTATGGTTCCTCTACAGTTTAGAATAGTTAAAAAACAAAGAAAGGCCAGGCCTTTTTCTTTTCTTTCTACCTTCCAAGATAATTTTTGTTACCATTGACAATGTGGTGTATCCAAGGAAGAAAAATGCTACTACTAGTGCAGCTCCTTTGTTCTTTCATTTTACCTTTGGCTATTGTGTTAGGTTTAGCATAATTCTCTTCATGTGATGTGAAGGAACATTAAATCCGAGATCTGTGACACTGTCAAGTGAATGGTTTGATTTTCCCTTTCTATCTTATAATTTAGCTAAGACTCACCCATCACTATATGATGAGTGAAAGAATTAATCTTTTTGTTTCTAACATAGGTTACTTTCATTCTAATTATCTTCTAAAATATGTCTTTTTATGTAAATATATCATGCATTGTGAATGATTCTTTGAAGTTTACTTGAAATCTAGCTGACAAATAGCCAAGAGTTATACACTATTAATTTTTTTTAAGTAATAATGACATTAAATAAATTAAATGATCTTAAACTTTTCCTTCCTTCCTCCTTTATTTATTTTCCTATCATCATATGAAAAACTATTTTTAAATAACATATGAATTTACTCAAGTACTTTAGTCATAACTTCATAAAAGGCACAATTAAATAATACAAGAATTTACTCCAATACCTTAGTCATTGCTTCATAAAATGCACAATCTCTACTGTCAGATATTCTTTTATAGCTGTTTTAAACATATCCATTTTCTCCATATGCATTTCAAGCAACATCTCTAAGTATACTATTGGACTATGTTGCATTTCCTTTCCCCAGCTGATATGAAATGAAGTTGAACCTATGATATGTGATGCTAAAAAAACTGAAGAGAAACATCAAAAATATTTTCATTCTCTGTGTCTGTTACTTTGAAAGCTTCAGAAGATGCTACTGTAGGGTATTAGGAAATATTTGATACAGCTTTTCTGCATTTACTTGTATTTTGACTTTCAAAAAGATGATTTTGGCACTTGAACTTTCTGAATAACACTGATACTTCCTCCTCTTCCCCTCTCTTTTTTAAAAAGGATATACACAATGGTATTTCTCAGGTCTGCTGTAAATTAAGATGCTTTTGCAGCAGTCACTAATCAGCAAAACTGCAGCTCCCCATAAAATGGAATTTTAGAGATCTTGATAGCTGCTGCATCTTTCATTGGTGGATTTTATATTTTACTATAACACTCCATTATATTTAGTTCCTCATGTCGCAGTCATTAGATATTTATTTGAAGCTGCATATCATTACCTCTGTTGCTGAACAGTTATCATTTTGAACAGTTTGGGTTGCTATTAAGTGAAAACAATTTTTTAACTGTTTTAATTTTCTATGTGCTAAAATTTATATGCTTGATCAGCTTTTTCCTACTTTCCTACTCCTTGGTTTTTGCCCCCACCCTATCCTTCAGTTCATTTTGTCAACGTCACTGAAGCAGACATAGCTTTTCAATACAAGTGGTCATGAACACAGTTAATTCAAAGATTTATTGTCTTGGGAAACAGGCAAAGGTTGACATTCTAAGCTCCTTTTATATAAGAAGTCTGTAATTCCAACCACATGCCTTTCCTCCCTCCCTTGCCTTTTGTTGCTTTGAGTTTAGCACTAGGAATCTAATTTGTAGAAACTAAGATTTGGACAGTATAGGACTAGTGGGACATGGAATATTTAGTGGTCTGCAAACAATGCCAAATCTGTAATTTCAAGCTTACTTAAAAGGTTGCTGTACTTGTAGCATTCAACCATGGTTTAGCTAGATTGCATTGCAGGCTTTATGCCTGCAACCTGTAAGTTCCCCTAAACTAAACTGCACATTCATAGGGCTTTAAATGGACTTTTCTTCCTTATCATTGATTAAGAGATAAAAATAAGTTTTCTCTTGCTTTGCTTGTTTTGTTGATCTTTATGAAGACTGCTTTATGAAGACTGAAATTATTTTAGTGGGCTTCAGCAAGTCATGTCAGTCCTAAAGTTTCATATGTGCTATGAAACACAAAGGTAATGTCTCTCATGTAGGGACTCTTGAAGGAGTTTTTAGTGAAGTGGGTGTTGGTTTCTTCTTCCCTTTAACAAGCGATAGGATGAGAAGAAGTGGCTTCAAGTTGCACCAGGGGAGGTTTAGGTGGGATATTAAAAGAAAGTTCTTGACTGAAATGATTCTCAATCACTGGAACAGGCTCCCTTGGGAGGTGGTTTAATGCTCATCCCTGGAGGGATTTGAAAAAGGCAGAGCAATGTGGTTTAGCACCGCATTTGGGAGTGTTAGTGCTTGAACTCAATGATTCTATGATATTGTGATATATTCTATGACTCAGGACTGCTTCACAGAACTGCTCCTGTAATCTGAATTTTATTCCTATTGCAAAAAGGAGAGGGATAATTGTAAAGTGTCCTGAAAAATGGAACATTACATAATGGTATCCCACAAAGCTGTGACAATTTGCCACAGAGACCATCCTATGCAGAACACCTCCTCTGCATGACAGTTGAAACAACAAATACATGAACCAGGTTCAGGGCAGGTTTCAGCTTTACATGTCACTCTGTCTGCCCCTGGCTACAAAATCTCTGGAGCACATGAGGGCACATGAACATTTCTTGCAGACAGGTAATATGTGTAACTGATTCATTGGTGGAGTAGCCACTGCTACATGTACAAAACATCGTATTTAAATAGTCTTTGTTAGCTGGATTGGAACCTTCAAGGAGAGGCTGAGTTTCATCTATTTTCCCAGTCCCGATGCCTTGTGCAATTTTAAAGAGCAAACTGAAGAGACTATGGCAACAGTCTCACTACTGATATCGAAGTAACAAAATAAATACATGCCCTGACTTAAAAAGCAAATAAACAAACCAAAAATACACACAAACAACAGACTCATCAATTTTAATTTGTAAGAGTGACCAAAATAAATGTTTTTATTTAATTACAGTGAAGTCCTGCAATTAGTCCTCTGGGTATGTATATGTATGTGGTTTTTCTGAAAACTGAAACTCTTGGATTTTCATTGCTGTTGTGGAAGACTGAAATACACCAGTTTTCTTCTTAGGTTGTTTGGTTTGTTCTCTTTTTTTCAGTCTCTTAAATCCCTAATTTGAACCAAAGTTTCCCACAAAAAGCATAAATAACTTCAGAACCCTGTTTATTTTCATTTTTATGTTTCTTATTTTTAGAAGAAAGACCTAAGCTTTCAAATCTCTCATACTGTTTTCCCTACATCAACTTCTTTTCCTAATTATGACCAACTTCTTACCCATCTCCGTGTTGTGTTTCTGATCACAGACTTTGACTCTGGTGGTTCCTCCCCTGAACTGCAATGTTAGCTAGCAGAAAATTCCATTACCTCCTTCAGTCTTCATTTCTGCTCTGCTTCTCTATTTATGACAATTTTACACACTCTTTTCCTGTTTCTGCTTGTCTTGCTTCTTTTCTCCCTGTCTGTTTGCACATCTCAGATTCATCAGTGGACTTGATGACCTTTTAATCATTGCGTAATCAGCTTGGGTAGGCACAGGGATTCTGAGAGCAATTGGGTAACAGCAGCGGAGTGCAACTGCTGTTTGCTGAGTTTGTATTGTGTCAAGCATGACTGAATCATCTGATTCATTGTGGCCCAGGTATTATAGAAAAACACCTCATGAACAGTCATTCCCTTAACTATGCTCTTGCCCTCAGTTTTTGCCATTTTGTTCCCGCTGAAGTGATCAGTGGCCTTTCAAGTTATTCTTACTGTGTTGAGACAGGGTTGGCTTCTTAAAGTGCTATAGTGTGAGACAGCTTGAGATATCTTTGACCAGGCTGGGACCTTCCAAACCAGATTTTGGAACCAATTGACTCACAATGTGTAGCATGAAGCTGTCTTATCTTCTTTCTCCAAAGTATGATTCATGCAATTGGCCCAGCTAAGGTGTTCATGGACTATGATCATTGCCCATCATTGTCATTTGTCTTAGCTTTTTATCAACTGTTCTGTCAGACAGTAATCACATGCATGAGGAATCTACAAGATGCCTTCACATCTGTACTTATCTGAAGCCAGTTTCCAACTTCCTGGCCTAATTTTATACCTTTTGACACCCCTGATGTGGACAGAATATTGACACCTCACAGTAATAACAGCACACCATTACCAGCTTTTACAGAGGATGGGTCAGAGTTATTTGTACAAAAAATAACGGATAAAAATGGCATGACATCTAGTAGGAGAACTCTTGGCCCTGTAGAACTTCATGAGGTTCCCCTCCACCCAATTCTCCCAACGGTTCAGGTCTCACTGAACAGGAGATCACTTTTTGGTGTCTAAGACTTCCAAGACTTCCCCAACAAACTAGGGAACATGTGACAATGTTTTAAATGTTATTTTTCTCCTCAAAAAAAGGGAAAATTTAGAAGATCTTGTGACAAAAAATTATGTAAATGGCATTCCCACACTATCACCAGATCATAAATAGAAAGTCCCAGATATTCTGCCTGTATTGTATCAATACTATGTCACTGAAGTACTGCAGGGTTTTTTTACCATTTCATATTAATGCAGGAGTAAGTATGTTCTAATTTCTTTGGACTACAAACAAGAATCTTTTGATTTTCAGGGATCAGGAGAAAAAGAGGAAAGAAAAAGAAAATAAACTTTTTCAGTCTCTACTGAACTGACAAAGTGTGGGGGGAAGAGTAAAGACAAAAAACATGTTTCAATTTATAAGTTTTCTGGTTGTTTTTAGCTTTCAAACTATTAATTAAATAATCAAAAGTGTTTGTATGTCTACATAAGCATTTTACATTAAATAGTGTTGATGTTTTATGTCAAAACAGAATACAAAGGTTCATTTAAAAAAAAATTAGAATTTATTTTTAAAAAGACATAGCTTTTATCTGAAGGAATTTCTTGCACAAAATGTCGTAAAAATGCAAATTTTTGCCTGACAAATATTCTTTAGCACACAAATAAAAGGCAATAATCATAGAAAAAATTATTTTCTAGTTTCAAATCCATATTGAACTTTGGACAAAAATATTAATTTCATACTAAAGGGGAAAAATAAAGCACCATGTAATACTAAGAGAAACAGGATTTATGTATTGTGTTATGTTTTTCAACCAATATAATGTTATGTAGACATTTTGGAATACTACTTAATACAGTCTCTCAAAGAATTTAAACAAATTGGATCGAAGTGTGATAGACACTCTTGTACTGTTCAAACAAATTTCATCTCCTGAAGCTCTTTGGCTTGCCTTCTGAATGAGGCATTCATGACTACTAAAGTGTCTGCATTATTGAAAAGAACTCTTCTCTCAGGGTCATTAAAATCTGATCTTAATTTAAGCACAAAAAGATGAATTAGTGTCTTCACATTTAATTTAAAGCAAACTGGACATTCAGTGTCTAACATCTACAGGATATTTAAAGGATCAGTTGTGACCGACGGATTGTGGGACAGAGCCTGAGCTCATACAGGTTGATAAGAATAAATGAACATCAACAGAGTGACATTGATTTATATTGCCTTTAAAAGGTGAACTGCACATCTTTGATTTTCTCTTTTGTGCAGTGTGACAACTTTGGAAAGGTATTGAGATGTCTGTCCATCAAAGCACTAAATTAAGTAAAGGGAAACATGTTTGCAAGTGTCTTCTCTGTGACAATTACAATGCTTTCACTTTCCAGAATTGCCTAGTAAATTACAAAAATGTTTCTCCTGAGCACAATAAGAAATGTTACTAAGCAAGACCTTATATTCTACTTACACACACAAAACATAAATTAAACCTCAAATGCCAATGTGTAAGTCACTGCTAAAATGAAGAATTAGGCACATGAAATGACAAGGTGAAGAGAAGAGCCCCTTTAACTCAGTACTGGCACTACCAGAAGCCAACTCTCTTCTCTAAGAGAGCTCATGGTATTACCATTGGTGTAAAGAACGATCACCTCTTTCTCATATTGCAACACATTCCTTTGCTCTGCTTTTTGCCCCCTGAGCAATGTAGCCTTTGTTTGGAGAAGCATCAGATCCCAACACATCTGAGCTTTTTAACCTTATTTCATGCTGGTGATTACATTTGCAATTCATGCCATGTGGATTGTGAATGCTATTTATAAATCTCTGTAGGGCAGAGAAAAAAATGGGAGGGGGGGAAGTTAAAAAGAAAGAAAAAAATATCTCTTTTTAATTCCTCCTGGAAAAGCCACATTGCCCAGTTTTTAATACATATGAAAGCTTTCAAAACCTGCTGAGTAGTTAGAGCAACAGTGTGTCACATACCTGTTTATAAACATACCTGCTGTGAGCATGAGAGAGGTGAGATGTTCTGTAAGGTGGTACAGATCCTGGAGCCCATTCCATCATTTGCATCTAGAACAGGACACAGAGCCCTGGAACAGGCTGCCCAGAAAGGTTGTGGAGTCTCCTTCTCTAGAGACATTTAAAACCTGCCTGGACACATTCCTGTGTGACTTATTCTAGGTGATCTTGCTCAGGCAAGGGGATTGGACTAGATGACCTTTCGAGGTCCCTTCCAACCACTACCATTCTGTGAGTCTGATTCTGTGAACTTCTTTGTGACATCAAAATACTTTCTCATTCTTTCTGACATCAAAATACTTTCTCATTCTTTGTAAAGGCAGTCAAAACGAAAAGAAAGGAAATTTTATTTTTTCAGAGAGGAACTAGTTAAATGTCTTAACAGGAGCTTCCACTTGGCCTTGACTTTTGCAGTCTTTGTAATCTGACAAGGATGAGGATGTAGCAGCTTTGTAAATCATAAGTCTTGAAAGCTGGTAGTTTTGGGAGATAGAACATTTTGTTGGCAAATTTCACAGAGGCATGGTGAAGACCACATGCCTTTAGTGAGGGTCTATTCCATAGATATCATTTAGTCCTTTTTTTTGCCTACGATGTGTTCAATCTCTGTAAAGTGATGTCATCAAGCTATAGTACCCATGAGAAAGAACAAATAAAAGCAAGTTGGGCAGACCAAGCAGGATGAAGATGCTTTTCAAACTGTTATCTCACTGTCCATTTTCAATTCAGCTTTTGAAAACAGCATGTCAGATTTTATGAAAAGAAATATAACAGCATGGAGGTAGTGCCAAGGAGACAGCAAAGTTGTGTGTATAGTTTCAAGTGGTCCATGAGCAAAGCAAGGAATCTGTGTTTCCTGAATTGTAACTAAAACTTCTGCAGAAACCCTGGAGATACTTCAAAATGTGACACTCCTGGTAGTGATATACAGTTGTTAAGCTTTATTAGTCCCAAAGTTATGCCCCTGAGGAACAGTGTAGATACATTTTGCAAAGCATACAAAACCTATGGATGTCTGTATCAGAGCCAGGAACATTAAAAATTATGCAAGACTTGTCACACTAGTTCTAGGCATCTACAGTAACAAGATAGACTTGCATATCTATTAATCTAATTTTATTGTTCTTCATCTGACAAAGACTGATACAGAAATACAAAATAACTTCTCTTTCTTCTAGGAAAAACTCCCAGTTGATAATATCTCTAAAGGAGAGAGGTTGTCTTAAACCAAATCCACTGAGAAGCAGGGATTTCTTACACTTCTCTTGTGTTTGACTGAAGCCTAGACCAAAGAAAGTAATATTAAAGGTTACGTTTCATTCTGCTATGGTGGCATTTCTTAACACAGGAGAGCATGAGTAAAGGTGGCCTGTTGAGATTTGACATGACAACCATTGTCATCTTGTTAAGCTTATAGAACAGATGCACATTTATAGCACAGAAGAAAATCTTTAATATCATTTAAAAGCAGAGCTTTTAAAAAATGCATTTCTCAAGGGGTCTCTTTTTTATTTTCCTTCAGAGACAAAACACTTCCATATTTTATGTCTGCAGCTACTGCTGCACAATGCCCTCTTTCCCACCCCTAGTGTGATTATTCTCTGGGAAGTCACAAATGAATAATAATATAATTTTATTTCAGGTTAATGGAACAACAAATAAATTCCAGTCTTCTTGCATTTTAATAATGATTGTGGATTTCACAGAGGAGACAATGAGCTTTTTGCAAGACAAACGTTTCTTGCACAATCACCAAGTCTGTTCTTCATAATCCCCATAATGTCATGATATTTAAAGATATAGTTTAATGAAATAAATATTAAATTAACATAAATACAGAAGCTTAACTCAACATTGAGCACCAAAACAATCCTAAATGCTACCTATATATACTTCCTAAGTTTTCATTTCTTCTCTTCAGTATGTTGCATTATAGTACAAACATGGACTGATTCCATCACTAGCTCATTGTGAATACTTCTCTCTTTTTACCTAGATTTATATGAGTACTTCAAAACTTCTAGGCATTGGAAGTGCTAAATAGTTCTGAAATTTAGCAAATTTCTCTTGTTCTTCTCTTTCTGAAGGAGTAATTCAAAATGTAAAGTCTCATATGTAAAAACCTCTCTTCAACCTTATTTAAGGATTTGATTATTCCTCATTGACTTTAATATGATAGAAATGTGTATAAATCCTGCTTATACATCCAAGTGATGGCCAAGATGGTAGAATAATCAAAGGTAACATCTATTATTTCATACACATAGTCCTATCTGTGATTCTTACATTGCAGGGACAAGATGATCAATTAACCAGGATGGATTCATCATGGGATTGAATAAAAATGAGTGTGAGTTAATAATGTCAACATATGCATTACCAGAAGAGTAAATGAAAGGTTTTCAATTCTAAAATGGGATGTAACAGAGGATTTTGTTATCCCTTAGAAAATATTCTCCATTTTAATATTTCAGCTTGTTAGAAGTGACTGTGGTTTCAGGCAATTAGGAGAGCTGAAGCTAAAACAAATCCATTAAAATTATCAGGAGTCTGGATTATCTCTGCTACCATGACAGGCTGATGGAGCTGGATTGTGCAGCCTGGAGAAGAGAAGGCTCTGGGGAGACCTAATAGTGGCCTGCCAGTACCTGAAAGGGGCCTGCAGGAAGGCTGGAGAGGGACTGTTTATAAAGAACTGCAGTGATAGGATGAGGGACAATGGTTTGAAATCAGAGAAGAGGAGATTTAGGTTGGCCACACCTTGAGTACTGTGTCCATTTCTGGGCCTCTCAATTCAAGAAAGATGTTGAGTTGCTTGAACATGTCCAGAGAAGGGCAACAAAGCTGGGAGGGGTTTGGAGCACAGCCCTGTGAGGAGCAGCTGAGGGAGCTGGGGGTGTTTAGTCTGGAGAAGAGGAGGCTCAGGGGTGACCTCATTGCTGCCTACAACTGCCTGAAGGGAGGCTGTAGCCAGGTGAGGGTTGGTCTCTTCTCCCAGGCAACCAGTGACAGAACAAGAGGACACAGTCTCAAGCTGTGCCAGGGAAGATTTAGGCTGGGTGTTGAGAAGAAATTCTTCACAGAAAGAGTGATTGACCATTGGAATGGGCTGCCCAAGGAGGAGGTGGAGTCACTGACCCTGGAAGTGTTTAAAATAAGACTGGATGAGGCACTTTTTGCCATTTTTTTAGTTGATTAGATGGTGTTAGGTTAGGTCTTTTCCAACCTGGTTGATTCTCTGATTCTGTAATGAGTTCTTTATCATGAGGGTGGTGAAATGATGGAATAGGTTGCACAGGGAGATAGCTGTGACCCCATCCCTGGAAATATTCAAGGTCAGGCTTGACAGGCCTCTGAGCATAATGTCTCTGCTTACTACGTGATCTCTGGGGGTTCCTTCCAAACTAAACTATTCTATGATTCTATTTTATGAAGTGAAAAATTATGGATCTCCCATTAAACTGTGGAAAACGGAAGCAAATAGGGCAAACAGGTGTAAATAGTAGAGATATTACTGTCTGTGTAAAACATTGGATAGTGTTATACCATCCAATTTAGCTACTTAAACTAAATCTTAGTTTGAAAAGCACATCATGAGATATAAATAAATATATACACACAGAGAGAGCCTGTTTTGAACCCTTTTAAAACAGGATACTCACATTACATTAGACACCTAAACATCTCAGCACAGAAATCTGGGTTGTCATTAGCTGTTTTCAGCCACAGCATTTATGAACGTTCTAAAAACACTTGATTTGTGAAGATTACATATCACACCTTCAGAAATATTATTGGTACCATTGCTTTCCAGAAAGAGTACAAATGACATTGTAGGTTTGATTTAGTTGATATCGTTCACAAATTTTGTCTAGAAATCAACTCTCTTACTAATATTCATTCCTAGAACATATTTATTAAAATGCATGTACTCATTGGTGTCATGATCTTCTGTTATGTTTCAAAGCCTACATCATTAGACTGCAAAAACCTCTGCACACCTGAAAAGCTAATAAATAAAAATACCTGAGGAGTATCATTAATCTCATTTTCCAAGAAGAGTAAATAGAAAATCAGCCAAGATATTAAGTGCCCACAGTTTGTCTTTGCAGTCAAGAAGCATGTCCATGTTCTCTTAAATGGAAACAAATTAACAGTGAGGAGTGACTGCACAGCCTGGCAACAACTCATACTGGATCCATTCCTGTATGCCTAACAACTCTTTATTTTGTATACTTAAATTTCCTTTTCTTAGGTTCTTATCTCCCATATTTAAGAAGATGCTTTCTAGCTTACAGGTGATGTAAGTATCAGGAGCAGCAGCAGCTGCTAAACCTTTTTTTCAGGAACCACAGAGTAAACAGCCTCATAAAACCCACATGAGCTGTCAATGTATGACTTTGTGGTTACCTTGGGGCTTCAGCAATTAAAATATGGTATTTACTTAAAAAGAAAAATGTCAGGCTCTTTCAATTCTCAGAACTATGAGCTGGTTTTGTGTTTTAACTGCTCCTTTTTTTGTCATGGGATCATCTGGGTTCTGAATACGTTTAAATTTAATTAAAAAAAAAAAACAAAAAAAAAAACAAAAAAAACCAAACAAACAAACAAAAAAACGCAACCCAAACTTGTATTACTTAATTTATTGAGTTGGATTTCTAAATACTCCAGCAGCTGATAAGGATGTCTTTAGAGAATCTGAGTGAACAAGTCAGAATAATATGGTCAACATGCTTGGAAAGCTGTCTTATTAAAGTTGAGATTTAGTTAGTTAGTTAGTTAGTTAATTAGTTAGTTATTTTAATACCTGGCCTCTCTTCTGTATTAACTACTTACAAGTTCATAGAATGGCTTAGTGTGTCAGTGTGAGCTGAAATTCCACACACACCACACCCCCCCCCCGACAATAACTAGGCTAGCCCAGTCTGGAAGCAAATGAAAGCTGTATTTACAAAGCAGAATCTACAATCTACGATGAAATGCAATGAATATATACAAATATACCTAATTCACAACATCTACAAATATATATATACAATCAACAGAAAATCACAACCAATCTCCCTTTGCTTCCCCCCAAAGGGGACCCTTCCCAAAGGGGCCTCCCTCTCCCAGGAGCTTCTCCCCCAGACCCCCCTTGGACAGAAAGCAGAGTTAGTTAGAGCAGAAAGTTGTTAACTTAGCTGCCAAGGTCAGTACGTGTTATCTTCAGCCAGGAGAGAAGAAGAAAACAGCAGCCAGACAGCCCAGCAACTGCCCCCACTGCCGAACGCAGAATGTGCAGAGTGCCCACTTTGTTTTGGGTAATAGTTCTTAAACATTTCTATCTATCCAATGGAAGTGTTTAGAACAATCAGTATTTTGCTTTCTTACACCCAACAGTGACTTATTTACACTCTTTCACTTTCTCTGTTCTGAACTTGGCAAGGAAAAATTAAAAAGACAGTTTCAAACCATCACACTTAGGATGGAAAGAACCTTAGAGATCCTTAGAGATTATCTACTCCAATCTCCCCACCATGAGCCAGGAGTCCTTTCAGCTAAACTTGGTTGTTCAAGGCTTCATCCAACCTGGCCTTGAACAGCTCCAGGGAGAGGGCATACACAACCTCTGTGGACAGCCTGTTCCAGTCTCACCACCCTCATACTGAAGAAGGTCCTCAGCTGTTGAAAAGTCTGGACTTGCAGTGTGGAGGGGAATTATCTGTTTGTGTTTTCTTGTTATTTTTCCCCCTTCTTTCTGCAAGAATGCAGCCTCTGAATGAAGATTGGAAGATATTTAATTGCTCATGAAAAAAACAAACCCCAAAACCACCAAAAAACCCCAAACCCCAGGAGACATTTATTAATATTTAGCTAGTCAATATTTAGCTCATCTTGACCTGAAAGCTTCTTTTTTTGGATTTCACTTTAAAGACACAAAAACAATGGAATGCTTGCCTCCCTTCTTCCCCCAAATCTATTTTTTAGTGCTGTGACATTTATTCAGGAAACAGACTTCAACTCCAAAGTCTGTCAAACCAGCACTGAAAGACATTAATTGAGAAGAATGAAAGACAGCTTTGTACACAATGCTTTCCAAAGTCTTCTATCTTAGGAAATTGTTAGAAATTGGAATATACTATGTATTTTGCAAAAGATGTTACCAAAAAAAAAAAAAAAAAAGAGGAAAAAGAAAGCAGTCAGTTGAGATAACATGTTAGTTTAGAAGTCATCTAGTTTATTATAACTAGAAATTTCTAGTTTAGAAATCCCAGTTTAGAAATCCTCTGGGACACTGAACCTAGAAGCTCTAGAACTTGGCCTGAATAAGGGGAACATGGATCAGGTATATTCCTGCTAGTGCTAGCTCTTCTTAACAATGAATGCTTCTTGAGTTGGAAATTCTCTTCTTGAGAAGGTATTTCTTTAGAAAATGTTCACTGAATGAGCATAATCCATTAAGAACTTCAGTTGCATTTAAAATTATTTCATTCTAAAAAATTATTATGTTCAAATTTGAGTCTGTGCACACATACATGTGCAAGGAACACAAACAAAAATAATGAACCATCTTACTGAGGCGTGTTGCTTACCCTGACATATTTTCATTGTGTATTTAAGAGATAATGTCATGTATCTGCAATGGTACTCATGAGAGTCTTATAGCTGTGAAATACTTCAGCCCTCAGTGGGTTTAGTAAATATTCTTCTTTATTTCAGATTCTCAGATAAACACCTCCATAGCTTCATTACACAGAAATGGGTTTTCAACACAGTACAAAATTATGGATTATTTAAGCCTGCCAATGTTAGATATAGCTATAGATATAAAACAAATATAAGCAGAGATATACACAGATATGAAGATCCAAGATTCATTCAAAGAAATTTAGACTTTGAGCCTGGAGAGTTAGGTGGTTTTAAGACAGAGGAGAATTACATTAGACCTAAGGAAGAAATCTTTTTGCACTGAAGGTGGTGGGGCTCTGGCCCAGATTGTCCAGAGAGGTGGTAGATACCCCATTCCTGAAAACATTCTAAGTCAGGTTGGATGGGGCTCTGAGCAACCTAATCTAGATGAAGTTGTCCCTGCTCACTGCACTGGGTTGGACTAGATGACCTTTAAAGGTCCCTTCCAACCCTTCCAATTCTATGACTCTTTTGTAAGAAATCCGAAAAAGCCTACAGGAAAAGAAAAACTGAAAATCATTCAGGTGTAAAAGTGATTCTGTAACTCCTGAACATGACATCAAAAGCAAGTGAACTTATTAATAATAAGAACATATTACTAATATATATTAATGCAAATTAAATGCACAAAATGGATGCTGTGATATTCTGTAGACTGAGATATTGATGTCTGAATGACAGTCCATGATAACCTTTCTATCCTAGAATTTCTAGATACAGAGGTTTATGTTTCCTTTGCACTATACAGAGGTAAAAATTGCAGTGAGACTTTCAGTGACTGGGTGATACCTAGAAACCTGCAAAATGAGTCAGGTAAAGGAAGGACCTGAGTCTAGTTTTCTCCCAAGTGAATGTCAGACCACATTGAGGTGTCAGCTATCCTAAGATCTCTCATGCCTTCATAGGAAAATATGCTATCAAAATGATATCTTTCCATTAGAAAGGTTTTGCCTAATAAAATATGTCTTGCTCTACTAATTACTACTAATATAACAATTTAATGATGAACAGAGAAAATAGAATAATAGAAGTGAACAAAATATCTTTTCTGCTTGTTCTCATTGGAGAAAAAACAAAATTTTTTAACTTAATTAAAATTTTGTTTTAACAAAAAAAAAAAAGAGAAACTGTAAGAGAAATTGTCTTTTTTACTTGTTTAATAAAAGAAATAGTTCTTGTTCATCTGCTATCTGCATACTAGTTACATCATTTCCTCTGGTTAATTACATGTGAGGTCCTTTGCATGCTGCATTTTGCCTTCCTGTGAGGCAATCAAATTTCTCTCTTTTTTTTTTTTTTAAACACAATATAAAGATGACTGCTTTGTAGCCTGATGATACAATGAAAATTAATTATTTCAGTTTGCTATTTAAGTAGACACCTGAAAAAGTCATTGCGTGTGATAGATGTGGAAGCTTAACCTTAACCTAGCTTGGTAATTTTTTTTCTGAAAAAGAGAAAACTGTTGCCAATTTCCCCAGGTCTTGTGATGTATATAGTACACCATGTGGGAAGAAAAAAAAAACAAAAAACCAAAACCCAAGAAAAAAGAAAAGGAAAAAAAAAAGAAAGAAAATAAATATGTAAGAGCAGTCCTCAGCATGTAAGACTCATACAGTCACAGAATGTTTTGGGTTGGAAAGGACCTTTAAAAGTCAGGAGCTCAGTTCAAAATTAAAAAAAAACATGGAAGGAGCCAGAAATCCAAACTGGTCTTTGAAGCACTTCTAAAATTACTGTAGATCTAGGAGAAACCAGCATGTAGGGAAAGAAGATTCATATCTTATATGAGTAGGAAGAAATTATATCAGACTAGTATAGTCAGAAAAGGCCTCATCACAATTTTTTTCAGAGCTGTACATTTTAGCCAGTATTCAGAGAATCACAGGCTTGAGTTAGAAAGGACCTTAGAGATCATTCAGTTCCAACCCCTTTGACTCAGGCAGGGACACCTCTCTCTAGACCAGGTTGCTCAAAGCTTCATCCAGCCTGGTCTTAAAGACTTCCAGGGATAAGGCATCCACAACTTCTCTGGGTTCCACTGTCTCTATACCCTCATAGCAAATAATTTCTTCCTAGTGTCCCATCTAAGTCTGCCCTGCTCTAGTTTAGACAGTATTTATGTGTAAATAATTTGGA
The DNA here is from genome assembly GCF_027791375.1 of Indicator indicator. Taxonomy (NCBI): domain Eukaryota; kingdom Metazoa; phylum Chordata; class Aves; order Piciformes; family Indicatoridae; genus Indicator; species Indicator indicator. Next base: position 20,502,270 of record NC_072020.1, on the reverse strand, counting down.
ATAATCCACCCATCACTGAACACTGTAGTATACAGTGCCAGTGATGCGAAAATATGTTTGCAAACATCCTCAGAAGACTTCTGAAACTATTTATGTGAAGGCTTTTCTTTTTCTTTCTTTACTTTTAATTTTCCTTTTGCAATATCAGAAGTAAGTGCTCTCTACTTCTCACATTTTTTCATTAATTAGCTGGCTGATGGACTATAGCCAGCTCCACACCTCTCTGAGCAGCCTAATATTAATATCATGTAGCATTGTCACTTTACCCAAATGCTATATAGCTTCTACTGTATAAATAAATAGCAGCTCAATAATGAGAAATCAGCCTCCAGGTCTTTTTACTGGGTGTTTCTTTGGGGGTGTTTTATGTGTGCTAAAGACAGAGGAATTAAAACAGAGACCCAAAAATCCAGATGAACTGGTGAGTCCTTCATGTGAAAGCAGTCTTGGAATGAAGGAAATAGAATCAAATGGCTGGATTAGAAACATTTGAAGGTTTTGTGACCAGAAAAATAACAGCAAAAAGGAAAGGTTTTTATTATGGAGCAGATTTATGGAGAAAATGTGAACAAAGCTGCACCCTTTGCAAGACAGATACAGACAAATTGGACAAGTACAACAAAAGAACTGGGCAACATAAGACATGGAGAGAGACTAAGGGAGCTCTACTTGTTTGGATGGAAGAAGAAAGGGCTGAAGAGCAGGATGTAGTTGTGAAGAGCAGGATCTTCAAGCATTTAATAGGAGGAGCCAGACTTACTGCAGGCACTCAGTGAAAGGATTTAAGGCAATGGGCACAAGTTTTAGTAAGGTAAATTCTAATTGCATAGAAGAAAAGAAAACCATCAGAGCTACCTAAACAGGCTGGAGGTACTCTGGAAGTACTCAAAACTGAACTAGAAATGGTCCTGAGCAATCTGATATAACTTTCAAGCTAGCCTTGCTTTAAATATGGCCCTGGGACCTATGTGATTTTCAGAGGTCCATCTTCTAGCATAAATAAATCTATGATTCTATAAAAATCTCAAAACTAACTGATCACACAGTTTGAGAAAGAATGAAGAAAAAGGAGGTATCAGTTTTCCACAGGATGACCAGCTTAGTGGGGCTGTGTTTGTATGAGGTCATTACTTGCATGTGAGCTTGATATTACTTTGAACTTCCTGAATTTGTAGGGAAAGGGCCCCTGGTGAGCAGCCTATGTCTGGGTAGCTATGACTGAGCCCACAGGGACCACCTATATTTCCTGACTAAAATTTAATGAACCAATACTTTGCCACTAATAGGACCATTGAGTCTGAATGATTCTGATCAAGATCTGGAGTTGCTGGAGCTGTAGCATGGAAATTTCCCCACAGAAAAGTGGAAGTGTGAGGACACACTATCTGTAAATCTCAAAAGAACATAATAGTCAATGGAGACACCTAGAAGGTCCAAAGTATCAAGGACAAAAAGTTGTGACCAGTGTTCATATGGGTGATGAGAACACTGGGATTGTAATGACCATAACATAAGGTCCATAACTTCCTTCAGGAATAAAGTGGAACTCTGTGCTACTTTCTTTCACAGTTAATTTCAAAGATGAAATTTTCTTCAATTCACCCACTATTTTTTTTTATTTCTTTACATTTGTCTGAATTTTGGCCAGTACAATTCATGGTAAACTATCAATACTGCCTTTAAAATAATCTTTTGATATTTTCTAACTTCTTTTCCTCACTCTTAGCATTTGGTGTATTTAGCCCTATCACCATTATATTGGTTTTGTGTTTACTCATGATTACATTTACTGAGCACTGCAAGGAATTTCTTTTAGTCTTGGTGGTATAAATGATAAGTTATTATTTTTCCAATGCTCATGAAATGGTACAGGAATTGTGAACTATAGCTGTAGCGGACTTGGTTAAGTGAGGAAAGGACAATAAGTTTGTTCCTGAACTATCCAACTCTGATTCATTCCAGGTTCCTTCAACTGGAGAGTTTATGCAGTGACTCTGCAGGAGTGGACCTGATTGGATTAGTGATACAGGAAAGTAAGCATTTCTCTGGCTAAATTTCACTGCTATCACCAAGGTGATTTTATGACACTCTATTAAGCAGAGCAAGATGGTGCAGAACTCATATCACAGTTTTTTAACCCAGCCTATGATGTCATTAACCCCAATGGAAAAGCTGTTCTGGTTTTTAAAAAGTTTCGAATGCATGAAGCTATAGCTAGTAAATAACCTGTGAATAAAAGAGGAAATGAATTATTATCGACCTTTGTTACAGCTGAGAAATAATAGAGGAAATAGTAGAGAATGCCCTCAGGATCTAGACAGAGATAAACTTGGAACAGCAGAATTTGAGTAGGTTTGGAGTATGGCTGCACATGCATGAAAGAACGTGCCTGTCATTTGGTTGTCAGCCTCCCTGGAGCACTGTTCCCAAAGCAGACTTTGAGTCCACTGTTAGTTCTGGTAGGAAGTCTGAAGGAGAAAACTGATGGGAGGCTATCTGAGATGTCCAGTGGGGCAGCAGAGAGCACAGGTTGAGAAATAAGCATCAACTCACCAAGTTCTTTTGGACTGAAGGTGCAGTTAAAAGCGAAGAAATGCAGCTCTGGCTGACTGAGAAGAGCTGACCCTGTGCCCAGAGAAAGAACCAAGAGGAGTGTTGATGGATGAGAAGCAACTTTTCCCATTTTTCTTGCCTTTTAAGTTCAGTCAGAAATGTGACTTCCCATTTTAAAAGGTGTAATACCACTTAGCAAAAGACATGCAAGTATTAATGCTTGTTGGAATACTGCTTCACCACAAACAATGGCATCCTTGGGAAGGACGTGAGATGTCTGCTGTTGGAATCAACACATCCAACAACAGCATAAATAAAATGCAGCTTTCTCAAACTATTATCAGGAGAGCATTTTTAAGGAGAGAGATTTTTATAAGGATGAGTTGGTTCACTGGTGGCTCCTGTGTCACTTATTTTTGGGGTAGATACCATTTCTTCCATGTATCTTCTGCTCTAACACCCTGACAGAGTAAGCAATGGGATGTTGCAATTAACTTGCAGTTATTAAAACTGGTTCATTTCTGATGTGAAGGTTCCTAGGGATGAAATGGCAATCAAGCAGCACCATATGGACAGCAGAGATTTGGATCAAACAGAGAAGAGAGAGCAACTAACAAGTTACTTGTGCTGGAAAGTGGATACAAATTTACTGGTGTCTAAAGACATCGAACCTGAAGAACCTTCAATACAAAACAAAACAAAAAATTAATTAACACAAAGAACAACACAACTCACATTTCTGTAAGCTTTTGCAAACAAGCCCACATCAGTAACATTTCTACCTTTTACATCTCAGGGGAATTAAGATCTTTGCTGTATAAAGTTTAGAGCTTATTATGAAACACTAGTGGTGAAACCAGCTAAAAAAAAATAATAAAAGTAGCTTGTTGCTTAACATTAATAAATAAAAACACGTTTTGGTTATGTTATTAGAGCTGATGCAGCCCTAGGGCAGCTGCCAATCAATTCATGTTTTATGTCTCTCAGTTCATTGCTATTAAAAATAATCAAGGTTACCATGGAAACTGCAATTTTATCACATGGTACTTTTTTTTGCAGTCTTTCAGCTACAGAATATGGTATTAAAGAAATATTTTCAAGTGCTGTGTAGTTCTGTATTTCTTAGTATTTGGAACAAAAATATTTTTAACCCACAGTTAAACTCTACCTGTTACGTATATTTTAATTTTGCTTTTAGGAATATCCAATAAAACTATATTAGTAGTGATAAAAGACCTTATTAGATCCTGAAATTCCCCACTACACAAAGTACAATGGGAAAAAAAGCCTCATCCATTCTAGTTGTTCTAAAAATACAACTATTTTAGTTCACAGTATTTCTACTCTGTCTTCCATTTCATTCACCATCAACTAGATGGACAACAGTTTAAATTAATATGGTTTTTATTATTATATTACTCAAAAGAATGCTGAGTGGTTTATTCAAATTCATTGTTGCTATACATTTGTGTTCATGGTTATTCTCTTTTCAATCATACAAAAAGAAAAATATCTTTGCTCTTTGGATCCATGCTTGGGAAAATCATTACTGTTCTTAACCGTAAGAATACATATTTATAAATATATGAAGTGTAGATACAGTTTGATTCTCTCAGGTATATAAAGTGTTTATAAAGGTATACAAATCTCATTAATATCAGATTTTTACAGTTATTTAGCAGAATGAGTAACCCAGACAAAATCAAAAGTTCTACTCAAGCATGAAAGAAAGTTCCTGAGAAGACACACAGTACTGTAAATTAATACCCGATTGCACAAAGGCAATAGCAGGATTTCTCTTTCTCAGCTGACACATTCTGCCATGCAAATCTCAAAGAGTCAGTTTCTTCCATCAGTGTGTAAAGTAAGTTTATAAACAGAGATTTAGAAATCTGGATGTGGTCTTTGTTTTGAAATAAATTGCTCATGTAGAAGCATATTAAAGAAAGTAAGATATCATAATGGATTTTTTTTTAAACGCAGTACGCATAGGTTTATTAATTTGTTGAAGGAGCGAGCAGGAGAAGCTTTTGCAAATTTAACTCAGGTTTTCTCAACCACAAGAAAAAAACCCAGCATGATTCAGCAAGTAGATTAAGGTAAGATATGAAAAGAAAGAGCATTTAAATAAGCATTAGCAGGATAAATATATTAATAGCAAATTCTGGTCAAATGTTGCAATTCCATTTTTTTTAAATGTGAAGATGTTCTGCCACTTTTCCCCTCAAGGAGCTTACACTTTTACTCTTCAGTCTACTGTATCTAAGAATTTATCCCATAGGACAACATAATTTTCTCATAAGCACATCATTTATATTTCAGTGGAAATGACATTTACTTCAATTACAGTTCTACCTTTATTTATAGCTATTTATTAGATTCTAGTTTTAAATAAAGGGCAGTAAAAAATGCATCATAGTGGTGATTGTGAGACAATGTTTTGAGTGTTTGCCTTTATTTGTATATATTGCACTTGTGGTGACTGAATAGTGACAGCAATAAACTATAAATTCAAATTAAAACCTACAGTGTCATGAAGTGAACGATCCTTTTACATAGTTGAGAAATGCTGGGATGACTAAACAGGTTGCCTTCATTTCATAGATCTTAGCTATCTTAATAAGCAAAAGAAACTACACTGTAACACATCCTCCTTGCCTCCTAGAGTCAGAACTGATAGGTAATGATCAAATGAGGCAGATTCAGAGCAAGTCCCCCTTACTAAATTGGTCAAAGTTAATTATAAGGCTGAAAGGGCCTATCTAAATAAGGGAAAGTTGTTTTGGTGTTTTTTTTTTGTTCTGTTTTGTTTGTTTGTTTGTTTTGTTGGTCTTTTTTTTACATAGATATGCCTAAACTAGTTCACTGTGTCATTCTTTATGACACTGTAAGTTCATCAATCTGAACAGCTTCTGCTGTCATACCTGAAGAAAGAAATTCACACAGCTTGTTGGTCCATGTTTTATTTATAGACTCGTAGAATCCTTTCAGTTCTTAAAGACATTTCAGATCAAGTCCAACTGTCAAACTAACATCGCCATGCCTACACACTTTTTTTTAAACACCTTCAGGGATGGTGACTCCACCACCTCCCTGGGCAGCCTGGCCCAATGCTTGACAACTAAACCTCACCTGATACAATTTATGGGGAGCCCAGGAGTGGTGCTGACTTTTTCCATCATTGCTTGCTCAGGAGGCCCAGAGTATTACCAACAGGCAGTGCCAACAGAGCTCAGAGGAAATCTTTTTCATGATGCTGTAACTGCTGATTATTTTTATGAGGTAAGCTGGTCAGCTTATTAACAGTTTCTCATGTACTCTGTAGGGTGTCATCTGGTCCCTAATAGCAGGTGCATGCCCCTTCAGAGGCCAGTCTCTCACTGGCTTGCAGTGGATGCTGGACAGTGAGTGGCACAGACCTCGCTGCAGCTGTAGGCAATGCAATCAGGCAAAAAAAAAAAAAAATCATCAGCTCAAGTGTTTTCTTCTCCAAAGCACTCTCTTGCTCTTTCATGCCTCACGTCCACACTTGCTTAATATACTCTTCCTCCTTCTTTATGCTGCACAGCCTTTTTACTAACACTGAAAAATATTGTTTAAATGGGTTCAGTAAGTAGTTGTTTTCATGGGTCTACCTTTGTTCCCTTTGCTGACACCTTTTCTACAAGAGCAGCAGACTGCAGCATTCCTGCTGCCATTGCTTGGATCTGAGAAATAATTTCACAGTAAGGATTTGCTGCTTTTTCTTTACAGGCTGCTTGACAGTGATGCATGAGGAGGCTACTGTGAGCAAGTGTTGGCCTCCTCCCTCTCCCTACTGACACAGCTATTACTTCTGGCTTTGTAACAGCTTATAGAAGATCACACCAGAGCTGAGGATTTTGCTTTGGTGACCGCTGTTTCTCTCTGTTACTTTGCCCTAAGTGGAATCATTGAACCCTACTTTCCTATGGTAGCATCATGCCTTCCTTTCAATTTTCTCATAACCATTCCATCTTCTGCTTGGATGGTTACGTACATGAGGTCTAAATAAGGAGAAATGGAGGAAAGGAAGAAACACAATCACCTTACCCTGACAACCAGAGAACAGGCTGTTCTTTAGATGTTTTCCCTATCTTATGACAAGTAACATTCTGCTTTAACTTGCAGCCAAGCAGGAAATAGGTCTGATGAATATAGCAATCCTGAAGTCTGTGGGAGTGTGCGCACAGATATCTGAAGTTACAATTGTTCTTCATTTAAAGGCACCAATTAGATAAGAGAGGACTGTCAATAGAATTGCAGTCAAAAATATGGAGAAGAAAATAAATTTACCAAACTTGAGATTGGGAAAATACCTTCTTTTACTGGCTCATGACACTGGACAACCCACTCACTGAGAAATCAGCTACAATAGTGACAAGCTGATATTTCACCAGATGGGAATAAACTTGGAACAGAAAAGGACAAGTACAGCTATGATTCGTTGCTGACAGAAAGTTTTATAAATTCTTTGCACTGTAGAAATTGTTTTCAAGTAAAGTTCCTTCTTTTAGATATAAAATTATGCATCCCAGAGAAAATTGCCTGCATTTTAATAAAAGGTATCTACTTCTACAACAAAAGCTTTTCTATCAATAAAACAATGTAAAAATAAATATTTTCATAAAAATAAGGGTTTTTTTTCTTTCTTCCCTCATTTTTATCACTTCTCCTTGATTTCCTGTCTTTGATCTCCAGGCTCAAGTCCTCCAGACCACCCCTGGACAGGTAAGTCTTGCTGTCTTTCACACAGCAGTAAGAAAAAGAATGGATAATGAAGATGAGAGTGACATTTTTATAAAGAAAGAGATGAGAGAGTTCTGGCAAATGGGAATTTTGCTTTGATTTGGAGTTGCTAGGTCTTTGTGCACCATAGCTATTCATATCAAGCAAGACTAAACTTCAGAGAGAAAATCTACATTACAGTTAGGCAGAATATGTGCAAAAAAAAAAAAAAAAGTAAGAAAGAAAAAGAAATGATGGAAAAATGGTAGATAATTAATCTGAGGTGGGTAACTCCCTTAAGCTACTTTCAAATCTATATATAAGTTAAATGCATGTTTAGAAGTTAGGTAGATAGATACCAATTTTGCCTTTACTGCTTATTTAGCCTTCATCCTTTGATAATGGGCATGGCTGTTTAAGAAAATGGAGTACACCAGGCAAAAAAAAAAGAATATATGAGTACATCTAGGATCAAAATAAAATATACTGAATATCATAATATTGTCAATATAATAGCATCTCTTACATCAGCAAACAAAACTGCAGTAGATCAATGATTTGGCAGGGAGTGTATCCTAATGAATTTCTTTTGCTGAGGAAATTAAAATTAATGCCACTATGATAGTAAAAATATTAATATCACCACAAAACAACAGACAAGAAGTAGAGTCCAGAGTAGATTTCGAACTTTACATTCCTTAGGCAGCAGTATTTAGCCTTGTGCACTCAGTCACATGTTTGAGCTTTACCTCTTTTATTCCTTTCTTGAGATGAGCCACACCTTGGTGTCTCAAAGAGAGTGGTTTGGTTTTTAATTTTATTATAGACTAGGGAGCATTGACCTGAAGCAAACATCTTTGGCAAACACAGAATGCATCAGAGGCTTTAAGGGCTTAACAATCCACAGGCAAGACATTTCTCAAAATATTTGAAACATTGACAGAGGAACAGTGCAAGGAACCACCTGGAAATATTTCCTGTTGGAAAAGAAGCAAAATTACACATGGAAATATTTCTTTGCATAATCACAGGCAGTTTTTACAGTGCAGAAGTTTGAGGTGGTCTTTACTCCGACCTCTGTACCCAAAATGCCCCACACAGTGTGGAATACTACAAAAATCTCTCTCTTTTTGAAACAAACAATCAAACAAGCCCATCTGCTGTCTTTTGTTGATGGTGAAGAACCCTTAAGGCAGCAGAGAGAGTAATATTTGCCTTCATCACTGCGTTGCATTCTATTCACATATTTACAGTGCAGTCAAAATTAAATACAAGAATGCAAAAGGAGTATTAGCCAGCTTGAGTTTCATCTACATAAGAGGATGTAAAAGTGGTGCTTGAAAGAGCAGCACTCTAGGGAGGTCAAAACTGGAAAGTTATCCATGAATATAAGTGAATAGGTTTACTGTACCAATCAAGCATGCTGGCAACAAGGACCACCTGCCAGAATAATCTCTCCAAGACTCACTTAAGGAACTAAATCACCTGCTTAAAGTTTTATTTAAGTGAAATGGCCCAGAAAAGCAAACACAGTGTAGCTTGTCAGCAGATCCTCAAGGGAGGAGCCATTTGTTACTTGCCCAACTCACCAGACGATGAGCAGTACATTTTCACTTAGCCTGAACGACTGTAATCCTCCTCTCCTACTTGTACACACAGAGTGGTTGGCAAGGCATGCCAAAAGAATGATGATTTTGGTCAGAGATATGTTAATTATGGGAAAATAGACACTGCTGTGTTAGCTATCCACGCACCTAAAGGTACCTGTAGCCCATGGAAACAAATCAGAAGTATTCTGATGTTTTTGCGGATTAGGTTTGTGCTCCCTTAAATGACTTTTACACCAAACACTGTTGTAGGATTACTGTAACAGTATTGCCTACATACTTCAGGTAGGAATTTCACTCAGTCAGGTACAGGTGTGTAATATAGAATAGTTTTTGCTCTTGAAAAGCCAGGAAGGGAATGAGGTATTATTAAAAAAAAAAAAATGATTAGTTTCATTTTACAGGAAGAAAACCAAAGAGGAAAACTTCAATGTTTCACCTAAATCAACCCAAAAAGTTGTAGCACTGCTAGGACACAGTCATTTTCGGTTCCAGTCTAATACCTTACAGAGAGATTGCTCTTCCTCTGAATTGTGACTGTTGTAGGAGAATAGGCATTAATCTGACTTTAGGCATTAATCTGAGACCATGTGAAAAAGTTAGCAGTCACTAGTAGAATCCCAGAATGGTCTGGGTTGGAAGGGACCTCTAAAAGTCAACTCATCCAACCCCCTCTTCAGTAAGCAGGGCATGCTCAAGTAGATCAGCTTGCCCAGAGCCCTGTTGTGCATCACCTTGAATATCTTTGGGATGGGGCCTCACCTACCTTCTTGGGCAGCCTGTTCCAGTGCTCCACTACCCTCATGGTAATAATGTGACTGTTATGTTTTTTTCATTTTAGCATATACATTCACTTCATAGGACGTGAGGTGCAGAACTCTCATAATGCAATGTGCCTTAAAATTTCAGTCCTCATTCCAAAGTTCTCTCATTGGAATGTGAGGGGTTTTTTATCACTTGGCACCTGTTCATAGATTCACAGAATGGTTTAGGTAGGAAGGGATGTTAGAGATTGTCTATTTCCAACCCTGCTGCCGTGGGCAGAGACACCTTGCACTAGACCAGATCCCTCAAGGCCTCATCTAACATGGTCTTGAACACTTCCAGGGAGGGGGCATTCACAGCCACCATGGGCAACCTCCTGCAGTGTTACACCACCTTCACTGTTAATAATTTCTTCCTAATCTCCAATCTGAATCTGCCCTCCTCAAGCTTCGATCCATTCCCTCTCCTTCTTTCACTGCAAGCCCTTGTAAAAAGTCACTTCCTGGCTTTCTTGTAGGCATCTTTCAGGGCTTCTTTTCTCCAGGCTTCACAGTTCCAACTCTCTCAGCTTGTCCCCATAGAGGAGGTGCTCAAGCCTTTCTCCATTAAAATTTCATTTACTGACTGAAATGAGAGCAACATTGTGATGTAACAAGTTATATACAAAGATCTCTAGGTGGCCACAGTAGAACTGCAATGTAATAATCAATTAAAATGAAATCCTGTATACTCTGAAGAAAAAAAAAAAAAAGAAAAAAGAAAAGAGGTCAGTCAATCAGATTTAACATAGCTTGCAGCATTGTAAGGCTACATGGTTTATATTAACAAGTGGAGAGGTCTCAAACACATTTAGACTCTCTGAATTGACAAAGAAGGTGATTCTGACATTTTTAAGTTCCAATTTCTTTTGTAACGTCCATCATTTGTTACTAACTTGAAGTTCATAGCTCTTGAGAGACAGACAGAGAAAGCAAACTACATGTGAAATACATAAGTATGTGAAGGAACATGTATATATCACACAGAAGACAAAAAAAAAATCAAGTACGTCTGACCTTGACTGAAACTAACCACACCATGCAGCCTCTTTAACATTTTGGAAGATTACTCCTGGAGTAATTCACTGAGCTGTAATTGTTTGTACACAATGATCTTAAGAGAAGTGTCAGTATTGTTTTCCAGAAGACTCCAAGATCTCAGAAAAATATTTGGAGTCACATCATACACAGCATCATAGAACGGTGGGGGTTGGAAGGGACCTCTGGAGATCATCTAATCCAAACTCCCTGCTAACCCACGTAGATCAGGTTGCACAGCAACATGTCCAGGCAGGTTTTGAATATCTCTAGAGAAGGAGACTCTACAACCTCTCTGGGTAGCCTGTGCCACTGCTCTGGCACCCCCTGAAGTAAAGAAGCTTTTCTTCAAGTGCAACCTCCTGTGTTCTAGTTTATACACATTGCTCCTGTCACCAATGAGTACCAATGAAAAGAGCCCAGCCCTATCTGCCTGACCTCTGCCCTTTAGATATTGATCAGAAACCCTCTCAATGTTCCCTTTCCCAGGCTAAAAATCCCCAGGTCTCTCAGCCTCTCCTCTCCTTAATAAAGGTTCTTCGGTCCCCTAATCATCTTCATAGCCCTTTATTAGACTTTCTCCAGTCCCTAGATGCAAGGCTGCTTCTCAACCACACAGATCCTAGCCTGTACTGGGCTACTTGGTTATTCCATCCCAGGCATTGGACTTTGCATTTGTCTTTTATTTCATTAATGTGAAAAGTGTAAAATGATAACCAAATCTATTTTTTAAATGATGTTTGAGTACTCTGGTGTCTCAAAACCCAGTGAATGAAAACTACACCAAAAGAACAAAACAGGAAATGATTTTCTGAAGAAATTATGGCCAGTCATAAGGAACTGAGAGTGCTGAGAGCTCAGGAAAACCAATCCTTTGGCTGTTAATGCCTCAGTGCTACAAATTCACTGTATAAAGTCATGGGTGATACTAATCACATTTATTTTATAGTTTTAATGCACGTTGTGAAGTAAAAGAAAACTCTAAGTGTTCCTTTTGTTATTATTATTTGTTTATTCAGCATTACTTTTCCATCCAGAAGGCTTCTCCCTCAGACATCTGCTGGAACAATGACTGCAGAAAAGGAAATTTTTCTGTCCGTATTCTCTACACACAGCACAGCTGATGGCACAAAAGATATGCACTATAAAATACTTGGAGCCCCTAGATGGCAGTCAATGGAGGGATTAGAAATGACTTGTCCCTTCAGCTGCAGAAAATTAGTAGCAGGGACACCTCTGAATCCCTCTTGGGACACTGCTAGCGAGTCTTTAATTTCATCTATGCAGACTAACGTTTCCTTCTCTTTGTTGTGTATTTTTGTGAATATCTGCCTGATACTACTGTTACTGTAATGTCTGTAAGTCTGACATGTCTGCTGTTACACCAGACTGTACACTGGGCAATGAAATATTTGCAGCAGAGAAAATTGGAGGATTCAGAAGTTGTTGCACAGGACTATCCGTGTTTGCTGTGTTCTGCAAGATATAGCTGGCACAGAAGATGTGCACTGAAGCACAGACAGTGGATTTGTGTGGATTTACTGTTGATATCCTTCTGAGAAGGATGGTGTCCCTGGGCCTGCTGAGACACCCAACGTGCAGAGACACTGACAGACTTCCACCAACTTCCAGCACATGGAGAAGTGCTTTGCTCCCCATCTCGCTCCCCAGACTTTGCCCCTTTGCTCTAAGTCTTCATTGGGGTCAGATTTCCCTCTAAGTGTGAACATAATTTCAAGTCCAGTACATTTTTATCAGCCTGAGATGTGAGTTTTACTTTCAGCATGCATAACCATAATGCATGTTTATAGACCTGGTATGGATTTTTAGGGCCTCTGTAGAAAGAAATGCAGACTTGAGTGATCTTTACTCACTTCATATGCATAAGAATTTTTTTTTTTGTCCTATAAAACTTAATCTTTAAAGTACTGAAAATGAATTATTTAAATTGGACTGTTATAAAGCTTCTGAGAATATAGGAGCTAGTGCCTCTGTCATGTCTTTTATATTAAATGAGCTGTTGTGATCAAGTTTTAACTTCTGCTAAGCATAACATTTGATTTGATATTTAAACTAAGCAAGAGCAATTTAATTTTCAGAGTCTGGAAAAGTAAAGATTCCAACGAGTTCAGTGTGTTCTGAGAGTTATCAGAAAAGGAGGCTTTTTAAATCAGTATCTTTGCTTGGGATCTGAAAATAACTCCTTTCATTTGTTAGTTTGCATTAAAATTAGTTTCACTCTTTTGTTTAACTTCTGGCCTGTTGGGCTGAATGTCTTGTATGAAGTTTGAATATCCTTCAGCCAGATTCTAAGGTCTTCATCAAAGACCCAGCTTGAAAACATTTTAACCAATTGGGTGATTCCAAATTGCAATAGTGGAAATTTGTGAGAGTTAAGATCAAGTGAAAACTGAAGGAATTTAAGCAGCTGGGCTCAAACCTGCACCTAAACTGAAATAATTGATTCAGCTGGGAACAGGACTGAATAACTGGTAAAAGCTCAGAGTACAAGGCCGATACAGTTAAAGGCACAAATGATGGATTGTCTTTACCAAGAGAAATAAACTAACAACATTTGGTTGTCTTATTTAAATCAATTGTATTTGGGTTATTTACTGTAATGAAAATATTGTAGTTTGATGTATTTAGCATTTTCCTACGTAAATTTTTTTTAAGTACGTCTTTTGTGCACTGCTTTTAACTTCTTATACACAAATACAGCCCATTATTAGGATTAATTCAAATGGATCTCACTGAGGTCTGTACTCAGTGAAAACCACTGACCTTCACATAAATGCACTCAAAAGCCATGATGTATTCAGATGATGTTTTAGAGAAAGGTCTGCCTTTTGATACAATCTTTTTAAAAGACCTTTCCCAATCACATAAAAAAAACATAGTTGGCATACTCTACAACTCTTCTTCTTGTAATTTCTATTACAAAGTCTACAGAGAAAATGGTGTGGCTGTTAGATTGCCAGTTCTGGCCTGAAGAGGTCCATATTCATTTCTCTAACCACCCTTCTATTTTCACTGCTGTTCTAGGGAGAACTCTGTCCAGAAACTGTTGTAGAATCTTTCACCTTATTGCTGTCTATTGATTTCACTGAGAATTAAATACCTTACAAGCTCTTAGCTTTGTGGTTTTTTTTTTTTTTTTTTTTTTCTGGGAGAGTTTCACCTGCTGTCAGCCATCTTGTCAGGTATCTAATCTGAATTGACTGATTTATATTTGCGCTTCTTCTAGTTTACTGAGGGAGTGAGGAAAGTACTTCCAGAAGCTCACTGTCCTAAACAAAGTATTTAGAACAGTGAAAACATACTGCTCTCTGGAATTAATATCTTTCTATCTTGATGTGCTACAGAGGGAGGCTAAATGATTAGGTTAGAATCAGTGGTTAACTGTTCCACAATTAGCTGCATGCGGCGAACGGAACCAGCCCTCTCCCAACACCTATTTATTGAAGAGAAACAGTACCTAAAAATCTCACTAAGCATTTAAGATTCATTTTTCCCTAATGAAAACATTTCTCATACAGACTTTATATCTCAAAAATTTAATCTGCTACATAACAGCAGAAGGAAAAGCATTTTATAAGGGTCAAAACCTGATCCCCTGGTCACTATATAGAATACTTCGTTCTTCTTTCTTGGCAGGCATAATCACATTGAAATAACTTAAGGATATTGACATTTAGTGACCTGTTTGGCTTTGTTGTCTGACTTAATAAAAAAGCTTTCTTTTATTTTTTTATCTGAAAGACTGTTTGCCCCATGCTAAAATGCAAAATGTTTTCCTGTGTCATGCTGAAAGCTACATAATAATAAAATGTCATTAACAGCTAAAGTAGCAAAAGAAGTTACAAAAGATACTAACAGCAGAATTATTATCTGTCCACTTTTCTGAAAGCTCCAGGCCCACAGCAAGAATAAAACCAGTCTCTGATAGTTCAGAATTATTTCTCAGACTCAATGAAATGAAGTCCTCACTCTAAACCACACAGGATTAGCTGGAGGTGAAAAGGTACATTTACTACTCTACATTCTGGTGTTGTAAATAGTAATACAGCTTTTAAGCACTGAGTAGAGTACTAATATGGGTAATGAAAGCAAGATGGACACTTTTAAAACAATCTGCTGAAGACTTGTATAGTAAATTCAGTTCTTAATGATTAGGGAATTTTCAATTATTTTTTACAATTTTTATGGGATAAGATAAGATTCTGCTACTTTTACTTGTATTCCTTCACTTTGTAGTGCATTGGATTTATTGGATTTTTTTTTTTATATAAACCTAAGAAAACAGAATAAAAAGTATTCCATTTACATAAGTTCCTCAGTAATTATAAAGAAACAGTGATTTAAAAATCATATGATGACAGATTATTCTACCCCTCTATTCTGCTCATGAGGCCCCACCTGGAGTACTGGTGCTATTTCTGGTGTCCTTAACATAACAGGGACATGGAGCTGCTGGAGTGGGTCCAGAGGAAGGCCACAAAGATGATCAGAGGACTGGAGCACCTCCTCTATGGGGACAGGCTGAAAGAGTTGGAGCTGTTCAGCCTGCAGAAAATAAGGTTCTGGAAAGATCTTATAGTGGCCTTCAAATGCCTGAAGGGGTCTAACAAGAAAGCCAGGAAGGGACTTTTTACAAGGGCTTGTAATGAAAGAATGAGAGGGAATGGATTGAAGCTTGAGGAGGGCAGATTTAGACTGGAGATTAGGAAGAAATTCATTACAGTGAGGGTGGTGAGACACTGGAACAGGCTGCATGGGGAGGTTGTGAATTCTCCCTCCCTAGAGGTGTACAAGGCCAGGTTGGATGAGGTGTTGAGCAACCTGGTCTAGTGGACAGTGTCCCTGCCCTTGGCAGGGGGGTTGGAACTAGATATTAATGTCCTTCCCAACCTAAACCATTTTATTCTATGGATCTATGAATCCAGCAAAAGTTGGAGTTGAATAAGAAGATGTAGCTTTGACAAAGTATTCTATGGTTTTGATCAATTATAATACTTGCTTATAAATCAAATGAGGAAATGAAATATAGTTTCTTTTACATGCCAGTTAGGATAGTCTTCTTTTTAATACAACATTAAAAAATAGATCTGGGAGATTTGGATGTCTAGTCCCTCTTACATCAACCATAGCATAATCAGTTATTTTCATGAAAAGAAATGAAATAGCTGAGAAGGGAGTAGAAGTTATCTTGTTTAATCTGTATTCTTCCTTCCTAATTCTGAGCTACCTATAACAGCCTTAATAGTCATATCCAATTTTCTTACTAGATTAAATATAATCCTTTCCAAAATTATATTCTCTACCTTTTCAACATTAGTACCTTCTAGCTACTATTTTCCTTACTCAATAGTATTCTTTATTTAATTCTATAGTCACATTCATCTCAGATTCATTTCCTTGCTAGAACTCAAAGTTGCTACTGTAGTAACATTTCACAATGGCTTTTTCCCCATTCCTTAGTTCAAAGATTTTATCTTAATTTCCTAAGCATTAGTTCAGAAACCTCAACTTCACAAATGCTTAGAGGGACAGCAGTGAGAGTCCTCCTTGCAGGACTGGGAAGCTCAGCCATACTTCAGCTTTCTCATTGTAGCTGTTCTGCATCTTCACAGCACCCTTCTCACCACTGCCCCCAGCAGAACCAATGCAAAGAAAGTACATATTTTCCCTCAAAAAATCACAATAATATGGGCTATGTCTTTTACATGTTGAAAGTAGGTCTTAGATCAATTCCTCTGTGAAACCATCTCCAACCTAGGATAGAGAAAACAGCAACCCTGTGTTAAGAAATCTGCAGCAGTTTAGGTTACTCCAAAACAGGAAGATGGAAGCCCACAGGCCGTCACTGTAATAATCCTTATACACTTTTACAAATAAAGAGAGAAGCTGTCAGAGTGTGAGAATTGAAGGCTTTAGTGGCTTGAACTGACATTATTTCTCCAAACTTGTTCTCTTCCATGTTGGAGGTAAGCTGGGTTTGCTGAGCTGATCTTTGAATTCTCACTGCTCCATCTAAAATTGAGGTTTTGTCACTAAGGTCAGTACAAGGCTTCTTTTCATGTCAAAGAAACTAGATCAAGACAATGGAGAAAATATTATTTATCAATCCAGAAACAGCTATAAAGACCTGAAAGAGATTCAACAGCCAGTGGAACACAGAGTAGAAAGTCATGCTTTTTAAAGCAAGGAAGCCAAGACTGGAAGAGCAGATTGTACTGGCAAAAAAGACCCACTGATACAAAACCAAAGGGCAGTTAGTGGAGGAGAGACCTTTCACTGAATATCTCCTTGGTAATTTTGAGCTGATATTTAGATTTTGAGACAGCAACATGCTGAAGGTGGCTCAGAACTGTACAAATATTCTCCTGCCTTCTAGAGCAGACAGTAATCTGAATTAATTAACACCAATCTACTTTTAATAGAGCGTTTCTGCGCCACATTTCAGTAACAAATATTACAGACCAGAAGATAAAACATAGCCCTACCTGATATATGTGGAGCCTCAGCTGTACATATTTGACCCCTATTTTACACAGTTGTGGCTCATTGATTCTCACTTTTAAACTCCTGGACTGAGCACTCAGCAATCATTGGACCACCCATACATCTTCTGAGCTGATTTAGTCTATGAACTGTAACCCTGCTACAGGGCTGTAATGTTTCTGGCACCTACAATGCTGGCTGGTTGTCATTATGACATATAACCTAGAAGATGTACTTAAGAACAAATAACCTCAGAAGTGTTAACATGTCATCAGTCTTTTCAGCTAAAGCAAAGACAGGGCTCAGGATTATCAAAAAAAAAAAAAAAGACAAAAAAGAATAAATGAGCAAGTTCACATATTATCTCAATAGCCAACAAAGTTCAGGTTTGGAAACAAAAGTGTCAGAGAAAGAAAGACACCTAGACAAGGTCTTAATGGCTAAAACCCCCTATTTATTTTACTTCATGAAAGGTTGTGAAGTCACACAAGCTATTTTTTCTGGCTTTTACTTGAATGATGTATATTCTTTTTCTTAAGGGGCCTGCAATTGCTGCATGAATGTGACTGACAAGTTTAATTATAAATATTTTCCTTTTCCAAGGTTTATTAGAAATGCCAGTGTGAACACAGAACCAATTGAAATAGAGGATCTTCATTTAATGTAATAGAGCTTTCCAAAAGGTCAGGCAGAACGTTTTACACTGAAAATTAAAATATAGGTAGCACTAGAACTAGAGCTACTCTTTATCCCACTTTGGTTCCTTTTTATACAAAACTGTATTTTTCTTTTTTATAATACATCAAAGAGTCAACAAGAAACAGCTCACAGAGTATTAAATATATCAACAGTATAAAGATGGGTCAGATAATGGCAGAATTAAACAAAGACGAAAGGTAACAATCATGGTTTCAATTAATGTAGTGAATTAATGAATGATCTCTATTACTCTACTCATGTTCATTAAACAAGTATAATGGGCTTCTGAATTGTCCATGTGAACCTAGAGAGTCTATTCAATCAAAATTACCTATGCTTACTGTCAATCCCTTGCTGATTATTCATTGTCAGAGGCATACGTAACTAACCCGTTGGCATTTTCGGTCACTTCATGTTGAAGAATGCAGTGTTACCAGGGCTGTGCCTACAAACAGAGACTCTTCAGAGTAAATAAATTCTCATTTTATGTAGCTATGTGCATTTACATATATAAATAATATGCTAGTCCTTAGTAGGGCTAACCAAATTTTCCAGCTATGTACCCGTCTCAGCTTTTGGAATAATATAGCGTGATTAGAACCATGGATTGCCACAGGAAGTTAGAATCATAGAATCATAGAATCATAGAATCAGTCAGGGTTGGAAGGGACCACAAGGATCATCTAGTTCCAACCCCTCTGCCATGGGCAGGGACACCTCACACTAGATCAGGCTGGCCAGAGCCTCATCCAGCCTGCCCTTAAATACCTCCAGGGATGGGGTCTCAACCACCTCCCTGGACAACCCATTCCAGGCTCTCACCACTCTCATGGTGAAGAACTTCTTCCTCATTTCCAGCCTGAATCTCCCCACTTCCAGCTTTATTCCATTCCCCCTAGTCCTGTCACTACCTCATATCCTAAAAAGTCCCTCCCCAGCTTTCTTGTAGGCCCCCTTCAGATACTGGAAGGGCACAATAAAGTCACCTCGGAGCCTTCTCTTCTCCAGACTGAACAGCCCCAACTCTTTCAGTCTCTCCTCATAGGAGAGGTGCTCCAGCCCTCTGATCATCATGTTAAGGAGTAACAGTGGTGGGCTGAAAGATAAGTGGCTTCTTTCAATCAAAGTAGGATTTTCATACCTGAAGCAGGAAGATGGAAGGAAGATGTGCACAAAATTGCACCCTTACAAGTTGGCAGCATCCAAATACATGTGTGCCAGCAGCTGGCAGTGGTAGATAGAACTGCAAACAGTCCCTAAAGGGGAAGGGACTGTGGCCCGTGGTAGCCATTCTTTCTCTGCTGGTTTGTGGTAACTTCAATTTTGTTTTTTTTTTTTTTTTCCCCAACATCCTTGAGTCAATGTAGGACATGAAATTTCCCCATAGTCCACACTGATTCTTATGGAGTAGATGAACAATTCCCATGCTCATCACAGTGAATATCCCAAACAGACAATAAAAAGCTACAGGATTTCATGTGTGCATTTTCAGTGAACTTCAAGAATGAGATCTCACAACCTGATCCTTTCTTTTTACCAAGGTCAATGACTGCTATTTAAAATATATTGTCTTAAAGGAAACATCACTGCCTTGCTTGCATTTGCCCAGCCACTTTCTCACAAACTGTGGAAGCAGGATCATTTCACCTGCTTTGTTTTCATTCGCTCGAGTTAGTTCAATCCTTAACATTCTTATATTTTTCCTGCTGTTTCCAAGCTGAAAACAATAAATCTTTCTCAATGGCCTATACAAGATGGCCCCGTGGTTTTCTGTTAAGATGCTACATTACTTTCATGCTATTTTATGGCAGGCGTATTAGAACGAGGTAAAAGCACTAAACTCATGCTAAATGTTTCTGTAGGAAAGATGGTTGCATTTATTAGGATTAATAGACTACTTATACTGGAAACTAAAATCCTCTTTTTATTCACATGCAATATAGTGTGCAGGTAACCAAAATCCAATCTTTGTAATTCTCAGTGAAGCAGCTTTTTCCCTGACTTCAGCGACAGTTCAATTTCTGTTATGCTAACCATATGCTTCTGATTGATTATCAGTTATATTTAATTATTCGGAGTTACAGATGGCAGTTTTGTGAGGCAAAGTGCTGATCTCTGGGGGCCTTGCGTGCTGATACCATTGCCTCTGCGGTTACAACTCCTGAGTCCCCAAAGTTGAGAAAAACAAGTAATTTAATCACTTTTGTAAGCTGCATTGGTCTATCCAGCCAGAAGAGAATGACAAAATTCTGGTAGTAAGGCAGTAAAAATAAATACACAGAGATGGAAGAAAGGATATTAAGGTGAATGCTCTGAAACAATCTGTGTTGCCTGCAATCAATGCCACTCTTCCTCCTTATCCTCTGAAAGAAACCGTCAAACTCCAGTACACCAAGTTTTTCTCATTTTTTGCATTTGAATGGTATTTCTACTATAGTAGAGAACCACATATCTGCTTCTTTACTGGTAGGATCTCAAGTTTAGACTCTGAGGCCCTGCTGTCAACCATTGGAATCCCAGCGTGCAGTACAGAGTATTCTTGGTGAGCAAAACAGGATGGGTAAAATGCTTTGGTGCCAGAATGGAAATAATGTAGACAGCAGAAAACCAATAATAAAAAAATATTCTCTCTCTCCTTCTCCAGATGTTAAAAAATAAACAACCACAACCACCACCACAACAACAAAAAACCCAAACAAAACCCACCAGAAAACAAACCACAAGCAAGAAAAGTTACTCAGCATTTTTCCTCCCTGTACATTTTTTGGCAATGAATACCACAGGGACAGTGAGAGAGAATTCACTGCTGGTTTGTTTTGTTTTGTTTTGTTTTGTTTTGTTTTATTTTGTTTTGTTTTGTTTTGTTTTGTCTTGTTTTCACACTGCTTTCTTGAGAGAGGTTTTTTCCTTTTCAATTCACCTGATAGTGCAGTCCCAGCAGAATGCACCTAACAAATCATAGTGAGTGTCTGCACCTTGCTATGTATCAAAGTCCCTTAATGTGCCAACAAAGTTCTCCAAGGTCAGAAAAGCAGTTTATCAACCTCTTATATCTCTTATAGGAGACAATAAATTTATTCTACTGTTGGAATCTATGAATAATTCAGATGCTCCATGAGATAAACACTAGTGCTTAGGATGCTCTGCATGTCATTGTCAACTAGTACCAAACGTTGTTGTTCCACTCACTCTGCATTTGTAGCTTTCTCTCAGTTCAGGAAAATGCAGTGCTGTATGGCTTGCATTTTCCTATGTCCTTTAGCTCTTTAAAGTTTGTTTTCAAATGCAACTTCCTATTAACAAATAGATTGAGACAATGTTTTGAATAATTGCTCATTCCCCTCTGTCTTAGTTTCTAAGCAGTCTAAAACTATATTTAGAAATTAAAAAAGAAAAAGCTGTCTTCAGTAGAGTTTTGAGTTCTTTATTCCTGTTCATAAAGCAAACAAAATATCCTCCTTGATTATTTTTGTAGTCATCAATGAAATCTAGTACATTTATG
This sequence comes from Indicator indicator, assembly GCF_027791375.1. Lineage (NCBI taxonomy): Eukaryota > Metazoa > Chordata > Aves > Piciformes > Indicatoridae > Indicator > Indicator indicator. The sequence goes on along the minus strand of NC_072020.1, from coordinate 20,480,818 downwards.
TCTGTTCAGCTTAAACAAATCTGTATGATTTAGTATATACATAGGTCTAGCTAATCATAGAATAGTTTTATAGATTCCTTTAAAATATCTAATATAATATTTAATTCACTTATTACAAAAACATTCTATCACATTTTAGAACAAGTGCTGCCATAGTGAGCCAAATTAAAGTTTGATTGTATGATCTAAGAGAAAGGGAACAAGAAAAAAGTAGGAATTTATCAGCTTTGTGGAAGGACCTACAAAGACAAATAGGACATTGAACTCCTTCTTGGACTTTCTCCTTGATCATAACCTTCATACAGAAGTAAAAGTAATGCTGATGTAGTTTGTTACATACGTTAAAATCCAATTTTTTTTCAGAGAGATCTATGCATCTACCTCTATGACTTGACCTCTCTGATTTTAAAACTTTATTTGATAGAAACATTCAATTTTTAAGCATTAGAAAGTGACAGAAAGTAATATATTTGTATACAAGACATTTGTATACGTAAGTCCATATTTACAGAAAATACAAGTATTTACATTCACTGTGTGACTTACCATGTACTCTATCACATGTTTAAAGTAAACTTGGTGCCATTTCAGCTGAAAGAAAAATTTTCCACAGTAATTTAACATACTGCTAACACCTGCTTCAAAAGCTTAAGACTCACTGTGGTAGTGGTACTTTTGTATTAGAAAATATGAATATCCTCACTTTTGTGTTGCTGTGCGGTAAATGATTACACTGGTGCTACTGGTGCTAAACTCCTAAAAGATTATATATTTAATATACAAATTATGTGTAAGGGGTTCTACAGACAGAAATAAGCTTATATCTCCTGTTTGGTTGTTTTTTTAACAGCATTTATAGAAATGTCAGTTTTCCAGTAAAAAGTAAGGAATTCAAAAATCCCCCCAAAATAAAGGATAACAATGGTTTGGTCCTGCATAGGAAAGCTAAAGTTAAAGAGAATCATGAATCATAGAACGGCTTAGGTTTGAAGAGACCTCAAAGATCATCTACTCCATCCTCCCCACCATGGGCAAGGATGCCTCTCAAGTAGACTTGAGTGCTCAAGGCTTCATCTGACCTGGCTTTGAACACCAAGAGGCATCCTCAGCCACCCTCATACTGAAGAGCTTCTTCCTAAGATCCAATTTAAACCTACTTTCCCACAGCTTAAAATCATTCCCTCTTGTCCTATTGCTTGTCCCTCTCCAGCCTTCTCGTCACATCCCTTCAGATATTGGAAGGCAGCTATAAGGTCCCTCCAGAGTCCTCTCTTCTCTGGGCTGTACAACCCCAGGTCCCTCAGTCTATCCTTATAGCACAGGTGTTCCAGCCTTTGGGTCATCTTTGTGGCCCTCTGGATTCACTCCAACAGCACTGTGCCCTTCTTAGGATGAAGACACCAGAACTGGATGCAGCATTTGAGCTGAGGTCTCACAGGAGCAGAGAATTTTCTTATCTTTTCCTAAATGACACAGTGACACACTGCTTCGTGCAACAATCTTCAACAGATTGTTGCCATTTTAGTGGATTTTTCAACAGTGAGAAAGTTATAAAAGGCAAAGGAATTGTATTAAGATGGCACATTTTCTAGTCATTCCACTACTATAACATAAAGACTTTTAAAAAGAAGTTTGTTTGCTTCTTCCATTGCTCAGTATCATCAGATCCTTTTGAAAACAAAACAAAACAAACAAAAAAAAAACACCACCACAAAAAAAACTGGTCTCTATTGTCCCTAAATTGAATCAAATCTTTTAAGAAATTGTTTCTCCAGACTGAACATATGGGTGTAAAGTAAATATTTTGTCAAGCCTCTAGTATTTGTTTCCAACACTGTTTATAAACAGTTATACAAAAAGGCCCAACATATATAATCTGTGATAATTTTTTTATTTACATTGGTTTACAGGACAATGCCTGCATTAAGAATTAAATAATAACTGAAAGGTAATTATCTAGAAGATTATATCTTCTTTGCTGGTAGACCTAACTTAAAAGTCTGATTAACTAGCATTCAACCTATATGAATAATAGGCTTTCTTATTTTAGCTTAAATCCCATTTCTAGCTCAAAGTCCTCTTCAAAAGTAAACCAAGGGGTTTTCTGTGTTAATTGAAAATTATTTCATATTTCTAAGCAAAATATTTCAAATTAAGAAGAAGTTATTCTAATCTGAAATTAAAAGAAAAAACCCAAAACACTTTCAGTGCTTGTTTTGTGGTGGTTGTTTTTTTTTTTAACTAGAAACAGAGCACATCAGATGAGGACATTGCCAAGTTGAAGCCTGATAATTTCTTTATACCTTTCTAATAACTCCACTTGAAAAGTTCCTTCCTACTCCATCTTTTCAGGTAATAAGAATGAGGCTGTCAGAAACTGAAGAATGGAGTGAAGAAAATAAATAGTTTTCATATTGAAGCAGTCTGACAATGAAGTGGCTGAGATACTGACAAAAGTATGTAATTTAATGTGAATAAACTGTTATACCACATGGGAGAAGATATATTAACTCTCTTTAAAAGATATGTTCATCACAATGTTAATGATTTCAGATAAGTGAATTTGACCTCAGTACTAGGACAAACTGTACATCCTAAAAGCAAAATTGAAGCCATAAAGATTTTATAGACAGAAGAAAGAAAATAAAAAAGTATTCTCTGCTAAGTAAAAGCACCAAAACACTCCTATCTGATCTGTATGATTACCATGCATAGCTAAAAGATAATTCAGCTAAAGGCTAAATTGTTTGGAGGAAAAAAAATCTTTCTGCATAGATTTCCAATGTCTTTATTAATTTCATTAATCTGTTTGACAGCAGTTAATAAATATTTTGATGTTAAAGCAGTGGTCCATACCACTGACCATTTATCAGCCATTCTCACTATTGGGGTTCAGAGTTGAGGTAGTTTGTGGGGGGGGATTTTCAACCCACTATATTACAATCAAAATAATATTAAGGCAGCATGATGTAGAGGAATAGGATTAATAATCTAGGACTTTAAAATGTTAAGAAGAGACATAACAAAGTAAAGTTAAAACCACCCCAAATGATTGGCACACAGAAGACAAATCTTTGATGTTGTTCCTTTGTTCTCAGGCAACAAAGATGAGACACTCTGATAACCTTAAAATAAATAAAAACCCACCACCACCCTAAGATATGCCAAGAGGGACACCATTTCCAGTGCCATTTTGATTATTTGTTATTGTTTTTACAGTTTTTCAGCTGATTGAAATCTTCCAGCTCTTTCAGCTCCTGTTTTCCCATGAACAACAACAATCTTGAGTTTTGGTTTATGCCAAGGGCTCTCATCCAGACAGAAAGCAAGGCAGGCCTGAATTAGGAGAGCTAACAGTTGCTTAACTGTAGTATTATGGATAGGGACTATTGTGAACTATGACAGAAACATTTGGTTTTACCAGGCATGATCAAAACCATATCTCAAGTTGTCACCATTTTTTCCTCAAGATATCAAACAAGGAAGCTATTAAGGGATTGAGATGTGCGCTATGAAATAAGAATGTTACCCACAAAAAGGACAGTTCCCTCAGAGCTGGGTTCATTAGCAATACCAAGCAAGGCCACAAATGTTTCAAACTCCTTGAAGTTTCAGAAACAAGCAACAAGCTTTACAGCACACACAAAGGTTGTTAGAGAAAAGTAAGCGTTCTCAAATGGGTTATGTGCATGGAGTCTGCAAGTGAAACCACTCACGGGATAAAATAATGACTGAAGAGTGATGAGAGCATCATTTTAGGAATGCAACCACTTCTCTAGGTAAGCCCTTTTTCACAGCTGGGAATCTGAGGCATGAAGAAGTCATTGATTTAAAGCTACTAATGATTCTGAGATGAAAGCTATGTAAAACCTCTCATGGACTTCATTTTCACTGCTGTCAAAAGCTGAAAACCAGAAAGTCAGTTTAGCCCATGTCTGGGGTTAAACTGTAGCTGTTGCTGTATCCCCTGACTACCCCTCCCCAGCAAAGAAGGGGAATCAGAGAAGACCCACAGACTGAAAAGAAAACACATAGAATGAAATAGTCAAAATAATACCAAGAGCAATACAAGCTGTAAAAGTTATTCTTAGCCCAACAAAATTGCAGCCCCCACATTAAGCAGGAAGGTAGTCCTCCAAAGCAGAATGAAGACCCATCCAAGGAAAAGATAAAGACTTAAACAAGAAGCTGACCAAAATTCTTCCTTTATGCTGTGTGATACTGATGGTCTGGGATATACTTGTAGCCAACTCAGGTCACCTGTCAGCAAATGGCCTGCAGTCTGTGGTTGGCATGGGATTCTGACCCAGCAAAACCAGGACATGGAGACACCTCTGTTTCCATGTCTCCTTTATATTCTGTTATTTGTTTTCAAATGCAAAGGATTTCACAGGTAGCTGACCCTTGCCAGGAGTACTTGTCTTTCTGGTAAAGATTTTCTTCATAATTTGGGAACTGGATTTGGAGATGAACAATTATATTTTCAGAAGTTGTCTGAGATTAACCACTGCCAAGAGTCTTGCCTTTAGCTTATTTTTGCATGTCTTTCAGCTCCAAGAGGGAACAACAAAAATGAAATGGTGACATCTGTATCATAACCATAATTGCCAATTTACTGTTAGATTAAAAATGTATTTTTCTTGTTTATCTGATACTCTGCTTTCCTTCTTTTTTCTATATTTGTTAGTTGTGTTAAAGCAGTTGTGGGAACAAATCTTGTTTGTTTATGTCACTCAGTCACAGAACTGCATGTAAATAAAAATTATTAAAGAGAATAAAGACCTCAATTTGCTGCTCTGGAAACATGCTTCATTAAAAACAGAGAAATCAGGGCCTAGCTATGAAATCTGTTTGTTGGGGTTTTGGGTTTTTTATGACAGTTTCTAATATAACTCGCTAGTTTAAAAGACTGCAGATTGCACACAATTTAAAAGGACTCAAGGGAAAAAAGGCTTCCTTGTGAGCAATATTTTTTGCCATCTGACTTTACAGGTCGATGTAATATAATATGTAAAACATATAATATATACAAACAGCTCAAATATTGCTACATCATTCACCTTACACAGACACATGCTGGCAAATAGTTATTTCACTTCATTAGTACAGGTAAATCTAGTTAATGTTGGGAAATGCTGGCTTCTTAATTACTTTTGTATTTGATGTTATGAATGAACTTCATGGTCCCAAAGAAATAAAGATCTTCCTGTTCACTAACTCACTGGAATTCTTTTCCTTTATATTTCAATTTCTGCATTACATCTATCCAAGAGCCTCCAAATTGCTGCTTTTCTTTAAGAAGCAAAAGGGTATAACTCTGTAGTTACGGATGAGTGAGACAGGACCTCACTTAGGACACAATTGTGTAAGTTCTCTTTCAGAGCTTAACCTCTAAAACACACTAGAAATACAGCATGGAAACACAGTGAAGTATATTTCTGCAAGAGGACAAAAGGAGAATTCAAAGCTGTTCTTTCCTAGATCAGGCAGAAGTTATTAGTGAGGTGCTGGTATTGCAAGCACTAGTGCTGTCCTCTACTGTTTTTATTCATATAAATGAATTGGATAATGCTTTTGAAAGCAAGATTTCCATGTGATTCTAAATTAGGAAGAATAGTAAATAATGAGGAACCATGCAGACACTAACAGGACTAATAGATGACAAATGTAGTTCAATGCTGCTTAATGCAGAATAATGAATCTGGTAATGAAGAAAGAAAAAAAAAAGTCAAAAAAAAAAAAAAAAAAAGGAGAGGACTTGCCACCTGCAAGCTCAAACACACACATACACAAAGGAGCCAAACAAATGAATTAAAAAAATAAAGATAGAAAAGCTATGTCTTTTTCTAAAAGGAATCCTTTGCAAAGCTCCAGCCACAAAACATCCTGAGGATAAGAAAATAAGTTAAAGTTTAGACAAACTCTAGAGAAGATATGGAAGAAGAGAGGATGATCATCACACTTGAAGAGAAAATGCTGAGGTTTTTACAGGTCTGCTTTTGGCTTCTCAGGTAATTTTGGTCCCTAAAGCGCCTGCCACAAATTAGCATGCATCAATAGTTTAAGTTGATGCACAGCCAGTGACTGTTACAGAAGTTTGCACTTTACTTTGTAGTTAAAGAGATTGCTCTTCTCAGACAATTTCAATCCATCTTTTGTTGTTTGTCTACAGTTAGCCTGGTAGCCATGGTTTCTAAGGGTTCCCTGTCAATACTGCACTACTGGAAGTTATTTTCATGAGTATGCTCAGTATTTATACACCCCACTGCATGTCTGCTTTCCAGAAGGCACTTCACAAAGGAGAAACAGTTTGGGTTTTTTATTATTTATTTATATGTCTTTAAAATAAAAACATTTCTATGAAAAGCTACTTATAATTCATCTTTTCAAGTTACTGCTATCATGTTAATGAGACCAGTATTCTCTAGGATGGGAAAATTACAGTTAATGTTGGTTATTTCATCTTACCAGTTTTCAGATGTGAAGTGGCTGACAGCATTTCATCTGAAAGCTGCTTGGTGTGTTGCTATAACATTCAGATTCACAGTCCCCCTCTGCTTCATAAAGCAATTTAGGAAGCACAACTGCATTGTAAAACATGATCTTTATCACAAGCAACTGTGCTGTAGATTCTCTCTGTCAGGATATTGTTATGGTATGGACATCCAAAGCTCTAATGCGGCGCATCCCTTTAGTACATGCCTAACATTAAGCATCTGAGTATTTCTTGCATGGATGACAACTTCCTGATGCAGCTCTTAGGTGAACCTACCAGGGGCAAGGCTCTGCTTGATCTGCTGTTCTCAAATAGAGAAGGGCTGGTGGGAGATGTGATGGTCGGAGGCTGTCTAGGGTGCAGCGACCATGAGATAGTGGAGTTTTCAATATGCAGGGAAATAGGGAGGAGCAGTAACAGAACCCTCACTTTGGACTTTCGGAGGGCAAACTTCAGGTTGTTCAGGCAACTTATTCAGAAAGTTCCCTGGGTAACAGCCCTTAAGAACAAAGGGGTCCAGGATGGTTGGACCTACTTCAAACAGGAGCTCTTAAAGGCACAGGAACTGGCAGTTCCCACATGCCGTAAGATGAGCCGGCGGGGAAGACGACCGGCCTGGATGAGCAAGGAGCTCCTGAAGGATTTAAGGGAAAAAAAGAGGGTTTATCGCCTTTGGAAAGGGGGGGAGGCAACTAGTGATATGTTTAAGGATGTTGCTAGATCATGTAGAAGAAAAATTAGAGAGGCAAAAGCACAGTTAGAAATTAAACTGGCCGCTTCTGTGAAGGACAACAAAAAGCATTTTTATAAATATATTAATGCTAAAAAGAGGGGCAAGAGGAGCCTCCACTCTTTATTGGACGTGGAGGGTAACATTGTAACTAAGGATGAGGAGAAGGCTGAGATTCTGAATACCTTCTTTGCCTCCATTTTCAACAGTAAGGCAGGAGGACTTCAGGATAACTGGCCTCCTGAGCTGGTTGATGGGGTCAGGGAGCAGTGTTGTACTCCTGAAATCCATGTGGAATTAGTTCGAGACTTGTTGAGTCACTTGGATATTCACAAGTCCATGGGACCTGATGGGATTCATCCTAGGGTGCTGAAAGAGCTGGCAGATGAGCTGGCCAAGCCTCTCTCCATCATTTTCCACCAGTCCTGGCTCACTGGAGAGGTCCCGGAAGACTGGAAACTGGCCAATGTGACGCCCATCCACAAGAAGGGACGAACAGAAGAACCTGGGAACTACAGGCCTGTCAGCCTGACCTCAGTGCCAGGGAAAATCATGGAGCAGATTGTCTTGGGGGCAATCACTGCATACCTGAAGGATAGCCAAGGAATCAGGCCCAGCCAACATGGATTTAGGAAGGGCAGGTCCTGCCTCACCAACCTGATCTCCTATGATCAGGTGACCCACCTGGTGGACGTAGGAAAGGCTGTGGATGTAGTCTACCTGGACTTCAGCAAGGCCTTTGACACTGTCCCCCACAGCAAACTCTTGGCCAAACTGGCAGCTTGTGGCTTGGACAGCAGCACTCTGCGCTGGGTTAGGAACTGGCTGGAGGGCCGAGCCCAGAGAGTGGTGGTGAATGGTGCCACATCCAGCTGGCATCCTGTCACTAGTGGTGTCCCCCAGGGATCAGTGCTGGGCCCCATCCTGTTCAATATCTTTATTGATGATCTGGATGAGGGGATTGAGTCCATCATCAGTAAATTTGCAGATGACACCAAGCTGGGAGCAGGTGTTGATCTGTTAGAAGGTAGAAGGGCTCTGCAGAGGGACCTTGACAGGCTGGACAGATGGGCAGAGTCCAACATGATGGCATTCAACAAGTCCAAGTGCCGGGTGCTGCACTTTGGCCACACCAACCCCATGCAGAGCTACAGGCTGGGGACAGAGTGGCTGGAGAGCAGCCAGGTGGAAAGGGACCTGGGGGTACTGGGTGACAGGCGCCTGAACATGAGCCAGCAGTGTGCCCAGGTGGCCAAGAGAGCCAATGGCATCCTGGCCTGTATCAGGCATAGTTTGGCCAGCAGGAGCAGGGAGGTCATTGTACCCCTGTACACAGCACTGGTTAGGCCACACCTTGAGTACTGTGTCCAGTTCTGGGCCCCTCAGTTTAGGAAAGATGTTGAATTGCTGGAGCATGTCCAGAGAAGGGCAACGAGGCTGGTGAGAGGCCTTGAGCACCAGCCCTATGAGGAGAGGCTGAGGGAGCTGGGACTGTTTAGCCTGGAGAAGGGAAGGCTCAGGGGTGACCTCATTGCTGTCTACAACTACCTGAAGGGAGGTTGTAGCCAGGAGGGGTTTGGTCTCTTCTCCCAGGCAACCAGCACCAGAACAAGAGGACACAGTCTCAAGCTGCGCCAGGGGAGGTTTAGGCTGGAGGTGAGGAGAAAGTTCTTCACAGAGAGAGTGGTTGGCCATTGGAATGTGCTGCCCAGGGAGGTGGTGGAGTCACCATCCCTGGAGGTGTTCAAGAGGGGATTGGACGTGGCACTTGGTGCCATGGTTTAGATAGGCATGAGGTGTAGGGTGACAGGTTGGACTCGATGATCCTTGAGGTGTCTTCCAACCTTCTTGATTCTTGATTCTTCTTTTGATGTGGTTATCATCATGCATTTTCTTAAAGAATTAGTCTTCCTCAACTGATTTTATTTCTTTTGATGTGTCCTTCTAGAGAGTTACCCACTAGGTAAATGCTTTGTTTCCTCAAACTTTCTTTTTTGTTTGTTTGTTTTTGTTTAGATTGTTTCTCCTTGTAATCTCCTGATAGGATTTTATAGACAGGATTGTAGCTTCTAATTTTCTTACCTTAAAATCATAGTTTTAGGGTGGGGTTTTTGTTGTTCTTATTGTTGTTTGGGGGGGTTTGTTGTTGTTTTGGTTTGGTTTGGTTTGGTTTTGGTTTTCTTTAGGGTTTCAATTTGGTACACTAATAATATGATTGCATTACATTCTACTTTTATTTCCAGAACCAAAGATCAGTCAGTGCTCTGAAAGACTAAACATTTGACTTTCTGAAAATGTTAAGATATTTATCATTGAACTGTTCGCATGCATTTTTTTCTTCTTAATAAAAGTGTTATTTTAATGATGACCTTTGATTATTATAAAAACTTTTTTTTTTTTGCTTGTTTGTTTACCACTTTCTGTGTGAATTTAAGATGAGCTGACTCAATCTACCTTGCAAGGTTCTTTCATTGAATTATTTGACTGACAGTATGTTTCTTTCAAACACTGAATACTGAAGATCAAGGCCAACGAATGTTATTTTGGTCAGATGGGAAAGGAAATTGCCTTGATTCTGTTCCAAGCAGGCAATTAAGAAATGATAAATTGGAATTCCTGTAAAGCTGGAAACCATAACTCTCAGATGTGTCATGCACTCTGAAGTGTAAAACACCTGATAATAATAATAAATACTATTACTAATTGTGAAACAGCACAGGTGAACATAAGCATATACGAATGGGGTGATTTAAAAGCTGGCATTTGTTTGGAAGTTTCCACTTAATCTTTTGAAGTTAATAATTTTCCCACCTTTTGTATGCAATGTTTGACCTATCTGTCCTTTGTAATGTAAAAGTAATCTTTTCATGCCTTAATATATGTCACTTCTATAATTTCCATGTGTATTGTTTCAACAGAAATCCAGGACCTCTTCTGTGCTCATAGCAAGCAGAGGTAATAAAGAGGTTGCAGAGGGCCACTGATTTCAACAGAAATCCAGGACATCCTCTGCTCTCAAAGCAAGCAGTGGCAATAAAGTGCTTGCAGAAAGCCACTGAATGAGTCATCCGGCATAGCAGAAAGCCGTGTTGCTTACTACTCAGTTGTATAGACTACATCTGGAGGTGGACTGAAACCTGTCTGACTGACTGAGCTCAGAGGGTTAAGACCTGCAGCACAATCTAGATCACAGTATTCCCCAGGAGTCAGTCCAGCAATATTCAACCTGGATGAAAGGACAGAGTTTGCCCTCAACAAGCTTGCTAAAGATACAAAGTGGGAAGAGTGGTTGGTATACCAAATGCCTGTGCTGTCATCAGAGAGACCTGACCAAGCTAGACAGTTGAGCGAAGAGGAACCCAATGGTGTTCAACAAGGGCAACTGTAGGGTCTTACGCTTAGGGAGAAATATTGCCACTCACCAGTACAGGTTAGGGGTTGACTTTCTGGAAAGAAAATACACAATCAGAGACTATTTTCATCTTTTTTTGTGAGGTATGATTCACTCATTTAATCTGAAGTTCATCTTCGTTAACTGTTTCTGAAAGAAAAATGGGAAGTGTTTTAATTGGATTCACTTGAAACAGAGCACAAGGAAAAACAACTGCAGAGAAGCACTTGTAAACAGAAGCTATCTGTTTGTTAATCACAATCAGAAAGAACAAAAGATTTAGTTTAAAGGTCATTCAAAGAACAGGTACTGAGGATTTGGGTTTTTTCTTCCCAGCTAAGGATCAGAGTGAAAGTGCTGTATCAGGGGGAAAGCTCTTCTGAGAAATCTGAGCAGAACTTTAATCCTCTGTTTTAAATTCTTACATGGAAAAAAAAATATATCTAGACATGAAATGTAGATTTTTCTCACCTGGAGAGATAGAGGCCTCTTCAGTGAGGAAGTCCTTCCTCTCTGCAGGGAGAGGTCAATATCACAAGGTCATTATCAGAGTGCCTCCCTTTCTCTACAATGACATGTGGAACCCCATGACCAGCTTAAGCTTAGTTCCTAATTTTTAAGCAGATGCAGTTATATGAAACAAATACCTTATGTCTGTAATTTGACTGACAGTGTTGTGAACAAGCAAGGTAATATTGGAGAAGTCTGAGTGTTAGAGTAGTTGAGGTCCAAGACCATATTATTTGTTGCATCCGCTGAAATGCTTCTGTAGTTTAAGAGCTGAAACACTGCAGATGGCAAAAGACTCTATGCCAGTGTTTTTCACCTGTGTGACAAAACTTAGAGTCACTGTTATGTCTAGAACGGCAGGGAAAGCTTTCCTGTGTGTTAGCAGATATGGCTTTTTGGAAAGAAACCTTCAAAATAGAATTCCTGTGCATGGAATTCAATATGCACATACATTTTTGAAGGCTGAAGAGCTTACACTGCAAGATTTAGCAAAGAAACTAACATTAATTTGAGGTCTTTTCCTGAGTCCATACTGGATTTAATTTACAACTGCAGTGACATGTATTCCAAATCAGTCATTTATGAATTTATGAAAAGATTTTGAGAGGAAAAAAATATTTTCATTTCAAGCTAGATAATATTCCAGCGGCCTTGTACATGTTGCCTTTTAGATTTTGATAGCCTCAGTATGAGTTTTCAAGGTTAGGAAGAGAAGTTTCACCTGAATGTCAGACCGTTCCAGGCAGTAGGCAGGCTCTACTGCAGTAATTAAAATTAAAATAATTAATGAGAGTGATTCATTAATGTTTATAATTGGGAAAATTTTTCTTTGCATTCTGGTCATTTAAAGACTCATTTGAAGGACTGTGAATTAAAATTCATACCTTGTAAATGCAGTAATTTTAAAAGGTACAAACATTGATTTTATCAGATTTCTTGTGAGATATTTATGCTTATAGAATCTAGAAAAAAAGAACAATAACAAAATAAAAAAGACTGAAACCACTCTTTCCTTGTCTTGTTTTTTGTTTGTTTGTTTTTTGTTTGGTTGGTTTGCTTTGGGTTTGTTTGTTTCTTTCGGGGTTTTGTAGTTTTTTTTTGGTTTGGCTTAACTTGGCTTTTTGGGAGGGGCATGTTGCTTGGGTTTTTTTATTCAGTTTGTTTTGTTTTGTTTTGTTTTGTTTTGTTTTGCTTTGCTTTGTTTTGTTTTGTTAGTTAAAAAGAAAATAGTTAAAAAGAAAATAATTTGGCACAATCACCAAACCTGCCTGGATGCATTCCTGTGTGATGTGGTATAGGTGATCCTACTCTGCAGGGGGGTTGGACTAGATGATCTTTTGAGGTCCCTTTCAGCCCCTGACATTCTGTGATTCTGTCATTCTTATGTTAACTTCCTTTTAGAAAAGTTGTTAGGAAGAATTAAGATCTACAGTTCAAATTCTGCCATCCCAGAAACTAAGTTAAGGTTTAAAACTCAAAATAAAATTTATCTGTGACATTTGAAGCCCTGCTCACCAGGAGATAGTATTCCTTGGAGAACCAAACTGGAATAGCTGTCTCAGAATTAGTGAATGTATTGCAAAGAGTTGGGAGTGCAGTAGAATTTCCAGTGCCTGATTCTTGTCAAAATAAGATATAGAAGAAAAATTCTAAGCTAATCTAATGTGGCAATCTTGTGATTTTCCCTCCAGGGCATGCTCCATAAGACCGAAGCCATTTCAGTAAATCTGTAATTGGACAATTACCTTTTTCTAGCCCATAAATGCTGACTCAGAGATTTATCTTTCATTAATCTTTTCTCTACCAAATGGCACATGCATATTTATTTCACAATGGCCAATGTACATGCAGAAAAAACCTGTCTGTCTACCCTTTCTTAATGTTAAAAATATGTAGCAGCTATAACTTGTTTCGGTCTCTCAGTGACCCACTGGTTTAAGGCACCTTTAGTGCCTTTTACTTCTGGAGACCTGGGTTTGTTTGAGTTGACAAGGGAAATGTGTTAGCCTCACCATATTTCTTACCAGATGTTTGTACACACTGACAATAATCCACATAATTCAGGTTGATGGATAATCTCTGTTCAGAGAAGCACTTTCACAATTAAAGCAACAATTCACATTCCAGTTCAAGCACAGTAGCTGCTCACAGGGAGGAAAGTGGAGAAAAAGCAACCAAAGAACATAAAGATACTTTCTAATGCACAAATAAATTTTATTAGAAGGCTTGAGCTTTGTAGTCCTTATCCTGGTAAAATTCTTATGGAGAAATAAAACAGAACTTTACCTGGTGGTGATCTGCTTGACTGGCCTTGTAGTTTTTGGGACTTGTGGTCACAGCGAAGAAAGTGCTATCACCACATTTGTTCAGCCATTCAAACACCAGTAATTCTCTACAATTAAATGTCCATGAGGCACAATCACCAGAAAACCACAGATCAAATATGAATTTTATGAGAACAAAAAGAGAAGAAATAAGAAAACCCAAACCCAGACGTTTGTGGTGTGGTGACTTAAGTTACAAACATGAGAGATGATGTTCTATTCATTTTAAATGTTTCTGTGCCAAACATGTAGCAGGAACTTCAACTAAACCACTCATTTTCTGGTCACAATCAGTAAGGTTTAAGGTTTAACTACAGGATTTGTGCCTGCAGTCAGGTATTTGGGCACCTAAATACTCCAATTAGTCGCACCTGTGATTGATAGCCAGTGAGAAATTAGAGGTTACATTTAAAAATATGGCCCACAATGAAACATGGAAGGATGCCAAATAAAGAAAGATGTCCTATGCTCAATTGCCAAAGCAGTCTAAAATGATTATTGTTTGAGTATGGCACCAGGCAAATAACATCTGCCAATCTCATAGCACAAGCAGATACAATCTATTGAGTGGAAATGTAAATGGCAACTAAAGAACATGGAAAGAATGAGATTCACCAAAAGAATCCTTGTAAATAATAATCAAACCAGCTTATTTTAATTCTTTGCTTACTTTGCTGACTACTGTTTTATGGACATGAAGCAATAGTGGGAATGAGGGTGTGATAAGCACTGTAAGTAAACAATAAATAAACAATAAAAATTTGGGAACATTAAAAAAATATTAGACATCTAAAACTATAGAAAATTAATTTATGGGACTTCATAAATCTAACTAATGCAACTGTCCCAAATTTAGAGTTTGGAGTTTAAAATCCTGCCCTAGAATTCCCACTTTCCTGGAATTTACAGTATCATTGTTATTTTATTGTCAAGTACGAAAAGCTTGGTTTTTGTTTTTCTTCTAAATTTGGTATTAAACGTGTACCAGGTTTATAAAAAATGCATGCATTTGACTGCTTAAGCCCTGCAAATAGTCTATACAGCTACATTAAATAAGCATAGCTATCCTTATTTATCCATGCATCCTGAGAGGCCTTGACAAGCTTGAGAGGTGTGCCCATGCTCATGAAATTCAAAAAGTTCAAGTGCAAGGTCCTGCACGTGGGTCAGAGCAATCCCAAGCACAAATACAGGCTGGATTGAGAACAGCCCTGCAGGGAAGGACTTGTGATAGATGCAAAACTCAACATGAGCTAGCAATGTACACTCAGAGCCCAGAAAGCCAAAAATACCCTGAGCTGCATCCAAAGTGTGGTCAGCAGGCTGAGGGAAGTGATTCCACCCCTCTACTCTCATGTGACCCCACTTGGAGTACTGTGTCCAGCTCTGGGGTCCCCAACATATGGGCATGGACCTGTTGGAGCAAGTCCAGAGGAGGGCCACAAAGATGATCAGAGGGCTGGAGCACCTCTGCTATGAGGAAAGACTGAGAGAGTTGGTGTTGGTCAGTCTGGAGAAGAGAAGACTTCAGGGAGACCTCATAGCAGGCTTCCTATACTTAGAGGGGACCTACAAGAAAAGTGGAGAGAGGGACTTTTTTACAAGAGTATGTAGTGATACTGCAACAGGTAATGGCTTTAAACTGATAAAAGATAGACTTAGATCAGATGTAGAAAAGAAATTTTTCCCCATGAGGATGTTGAGGCACTGGAAGAGGTTGCCCAGAGAAGCTGTGGAGACTCCAGCCCTGGAAATGTCTAAAGCCAGGCTGGATGGGGCTTTGAGCAACCTGGTCTAGTAGGAGGTCTTCCTACCTATGACTGGAGGGTTGGAACTGGATGATCTATAGGGTTTTTTTCCAACTCAAATCATTCTGTGATTCTGTGATGCTTATGGACAAGGTCAAATCAAAAAACCCAGTTATATGTATGAAATTTCATTGGGGTAGCTATAGTGAAAGAACTAACAGAAAACAGAAAGATTAAGAAACTCCTTTCTATGTAATGGATACTTTATAACAAGTTAAGATTGTTATAAAGTATTTAATTATAAAAAATTATGTGGAATTTTTGTCTTTTATATTCTAAGCCCTTCTTGTCATAGGGTAAATATGGCAAGAATTGGACAGCTAGACTAACTGAAGATGACAACAAGGGAAAGGACAAAGAAAAAAGTCTGTTGTAATTTAATTTTAAAAGGTACCATCATTTATTTTCAGTTGGCATTCAATTTTCAATACACTAATTTTAAAATGCATTACTGTTTAGTTTTGAATGTTATGGTAATTTAGGAATTGACTTAGCTTTTTCTCAGAGTTACAGATATAGAGGCATATTAATGAACATGAGTTTCAGATGACAAATGGTGCTTGAAGTTTCCATGTCTTTTAATTCATTTTTGATTAGAACATGGATGTTTTTCTGAAATATAGATGGCATTTGCCAGCCAAAATGGCCATCTGATTTCAACATACAATGTGATGCTTCAGTGAAGTTTGAACTTTGGAGTGATTTAAAATTCATTGGTAATAGTGCTATAAAGACCATGTTCCCTGGCTCAGAATGCAATAAACTGCAGGATGGTATCTCCTTTGCAGCCCCACTGAACCTTCAGCCTGTTTCATTTATGGCTTTTTTCATTTTATTTCTTTGAAAGAATGCTGCACTGACCTGTGAATTTCAGCTGTGCTTCTTTGTGCTTACATTCTCATAAGCAGGTGCTGACAAGTAAGGATTTTACTAAGGGAAGGCACATGAGTGGCATAAACTGAGTAGCATTTGTTTAGAACACAATAGGAATATATTTATGCTTACCCATTAAAAAGCCTAGCATATGTAGGTGAAAATGAATGTTGAGATGAGAAATTCTAGTTTGTTATATATTTGCAAACCCAAGATTATGTTTATAATAACCAGTATGGATCAGTTAACAGCAAATGAGTGAAAACAAAACATTAAAAAAATGTTTCTTTCACATTCAATTTTTCTTCTTATTCAGCTCAGAAAATATTACAATTAAAAATATTTTCAAGATTCCCAATGCTTTCAGAATGCATAAATAAACCAGATGGTAAAGGACTTTAAGAAGTACAAAAACCAAGTTCTAGTCATAGGCACAAAGTAAAATTCACAAGTGATTTCCATGAAAAAAAAGGGTTTTAATACTGTTGTTCATCAGTTGTCATTTAATACAGCTGCTCCACCTTTCCATCTGGATATACAAATCACCTTTTTACTTGGAGAGCCACATGATGCTCTGTGACTGCTCTGTGCTTAAAGCTTTACATGAATACTGTGCTTGCCTGTACATACTAATAAAAGGACTCATCACTCTTCACTAGAAGAGCTTTAACCTTTCCAGAAAGATGCAACTTTTAATGTGTGAATCAGGGAGCAGCAAGAGCAGAGCTGTTCCTGAAGAGCAGACAAGCCAAGGACTGAGAGTGTCTCTACTGGTGGCTCACCTGCAGGACCCAGTCGCACATGAACTGAACAGAGCAGGCAGAGACAAGTGGTGGTAATGAGGCCATCAACAGCAACAGACAAGACTGGGTCCAAGGTCCTTCCATGGAAATCCAGCTTGGAGAAAAAGCAGACAGGGACAGAGACCAGGCTGAACACAAGGCTACAACAAGAAGTTGAAGTTCACCCAGGAAGCAGTGTGGGTGACAGAGCTGTATAAAACATGTATTGAAGTGGTACAGGAGAAAACCTACTGAAAACACAGGGACAAGGTTTATAGGTGATGCAGGGCCAGAAGCAAGGCTGGATATGAAGACCCAAAATAAAACTTGAGTACCTTACTCTTCTTTGCCCTCTCAAAGAATTGTATTGTACTGATAGAGCACCAGATTCTGATCACAGAATCACAGAATTAACCAGGATGGAAAAGACCTTTGAGATCATCGAGTTCAACCTATCATCCAACACCACCTAATCAATTAAACCATGGCATGATATCTCACTTATGATGGGAAATTTGCTCCACACATTTTTAATACTTTAAGTCTCTGTTATATCTGTATTAATATTTGAAGATATCTCTGTTTTCACATAAGTGCCTGTTACATCTGTATTAATATTTGAAGATATTTCTATTTTCATATCTTTCTATGAAAATGTTCAATACATACTGCTGTTTGGGAACACTTTCCTTGAAGGCATAACTGCAAAATGGCTCATAAACTCAAACTCTTCACTGACAATCGAGAAAGAAATCTTAGAATCTTCCAATATTTCCTCATCAATTATTTTATGCAATGAGGCTAGTGTACATTTTGGATACTATTATCATGCCTCTTTTGTTCCTTAACAAAACCTTTTAGAACACTGAAGCTTTCTGCGGAAGTCTTGATGGGCAGGAATTTATGGCAGGTTGAGATAAAAATTCCACAAAGTATAGATGTGTTGATCCTCAAGAAGTGTGTGGAGTCCAGCAGTGGCACGATATTATCTTTGCTGTATAGTTAATCTTTTAATTTGATTCAGAAATTGATATCACAAAAAAAAAAAAAAAAAGATAATGTCTGTAATAGGGAGTTTTAGACTTTTTAATCCTACTGAGAACTGTGCAATGAAAACAGACTGGCAGTAGTTTAGTTTGTACTGAATCATTGAATACTTGCCTGAAAACCACTGAAAACCATGAAAGGCTTTCTGAGGTATTGAGCAGTGCCTCTTGATACTCAAGGCTGTTAGCTGATAGTGGATCAGTGATGGCAAAGTGACTTACAGCAAAGAAAACATTTCCACCCATCAATGTTCATGGAAAATTTTTCATTAAGTGAAGCTGATAGTTTCATATGCACCCTGATCAGGAATGAGAAACTATATATTATCTGCTCAAGGTAAGTCTTTAGTGTTATTGATTTGCTGTGAAACAAACTCAGGTGAGTATGAAATTTGCTTAGGACTGCAGCATACAATGAAATTTAATTCCCTTAATCGCTTCTAAATGCTTTGTTGAGTCTGATTATTTTGAAGGAATTATTTATGTGAGTTTCCTTTATTTGATACCACAAGAAGCAAATAAACTGAGAGTCTGAGGAAAAGATGTTGAATAATTACCCTGAAAGATTTTTAGTAGATGTCATTAATATTACTTTGCTTCTAGTGATGTCAACATATACAATGTTTTATAGCATGGCAGTCTGTAAAATTTTATAGAGTTGACATCTTTCTCTATGTCAAAGCATAAAATAGCTTACAAATTTCTGTGGCAAAAAAAAGTAGTGCAAAAGGTGACGTACAACAACATCAGTACTCAGATGAGGTTTCCCTTTTCCTTCTTCCACCTTTTCCTTCCTCCATTCCCTTCCCATCCACTTCTATAGATGTCCCTAAACCTATCTCATGATCTACCAGAAGAACTCCAGTGCCATAGCAAAGCGTTGCATTCAATGTTCACACCTGACGCAAAAAAGGATCTTACAAAATAATAGAAAAGATCACTAGTATCAAAGCAAATACTTTCCTTAATAGAATAGCTGTGCAGTATGGAAAGAAGGATGTAGAAAATAAAGAAGTGATCAGTTTAAACTTTTTGTGATATTTAATAATAAAAGGTATATTTTAATTTATTCTCTCAAAGCAAAATTGGCACATTACACACAGAATTATTGTGAAAAACATGTTTAAACTGTATGCTGAATGAAATTCAGCTTCACAGTTTTATAGCAGTACAGATTGCCTTTTGATTTTACCCAAGGCACTTCTGTTCTATCTCCTATGTAAAATCAGTAGCTGCTAATGCCTTGATTTGTGCTACAGAACCACCACTTGGATGATAAAAAAATCTTTTATGTTGGAATACTTACTATTTTTCACTAGGCAGCATGTTAAAGGAAATAGGAGACTATTTTTGTTGGGGATAGAAGACCTAGGGGAGATATTCTGAATTTCTGAGCAACCTTTAGATCTTTGGGGATGGCAGGAAGTGGAAGTCTCCATTTATTTTGGTTTGTTTGTTCTTGTGATGCAAAATTCTTTGAAGTTTCTCTTTCTGAAAAAGTTATTTTCTAATCAAGCTTTTTTGAATTTGTAAAGTGCAGTTATTTAATCAAACAGATGTAATTCCAAAGCAAGGTGATTTGAAACTCAAGAAGAATGATCAATCAGAGGTTTGCAAAACAGGGAAACAGAAGTTAAGATTCTGAGATATGCACAAGAATTCAGGTTCAGCAATTAGAAGTGAGATTCTGTACAGGACCTTTTAGAACAAGTTGTATTTTATGGTCAGTCTAGTTCAGCACTCTTGCTGTTCCTCTGCAGGATTTTATGGCACCTTGGCTGCTTCTCAGAAGTCACACAGAACAGGCAGTGCAGATATTGGAAGAAGGTGTTACAATTTCAGAGTTCTTTGGTGCGTTGTGTTTGAGCCCGATAGCTGAGGTTGTATCTAGACTGTGGATTGCACTGTGTTTGATGCAACCCAAGAAGCCATTAGCCCTCCTGGTTACCAGGACATACTGTTGCTTCATAGTGAGCCTGACGCCAACCAGCAACCCCAGATCCCTTTCTGCAGGGCTGCTCTCCAGCCTCTCTTCTGGTATATATTTGTGTCCAGGATTACTCTGTCCTAAGTGCAGAATCTAGCATTTGAACTCATTACATTTCATCCCATTAATCATAAGTGAATTTCTCAGCCTATCTAGATCCCTCTGCAAGGCATCTTGTCCTTCAAGAGAGTAAACAGTACCTTCTAGCTTATGAAAGACACCTAAAGTAATACGCTAATAATATGAGGACCTAATGGAAAAGCATGCTGGGTTTCAGTTCTTCAGAGTAATCACTGTAATCCAGAAGCCTTTCTCAACAAGAGGAGAAACTTCTTTACAGTGAGAGTGATGGAGCACCCGAAGAAGCTGCCCAGGGGGGTTGTGGAGTCACCTTCTCTAAGACCTGCTTGGATGCATTCCTGTGCAGACTACCCTAACTGATCCTGCTTTTGGCAGAGGGATTGGACTCGATCTCTGGACGTCCCTTCCAACCTCTAACATTCTGTGATTCTATAACCACACATTCTCAGTTGGAGGTTCTGTGGGTACTCGTTTGGAGACAAGGCTGCAACAGTATTCTAAAATATTTTTTAGTTCCATTGTTTCCATCAAAACATGATAGAGGTAATTTCTTTTAAGATAATAATAATAAAGTGGATTCAAGCACAAATACATGAAACCTTGAGAACAGACTGCGTGAAATCTGTTCATTACATTTTGGTGTTATGTTAATGATGAAGGGTGAGAAGTTTGCACACAAATGGGAAGGGAAGGACATGGTAGAAAAACACAGGGCAAGAGAAAAGGAGATGAAAAAAAAGCAGGTGGTACTTGGGTAAAAAGAAAGGTGAAACAGTGGCAAACAGGTAATCTGAACAAAACAAGGAAAGTCTGCACAAAACAAAGAAATTCTGCTCAAAACTGTCAGAAGCTGAGGTTTTCTTTATCTGTGCTTTGGCATTAGCCTCAAACTCTTTTAATGACAGCTTGTAGCTCCGATCAAAACAATAACAGTTGAGTTTAAATCATGAAGTTTCAATATAAAGTTGAATTTCATCAAAAGTGTGGTTACTGGGAGATATGTCCTGACTATTTTTGTTATTAAATAGCTTAAGTATATTTGAAGTCATAATATCCATGTCTGCAAATTCCCTATTTCACAGGCATAAGACTTTCAACTCTAGCACTGTTCAATTTTGTATGGGTAGACAGGAAGATTTGCAATGGAAACCAAGTACTCCAAGCCAAAGGGTAAATTCTCATCTCAGTGGACTGGGACTCAGGTGCCTATCTGCTTTGAATACTGTCTGAAAAGTTATCATATGCATGAAAACTTTTGAGCATTACAATAGACCTGCATTCTCAATATGGGAAAAGATCATTAAGCTAAGTATTTCAGAGAACATGTAAGCCAAGGTTTGTTGTTTTTTTTTTTTTTTTATTTTGATATAGGTGATATGGATTGCATTCTCTCTAAGTATCATTTTCCATGTTTCATAGGATCTTGCAGAGTTATTTTTTTTTTCAGTGTTTTGCAAATTAAATGTTGCTGTTGAACAGATGTAAGCTTTGTTCCAAGCTGTGAATCAGGTCTTCTGTTTATCAATAATTTGTTACTTTATATTCAAGACACCACTGATTTTTCCACATGCATGCAAGATTATAATTTCACTAAACAACTCAGTGTTGAATACCTGACACTTTTCTTCTAGAAATTTTTATCAGTTTCAGCTTTTTCTGAAGGCTGCATAAGTCCCCTACCAATGAGTGATTTGAATAATTCAGTTGCAAAATCAATAAATTTTACCCTGCAACACATCTAAGTGTTATATAACTGTGACCTGAAGCTTCAGTCTGTAGGGTTTTAACATAAAAGAAATAAAATCCATGAAGTTTGTCTCCAGGTAAGATAATAAGAGCCACTGTTAAAACTTTTAACACTTTTGTTATACAGTTAAAAAGCACCATGTAAGTTACTATGTGCATGTTACTTTACATTATGAAGCAAATTACCTTCTCCATTCTTTGAAATTAGTAGTTCCACACTTTTTGTACCTTTAGTAAAACACATTTGATAACAGCTCAGTGAATAATGGAAAGATTCCCACTGTTTTAAAGAAAACAAACAAATAAACAAAAAAACCAAACAAGGCTGCATGAAGAAATATTCACTAAAGTTGGAAAGATTCTCAGGTTTCAATGTCATCATTTAATCATTAAGTAGCTAAATGTGAAGAGTTCTGCCTAGCACAAACTTGTGTTGAAGTGCTAGATGGTACAAACACATATGCAGAATTTCACTCATTTGTTTTTTTAGTTTTGCATCATTTATGCTACATTTAGTTTGGGAGATAAAGTATGTTCTACATAGAAAAATAAGTATATCTATTTTTTTCCTTTGATATTGTCCCAGTTATTATCATCCTCTCCTATAGAAGAAAACAAAGGTAAATATTTCCATCTATAAAGTTGTCTAACGTTGATTCAGTAGAAGCTATGGTAAACAATATTAAAGTGAATAATGTGTTACCCATTGTGTTTCTATCAATGAAATGGCATAGAAAGGAATTTGTGTATTACAAAATTATTCATATGCTTGCATATAAAAGTAGTACTGATTCTAAAGTGACTACTCAAAGTTTATAAAATGTTACATTTTTCTTATGTTCTGGAAGACTAATGATAAGTGTTATCATTTCAGGGTTAAATCAAGAAATGACATTAGAGTATTAAGGCTAAACACTCTATTACAACACTGTATTACCTATATTTAGGTACTTAGAGTATGTGGAATACAATTTAACAGGGCTTTTCCTTTAGATGAAGGGAGAGAGCTGACAAATTAGAGCTGCAACTCCAAGCAACCTGGAGACAAATAAGGAGCAGCTGAAATGTTGCATATAGTTTTCACAGGAAGTAGTAGATCCCCTATTAACATCATCAATTGTCTTCTGAGTAACAGGCTGCAATTTGTTCTGACTGCTCAAGGGTCATGGGATAAAATAAAGGATGAGGTCTCCCACATTCTTGGTAAAGATCTAAATCAACACTCCACATGTATGGATCATAGAATCAGAGAATTGTTTCAGTTGGAAAAGACTTCTAAGGTCCTCAAGTCCAACTGTTAACCTAATACCACCATGGCCACTACACCATGTCCTGAAGCGTCATGTCTATGGCATTTCCTGTTTTCTTTCCCAACATTATAGTGCACTCTACCTTTCACATCTCCATCAGCAGGCTCATGCTCTGGTACATTCCTCAAGAAAGCAGGAAAAACTGAAATGCCACAAGAGCTTGAAACTGCTATCTAAAATAGGCCATGGGTGCATCCTACAATGGATGGTATCTGGATGTGTACTGATTCCAAGAGGGATACCATTTTCAGTGTTCGTGGGGGCACCAATGAATGTTATGTTTCTGACTTCTGACCAGCATGAAGGGATGTCAGTGAAGACCACTGAACTGCTTAGTTGGAGGAGTTCTGGACACACTGAGAAACAAAACTAAGTACTTAGACATCTTTACAACCAATAAGGATCAGCTGGCTAAGGCTATCTCAGGAAGCTTTTGTGAATCACTGGTTTTCAAATAAGCACTTCAGTTTCACACCATTCCCATTGAGATGTTCATCCACACTGGCTCTATTCACATCAGACCTATCTGTCGTATTTTTGAAGACACAAGCTACTGTCTTGTATATGAGCCAAAGACTGAGAGCACATTTTCTCTAAAACGTGTTTTTGAGGTTTTGTTTGTTTGTTTTGTTTGTTTGTTTGTTTTAAGAAAATGCCACAGGTGAACTTGCTGAAACCAGAATCTGTGACTGGATCTGCTGAAACCAAATTCTGTGACTGACACTGTATTTAAGCTTAAAACTTTAGTATTGTTGGGTTAATGGAACTTCAAAGAGAGTTAAACACATAACAGAAGTGCTACAGCACTATCAATACTAATAAAACTTCTTGTTCTGGACCCAGTATATATCACTGGAAATTCTAGATAACTTGAAATCAAATTTGAGTCTTGTGGAACCCAGGATTTTATTGTGCTAACTTTATGGCTGACAGAAGTTCTTGAGATGCTTTGACACTTCAGTGGCAAAGTTACTATGTTCCATATAATTAAAAACAAACAAAAAAAATGTAATTTGAATTCTTCTTTAATTTCTCTGTGATAGACACTTACTGCAATCTTTGTGGGAAAAATATAAGAACTTCTAAACAGTACTTCAGAGGTACTTAAATAGCAGCAAAGCAATTTAAATTATGTAAAATATCTCCTTTCTCTGCCCAGAATTTTTTTTGTGGAAAGGTGTTTTTCTAGAAGAAAAATCTTTTTTCCAGTCCACATCTACATTTCCTGCATTAGATTTTACATTGAATTATATATTAAACAGAAAAGCTACTCAAGGTTAGGAAACCAGAATGTGAGGACTCCTAATCTTCCTTCCACAGAGGAAAATAATATAGGTACATACATGTATATATAATGTACATCTGCATAGTCCAAGAACTGTGAACACTTCTTTTACATCTTCTGCACATTCTCACGAATTTCAGTCCCAGGGGCAAAATACTTATTCAATTCTCAGTCATACTAATATCAACATGGTTTTGTTACCACTAACATAAATCATCAAGGTTTATTTTGACTTCCTAGGTAATTTGCTTCCAGCTCATTTAATAATTCAGAATAATCAGCAGTGTTTAAAGTCTTTGCAATTTTGAAGTTGTGCTACAATCAAAATGCATTTAAATTGCTATGCAATTGAACCTTACAAATCACCAGCCAATCAGCACCCCCGATGTTGTGGAGCACTCTTATGTTGCTCTAAGTGTTATCTCATGCTGCTCTTAACACATTGGGAAACTGACAACATTGACTGCCTTTGCTGCCTGCCTCCATTCAGTGTTTAATGTCTGAGACATCACCACTGCTCTGTTCAATTTGATAGGGCATTTCAGCTGTTAGTATTTATGCAGTAGTCCTTTTATATTCAATAAATATAGATTCAATCACACATTATAGAGAAATCAATTATGAAGGAATACATTTTGAAATGTAGGAACTCTGCTCACTGTCTGCTTGACTCCAAGGAAATTATGTACTTCAGGATAGTTTTAAGTCTACTTAGATTTCAATAGCATAATCATCACTGCATTGCCTAGGAAGTTATGAAAGTATATGATCTGCTTTTTGCATTCCAGATCAAGTGTGGAAACAGCAGGAATGAAATCTGAAGCCTTCAGAATAACTCCTGCCTTTCAATTTACGAACCTTGGAGGATCTGGACGGTTTTCATTTATATTGTTTTGTGTGATCCAAGGTGGATTTAATCCTTAAGCCTCAAAAATTAAAAGTAAATATAAAAATTAAAAGAAACACCCCCCCCCCCAAAAAAAAAAAAAACAATAATAAAAAAAATCTCTGTTTTGACATGAGTAGTATTTTTATTTCTCTTTATTGATTTTTGCATTTGCCTGCAAGACAACATTTCATCTTTAATAGAAATCTAACTGTCTCATTTGGGGAACCCCACCAAACTGTGGAATAATAAGTCTATAATATATTGCTAGCAGTGTTATTTTTACTCAAGCTCAAGGTAGATGTACCTTTAAATAATATTTCTTGATTTAGATCACTAGCATCACTAATGTAATTTTTTCGTAGATTCATAGAATACCAGGTTGGAAGGGACCTCAATGATCATCTAGTCCAACCTTTCAGGGTTGGAATATAGTTTAAATGAGATGGCCCAGAACCCTGTTCTATCTAGTCTTCAGAAACTATTTTTTTTTTTTTTAAGAGAATAATTAAACACATACATCTACTCCAACTGCCCGACTGCTAGTATGAGCAGCAAAAAGAACCAACCCAACACCTACATAATTTTATTTGAAATTCTTTTTTTTCTTATTTTTGGCCCTTTGCATTATTGTTAATATTTCACAAATGTCATGGCAAAGTTTAATATCAGAGTTATTGCTACCACAAAATGGAGCACTTTGGATAACTTCACTGAATGAGCAAATAGAGAAGTGAATAAAAAAAATGTCAGTATTTCAGGCTGAATCCTAACCACTTTTTCTAGCTGGGTAGATGAGAACAGAGAAGTGAATGTTGTCTACCTCAGCCTCAGCAAGGCTTTTGGCATTGTGTCCCATAACACCTTCACAGGGAAGCTTGGGAAGTGTGTGTCAGATGAGTGGACAGTGAGGTGGATTGAGACCCTGCTGAATGACAAAGCTCAGAGGGTCACAAGCAGTGGCACAGAGTCGACTGAAGGCCTGTAGCTCATGGTTTTCCCCACCTTCCCCTGGATCTTACAAAAATTTGCTTCCTGAGTAATTTCCCATGGATCCAAAGTATCAGGTCAATTTTCTATTGAAATTAGGCCGCATTTTCCAGATGACCTACATGCCTTGGATCAAGACAGGAAGGCCACCAAGCATGTCTGAGGCATAATTTACTGTCTGTGCATTTTAGATCAGGTACCAAGACCTGACACTAGCTGCAGAACTCAGGGCTGGAAGAAAGTTCCATGAAGCCTTGGGGTGGACATACTCACCACACAGAAAACTGAAAAATTTCACCTAATAAAACATTTTTGCTGAACATTTACTCTTGATGCCGTTTTGAACATTTGCAATATTAGCCAGATTCAGACAGATATTCACAAAACGGCAAAAGGCACATCTCCAGTGAACTTCAAAATTCTGCTTCAGGGATTTGGAGTGCTTGAGCTTGCTAAAAACATGCTAGAACTTTGAAATGTAAGGGCAACTAATAGCCTTTTTATTTAGTTGTAAGACTTGAGCTGGTTTTGACTAAAATTAAACATGTCAGCCTAAGGCACACATTTGGCCTGACAAATTTCAGCCTGGCTGGTTAAATTTTTCAGAACTACAAGCAGGTGAAACACAACTCTTATAGTGGGAACTTGTACAACCCTGAAAGATGAACGTGTGTGTGTCACAACAAAAGCAATCTAAAACATGGCAGAGAACAAATGTCTCAAAGTCCCATAAAACAGATTAGAAGGTCACACAGGGTGCTCTGAGTGTAAAATCTATTCATGATACTAAACTGAGTGTGGAAGTGCACACTTTGGAAGGGGCAACTACCCATCAGGAAAAGCTGGATAGGCTGGAAGAATAAGCCAATAAGAACCTTATGAATTTCAAGGACAAGTGCTTTGCATCTTACATCTGGGCAAAGATAATCCAGGAGTGCATCAGAGTCTAGGAACTACCTGATTAGAGAGCAGCTCTGTGGAAAGAGACCTGGGAGTACTAGTGGACAAGTAGCTCAAGATGAGTAAACAGTGTGCTGCTGAGGCAAAGAAAGCCAATAAGATGCTGGGTTGCATTAATAAGAGCATCACCAACAGAGATAATCAAGTCATTATCCCACTCTACTCAGCACTTGTCAGGCTACACCTGGACACTGTGTTTAGGTCCCTGAAATGCAAAAAAAAAGTGGACAGGCTGGAGATGGTCCAGAGAACGGCCACAAAGATGATCAAAGGACTGGGAGGCCTATCATATGAGGAAAGGCTGAGATAACTGGATTTGTTCAGCCTTGAGAAAAGAAGCCTTAGATGAGACCTCACCATCATGCTCCAGTATTTAAAGGGTGGTTACAATAAAGAAGCAGATTGTCTTTATAAGGAGTCACACAGAAGAGATGAGAGGTAATGGGCAGAGGTAATTTGGGAGATTCCAAATGGTCTCATGAGGGAAATTTTCACCACTAAGAGTCAGCCATTGGAATGATCTCCAAGGGAAGCAGTGGAGTCCCCCACATTGGATACTTTAATGTTCAGAAGGACAGAGTGCTGGGCAATCTTGTCTAAACTATGTTTCTGACCAAAAGGTTGGACCAGATGATCCTTGAGGCCCTCTCCAACCTGATATTCCCTTTCTGCTATGTGTATCACTCTTGCTGTGCATGCGATTTCATTGATACTTTGTTCAACATAGCAGCAGCCATCCTCTTTTACACCTCTAGGGGGAGGGAAATCTGAATGGATTATTCAAAAGATTTAAATCCCTTTGAGGCATAGTCCTTCCACCATTACTATCAATTCCTTTTCACTCCTGGATCAGACACTATGTTGGCCTTGATTTAAAACCCAGAATTCTGAGGAAAATGGTGGTGACATCCAGCTCTGACAAATTGAATTGGTCTCAAGGTATTGAAGGGTGACTAATAAATCTGAGACTTGATCCTGAAACTTTTCTAAACATGCATTGAGTCTCTTTCTTCCTGAGACATTTGAGATTCTGTTAAATATTAAAATCATGTCATACCAGTGATCTATTTAATTGACTCAAGCTACGTTTAATATTTTCCTTCAGGATAGAATTGGAAACTTTAATGAAGTTTGAGTGAATATATCTTTCCTCCATGTTAGTAACAACTATAATTTGCTTTGGGTCAATGCTACTAAGTATTTCATCCACTAATGCATACAAAAAAAGAATTTCCATGTAGATAAAGAGGATTACATGAGCCAGACTGCTGGCAGATTTCTGGTGTTAGAGAACTTCTTGTTTCTGAGAAAGAATCAATGTATATTCAGTATCCAAATGGGAATCACTGGGGTTTGACTGAAACCAGCAAGTGTGAGGCTTATGTTTTGCCAACACATTTATATTCAGGTTGTAGGCTTTTCTGTAAGGGCCAGTTGGTCCTCCAGCAGGCTAAACAAGCCATCTGAAGCATGTATAACAAAATGAACTGGTGTGAACATCCTAAGATTTAAAGTAACTTTCCTGCCAGTTTAAACTAAAATATTAATTCAAATTTTGAATTGGTCTTATTTCCCTTGTAATTTCATCTTAAAGTGCACTTCCTTCAAGGAAAATCTTTACTTTCCTTAAGAAATCTTTTCCTTTTTTCTTTTTTTTTTTTTTTTTTAATCAAATAATACATACACAGTACTGTAATATTTGGGTGTATTGAAAAGCAGCCCAAGATGTTCATCTGCACAGAATTCCAACGTATCTTTAGTAAGACATGAAAAGAGAGTTGTAATGTAGGCAATGAAAAGGCAGCAACAGGTTGCCCAGGAAGGCTGTGGATGCCTCCTTCCTGGAGGTGTTCAAAGTCAAGTTGATCAGGGCCTTGAGCAACCTGGTCTAGTGGAAGGTGTCCCTGCCCGTGGCTGGGGAAGGGGAGGGATTGGAGCTAGATTATCTTTGAAGTCCCTTTCCAGCCACAACATTTTATGAGATAAAATATTTTTTTCTACCTACTTAGTTCTGGGTAAACACAAAAAAGCAGCCTATCCCCTAGGGGTTATCATCCTCCAAATAGTCCAGATAGCTCTTCTTACTTCCTTTCACCAAGCTCAATCTTTAGTCCTTCAAATGGTGCACTGTTCCTGTAATGGTTTAGCAGTGGATTCAACTCAATCCATGACAGTTCCCTATCACCCATTAGCCACACTTACTTTTTATAAGGTTAAGAACTGTAATGTTGTGCATCTTAAAAATATTTAGATTGATAATAGAGGAGGGAAAAAAAATCATTACCTTTTTTCTGAACAAAATCAAAATAATTACCATCTTATCTTTTCTTTTTTACTCTTTTAAAAGCAAAACGCCAATAGGAATCAGACTTGAAATAAGCTTCAAAAAAGGAATTTCATTCAATTCTTCTGTTGACTAGTCTCAAATTATTTGCCAGTCAGGTTAACAACCTTGATAATAACTTTGTTAACAACCTTGTAAGAAATTTAAACTCAGGAAAACTTTGTCATGAAATCAGGAATCGTTTCAGAAACTGAAAATAAATTGGCTGTATCTAAGTAACCTATAGTGGGGGGGGGGGAGAGAGGGGGAGGAAAAAGGAAACAAAAAGACTCTAGCTTTTAACGTAGCTCTTCCATTAATTAAACTCTAATGGTTGTAGCTTGCATCTCTGAAAATGCTCTTCCAGTGTTCATGTTTAGCCTATTTAGTACTGCTGTTGCTGTAACCAGCTGAAGCTGGTAAATCGTGGAAAGCCATATAAAACACAAGGTCACTGGCTGGCAAATGTTAATCTCTTCTATTACCCACAGTCAGACAGACTGTGAACAAGAACATCTGTTAACAGAGAAATTCAATTCATAATTACAGCAGGAGCACTCCCAGCATTTATCTGGACAGAGTCTGTCTCTCGTTCTTCAATTAGGTTGCTTGTAGAGTCCTCACATAATAGCTATCAAGGTGTTCCTGAAACGTAATTTTGAGTGCACTCTCACAGTAACACTTCTGTGATTTTAGAACTTCAGGTCTGGGAATTTTGCCTGTGAAAGACAGCCCATGATTTTACAAAGCTTGGAACCTTACTTCCATAATGTAAAGATCACTTGGCACAACTGTTAGATCAAAATATTTGCTCTGGTTTCCATAAATGGTTGCCAGTCTTGCTCTTGGTATAAGGTAGCTTCAGCTGTGGAAGGTATTGGAGACAACCCTAGAAGCACACCACCAGCCGCAGGAATTCTGGTGCTCAGAGGCTGCAGTGAAGGATAGAAGTGTAATGG
This sequence comes from Indicator indicator, assembly GCF_027791375.1. Classification (NCBI taxonomy): domain Eukaryota; kingdom Metazoa; phylum Chordata; class Aves; order Piciformes; family Indicatoridae; genus Indicator; species Indicator indicator. The sequence continues at coordinate 20,450,331 of NC_072020.1, read as the reverse complement.
CCAGAGAAAAACTCCAGACAAGCATCTGAAATGATTCTTCACAGTGATATGATAAAAAACTGGAAGGAGTGGCTACCACACCAGAAGGCTGTGCTGCCACTCAGCAAGGCCTGGCCAGGCTGGAGAGTTGGGTAAAAGGGAACCTAACGACATTCAAAAAGGGCAAGTGTAGAGTCCTGCACCTGGGGAGGAATAACCCCATACACTAGTACAGGTTAGCAGCTGACCTGCTGGAAAGCAGCTCTGTGGAGAAGGACTTTATATCATGAAGGTGTAAGAAAGACTTGTTCACACCTCTGCTGTTTTCATGACTCTTTATCAAAATGTTTGTCAATAATCTTAGACTACAACATAAGCCTCCTTCTAGTGAAACTGAATTTATGCTACCAAAGCAGCTCCAACACATTGATTTCCTCTACACAGAATAGTCACTTTCCTGGTGCTTAATGCACATGCATGTAAATTCAAGGTGGAAGTCATTTGTCTGGATTTTGTAAAGGGAGCAATTTACACTCCCAGTGTAGGAGGAGTAATTGTAAAGGGAGCAATCCATACTTCCCAGTTTTGCCTCAGATGGGACAAGACAAAAACAGACTACAATGTTAGAAATATTGGTAGCCAATGAAAAATGTTACCCACAAAATCAAGTTAGCAATTTTATTCTATGAATAAAAGCTGTTCTATGATTGTTGTTCACCTTACTCATTTCAAATGAGTTTTCTTGTCTCTGTAAAGAGAAGCTGCAGATCTTGATGAAAACCAGTACTCAGTGTTGAGGAAAATATTGCTGTTGTTCCTTTACAGAAAACCATGAAGACACAGTGAACAAGAAAAATCATTTAAAGAAAATATTTAGAAACTAATGGCAAATCAACAGCCAAAATGCATTTCCATGTGTACTGTGCTTTGTTACTTTGATTTGGGCAAGACCTTTTAAGAAATATTTCTGGGAAGAAAGCAGCATTCTGGTTTACAGCACTGCTAATACTACCACCAAAATTATTTTCTTAAAAAATATATAAAAATTTAGCTCTGTATGAAACTGCTCTGATGATACAAAGAGTGCTCTGAGTCTGAAATATGCAGTATAAGGGACTTTGCCAGCCCAAGGGATCCTGGGCTGTGATGTCTTTTCCCATGAGGTACTTCTCTACCGCATTTGTAAAAACTGGGTCACTGTTCAACAAAGTGTGTAAGACTCATTCCACAGGAAAGGACAAAATAAGGAAGTTCCTGGGTTTATATCTTTCTAAGATGGTTCCTTGATAACGCTGGTCTCTACATCTAGTTGCCCACTGTCTAATTTAATTAGTCATAAAAGTCCACTCATCCATTTATTTACCCTCAAGAACTGTTGTAAAAGTTAAGAGTCCTGACTGTGATTACCAGGTAAAATATGTATGATCATGGGTTTTTTTTTCCTTCCTTTCCCATTGTAACTCACATACTCTAAAGCATCAAGTAGACACCAAGCATCGTTATCTTCTACAGCTGGATAAAAAATATTGTCATTCTATTACTACATGACTTAAAATCAGGATGTCCTTCAGGAGACTTTCAGAAATGAATCATAGAATCACAGAATCACAGAATCATAGAATCATAGGATCATAGAATCATAGCATAGTCTGGGTGGAAAGGAACATCCGAAGGTCATCTATAGTCCAACTCCCTCTGCAGAAAGCAGGGGCATCCTCAACTACATCATGGGAGTGATTTCAGTTATATCACTGTATTTCTTGCCACTCATCCTTAGTTTCTTCTTCTGGATAGTTCTAAGATCTCTCCCCACATAGTACAGTGAAGCTGCACGCTCAGCTCTATGCTTCGAATTCTTCTCTGGGGCCTAAAAGGTGAAAAAGGAGGCACTAAAAATGTTGAAATGATGAATATATAGATGCTTGAATATTTTTTCAGTCAAGCTTTTTAGATTGGAATGGTTGGATTTTATTTTCATCTGTGCAATAGGAAACAAATGATTTTTTCTTCATAAAGTACTTACCAAATGTTTGGAGAAATGAATGGAAGAACATGAACGTCATAAGAAAGCTGAGACTCTGTAAGTGTAACTGCTGATCAAGACTCAAGGATTTTACCAGACTGCTAGAGTCTTCTGGGATTCTTCTAGAGCTTTGATTTATGGAACTACAATGATGAAGTAACTGGTAGGGTTTTTTTGGAGAAGACAGTATGTTATTTCGACCCAGATTCTAATTCATAAAAAGGTTTCCTTGCAGCAAGCTTCTTCTCTTCCTATGTTTCCCTCACTATTTATAGCAGATAAAATAAATTTAATCTTGAATGTTTAGCTTCCGTTCCCAAAAGCATGTAAGAGCTGGAGGAATTCTAAAGTTACCCCATTTTTAGCAATAACAGCAGCAAAGTTTAGAAGCTCACTCTGAACTTCGAGCATTTGAGTAAGAAAAAGCCATTGAGAAAAGCTTTTTTCTTTAAATATCACTAAATTTTTCTTTACATGCTCCAAGCAAATTATTAGAACATTAAAAGAAAACCTTTAATGCATTTAATTGTTATCTTTTAAGTAGTTTTTTTATGACTTTCATCTTCCTTTTAGGCACTATATCTTGGCATCTTTTGCTCATAGTATTTGTTGTCATCAGCAGTGTTTGCAGTCCTTGCACCATGATTTAACCCTTTTTATTCTCGACTAATCAGCTTCTCTGTCATCGAACAACAGACATTTTCTCAGAAATTCAATTTGTGTTCCACCCAACTAGCATAACTGGTTATTTTCTGTAAGCTGAGATTCTGATATTGTTTATGCATTGCATATTAACCTTTTCTTTCAACCCTAGAGATCTTATTTATATTCCAGCAGAGCCAGTGAATGAGGCACTATATCAATGATAAGCAGAACTTAGGAGTCCATGCGTGCAGAGGGCAACTGTCACAGTGTTCATAACTGCTTTTTTCTGATGATGTATACTCAGGAAGTCTTTCCCCTTTCCAAAGGGCATGTTTTTTAATATGGCTTTGTTGTCAGTCAAGGGTAAGGAACAAATAATATTGCAAAAACATTTCAGCAGGCATCTAAAGGACAGAAAGTCCAGTCTCTCCAACCTTGTGTCAAAAACACTGGGCACAATCTAGTAACTAAAAAGATGTGATCATTGACAGAAAAAAAAAAAAAAAGGCATAAGATCCATACTCTGAAACAAAATTAACCTATTGCTGTTGTCATCCAGGTATACCATACTACCCCGTTCACCACCATCATGCTGGAGAGCTGTCTGTCCTTAGTGAGAAGGGGAAGGAAATCACAGAATGACAGAATTATTGAGTCTGGAATAGATCTCTGAGATCATCAAGTCCAGCCTATGACCTAACACCACCATATTGACTAGACCAGCCAGTTTTAACCCAACAAACGGTGCATGCATCCAAGCCACGGGCAGCCAGCTTTTCCAGGAGGACGCTGTGGGAAGAAGATATTTGAATTCATGTCAAAAAATGGATTGATTTTTTTTCTTCCTGCACAGGAAGTAGCTCAGCTGTCCTTCTGTACTATGGATGAACACTGTAGTTAGGGTACCTGCATTGTTTAGATACAGAGTATTTTCATCTACTGCTGAAAAAAAATTAAGTGGCTTCTACTCTAAAGCCATTCTTAAGTGGCTTTCAGGTTTACACATTATTAAACCATTCTCTCAAAATCTCAGAAAAAGGAAAAAAAACCTCATAGAATCATATATCTGGGCACTCACATTTAGAGAATCTTTCTGTTTAATTTTCAAGGACAGCTTTATAATTCTGTTTCTTCTAACTGGTAAGCCTTTCAATCTTTTTTATTCTTCCCCCACCAATTTATTTATTTTTGTCATTAACTGTTAAGTAAAATTCAGAGGTTGCTTTGATTCAACAAAGACCATTTCTCTCAGCTGCTACTTAAAGCTTTGCCACAGAAGAGAGAGCCTCTTAAATTTCCTGCTGTTCACATGTCCTACTGAACGCTATGCCCAGAAAGAGCTGAGATTCTGCTACTGAGAAAAGATCTTGACTCTGAGCACTGCAGAGTTTTAAGACTCGTAAGAGTCCTCTGAGAGTAGTTGTGCTGCTACAGAGTAGTAGTTGCTTGACAAAGCAAGTTGTTGCCTACCAGGCTGGTAAATTCAAACACGTCCCCTCTGCTCTGCCTTCAGCAGATCCCCTGCCTTTCCCAGAGGCAATTTTACCCATTTAGAAAACTTGCTTCCCCTTGCTACAAACAAGCCAGCAGAATGGTGCCTAAAGCTGTGATATTTTGACCCTGAAACCAACAGTACTGGTTTCTCCTTGTCCCCCAAATTTTGGGTAGGTTTTCTTTTAAAAAGATTATCAGTCAGAGAAGGAAATAGATTTCTAAATGTTGACATATTATTTATTAGATCTTTTTTATGACAGAAAAAAATGTTTTGTGAAAGGCATCTCATTTCAAGGACTATATATCTGTTCAAACAGATCTGATTGCCTGTGAGAAAAGAAAAAGAACCTACAATTTGCCATAAGAGATAAGAAAGCATCTTGCCTCTGGCAGTAACTAATAGCTGATGTTTAAGAGGAAGGCAAAAGTCTTAGTGAATGCCTCCAGCCAAGCATCAAATGCTGCAGACTGGGGTAAAAGGTGGAAAGAAATGTGTCTCCTGACCTTTGCAGAAGTCACCACACATCTCCACACACAGATACACGAGAAATGCAGTACACAGCTATTAATAATGTGAACACTTGATTTTTCAATCTGATGTTTAAAATGAAAGGTTGTTTTTTTTTTTTTTTCTTTAAATGTAATTATCTTTGCCCATATGATATTTTTTTCCCCTCTATTGTTACACTTTCTTTGAAAAGAAAAGATTTCCAAAGGAAATGTCATTGGAGTAAAAATATATACATATAGTTTAGAAACAGCTGAAATGAAAAGCTTCAACTTTTATGAAAATATCTTCTCACTTTTTGACAATAAATCATAATCATAAATATGTGTGACTTCTTGGAAACTACAGCAGTTTTGACATTATTGTTTATTGAAAAATTAATTCAAGATAGTGTCACAGGCTTTGAAAAGAGAAAACTAAATAAATAAACAACAAAAAAGAGATTTCCTAGAGTTTGGCTTTATTCATAAAAAAAAAACAAAAAACCCAAACTCTTCTTTTTTCTTTCTAAAGGGTTTCATGGTTCTTCTATAGTCTTTCTCCAATTAGGGAAACAAAGTTAGTGTAAATTTTAGGAGGCAGAAGTCCATTCAATTTTGGAAAAATAGCACATTATTCCTTTAGAAATCAACTCAAAGTGAACAGATAGTGTTTTTGTTGAATGATTCTAATCCCCATAAGCTCACACAGTATTTTTAAGGGATGGTAAGTGTATTCCCAAAGTGAAAAGGTAGTAAATGGCAAAAGCAAAGGAAGGAATGGGGAGAAAACTAAAGGATTGAAGGGCTTATCAGTTAGAAGAAACAGACATAAAACTGACCTTGAAAATTAAGCAGAAAGTTTCTCTAAATGTATGTGCCCATATATATGACACTCTTGGGTTTTGTTGTTGTTGATGTTTGTTTGTTTGTTTTTTCCTTCTCCTGAGATTTTGAGAGAATCATAGAATGTGTTGGGTTGGAAGGAATCTGCAGAGATCTAGCCCAACCCCCTGCAGCAAGCGGGGGCATGCCCAACCAGATCTCGCTGCTGAGAGCCCCACCAGGTCAGGCTTCACCACCTTCGTAGGCAACTCATCCCCGTGTTCCATCATAGTAAAGAACTTCTTCCTAATACCTAATCTAAATCTATCCTTCTCTGGTTTCAAACCATTGCCCCTTATCCTAGTGCTTCATGTCATTGCAAATATGATTTAATAATGGAAGCCTGAAAGGCACTTACTAATGGCTTCACTGTTGAAGTCTGAAAAAGCTTTTTCAACCTTTTTCAACACCACCACACGACTGAAAAATCATTTTCATTCAGCATACCAAACACACATTCCCTATGATACCTTGAAAACTATGTTGTTAACAGTATAAACATACCTATTTGTTTCACATTTCAACAGCACCATTCTGAAGCTAATGACAAGGAAAATTTTCTGCATGTATAATTGTCTGAAAGAAGACACTATCTCACATAAGAAATAATTGCATGTAATAAATCTCCAGTCTTTCTTGACTGACCAACAGGAAATTGTTTGTGGTCTGAGTTAACCAATAGAGGTGACTTGTAATTGATGAGTTTTATCCCCACTTCACAGCTGCAAATGGTGAGGAAGATGACCTGGAGTTTTAATGTTGAAGATGGCTGAAAATTCAGGTTCCTCTTTAAACATTGGTTAACTTTTTTCCTCTCTAATTTTCAGGCCAGAGGAAAAGAAGATAAAAAAAGTCCTATTCTTAGTGGTTTGATGATATTTAGGTACATGGAGAAAAATTCTCATTAATTGCAAATAAACTACAAGAAGTTCAGGCATACTTTCAAACAGCATAACCTTTAACAACGATAAGGTGGAATAATGCAGCATCAGCAACTGTAAGGAAAACAACCTTGTCAGAATTTCTGTTAAGACAGAAATTTAAATAATATTCTAGGCCAAATCATGATATTCCCCACAAACAAGAAACAAAAAGAAATCTTCATACTCAAACCCATTCAAACAGTTTAAGAAACACTGCTGGTACTCAAAACTGTTACTTAGATTCTTGATCTGAACCACCAAAATCTGTCCCTACAGATTCTATCTATTCTTTCGATCTAATTCTTTCTCTGTAAAACTGGTTTGGGGAAGAAACTCTTTGTGAACTTCCCTAATGCTTTTTGGTGCTTCCCTTGACATCTCAACTGTCTTTCTTTTTGTGAAATTAATTAAAACCTCGATAACAGATGATTTTTCGTACTCTACTACGCATGCTAATTTTGCAGCCTAGACCCTGGCATTGTATTCTTGAAAATGTTTCTCTCTCTCTCATCTCAGTTTAAAATTAGAATTTACATGCTATGGATCTGGGACTTGTTTGGTGACATTATGGCTATGTAATGCAGTTAATTCTCATGACCCCTCTTCCTATGCAGGATGTGAACTAATAATAAAGAAATTTAATATGGCTTTATTATGTTATGTGCACAGTGTATAGACTTTCTTAACTAAAGGCTTTTCACAGAAAAAAAAGTTATCAGTTCTGAAAAAGAGACTCTTCAAATATTCTTCAGTAGTTCTAAAACTTTGTCTTTCCAATTCTTCAGTTTGTGAGGCAAACCCAATCTTCACTTGATTTAAAATATGTCACAAAAACTTGTGGTGTGGTTAGACTTAGCTAAATAATTTAAAGCCAGCTTTCCACAACATTTTGGAACAATTATACACATAAACATACTAAATGAGGCTTATGAACAAAACTCTTTTAAGACTGCCCCAGTGAATTTCTTTTCTGCTTGAGACAGGACCCAAACTTTTGCATAAACTTAGAGGCAAGGTGTGGAAAATGAAAAACAATAAATTACATGAGACTTGTTTTCCAGATATCATCATAAGGAAATTTTCTATCTGAGATTTAATCGCGTAGTTAACACAGGAAGCTAACACAGGAAGATGCAGAAATTTTTGTTCTCCAGTATTCAGACTGCAGGATTTGGGACACGTAAAAAATTCTTATGGCAATTTATAACAGCCACTTCCTACATTTTAGCCCTTCCACAGAAGAATTAGCCAGAGAGGGTGTTCCCATAGTGCATGTGCTTCTGTGCAGGCTCTGGCATCTTAAGGCAAACCCAGTTTAATTGCATTTTTAAGCCAAGACATGTAATTCAGCCAAGACACCTACTGATGTGTAGGCAGGTGTTCCCTTCTGACAGCTTTGCCATGGAAATAGAAACCTCAAGCAGAGAAACAAAGCAAGAAGCTAGGGTGATATTGTTTTTAATAGGACTCACCAGAGTTCATCTGTCAGTGTTGTTAGTTCTCCAAGTAGAGATCAGAAGAAGCAATTAGAATTATTTCCAGCAGATTCTCCTTCTCAGATCCTATTTCTAATGGGAATTCTGAAACCACACTTTAAATACCTTTCATCTTCTTTTCACATTTAAAAGCCTAAGTGTTGTGCAGCTTATCTGAAATCAGGACCTTTTGTCTCTACATAGAAATTCCCAGAGCCAAATTAAGACATACACTGCAAGAAGCATGCCTTATGTACTGTTAAATAGGAAAAGATACAAAGGAAGTCTCTGTATGTATCCCTGAGGTGGCATCTAAAATCAAAGCTATTAGCAGCATATATGTTTTATGACCAATTCATTCACCAGAATAAATCCAGGACCATATATACATTTTTAAATCTGACCTAGGTCTTTAGTAAAGTGAAGAAATTTTATTTTTCCTGTATTTTTAGAGTTTTTTTCAATGAATCATATGCTTTTTTGATAAAAAAGTTGTCAAAGATTTCTTGGATGACATGCACTACAGTGCATTTTGATGTTCCACACACCAGCTTGCTTCAGCCTACAGCATCTGATGCTAGAAGAGATATGAGACATGACACGAACAATGGAACTTGACAAAATGCGTCACAATCCAAAGCTTTGCTATGAAACCTGAAAAGACTTTCTCTTCATTATTTTGTAATATTTTCTTGTTTGTAGATTATCAGTATGGCAGAGTTTGGTTGGTGTTTTGAGGTGGTTTTTTTGTGTATTTTTTTTAATTGTTTTGTTTTGTTGCTTTTTTTTGGTTGGTTGGTTGGTTGTGGTTGCTTTTTTAGTTTGAAAGGATGGCATTAGAACAATATGAAAAAGAGGAGAACAATTCCCCAGATCTTAAAGCTGGAAAGTTCCAAATACTGCTAACTATGACACTGATACGATATTAAGAAAACAGGATTTCATGTGCAAAAAGGTGGGAGAGAAACTAAGAAACAAAGATGGAACAATGAAACAATATGCAAACATCATTGACAGCAGTTTAAAAAGAATTACTGGACAAAAATATCATTTAATCAGCTGTAAATCTGACTGTAAAATCAACTAATAAATGGTAACAGCCTCTGTGAAAACTGGACAGCACTTTTATGTGTGTGTGTGTGTATGCTCATATTTGTATATATAAACTACAAGTAACATTTCTAACTGCTTAGATCTATACAGTTAAATAAAAAGATTACATCAAACCAGGAGCAAAAGGAGAAAGGAAGAGAAATCTGTAGGAAGAAGAGTGGCAAAAATGAGTATATTATGATTCAGTAGAGACATATTAATGTGACCCAGAAAACACAAGGCTTGCTTCTGTTTGGAGATAATTAGCAGGGATTGTGCATGCAACAATGGCTAGCAGAGCTCAGTGGTGATTATACCTCAAAACACTTAGAAAGGGATATAAAAATGTGTATTTAAATGATTGTATCTCTGTTTACTAGATAGTGTTTATATTTTGTCATAGAAATATTATCATGCCTAGGAACTGTTTCTCAAGATTCTTGATATTTTGCATGAAATACATAAATATTTATATATAAACTCAATCACAAGATTTTTTTTTAATATATATAATTTTATGATGTGGTTAAAGCATTACAATAATGAACAGAATTTAGCAGAAACAAGCTGTTTAAAGAACTAGGCTAACAGTGTTTAGAATGGAGAGAACAGTCAAATCAGGGTAGAAGCTGTTCAAGCCATTCTTCAGCCTTAGGCAAACACTAAAATATATACATTTTACATTTAGCTGTGTTTATTGCATTACAGCCTTTTTTAATGGGAACTATTGCTAATTCATAAGCCATGCAATCAGTAATCTTTAAATAGGAAGATGGATATTCCAAAACAGAAACAATGATACCCATTATTAGAATTTACTACATCATCAAGGAAAATCAGCTAAATTTCATCCTTTCTTCCATCTTTCACACCCTGTCTCTGATATCTAACCAAGGGAAGACTTTACACTTGAAAGTATTTATGAAAATGTTGTTACCGCACAAAGCAAACTTCAAAGATATAGTCATTGACTATTTCACCTGTTTTTTTTAAAGCCAGATCATTCACTGAAATATCAGTGTAAAATCAGTACTTTCAGAAGGTCTGCAAGTGCTGTGCTGTTGCTGGGTAACCAAGCAAACAACTTTTTTTTGCCCAAGCAGTTTTCATCACAATATTCTTAAGAGTACGGACTCGATATGTTGCTTATATACTGAGTGGCTGAGGATATAAACAGAAACTTATAGTCACTAGAAATATTATTCTGAAAAAATACCTTCAAAAGATTCTCCCAATTTGGGACAAAAAAACCCCCAAACAAACAACAAACCAACAAACAAAACCAAAACCACAAACAAAACAAGAGAAGGGTAGAGAATATGAACAAAAAGACAAAAAGTGTTGGATGGAGAGAGGATAAGCAGTTAATCTCAGAAAAGACTGCAGAAAGTGTTTCAGGGCTGATGGCCATCAGGAAGAAGCACTGAGATGTAAGAAATGAAATTGTCTCCTCTAGCTGATATCTGCTGCTTCGACACTTTGTATATTCTTTGTAATGAAAGAACGTGCCAGTCTATGTTAGAATTCTTCTGCTGAATATTTGGAGTGTATTTTTGGGTCAAAGGAGATACAGAAATGAAACAGTGATTGAAATGAATAAGCAGATTATGCTGAGTTTTATGCATTCAAAAGATGGCTGGTGTTCATTTTTCATCAGTACAAAACTATGGGGATGAAATTAATTGCAAAGTAAAAGAAAAAAATAAAAAGAGCAATGATGGTGATGAATGATAGTCTGAAGAGTAGCCTTTGAGGGATGAATTCACATGAAGTCACAATTCAGTGCCCAATTAAAAAAAAAAAAAAAAGTCTTCTGTTTATTGCACCTGTGAGTTTATAAAGATTTTTCCTTTTCTCAAGGAGAATCCACCCAATCCATCAGATGAGAACTTGGCCTAAAATTTCATTACCTGCAGCAATGCTGCACATACTCTTTGCTACATACAACACAACATGTACTGCTTACATTGAAACACAGCAGAAAAAATACCAAACACAAAAAACTCAACAACAACAACAAAAAGTTACAGCGATAATTTCACCAGCTATAAGCTGGAAGATTTCAGTCACGTTCCTCAGTGAATAGTTCAAACAGAGTCTGATAACACATTAACAGGTGTGCCATTGCATGCTGAGCAGAAAAATAACAGGCTAAGAGAGAAATATTCAGATATCAGGACACGTAGCTCTCTGTTCATTTATATTTATGTAAATATTAAGTTGTCTGACAGTTACAAATCTTACCAGGTTATGGGTGAAAAGCTGAACTTAAATCATTCTAAAATCAGCTATGCTTAACTTGTAGACTAGTTTCTCTGTAATTTCTTACTCAGAACTGGTGCTTCATCATCAACCCACTTTTCATCTAATGCATTTAATTATATTAATTGTGTTGGAGAAATGTGGAAATGAAAGAGGTATTTTAATAATGCTTTGCATATTATTTTCAGAACTGTAATCATGAAAGAGAAAATATGTGAAAACAAATATTACTCATTCATACTTTGCTGTTTTGCTGTTGTTTTTAAGTCATTTAAAATATTAAAATTTTACTTAGGAATTTAATTACAGTGTAATTTTATGCTCATAATAATAGCACACTGCATGTAACTTGATTTCCTTAACACTTCAAAAACAGGATGGTTCCTGTTTCTATTAGCCATAGTGATTTTGTCACAGAATAGCTGCATATTGACTTTTGGAATTTTGGGTTTTTTTAAGGTTGCCCAGACATCTCTTTTCAAATTACATCTGTTGACATTAGTAGGAATTGTATTAAGAGAGAATTAGATCTTTATTGTCTTCATGACTGATCTTGCTACCTCTGAGTTTTGGTGCTAGGTTAATTGTGACTTGAACAAGACCTTTACAAAAACTTCTGAGAAGAACCTTTTGATCTTCAACAGCAAAATTTTATTCTGCTTTACAAAAACTGCGAAGATGTCATGCAATACCAATCTGATGTAATGTTCTTGCTGATGATGGGCACAGATCTAAGTTGGATTCATGTTCAATAATCCAACTTTTTGAATTCCTATTCTTCCACAGAAAAGCAATATGTTAAAGTAGACTTTTGCAGGTGAGAAAAGTCAGCTTTCAGACTCAAGTTGGAAAATATAGAAAGTTGTACTACTTCAGTTTTCCACCACATATTCAGACTGGGATATAGAAAAAATGATAACATCAACCTTAAATGGAAAATAAGAGAGACTTAAAGTCTATGTGTATTTCTAAGACCCAGATAAGAGTTTTTAGGTGAAGGACATCCTTAAACAGTTAAATAAAGGGGCCAAGAGAAAAACCTCAGTCCCAAGGTCAAGTGGTACAGATTAATTTACCCATACTGCTTAGGATGTTTCTCTAAAAGAAACTGGCCTTATTTGCACCACATTCATTTTATTTCTAATTCTCTTTTTGCCCTGAGACAGAAGATATCACTACTGCTTTTTAACCAGAATGGTGACTTTGCTCCTGTGAGGTAAAAAGATATGTGATAAATCCAGAGACATTGTATTATATCAGCATTGGGTGTGAAGTCTGATGGTAAACTGTAGGCTTGAGAGAAGGGATAAACCTTATGTAGTTTCACTCCTTGTTGCCTTATGGTGGGAGAATCTGTAGTGAACTGTTCCCATGGCTTTTTCTTGGAAAGAGTTTGCTGTAAGATTAGAATGATCTGGCAGTTGGGCTATATGCCTCCTAATCTGTCACAGGTTGCTGGAGACCTTCCTGATCTCAGCCTTCCTAATGCAGCTAGAGTATACAACTTTTCCAACATGATAGGGAAAGTGTTGCAGCCACTGTCTTGATGGGACATGTGCAGAGTGCATGGGATTGTGAAACACTTTCTAGCTGGCCAACCTCAAGCTGCAAAATTGGTTTTGTATGTGAGCCAAGAACAACATTCTGCACGAGCCAGACATGCTGGCACCTTTCGTTGGGGCATTGGGACCGGATTTCATTAGTTAAGGGAGAGATAAGAAATTATATAAAAATCAGATACTTCAGGCAATAGATATTCAATTAGGGATTTTTAGGGACTTCTGTTAGCTACTTCGTCTGTTAAGGGCTTCTGGGACTTCTTCTGTTGAGGACACTCTGAGGCTCTGTAATGCTGGAAATTCTACAACACTGTAATAAGGACCTCTGAGGTTCTCTGCTCTCTACATTTCTGGAACTCCATGGTGCGATGAGGTTCATATATTTGTTACCCAATGGGACCCTATTATCAGGGGTTACTACGACTCCATCAGCACCCCAAAACCGGAGTGCAATAGGAAAGTTCTTGGAGTAACTGTATGTCACTGCTTTTGACAGGACATTTTGACAGGACATTTCTGCAGTGTAGCCTACCTGCTGGTCATCCCTGCCTGTGCAGATTGCTGCACCTCTCAGTTTTACACTTCTAACCGCTCTTCTTCCAGTGTCAGGAGTTGAAAGTTGTTATTACATACCGCCATGCACTTTCATTTTCCATGATTTCTGAGATGTTTTTTTTTATGTTCTGTTCTGTGTCAGATAACATATTTCTCAAATTTGTTTTTATGCTGTTCCACATTTTCATTCGTTGCTAATAAGATGCAAGTTTTAAAAATGATAATAAGTGCACAGATTTGTTTCTGTGAGGACTGATCATGACATTTGCTACCTGCTATAAATAGGCTCCTGTGAGAATCCCATAAGTACTGTCACAAGTCTGCTGTCATGGTTTATTGGCTAATCAGCAAAGAATTGAAGTCTTGATTGGCTTGATTTGTTGGTTGATTGAAACAGTGAGATAGGAAGTACTGGACAGATTAATTAATTTGTGCTGGAGAATCCAAACAATCTAAAGGATGCTGTTACTTTGATTGATGGCTGTGTAAAAGAAGAGGTGCTTTGAAAAAAAGAAACAACCTTCACAAATTGCCGCTTTTGTCACACATTAATACTAAGTTTCTCCTTTTAACTGCTTCTATTCTAGTTTCTAACATAAATGTCAATGCCAGCATCCACCAACAACTATCTGTATGTTTATGAAGCAAGGCTAATCAGCATCTGAAAAGTATTTAGAATCTTATCAACAACTTGTATATACATGTGTGTGTATATATATATTTAAATTGCTTCAGGTGATTGATAAAGGCTTTTTACCCTTGTGATTGAAACTATCTTATTAAATAAGCTCCTAAAATGATGACAATTTACAATATACAGAATATAAAATAAAGAGTCCAGTCAGTCATAACTCATATATATTTTTTTTTTATAAAATGTGACATCAAAAGCAGTGGAAGAACGAGCATTGTTTTCACAGTCTCATCAAGTTTGGAAAGTCAGAGTTATAGCTCTACTTTTTTTCAAAGCTCACTATTAATTTAATGTAGTTGTTTGTATTAGGCTATAATTTTGTATTTTAAGCTACATGTCTGTAATTTTATATGACAAGCTCCAAGCTGGAGCCCTTCAGACAGATTGATATATTAAGTTCTATTACCCCAGCATATAAAGATTTCTTCCATAGTTGAGGGAGGTCAGAAAATGAAACAGGAATGCTGAAAGAGATTTTTTGATTTATTGTTCTGTAAATAATCAAACATTTTTCCTTATGTGACAAGAAATAAAACGAAGAGTTGCAAATTCATAAATTTGTGGAAGCAACTGTTGTAATCTTTTCTCAGAGGCACTGATTTTTTTTTATATTTTTTTAAAGTCTATTTTAAAGCACTACAAAATAATTTCTTTATCCAAAAGCTCTGAAGCAGTTATTAAACCAGCTGTTTTCAAAAGTACACAAATCTGCTAAGTTGCAGTTGGGTAACTGTTAAATGTTAAAGCAGTGAATGATCAGCATGTAGCAGATGGCCTGGGAATGGGTTAGAAAATGGCAATGTTAATACCACCAGACTGAGATGTTCATTTGTGCTGGGGTATGTGCAGGCTGGGTGAATAATGAAGACTCTGTAATAATTGTGTAAATCCCAACATTATTAAATCGATTCAGCTGGGGTTTCTTAATATATGTGAAGCACTTGATGTACTTTGAGAAACACCTCCTCTTTTTGCTAAAGCTGTTCTCATTAACTCATACTGCTTTATTTGCTGTGACCTCAGTGTTCCTGTTTAGTAATGAGTGGAATAAAAATTAGAAATCCACTTTAACTCTCAATATGAGAGATGGGGAAATATTCCAGAAACTAAGTACCTATCCCACTGTTTTTGCAGGCTGGCCATTGTTTAAATTTCACACCTTCTCTTTTAGGGTTTAAAAATTAAAATTTCTCATGAGAGGAATGAGGGAAGGAAAGTTACCACTTAGTTAACTGCTAGAAGTTGTTTTAAGCAGGTCAGATAAAAGAGTACACAGAATCAATAACCCCAATAAGTATCTTGCTCAAACAGCTTATCAAAGCTTGCTGCTCCCTGTTTAATGCTAACAGGTAGAATAATTTTATATGGTTAGGGGGAACATAGATCAGGAGTAATGCTCTTATACACATCAAAGAAGTGACCTGCTAGTCCTGTGTGACAGCCTCCAGAGAATGATCACCTGTGATATCCAAGGTAAAACAGTAATCAGAACAAAGTAGAAAGTCAATACATTGTGAATGTGCTTCAGGCAGATGCACAGCTTGCAGATTATCCCTGGAGCACCATACCTGCATGTGTGCTGGTGTTAGAACATTTAAAAACTGTTACCCACCTACAGGTGTTTGAGCCTCTGAAGTGGAAATTCTCTTTACCCCTCAGCTTTTACCAGATATCCACCGGATTAGGTGGCAGCTGAAGGCTATTAATACAGTGTTACTTTTCACCACCATAGGCAATATGCTGCTTTTTTTATGCCTGATGAGCCTTACATCTGTGCCAGGACTGATAGCAGAAAAATGGCCCTCTGGATCAACGTGAAGCACCACACATGATTAACAGCCAAGGCAGCTGGAAGTTTCAATTCTGCCAATTCCTGTCATTGACTCTTACAGATACATTAGGAAAAACTATAAGGGAAAGCAAGAATTTATTAGTATTGTTTTCCTTTTGTAATGGCCCATACTAAATTCCTCAGCTAAATAAAGCCTTTAAGTGACATCTAAGAATAGGGGGTTTTTTGAGAATATTGGATAAAGGGAAGCACAGGTCCAGAGACGATGCATGTTCTATTTACTTGCTAATTAACAGTCTGAACCCAAAGTATCTTGCTCTACACAGAAGTTGCAATATCTGAGGTGACAGTGAAATCCAGTACTATTTTACAGCTAAAAGTCAAAATGTTTGCAATAAAGAGACAGGCTAATACATCCTCTTTCCTTAGTGGATCTTGTTGCAGAAGTGAAAGCTCCCACTGAAATTAAAGACAGATTTTCTACTTATTTTATACAAAGTCATCCAGTACCTGAATTTGTGTGAAACAGAGATTTCCATCATATGCCAATGAAAAAAGTGAGGATGGATTAAAAATTAATAATTTTAGAAGTTAGATTTTGCTCTCGGTTACATCTCTATAACCCTACAAGGGTTGTAAACGTCACTTGATGTGTCACATGCTTGGCTAAGGATGGGATTTGCCACCCAGCTTTCAGGATAAAGAGGGACTACAGAGTTCTTTAGGATGCCTGCATTTTGCTTGGCTCTACAGTATAGTACAGCCTATAGGAAGTGTAATCTGCTTCCAAAGCTGGTTTAGCCAGTCATGGTTAACCAGATTTAAAGATGAGCCTAAATTTACAGGGCTAATAAGTAATTCTTTCAACAGTCTTCTTCCCAACTCCAGCTGCTGCTATGGCAAAAAGAGAGTGAAATTTGATAAAAATTAAAAAAAAAAGTTCTACCAGAACATCATTATTCTATGTCAATCTCCATGTGTATTTTCAGATTTGTGTGAAAAGCTAGGGCCATCACAAGTCAGACTCTCTTATCAGAGTGTGGAGAGCTATCCCTGGACAAAGCACTAGCAAGAAATAAAAAGATTAATTTTTAAGCTCCTCATGGTTTCTGTCTGTAATACTTGTAGTGTGAGCTATCTTCTCAATCATGCCCGTCACAGTAGAGGCAGACTAAATAGCAATCCACAACAAGTTTATACACTGGGGTGTGTTTAAGAACCAATGACTAACACTTCTATCCCATTTAACTATTTCATGAGCTCAGTTTCCCAAGCATAACTCAGTCTTGTTTTCCCTTCCCATCTGGGAAGGCTGGACTGAAAGTCCTGTTGACTTCATGTGGTCCAGCTGCTTGCACTTACCTCTGTATCCCAAGGCTTCCTCCAGCAATGGCTGGTACATTTCAAAGCATATCTCCCACAGGACAAGTCTTCCCCAATCTCAACAGTCTATTGCAGAAGCACAAAGCATCATCATTTTCACAGCTGTTCTTTTCACAAATGTACAGTGCATATCTCTGCACTGTAAAGTCCCATCTGTGCAGCTTCTCTGCAGTCAGGCTCTTATCTATTATCTCAATTTACAACTGGCCCTTACTAGCTGTAGCTAGTGAGCTAGCTAGTAGGCTTCTACTTGAGAATCCCAAAGACACACAGTTATCTGAAGCCCACAAGCATTGATATTCTAAGGCATACCTCCTCTATCAAAAATGCAGGAACTCCTAAAAGAAAACTCAGGATTGGTTACCATAATGGAATTCACAGAGTGAATTAATGTGTGTCTGTTTACCATATACACTCACAGTGTGTATGCAACTGGGAAGCAAGTGTCCAGGTACAAAAGAAGCAACGAGACAAAGTGACAGTAGATGCCTCAGGGGTCAACACATGGTGACTCATTAAGTAATTTCAGTTCTTCTAAACCAATTCCTACTTTCGGCATGTGTATAAAAACTTGCTTATGAGAAGGAACAACAGAATTGGACCTGCTATGAAATGCAGTTATCCAAATGTGTAGCTTTTATGATCTTCTCTTGAAATTGAAGTACAAAAAAATGACTAGTGCATTGATTGGACTTAAAACCAACCCCCCCCCAAAAAAAAAAAAAAAACAAACAAAAAAAACCCACCAAACAAACAAACAAAACCACACAAAAACAAACAAACAAAACAAAACAAAACCCCAAAACCCACAAAGAATATTACCAGTTGTAAAAGCAACCAGCATTTAGTTTCGTTTGCTTCATTCATTTTCTCTATTCATCCTGTTTCCAGATCATTAATGAAGACTAAAAACAGTCCTAAATTGCACCATTTAGCAAACTCTGTGTTTTATATTTCCATGTTTGGAAAAACACTGTTTATTTTGTTAGTATCCATTCCATAACAGTAGTTTGCCTCATCCCATAATATCTATATTTCCACATGGCTTTTTATAAGGAGTTTGATTGCAGCGTTTCTGAACAAAGATAAATTATAACTGTCAGTTCCTGCTTACCTACTGTTTTGCTGACCAGCTTCTAAGTGGTCAGAGCTATATTTTTTTCCTTTCCATCTGGATTCAGGCATATTATATCTTGCCATGTTCTAGTATTTCAAATGAAATTTCCAAAGGAATGCAAAGCCTTTATATGAAGCTTGAATTTTATTCAAATAATCTAAATAGTAGGGCATTACCTGTGTCAGGCAGGAAATTTAAGTGAATAATAATGTTTTAAACTTTTAAAGCCAATTAAATGTATATTCACCCAGATATTTTAAAATTTGATAAATCCTTCCTTGTTTCAAGCAATTTTAAGAGTAAGGTAAAACGTTACCTTCCAGAACTTCTGCATGCCATGCATTTTGTAGAAAATAAACTTATTTTTATAAGTGGCATAGATGTGTAATTGCTCGAATCCTTCAGAGATTTGAATAGTCATAGAAGTTGTGGCTTTTTTTCTGGGAAAACTGAAAAAAAATGCCTGAAACACCTGAAACAGCTTCCTAATCAAGTTTTTGAGAAATATTAGGTAGTGCAGCACTAGATAATGTAGTGGAACAGGTGTTGAAAAGGAAGTAAAAACAGAACTGAGGCCAGTCAACTTCAATTCTGAAAAAGTCTGGAAAAGATAATCAAAGGAATTATTTTTAAGTGCATGGATGATAGCAGGAAGATGAACAACAGTCAAACAAATTGAGTCAAACAAGCCTGCATGATAAAGGAACAGGTGTTATGGAAATGGCAGAAATAATAGGAAATCTCTGTCTTTAATCTATTAACTCACATCTCACAAAGCATTCCTATGAGCAAGCGGTGGGAAAAGATCCTTGATGAAATTTCTGTTGCAGAAAAACTGGTTGGACATTTCAATCCAGAAAATACATTTTCAGTGATTCACTTTCACACAAAAAGATGTGTCAAGAAGCATTCTGAAGATTATGATATTCTTCTGTACTTTCATTAGTCATTTTGCTGATGGAATACAAAATGGCCTTATTACATTTACCAAGCTGAATGTGGATATGTTTGGGACAGGGTTAGAATTAAAAAAGCCTGAACAAATTTCAGATACGATCTGGAAAGTGTAAAATTAATTTCTACAAAGGTATAGGTGAGACAATCAATTGCAAAACACAGGCTGGTAGCATTTCATCAGACAAGCATCTGGGCTTTTGTAGATCACAAACTGAATGCATGACAACACAAGACAGCAATACCACATCATTGCAGAGAAAGCAAACTGCAAAGAAATATGAATAAATAGAGAAGAAATCTTTCCACTCAGCTCTGTTCAGCTAAATTCAGTACAGTTCTCTCCTCAGACCTACATTTCAAGGAAGATGCTAACCAATCTGTGCAGACTGTGGCTGTGATAGAGCAAAGAGAATCAAGTTCTCCAAAACATGACTTAACCTCCTGGCATAAAAATAAAGCTATTAAACCTAAATGAAAGAAGGAAGTTGAAAGGGGATACAGGAATATATCCAAAGTTACATACAATCAGAATGGAAAAGAATAAATTATCTCAAAGGCCCACCTTGCCTGTTATCATGTTTCTGAAATGGCCAGAAACAGAAGCTTAGGGAAAATAACTACAAGAAGAGATAATTTAACCCAAACTTTCTCAATTTTTACCTCTTTTCAGCTGATGGACCTCCATAACTGGGGGTAGTTTTCATGTATTCAATAACTCTCAGCAGACAACGTGTCTAACAGGATTTGGAATGATTGGTACAGTGATAAAGAAAAAAAAATATCTGTTCTCCATGCATGGGTAAGTAAGACTGTGAGTAATGGACTTCAACTACAGCAACAACAATTTGGGGTAGATAATGACAAAAAATAGTAAAAAATGTATCTAGTGATAGTGGATAATGAAGTGCAAGGGCAGTTTACCTCAAGAGCTTGCGGGGTCTTCAGCATCATAGATCATTAAGAACAGACCAACATCATTTGGGATAGATATAAGTATCTATAACACAATACATCCTGCATGGTTGCAAATGGGTGATGAATAAAACTGTTTATGTTCCTCTCTGTTCCTGGCTTTCTGCAATTCTCCTGCTTACTAATAAATTTTCACTGGTTTTTTGACATTCTTTCAATGGCATTGAGTGTTCTTTGTTTCCTAACAAACTAACTCCAACATAGGTAGCTTCCCAAGGAACTAACTACACAATGCACTGTGAAATTTCTTTCTTTCTTATGGCTTTATTGTAGAAAATTCTGGTATGAATACTTTGTGGTTCATGTTTTTAGATTTTTTTTCTCATTTTTCCAGGTTGCTGGATTCTTTTTTTTTTTTTCTTTCAGGTTTTCATCTATTAGTTTTCCCTTATCTCTGAAATTGGAAATATGTGCATATGCCATTTGCTTCCTGCATTTTAGCATAGGATTCAGAAAAAGACTGTTCTAATTAATTGTTTCCATACACATTAAAATACTACACTGAAAGTAAATGTAGTCCTCTTAGTGGCTGGCAAGTAATTCTGGGAGAATACAATTTCTGTGCAGAGAGCAGTACTAAGTCTATGCACTACTTAGTGTTATGGTCACATGATACCTCTTTATTCCAATTTATTCCTGTATTCATTCAGCTAAAGCTGTCTGTCATCTAGATCTTCTGAACAAATATCAGAAAGGATGTAAACAGTTTATGATCCTTGTAATACAACAGAAGAGTGGTAGAGAGAAAACTCGTCTCCTTTCACTGTTCTGTACCCATAGGAAAAAGGATCCCTGAGTGTGTCTGAAAACATGGATCTCTGTGGACAATCTATTTCAGATGAACAAAACTAAAGCTCTTAATTTATAGGTGAAACTGTGTTGAATGAAAGCTAATAAAAACATCACTACTTTTTATGACAAAAGTCAAATTTCTTTAAACTGGCATGAACAGAAGATAGATATAGAAAGTATAGTATAGAAAGAAGAAAAAAACTTTCAAATCATTAGTGGAAAGAATTACTAAACTAATAAAACTTATTGTTCAGAAGGAGTGTCCATGGGTTAGGGTTAGTATTAAGGTTAGGGTTAGGTTTAGAGGTTAAAGGTTAGGTTAGGGGTTAAGGGTAGGGGTTACTGTTAGGGTTAGAGTTAGGGTTTAGTGTTAGGAGTCATTGTTAGGGTTAGTGTTAGGTTTTAGGGTTAGGATTAGAACTAAGGTTAGGGGTTAGGATTAGGACGAGGGTTTAGGGTTCTGGTTAGTGTTAAGGGATACGATTAAGGTCAGAGTTAGGGTTGAGATTAGGGTTAAAGTTAGGTTTCAGGTTAGGGTTGTGCTTTGTGGCTTGGTTTTGGATTATTGTTAGGTTTAGGGGTGCTGGTAGGGTAATGGTTAGGGGTTAGGGGTTAGGAGTCAGTGTTACTGTTAATGTTAGTGTTGTTCAGAAGGAATGGCCATGAAATCAATATTACTCTTGTTATCAGTGTATCTAACAAGTTTTCAAAAGTGAGGAAAAATATCTATTTTAGGTAAATCTAGGCTGTGACACTAATCTTGAAGGTTTGAGCTAGAAACAACACTGACTAAATCAAACTGCAATTAATTGGAAGTCTTTTCACCCTACATTAAAATTAATCAGTACTTCCTTTGTGTTTCTTCTCTTCTGCATAACATGTGGGTCCAGATGGTTCTCAAAGACTGTAATTTCTAGGGATTTTGAACAACACATTTGTATTCTGTAATAGAAGGCATTTGATCCTTTATTTGATGTTGGTTCTCGGAAAATCCCTACCTTTAAAAATTCATGAGAGGATTGTAGTGGTAATCTAAGCAGCTGGTCATTTTCCTGTTCAGTTCTTTTAAACCTAGTCAAAAAAAAAAAAAAAAAAAAAAAAAAAAAAAAAAAAAGAGAGAGAGAAAATATTTTTAAGCAATTCATGGTTTCCAGGTCCTAATAAAGATAATAGAGTGTGAAATTTCATCTGTAGAACTGAAAATGTCCAAGAATCTCAGCTAATGAAAACAACTGGCTACAGGGATAGCTACATTACCTGATCTATTGACAGCAAAAATGCATATATTACTGAATGTTTCTCCCTTCTCTAGTTAAATAAAACACTGTTTATGAGTAAAAGAATGAGTCAAGGGGTTGTTAGAAATACATTTAACCTTTTTCTTGTTTTTGCTAAGTGGTCTGAATATGGCCCAAGTCAGTACAGAGTAACAGCCAGTACTATCTGATGTATAGTATATTCTGTGGCATATGCAAAATTAGCTCGATATCTAATTCTGTTTCACCAAGATCAATTGTTCACTTTACAAGACAGATCAATTGCTCAACTGGTAGTAGATCAGGATGAAAAATACAATCCAAGTTGATGAAAAGAAACAATCAAGCTTTATACACAAGCATACATTAGCCCAGAAAAGAAACATTTGGATGCTATGCTTACATTTCTATTACTTAAGTCATGTAATAGAAGTGGAAGTGAAAACAGAAGTTGTATCATAAGGATAGGTACAGGTGCAAGCATTAAGTTCTGGAAAAGGGTTTATTTTGTGGCACTAATGCACTACATAATGTGTAATATGCATATATATATATATGTATGTATATGTGTATTTATGTGTCTTAATTTTATGTATTATATATGGCATCCATTATTATAACTAATGAAATCAAGGTTTCCTAGAAACCCATATAAAACACATGATAAATGTGGAAAACCTTAACCCAAATCAATAATAATATGTGATATTTGAAACCTCTTGGAGACAAAATTTTGAAGTGAATATGAGGCTTTCCTGAACGAGAATTTAAGTCAAAAATAAGGTCATCAGTGTATTTAGATATAAGAGTGAAGGAGGGAAAACGTTATCATTCACAAGGAAATATTATTAAGTCTGTTCAGAGAAGGTCTAAATATACAAATTTGTTTTACATTTATGCTATTCAAATGTGAAAGGAGTTCAAGCTGAGTGTGTACATATTCAGTCACAGCTTTTCTGTCCCTAATGAAACCAAAGAATTAAAGCATTTAATTATATAAAGGACTACCTATACTTTATATTCCACAATCTCATACATCTGTAATTTCTTTCCTGAAAAGTCCATTTCATTAAATTTTATGGCTTAACACATTGGGGTTTTTTTTTGTTGGTGGTGGTTTGGTTTGGTTGGGTTTTTTGGGGTCCAGTTTTTGGTTTTGGGTAGTTCTTTTTGGAGGGGGTGTTTGTTTTGGGGGTTTGGGGTTTTGTTTGGGTTTTTTCTTTTCATTTGGTTTTGGGTTTGGGTTTTTTTTTTTAGCTTAGAAAAATTAGCCTTTGTTTCAAAATTTCCCATGAAAATGTTATGTATATATTTTGATTGTATGCTTGTTTTCCTCTCTCTCATTTAATCTTCAGTTCATTGCTTCCTCTCCCTTCCTTTTCTGCTCCAAATTTTGACTGATTTCTCTTTGTCTCTGCCATCAAGAAAATACAGGGGATTTTGCTTCTGTTAGGTAGATGGCTTGGGTATTTGGGGTTATTTTTTTTCACTTATTCATTGGCAGATGTTGTGGCAGTGTGCAGCAAATTCAAGTGGGAACAGCAAGGAAGGAGGGAGAAAGGAAAAAGTGCCATTTGGGTTAATAGTGATTACCATAAACGTGCATGTGGTACTGCTCTCTCCAAATCTAATTACTGAAATGAATAGCAGCAGTAGAATTCTCTGATACATTGGTCCAAGTACACCTAGGGAATTTGTCTGAAAGGATGGCATTTGTCAAATCATCATCTGTGTCCCATGCTCCAGAGGGCTCTGTGGGAAACATCTGAAGTGTAAACATGAGTGGATTATCAGCTTTCATGGTATCATTGCGTTGCACCTTTCCTCCAGTAAAGAAAATGAATGATTGTCTGTCTTCATAATGATCCTCCAGTGAAAGATGGTAGTGCTCATGGATTAGATGGAATTTAACATGTCAGAGAGAATATTCCCTCACTAAAAATAAAAACTGACTTTCAAGGCGAATATGCAGAAATGACCTTCTTTCAATTTCAGTGAATTAAAACGATTAGGATAGCAATTTACATTAGACAAATCTATTTTAAAATTGCAAAGCAGAATTTGAGAACTGGGAGTCTAGGGGTTAAAATTCAGGGAAATTTAAACCATTGTTTCAGCTTCTTTTTCAAATTGCTCTTCGAGTCTCTGATGAGACGATGCTCAGAGAGGTTTGATTCCAAGCAGCCCAACATACATCTAATTTAGATTGTCACAACGATCATGGAAAATCAAATCCATTTGTTTGTGTTGCTTAGCTGACAGGAAAAGGAAGAATCATTTCAGCTAGGATAGAGAAAGTCAAACCCGAAATTATTATTAGCAATAATAAAAATACCCATGGAAATTTGCTGATGCAACTGCAAGTTTTGGTGCATTGCCTTTTATGCTCAGAATGTTATGAATAGGTGAAATGTGTGAGTATTCAGCACCCTTTGAAAATCAGAGCCACCCAGGGAGCCACTCAGGATCTGATCTCTTTACTTTGTTTTTGTTGTTTGTTTAGTTGGTTTTTTTTAATAAGCCTCCCATAAATTCACATTACACTGCAATTTAGTGATCAATAGAGCAAGGGTCAACACAATCAATCACAAGGTCAAGAATCTGAAATGATTCACAACATGGACTGCAGAGCCCAAGAGCTGCAACATCTTGAAGAAGACATGTGGGAGAGAAAGTGAACAGACTTCAGCTTTTTTCTCTGGTGAAGCCCTTTGTAGGGGGGACAAGACATTGCTGCTAGTGTTATTTGGAACATCAACTTTTGCAAAACAACATCTCCTTGCTTCTGTTAATATTCCAATGCACACTTAACCTCTAATTTGAGCAAGAAAAATGGAGCCTGGCACACCTCTCACTGCCCTTGGTTTAAAGGATTGCTACCACAATACTAAGTATTCCCTTAAGACAGAGACACCTGCATAAGGGAAGGACATGCCTCTGAGGGGGGAGTTTCTAATATATTCACTAAATAATCTTCACATACTGTTATAATGTCACCTATGTGAAAGGAGCTGTTAGTGAAAGATGAAAAGGAATAAAGGAAGAGAAAAAGAAAGGAAGGGAAGGGAAGGGAAGGGAAGGGAAGGGAAGGGAAGGGAAGGGAAGGGAAGGGAAGGGAAGGGAAGGGAAGGGAAGGGAAGGGAAGGGAAGGGAAGGGAAGGGAAGGGAAGGGAAGGGAAGGGAAGGGAAGGGAAGGGAAGGGAAGGGAAGGGAAGGGAAGGGAAGGGAAGGGAAGGGAAGGGAAGGGAAGGGAAGGGAAGGGAAGGGAAGGGAAGGGAAGGGAAGGGAAGGGAAGGGAAGGGAAGGGAAGGAAAGGGAAGGGAAGGGAAGGGGACCTATGAATGAACCTCAGCAATAAAAGCTTTTAAAAACAAATATTGTATTTTGCTTTAATTGATAGTGACAAAAAGCAACTCATTTCTAACAGGCATTTCTTGTTGCATTTGTTTTCAGGGATTGTGAATATAAGCAGAATTTTAGATTTTTTTTTTTCTTTAGAGGTAAAATGTAAACAGCTTCCATTGATCACTTTTCTTTCAAAACAGAATTTTATATTTTCCTGGTTGAAATATCATGATATAACATAGCACATCTGGCTACACCTGTCAAGCTGTGTAACACTACGGTCTGTAATGCACTAATGGATGGCTGATGTGACAAGAAATTGAACAGGACAATACAGACTTTCAAAACAGGAATTTTATCATAGGAACATTGTCTTTGCTGAAAACCATTTAAGAAAACAGATCTGATCCATTAAGCAATTTGCTCCACCTTGATTTCCAAATGCAAAATGGCTGTACTTAACCACAGCTATTTGAAAGTGTTTAATAGACTGTGCTTTTCTTTGTAAATAATTGTGTTCTGGCAAAAAAATTAACTAGGTTTATAGCAACTGAATTAGCCGAGAAGTTTTCTGTAACAAGTTGGTCTGAGGCCAAATACATTTCACACTAAGAGCTCACTAACACTGAGACAGCTTGAGAAGCCAATCTCCCCACACTATTCTGTTTTAATAGTTCAGTTTATCCAGCTTCATAAAGGTTATTTCTCAGCCTTATGCTCAGAAAAGCGTGATACCTACAAAGAACTGAATTTATACACGCGTGAAAATTAGTAGCAGAGCGCTGAGTGCTGCAGAGGTATCTTCAGATACAGGAGAAATTTATATTTTAACAGTAACTCTTCACAATATACTTTATTTTTGTCATCACCTCACACAGCTCATGTGGGCACATGGAGATTGAGCCTGTCTTTAAATCGAAATTAAACAAAGAAGATTTTTCCTGCTTTATGGACAGATGGCAGCTTATTACAGGTATTCTCAAATGGTTCTTCTGTGCTTATGTGGACATATGTCAATGAAAAGTGAGTTACTGTCAGGCTGGACTCTTGATTTCTTGCTGAGGAGAAGTTATATCCCAGACTCTTTACTGATACATGAAAAGATTAATAAATTACTCTTCTTATAGTACAGGGAGCTTTCCATTATAATAAACTAGTAGATTAAATTAGGTAATTATACATCATCAGACTAAATATCATGAGATTGATTCAATAATCACTCATCTTTGACACATTTATAATCAAACTCTTTGGAACTAGGCTATAGCTCTCAGGATCCCAGTACAAAAACCTTGGAACAGAGGGAAATACTTCAAAACTAAATCCATTCTCAGGTAAATAGTGGAATCCTGAATCATCTGAATCACAAGCCATTTGGAAAATTCTTGTAACAAAGCATAGACTGGTATAGGTCGGATTGCAAATGCTTCAAACAAGTGCTTCTGCTCTCTACAGAGACAGAGATTGTAAGCTTTGATGAAATGCACTGCTCAGTTGCTCAGCCACAACTTAGTATATTAAAGAGAAGCTCAAGTAAATCTTGTCATCACTCCTCTGAGAGAGAACAGGGAAATGGAGCAGTAGAAAATAAACACTTGGGCTGCAGAAACTAATCTGACTGGCTTTCACTGATGAATTAATTTATCTGGAATTAGCCCTTGGAGCTTTAGTCCTACAAACTACTGAGCATCCTTTCTCTTCTTCAGCGCAGCACTAAAACATGTGCTTAAACAAAAAAAAAAAATAAAAATCAGCATTCT
Source organism: Indicator indicator (assembly GCF_027791375.1). NCBI lineage: Eukaryota > Metazoa > Chordata > Aves > Piciformes > Indicatoridae > Indicator > Indicator indicator. Next base: position 20,422,885 of record NC_072020.1, on the reverse strand, counting down.
TTGGGATTTGCTCAACTGGGTCATGCTACTCACTGCTTCATAGAATCAAGCACTTAACTGTCATCTGTGAGTTTAGCTCCTCGCCTTTTCCTCTTAAAACCCTTAAAATTACCTGCTCATTAAGTTTATACTCTGTGAAGAAGAAGTACAAATATTTATTGGACAGAGGAATCTCTTTACTGCTCACTAAAAGACACCAATAAAATGATACCATTTCTTCTAAGTTATTTAACATCTGACCTAATAAAATTATATTCTATGACAAAACCCCAAAATCACCAAATCAACAACCTCCCTAAATCACTCAATACACTCTGTCAAGTTTTCATGAATATTTCATATTTCTTTTTCCAATATGAAGATGTTGAACACCTGGGTACTGGTCATATGAAATTATTTTGCTTCTAAACAAGACGAATATAAGGAACAAGGTTTTTGCAGAAAACACGCAACTATTAATTTCTTGGAGTGAAAATTGATAGAATTAGGTATTCTTAGTTGTATCACGAATATTAGGAATATTAGGAATATAAATGCAATCCATCCTTGTTAGAACTGTGAAGTTATTATAAGCCAGAAGTACTAGAAAAACTAGTTTAAAGTGAAGTCTGCAGATGGATGATATTCAAAAAGATCTCACTTCTGCTGAGTAATAATTTCATCCCTCTTGGAATCATGTAAAAAATCTTAAAACAAAGAAATGCAGAAGAAATTGGAAGTTAATATTTTGTGTATACATTATTAATTCTCTTTATCATGCACTTACTTGAGCATTCCTTTCCAATTAACACCATACGAATAAGTTACTTCATGGTTCACTGCGGAAACCTCGTTGAAATGTGAAGTTCAGAATATTTACAGAAGGTTTGTAATACATATCAAGTATATACATAAAACAACAGTTTATCTCTCAGTCAGTACCTCTTTTAAAACCTATCAAAGTTTCAAGCTACAAAAAACATATCAAATGCAGACTTTTCATAAGTCTCAGCAGACACAGGAATGTCCTGTAGGATTTCGAGGGTATCTTCATGATTGCTGCTGTCATGATAGAACCAAGCATTCATTTCAGAGACACTTAAGATATCTTTATCTAAAACCAAAAGTATTTTTTGGGAAGTTTTCAACTGGATGTCTTTCCAGCTCTATCCCATATTGCAGATCTAATTTGGGGATGTCACCATACTTACCTTTCACATTATTCAGAGAAAAAACAAAAACAAAAGCAAAAACAAAAAACCAACAACAAACCCAAAAAAACAACCAAACAAAAACCCCAAAAACCTTAATACAGACAAGAAGTAAAAAAAATAAAGTGGCAAGAAATAATATAATTTAAATATAACCAATTGATTTGGAGACAAAATATGAAAAGATACTTGCAAAAGGAGAAAGAGAATCAAACTCATTACACATCTGAAAGCTTCAGATATTGATTGATTCTAATTTCTCATAAAATTCTTGTCGAGAATTATCACTGAATCAAACAGTCAAGCAGAAATAGTTTGTTGTCAAATTAATTTATAAGCCTAAACTCAAGGTGTTCTCATATAAACCTAAATCCTAATAGGTGTTCTGATACTTTGATGAAACCACAACTGGAAGTCAACCCTCCTTCATGATGATTAAACACTGCTTCCATGCCCACCAAGCTCTTGTATGCCAAATTCACCCTGAGAAAATGGATCATTAATTACAGGAGTTATACTTGGAGTTTTGGACTGTACTGTGACATGATGTTTTTCTCATCTTTGCTACAGAAAATGATTGCAAATATTAATTAATTTCTTCTTTAAGCAGATAAATATCCATAGTAGTAGTTTTAATGTAGATTTTGCATCTTCTGAAGACTAGACAGCTCTAATGTAGATGTGAGTACTCAAGAATGAACATTTTTAATGTTGTATTCATTATGTCTAAATAAGTGAGGAAGAATACATACAGGTCCAGAAATTTCAGGCCAGCATAAATACTGTGCTTGCATATTTTGAAGATAGTTACACATGCAAGGAAATTCTCAATTTTACTTTGCAAATAATTCTAGAGGACTGCTAATCCATAGAAAAAAGAAACGAGGTTGGCAATCAAAGTTCATTATTATTCAAATTACCTTGTTGATAAGAACACCTTAATCTTTTTTAATTCCAGCCAAATATCTATACTTCCTTCAGTACAGTGTAAGATGCTATCCAATATTAGCTGGATATATTAACTTAATGAATTTCTGTTCTTCTTAATATGTCTTGGAAATACTGAACTTTGTCATGGGCAGAGGAATATGCTGTATTCCAGAGTTCTTTTACATCCCAGTCACTTGCTTAAAATATTAAAACATCTTACCTGGATTTCAAATGTGTATTGAGACTTTGATGAAAGTCTCTGTGAGGCTCAAACATTAGAGTTTTTATGAGATACTATTTGGTACTATAGTGCCACATTGTTATAGCATGACCCATTAGAAAGACTATGAGTGGGTATCACAGAGGGCAGTGGGTTTTCATCATTTTGGCTTTCATAGACAGAGACAGGTAGAATCTCTTGTTCTTAGAGAATGCTTCTTCCCTGGAGTTACTGAACATACACACCAGGGAGAATGTCATGGAGACCTGTAACAAAAATGGCACAGAAGAGGACAGAGATGTAGGAACTGGGAAATCTGTGGCAAGAGTAGAGATTGAATCTATTATGAGACTAGAGACCAGATATGTAGCCACATCTCACTCTTAAGATAATTCTGCCAGGTTCAGAGGGCTTTGTGCAGAGCTTGGCCTAAGACAGAAAATCTATGAAGACTGATAGACACAAAAGGCAAAGTCTTGTCAAAATATTTACTGGCAAATAAGTAGTGAGGTGACCCCTTCTTGGAAGAGACAATGGAATACAGACAGACAATGGAAGAAAGACAGACAGAAGTCTTTAGAGGAGACCTATGCCAGTATTTAAGTTACTATCATTGCCAACCAGATTTTCAAGCATATTTCCCAGGTTGATTGCATAAATACTTGGCAAGTCAAAATTAAGCTCCAACCTCAGCCCACCTCTTCCCAAATTCACTTCCATTTTCTTAAAGTGGTAGCTCCTCTTCCTTCATTGATCAGGTTTCTTAAATGTTATCCCTCTTTTCCCATCTTCACTCTCCAGTGGATTATGGAAGAAATGAGCTTGCATTATATACATTTGTCAGTCCTCAAATTATTTTCCTCCTTGAAATTTTTGAAAATGGTAAAAAAAGGTTTGAGGGTTCCTACTGTTTGCAAAGTTAATCTTGTCTGCTTCTAGTATGAGAATTTGAGTACACAGAATCCACCTACTTTGATTGTAATTTGAAAATGGAAGAGCAGGATATTTTTACAGAAACTGTCACCAAAAAAATGCAAGTAGTATTTAAAAGGTTTTGTCTACAGCAAATACAACCTTCTTAAAAGGTGCTAGATGGGCAGCAAGATGCCATTGATAGAATATTTTAATAAAGCTTCTTGAGAGTAACATAATGTGTTTATGCTGCAGAAGGGAGCACACCACACATTTTGTTTAAATACAGTCATGTGAAGTAGGTGATGTTGGAATTTTGATATCGAGGTTGGTAAGTGAATATAAACTTCTGTTTGCAGTATATTTCTCAAGAACCTGCCTTGGCAAAGAGTAGATAAAAGCAAAGTAAGGATCTATGAATATCCTCCTTTTACTTGCATTGCTGAAAAGTTCAAGAACAGGACAAAATAGTTGCTTTCCAAACCAAAGGGAAAAAAACCCACAAAACCAAACCAAACCAAACCAAAACAAACAAACAAACAAAAAAAACAGCACAGTAATTTCCAATGAGTTTTTGAACCTTTACACTGCAAGTAAATTTTAGAGCAAATATGAAAACTGACTGTTTCATAAAGCCTGTTTGGGTCTAAATTACTAAATAATCTCTATCTCAGTGATCAGTAAAGAAGAATCTAACTGTATTGCTTTGGCATTCTTGGGCAGCAGGCTTTGAGATAAAATGACCTCTATTTTATAGGACAAACATTACAGCATTCTGACTTGTCTGATTCTCTGACACCAGCAGTGACAGAATAGTAAAATAAGCCATATAAATATTCGAGAGAGCATTTGCCTTAATACTTAATTTAGCTTTTTTCCCCTACTAAGTCTACTTACATACCTGCTATCAGAGAAGCAATTTACTTGAAAGCTGTGCTTCCTAATGTTCTCATTTTGATTTTGTGTTCACAGACCAAAGAGGAAATCTACCCTTGCAAAACTTTCTGAGTTTACCACCATGGTGGATTTCATATTTATTAAATTCTTATCCCTATGAGTCTATGTAAAACTCAGTGTGTAATTATCACCATTTTGTGTAATGCAGAAGCTATGGCTTGGCTTTTTTGATGTATCAGATAATGCAACAGGTACAACAAATCTCAGGAATAACTTCTCTGTTCTCACCTTAACAATCGCATTATGAATTTTGTATATGGAGCACCTGTATGTGCCCTGCTTGATCTCCTCAGATCATTCAGATGTCAAAGTAAATAAATATACATATAAAGAAAAGGCAGAATTGATTATTACAGCTGGTTTGTAACTTCTACAATGAAATATTGTCAGCTGGATCGTGATGACCTTTTCTTAATGGGAGAAAATCAAAATGGACATGAAGGAAAATGGAAAGTCAGAAGGAATCACAAAAGAAAAATAAGGGCAAGACATTAAAAATGACTGGTTTGGGTTGCCTCCATTTCTAAACAGCTAACCTTTTGGTTTCCAGGAGCAAATAGCTACTTTTAGAAGCATTTAAAATATCTAATCTTAGTCACCTTCTTTATGCCTTTTGTATCTCTGTGAGGTTTTCCTCCTCTTTTTTTGACTGCTCCGTAAGGCACAAGAATTTTTCCTTATTGAGAAAGTTTTAAACCTTGGATTACAGGAAAATGATTTGTGAGAAGATGGTAAACAGCAATCAGAAATCCTTTCCTTCACAGAAAAGGAATGCACTCTTTTGCATTTTAAAAACATATGTTATTAGCTAGATTGGCCTGGCCTAGTAGGATAATTCCTAGTTTATTTACATTGGTTACTTTATTTGACAGTGAGAAAAAGGAACAGCAGTTTCTTGAAAGTTTGGATTATTAACTACTGGTTCATTTCATTGCTGTATTTATTGTGATAGAAGTCTGCTAGACAGAATAAATGCTGCAGTGAACACGGGCACATCCTAAAAGGACAGGCATTGTAACATTTTACCTTGGTAAAAACTCTTAAGGATAATGCATGGATAGTTCTCATTAATAAGACTAACTATCACAGTATCACAGTACCATAGTTTATCAGAGGCTGGAAGTGACCTCAAGAGATCATCGGGTGCAACCCCCCTGCCAGAGCAGGATCACTTAGGGTACTCGGCACAGGAATGCATCCAGGTGGGTTTTGAAAGTCTCCAGGGAAGGAGACTCCACAATCCCCCTAGGCAGCGTCTGTCACCCTCACTGTAAAGAAGTTTCTCCTCATGTTGAGGTGAAACCTTCTATGTTCAAGTTTGAACCCATTGTTCCTTGTCTCATCACTGTGAACCACTGAAAAGAGCCTGGCCCCCTCCACTTGACACCCACCCCTCAGATATTTATAGACATCGATCAGATCCCCTCTCAGTCTTCTCTTCTCAAGACTAAATAACCCCAGGGATCTCAGTCTCTCTTCATAGAGGAGTTGCTCAAGTCCCCTAATCATCCTCGTGGCTCTCTATTGGATTCTCTCCATCAGGTCTTTGTCTCTCTTGAACTGGGGAGCCCAAAACTGGACACAGTATTCCAGGTGTGGTTTCACCAGGGCAGAGCAGAGAGGTAGAAAAACTTCCCTAGACCTGCTGGACACACCCCTCTTGATACATCCCAGGATACCGCTGGCTCTCTTGGCCACAAGAGCACATTGTTGACTAGGGTATGTGCAATATTTATTTTGGAAACATCATACATTAAGTAAAAAAAAAAAAAAAACAAACAAAACCCAAACCAACAATAAAGCCAATCAACCAAACAAACCCACCAAAAAACAACGAACCAAAAAAAAATACACAACCCCCTACCGAAAAAAGCAACTAAACAAACAACCCTAAAAAACCAAACCAAAACAAACAAAAAAAAAAGGAAGAAGATTGTTAAGAAATAACAAGAAACCTTTAGATTTGTGATGTCTTTTAAAGAATGGCAAAAAAATCAAGCAATGGCATATCTCATTTGATAAAACTTTTTGGATTAAACTGCATCCAGCAGGCTTGACCTGAATGACTAAATTTGCAGTAAAACATTTACTGTCTTACCTGCTTCCGTGTCCTGCTATGAAGTTTGCTCCGGCAAGATGCATTAACCAGACTAAGCTGATAGTAATTGGTTTCACCCTAAAAATTTCAGTAACTGTGCACCCCTTTGGGGCAAGAACAACACTACAGGGACCTAGGTAGTGGTATTTCACAGGATCCTAGGATGTTAGATGTTGAAAGGAGATCTGAATCTCCTGGAGATCTGAAGTCCACCCCCCCCCGCCAGAGCAGGATGATAGAACCTAGCTCAGGTCACACAGGAATGCATCCAGACAGGTCTTGAAAATCTCCAGAGAAGGAGACTCCGCAACCACTCTGGGGACCTGTTCCAGTGATCTGTGCAATGCAGTGGAAATCTCAAAGTATATTAATATATTTAAATACACAAATTACCATTCCAGGGGTAATGAACTACTGACTACTGCAAAGACATTCTTTGAGGTGAAAAAGGGTCCATGGTCATTTCTAATCCCACTGAAATGAAGAAAAATTTTCAGAAAGAGGTTAATGACTGAAGTTCTGATGAATGAGACTTTTTCACAGGCCAAATTAAAGTAAGGGACATGGATCTTTAGCCCTTGTAACTCCCAGGGAGCCTCACTGTTCATTTGCATCTGATAAAAGAAAGACAGCCTTGAAAAATAACAGTGAAATGCTTAGAGTTACTATATTGGTAATGCAAGCAACTTCCAGAATACCATAGATAAGGGCTAGAAATATCAAACAAGAATAAAGATAAGAAAGAAAGAAAGAAAAACAAGTCTGACTCAGGAAATAAATGATGGCTATTCCTTATCACCTCAGTACATTTCTACACTAAATGCAGAAGATGAGGGTCCTCTGGATAAATGCTATATTTAAAATAAAAATTTTCAAATGGATACACTAGAAATACACTAGAAATGCAAAATATTATTACTATTAATAGTAATAATGTACAATTCAAATAGAATATAATAATTGAATCTGAACTCATATGCTTGCAAACAAAATATGCAAGTATGTAGGAATAAAGTCAGAAAGGCTGAGTCACAAACTGAGTTTCACTTAGTATTGAACACAAAAGGCAGCAAGAAAAGGTTCTATAAATACACTATAAATAAAGAGGAAAATGAAGGCAAGAATAATTCCATTACCAAATGGGAAAGAAAGCAAATAATAGATGACAAAGAAGAAGCTGAAATATTCAGTATCTTCCATTTTTTTTCCTGTTTACTGAAACACTGAATTGTGACTAGCTACTTAAGTTTAGCCAAAAGATAGAAACACAGTCCAAATAAGAAGAATAGTCTGAAAAATATGCAGGTAGGACAGGCTGAATTGTTAGAGCTTTGCAAAATTCACATTTGAATGCTCTTGTGAAGCAATCTCTAAGTCTTTGCTGTCATCCTCAAGGACTAAAGGAAAACAAAAGTAGTAACTATCTTTAGTAAAAGGGAAAATGAGAATGAAAAACTCAGAAATTATCAGCCTTTTCATCTCTTAAAAGAGTCTGGGGGGAAATATGAAAAATAATCAACTTAATACCTGAAAATATGAAAGTAAAATAAAACAATTACCATTGATTTGACAAGAGTAAAGGATGTTACATTTGTTCAAGTCCTTTCTTTGACAAAAATATAGTGAGTGTTGTAGAAATTGTCCTTTGGATGTTTGGATTTTGCAGCATTTTTGGTATTATTAAAGTGTCTTGGTTCCTAAGCAAGCTAAATAAATACTGATCTAGATGTAATTTACATTGTTGGCATTTTCACAACAAATAGACTGGTTCATGTACAAGACATTCAAACAGTTCCTCTCAAAAAAGAATTATGGCATGTCTCTTGTCAAAATGGGAAGGGATTTCCTTTAGACAGGAGTTTTATCATAGGTCAAGTTCCACATAATATCTCCAACAATTTGGATGGCAGTGTATGGTTTTGGTAGGGAACTGAAAAGAACAGGGCTAATCTTGGCTAATTGAAGAGAAAGCAAGGAACTGACAAAAGCAAATTAAATGAAAGTATGAGCAAGTATGACTACAGTTTAGTGAGAATCTTTAAATGCACTCATGCAAAATGAGACCTCTCCAAGAGTAGAGAAAAGACTCTAAGGGTTATAACATCTTTGAAATGAAATAAGTGTCAGCTACATGTTTCCATAACAAAAGGTTTAGTTTAGGCAATAAAGATCAGAGCTTCAGCAACAGAAGTATCCTGTGTATGGGCAATAATAACTGCATTCTATCAGTTCTGATGAAACTGGGCATAAGTTGATGTAGGTTCATTTTTAGGAAAAAAATAAAAGCTTCCTTTTAATCCTTTAGATGACAAAACACTGTAACAGCGTTACTTAGTGTTTTATGAAATCTCCACCACTTGTTTCATTTGAACTGAAGAAAGTGAATAACAGGTTGATTCTACTGCTTAGTTAATCCAGCATATGTTGGATCTAATCTTTTAAAACAGTTCATTTCTCATTGAAATTGAGGCATAAGCTTTCAATGGATACCACAAACACATGAATAATATAATTTATTATTATCCACTATGATTTTAACTGATAATCATTTCAGTTATGTCTTTTTCTTTATGATGATGGAACCCAGGAATTGACACAAATTTTTCTCTACACTCCAAAAGCAATCTCTGCCAGAGTCTTCATTTGGAGGAAAGATAATAGGCCTTGTCCCAGTACTACTACCCTGTGTGGCTAGCAGTGTGTTATTAGGAGCAATGTTTTCCATAAAAGTAATATGCTATTAATTAATCATTGAAATATACTGATACTTCCAACTGCAGTATCCTGAGTTCTTTAATTATTAGCTAGCCGTGACATCTCGATGCATCCATTTAAATTTGAACTGTTATTCATCCAGCACAGACTCATAGCTGTAGCCAGTCTAAATTAAAAATGCATTGAAAGGCACTGAAGACACTTTATTTAAAGTGTTACCAAATATGTTACAGGACGTAAAGCTATGTAATTGCTTAAGGGATCATATTTATAGCATTGGAATATCCCAAGCATTAAATGGCTTTTGTAGTTGATTAAATGTTGAAGTGATGCTGAGGTAGAAACGCCATCACTGCCAATGTGCAACCCATACATTTTCTCCCAGGCTCTGAAGTGCTGTGCTGGCTTCCTTTAGGGCTGCCCAATACTATCACTTGAAACAGCAATGAATGATAGAGATTAGGGGTTACTTGTAATGTGAGGAAGATTCAAAGAGGATTAAGAAGCACAGAATGGAAGGTTAGAAATCAGCAAGATACAGCATCATGGAGGTGGAAGATTGTTGTTCAATGTTAGAAAGAGATAGCCAAGAACGAAAGAAAGTAGAGGTGAAAAGGGCAGGGAGTGGAAAAACAAAGTGGATTTCTTTTGACTTGGAAATACTGTCTAGGTACCTGACATGAAGATGCACCAGCTGAAAGAATGAAATACACTTTTTGGAAGAAAGTTTAGAGATCTGTACAGACCGAAAATCAGTGAAGGTGATTATGTGTGTGCATAAACATGAGTCTAATAACTGTTTTTTTACAAGAACACAATGCAGTTTGGGTAGCAGCCTCGGTGGGAATATGATTATAAAGGAAATGTCAGCTGTGTGTGCAGACTCATCCACATGGGTATATTTGGTCAAGGGAAAAAAAAGAGAGACTTATCAGAGAATGTACAAAATCTCATAACAAATCATCAGTGGTCACTACTGACTGAATGACACTACCAGGACTGTTGAAGTATGTTCTTTGCCATCTCCCCTAAAACTGTGAGTGAATGGGGTTATCCTTCTTCCCAAACATTAATTCAAGTAGTCCATATACAGCTTGCTTGTTCAGATTTTGCACAAAGTAAGAAGAACTTCAGACAAAATAAAGAACTTCTTTCTTTTTTTAATGCATGCTTCATATTAAGAACTCCCTTCAGATCTTTCTAATACTGTATTTGGAAAGGACTCATCTATGTATAGGATTGTAATCCTTTCCCATGTCCTTTGGAGGAAAAGTAATTTTATTTGGTAAATAGAATACATGAATAATGAAGAACACAAGAATACTATAAAATAATTAAGAAGTAGTTCAAAGGTGCTCATTTACAATGGAGGAAATTAAATATGCAAATACATTATTATCACAGAGGTAGTTAGCAAACAAATGAGTAGGAAAAAATGATTGTGCCTTCTAATTCATCATCATTTAAAAGACACCTAAGAATTCTATCTGAAAAACAACAATGCTGAGAAATGCAGATGGCTGCATTTTGCCTTCTATCAGCAATTTCTTTTACACATTAATTACCTGAGGGGAGGGGGCAAGAATGTTTCCTGTAAGAAGACAATATGATTTGAATATATATTTAATGTAATTTACATATAATTTAAATATTTATGTTAAATGGTTTAAATAAAGGAAAGCTATCTTTCTCCTGCACACCTCTCATGCTTCATCTGTTTTCTCAAAGCATGAGGAACTGACAGAAATTCCATCTAGAAGGTCTTTTAATGGAAAATTTGGCCAGTTAAACGGTCTCCTACACTTTTGTTGTAGTGCTTCTTTAACTCTTCATAACAGGTTGGCACCTGACAATCATATTATGTACTCAGAAAAATTTCATTATATCCACATAAATGATTTTCAGGAGAATATTATTTTATTTTCTAAGCCAACTGTTGTTAACATCTTTTCATGTTTCAGTCAAAATAGTTTCTTTGTCCTCTAAGAACTCACTATGGAGGTTAATTTATTTTACACAGCCTTATTAAGGTTAACAGCAAAATTCCTTGAGTTTTACATAGTAGAAAGAAATCTTTCCTTGATCCTGAATGGGGTCATCACAGCCTGCTAGTCTCATGAAGTGTAAAGGAATGTTAAGACAGGCAAGATCCATCCATTCTCACATAAAACTTGGTCTTCAAAAGCATGATGCTGTTTTTGCCTGTCCTGTCCTTAAAGAAAGAAATAAACACAAAACTAGGTTGAGTCTATTGCCCTGTAAACTTCAAGGAGTCATTCAAAACTGGAAAGAGAATGGCAGAAATATATATATATATATATATATATATATATATATATATATATATATAAAAATATATATATATATATATAAAGCCCATTTCATGCACATTTAGCAAGTAATAAACACCATGCAAGGATGGTGTTTTGATCTAAACTGTGAGTATAAAGGATACAAGCACAGGAAAATTAATGAAGGTTCTACAAGTATTTTCTGCAAGCAGTTAATAGCAGTGTTGAGTTTTTTAATGCATTTTAGGGAAAACTTTCTGTGTGAATACATTAGGTTGGTTTAGCATTAGGCTGTCAAAAAGCAAGAGAAAATGGGGTAGTGGTTAAAGACAAACAGCTACATGAGAATGCTTAAGATAGTAGGTCCATACACATTTGAAACCAGATTGTCCTTTGAGCTCACTGAAGCAGATGGTTAAAGGAAAAAGGCTAATGTCAAGACAGTTCAGTCTTCAGATGACAATAAATCATTGCCAATTTAAGTAGTTAACAGAGGGGTTTCAGAGCCACAGATAAATGACAGAGCTTGGAAAGTAGAAAGGAAAAATTGTCTACAATATTTGCATCATTCAGAATGGAGAAGCTATATGCCTTTTATATTTGCCAAGTCATTAGGCTGGCTTCTAACTTTAGAAGTTCTTTCAAACATCTGTATTTAGTACAAACACATTGCCCTGAGAGGATTCAATGCACATCTTTCTAGGTCAAGGCTATGTCATGTTTCCTTACTGTAGGCATTTTATACCCCCTGCATTTCATATTGATAAAAGAGAGACAAAAGACAAATAATTGATGCTCTAAGTCTTTATATGAGACAATCTTCATTTAATTTTATGTTTAATAAAAGTATCTTTCATGTATCTCATTAAACCTCATTTGAATATGGTATTGGTACTAAGGAGGTTGTTTTTAGGAAAAGCCATAAGAAGGAATTGACAGACAGACATCAGTTTCATGCCCCTATAGAGCCTATATATATTTCAGAATTGGGTGTTACTAAATGAGATTGACCAGGTGTGAAGTGATGAAACAGGAAACAAGCAAACAAGGTGTGAAACGTGACTGGACCAAGATATTTGTGACTAATCAAAAGAATTACAAATTTCATCACTGTGATTTCCATGAGTATGGAGGAGAAATGGGAAAGCAAGGTAGGAATTTTAGCAACTTCTGGTAATGTAAGCTTAAAAGAAAAATGCACATAAAGTAAAATTAGTTTGGTAGTCTATCCTATTTCTTGGCTTCTACCTTCCACAAAATATCACAAACCTTGCTTGGGTAGGGAGGATGGTGGGGAATCTTTGCTGAGAACCATGGGTACTAAACTCATCTCAGTGTGATATTTGCAATTTTTTTTCTACAAGTATTCAATGTAGCCACAGTTTTTTGGTTTGATTGTCTGAGTTTGCCTTTTTTTTTTTTTTTAAGAGAAGAAAAGAAAGACAGACATTTGCAAGAAAAACAGTCCCTATTTTCAGAAATAATGTTTGCTGGCAAACAAGTACAGTATGTGCTTTAAAACAGTTTACTCTAATACAATATATACTGAATTACTTCTTGAATTGCCAGCTTCCAAAAGAAACAAGTAATAGTTCAGAGGATGAAAATTACTGCCTGATTCTGCTGATTATATATATTTATTGGAGGTTGTGCTATAAATGTACCAGACATGGAATAAGCCATCCCTTTCGCTTCATCAAAAAACCCAACCAAATAACAAAAAATACATCATTTTTTCCTAGTCCAACAGAAACATATTTTTCATGGATATGAACACATTTTGCAACCTTTTCTTCTCCTCCTTTTCTTTTACCAAAGAAAAGGTACATAGCAGGGTGTCTTGTAACAAACTGTCTCTCGAAATTGCAGTAGAACATTCTATATGCCTAGTGGCCATTTAATTTAATGGGATTTTTATTAGTGTACACCGACCGAGTTGTTTAAACCACAGGGGTCTTTGCAAGTAAAAGCACAATCTGAATGTGAAAAACAAACAGACAAACAAAAGAAACAAACAAACAAAAGAAAAACCCACCAAACCCAGATATTTTATTTTAAAAATTAAAAATATTGCACTTTGATTCATGTGTTAAAAAGCTGGGGGTTTTTAGATGTGGTGAAATTTTACTTCTGCTGAAGTATAAAGGATAATTCAGTCCTTTAATTGTCCTTGCATAACAGTATAATCATGTCAAGAATCTCATCAGACTTTACTGCAAAAGTTCGCTATCTTTGCACCTGAACCATCGTTTGCATTCCCCAAACTATTTGTTATCCTATTTGAGGAAACATTTCTATTTACTTCATATTTTCACATCCTAATTTCTACCTATGGGGGCAGGAAAGTGAACATACACGAGTGTCCACAGTGATCTGAAATACCTATCAATCAGAGCAGTCTTTAGACTTCTACGTCTACTTTAACTGCTCTTCCAACAAGATTGACTCAGATTCTAATGATTAGTTTTACACTGAAGTTCATTAATAATTTAATCTTCTTGCTTAAACTATTGCAGTAAGGTTTCTTAAATGAAACATCAATAACTATGATGTCAAATTTCAGTTTTGCAACATGGGAGGTTACAGAGGGAATAAAACCTCTCACAAGAAAAGTCAATGTTTTATTTAAAAATACTTCTATCTAAGGATCATTTGAAGTTCAAAAATTCTTTCTGTAATTCTCTCAGCTGTAAGTAGTTGGCATTGTATATGCCCTAGAGCATGACTTTTTTTCCAAAGAGCTTGAATTTAAACAAACTCTGCCATTTGCAAGAAGTAGTTAATAAGAATTAAGAAAAAATGGTGCCAAATCTATAGGATGGATAAAAAGGCTGCAACCAAGAACATGCAACAAAGGGGTGTCCTTGGGATGCTACTTAGGAGTACAGTAATTTTTTAGCTCACATAAGAGAAAAATTGGTAAGAAGCTGCACAGCAACAATCTACATTTAAAGAACATTATCAGGGTTACAGGGTCAAGCACTCAGACTGCTGGAGTTTCATGATGCCACCAATGAAGTGTGGCTGTATTTCAGAAAAGCAGCATCAAATACCTAGCCTGCATGAGAAAAAAATGGGAAGCTTGTAGTGCTAGATGAGCTGTAGTGTTTTCATAAACAAAAGCAGTGAAGAAAAACAATTCCCTTAGTAATGTACTATGAATACATCAAATACTACTAGTGACAAAATATGAAAGACAATTTTTGAATCCCATAGTCCAACACAGAAGAGGATGACCATGCTTTTGCAGATTGTCTGCATCTGTGAACAGCGTTGCAAACATGCATATATATATATATATATATATATATAAAATAAATATATAATATATTCTCTTCTGTGCAATCAGGAGACTTGCTCTTCATTTTAATTGTAAATCCAAACACTTACACCAGCTAATGTATTTGCTTTGTCATTTCCTTGCTTCAAAAATAGAATTAATTAAGCAAAACAAGGTCCGGTTGTATATTTCAGAGGTAGGTTACCACTCCCCACCCCCTGCAAACAATGAATAATCAGCTGGAAATATTCAAAATGAATGATTTATTAATAGACTGATTTCAAAGTGGTGGCTGACACTGCAAGAACTCACAAATAGCAGCTCATAATTGTATTGAAGACTGAACCAGAAATCTTTATTTGTGAAAAGATTTGTGATGAGAAAAAGGGCTAAACTGACAACGAGTAGTGGGCATGCCTCTGAGCTCATTTCTACAAGATTAATTGTACTGACTTTGATGAAGTCAGTAGGTTTGTTTGTCAGTTAGTTATAACACACCACAGTCTGAGTAAAGAAACAGGGTAATTTCTGTGTCAAGAAGATTGTGTGCAAGGGCCAGATGTCACACAAGAAAGCAAAGCAGCGTAAATGGGCAAAAGCAAGACTGAAACATGCCTTAAATCAGTAGTTAGATGAGGTTACCTTAAAACTAAAATAGGCTGTTCCAAGCTAAAATATGTGATTCAAACGATTTTGTTTCAAGTTCTCCAGCTTAGTCTATAGACACCATGAACTGATGAACAGCCTGATTTGATTATAAAGTGTATGACACTAGAGATTGAATACAAAGTTGTCATTGCAGCCATAAGGGAGGAAAACAGTGTCCTGTTTCACAGGCTGGTTTAGTTCCCCATATTGCTTAAAAGAAAACCCCAGAAGATATCATTTATCCTGTATGTTTATTCTGAACAGTTCATTCTGTATTGTAATGACAAAGGCAACATCATTCTGGAATCATCCTGGATTACTTGGATGTTTGGATCTTGAAAAATAATCCCTCCAGCATGGATTTATTTTGAAGTTATGAGTGTACAAGAAACTATGTGACTGTTTTCTGTTTCTTGTTGAGAAAAGAAGGTCTCTGGCTCATACTGGAGCATGAAAGTTAGCAAGTGACTTAGAGCCACATTGTGCCTTCTTACTGATCTGTGCTTCCCTCAGTACAAATGTAATGCAGGATTTTGTCGTGAGGTACAATTCTTTCAAACTAATGTAAATAATAGGAAATCATCAGCAGGAAATAAAAATAATAATAATAATTAGGAAAAAAGATCAGATTGAAAAGGAATTTACACCAGTAATTGAGCATTCAGTAACAAGACACTGGGTATTACAGGTACAGATATCAGATACTACAGATTACATTATCTTATTTTCTGCAAATTACCACTTTGAATGAGTCAAAAGCCAGGTCTTCAATGATGCCACTCTTGCCCAGTCACAATCTATGCCTTATTTTTCCCTCAGATTCCTGAGTTTAACTTTAAAATTGGGAGATTTTACGACATGTGGTCTCTCCCCCAATGGGATTTTAACACTTGAAAATACATGAAGAATTTCTGTTCTCTCCCTGAAGAGGCATAGTAATTTTACCTCTGTTAAAGGCTTTTATACACCAGAGCAGGAGCTGAGAAGAAATTTGGTATTGGTGGAAATAGACTTGTCAAAGCAGAAAATCTGCTTTTAGACAGCAATATTCTTGTTTTATCCAAGGGGTACAGCTTGCAAACTGTAAAATGCTCAGTAACTTCATTTTAAATTTTTGATTAAAAAAAAAAAAAAGGACA
The DNA here is from genome assembly GCF_027791375.1 of Indicator indicator. NCBI lineage: Eukaryota > Metazoa > Chordata > Aves > Piciformes > Indicatoridae > Indicator > Indicator indicator. Next base: position 20,406,505 of record NC_072020.1, on the reverse strand, counting down.
GCCTTCTATTATACCTCCTCAAAATCTTATGTCAGCAGGATAGCTGACCAAGATAGTTAGGTATTTATTGCACTTCCGTAGGAAATGAATGCTATTAAAGAAATAATTATGTAAGAAATCCAGCATGCTAGCAAGTAAAGTATATAAAAAGTGTAGGCTGGTCACCTCTTTAGAGCAGAAACTCCTGACTGAAACTATTGTATCTCACCATACTTAATTCAGAGGAAAATAAAAGAAAATTAAACAAAAAAAATAATCAGTGAAATTGTGAACATAAGGAAAAATCTTTTTCACTGTCATAGCAACAAAATACTGGAACAAGATGCCCAGAAAGGTTGTGAAGTCTCCTTCTCTGGAGACATTCAAAACCCTCCTGAATGCACTCCTGTGTGACCTGCTCTAGGTGATCCTGCTCTGGCAGGGGGTGGACTGGATGATCTTTTGAGGTCCCTTTCAACCACTAACGTTGTGTAATTCTGTGATTCTGTGATTGTGTGAAATTTGAAAGTTTCATATAGAGTCTCTAATTGAATTTAGGCAAAGCAAAGCTAATGCACCGTTTGGCATACCTGAATCATCTCTACATAAAAGAAATGTTTTGCATCTTCCTATGGCTATGGGCAAGAATGCTGGTCACAAACCATACCCCATGTTAGCCAAGTGTGCTAATGGGTACACAGGTGAGTTAGGGAAGCACTGGCCCACTAAAAATTGGCCACTTAGTCACTATTGAGACAAACCCAGAGCCAGCCCTTAAGATACAGTGCTGTAACATCAATTTTGAAATCATGTTTTGTAGAGAGCCTAAGCTCTGTACTTGACCACATCTGATCCTCCTCCCTCCCCACCTAGCCAGGAGCCATCACCTTATCTTAAAGCTCCAGAATACAAATATGAAGCATGCAAAGCAGGAGGGACCCTGTGTACAGCCTGTATTCTGTAAAGTATGCAAACTAAGATTTAGGTTTTTAAAAGATACTTATATGCAGTACTGAGAAAGTGCTCCTTTCTCAGAACTTCACTCAATGCAAGCTCAAACTATGCAATGCACTTGATGTGCTGGAACATGTTCAGAGAAGGGCCACAAGGATTATTAGAGGGCTGGAGCATCTTTCCTATGAGGACAGACTGAGAGAGTTGGGGCTGTTCAGTCTAGAGAAGAGAAGGCTCTGAGCAGACCTTATTGTGGCCTTCCAGTATCTTAAGGAAGCCTACTAGAAAGTTGGGGAGGGACTTTTTAGAGTGTCAGATAATGATAGGACTAGGGATAATGGAGCAAAACTAGAAATGGGTAGATTCAGATTGGATGTTAGGAAGAAATTCTTCACCATGAAGGTGGTGAGACACTGGAACAGGTTGCCCAGGGAGGTGGTGGAAGCCCCATCCCTGGAGGTGTTTAAGGCCAGGCTGGATGTGGCTCTGAGCAGCCTGATCTAGTGTAAGGTGTCCCTGCCCATGGTGGGAGTGTTGGAACTGGATGATCCTTGAGGTCCCTTCCAACCCTGACAATTCTATGATTTTATTTAAAGCCCATGAACTAAATATCAGAGCAAAAGTAGTACTTAGCAACCACATTTAATTAAAATGATTATTTCTCTTTATTTTGTCAGTAGCATATCAGCACACTGAATAGATAGATAGACAGATAGACAGACAGCAAGCACAAAAAAACTTCCTAAGGGTACCCCCTTTTGAACATGAAACTCATCAGTGCAATTTTTATAGTCCTTACTGTCTGTAAGAACAGATCACTGCCAGACAGTTGGATAATATGGGGTTTAGCTTTTCGCATTCTGTTGCTTGATTCTCTACAAAAGGTTGCCTGTCTGTGCAATCACTATTAGTTGCCATGACAGTATCTGGGATATCAATAAAGCTGCAGTAAGTTTTAAATGTCCTGCTCCTGGAAGGTGCTCAGCGTCCACAACAAAACATTCAGAGACAGAACCTGTCTTTCATGGTTCAGAGCTGTAGAAGAAAAAAAATTAAAAGATTTAGACCTACAAATTATTCCTAGTGAGGCTTACATCCTGTAAGCCAAAGCCTTTCTGGAGGACTAGCTAGTTCAGAGGAACTAGCTGTTAAAATTTGCTGGTTATGTTGTTCACATTTTCATTCATTAAGGTTCCTCCATGATCCTTCCCATTTCTGGGAAGCCACCCACCCAACCCTTGTTCTGTAGCTCAAAACATAGGAAACTCATCTTCCATGCAGATTACTGGTCTCTGCCTTTGTGTTTTCTGTTTCATCTGTTATGTGATAACCATGTGAAACAGGATTGCAATGCTAACAGATGCAAGAGGAAGGTGTGAGAAAGGAGTGAAATGAGTCCTACTTGCAGTGTAAGTCCTTCCTACTTAAGTCCTTCCTCCCCATTTAGTTCTTCCTGTGTCACTTACAAACCCTACCTTCAAAAAATTATATTAAATATCATGGCTGTTGACCTACTCCCTATCAACAATACACAGCCTTCAGACCTGATACAACATAAGTTTCTCTGCTATCCAGCCCTGCCTCCCCATCTAATTCTCTACCTCATTCACAAGGTCAGGTTTTGGCTCAGGATCTAACACTGTACAAAGCATTCTGGGATGATGCCTCAAACACTGCTAGCTCCAAAGAAGGCTGCACCTTAGAGTAACTATCCAGTATAACTCACATGAGAGCAGTGCTGGATAATTAAAGCTTACTTCATGCCTCGCTTTGAAATAGAAGGAAGCTGCTCAGCATATGCAGTGGTGAGAAACCCGACTTCTTGATGAGGGAGGAAGACAGGAAGACTGAAATCTCAGACGAGTGGGCTTTTACCATCTAAGAAACTCAGTGGCTTTAGTTGTAAAGTCAACCTTGTTTTGAGCAGGAGGTGAGCATAGGCAATCCCTAGCTGTCTCCTCCATCTTCATATATTCCATGGTTCAACGACTCAATGAATGGCTTTCTTCAAAAATTACTGTGGGTCTCCACATTTTGGCCTGATTTAGAGAGTGTTTTAGAGGGCAGGGAGGATGGCCTTCTCACTATGACCAAATTCAGAGGGTAATCTCTGCTCTTATGTATATGTCAGTTTGCAGTAATGAAAGGGAAAACAGATGAAAAGTGCATCTTGAAAATAGAATCTCATATTTTCAATATCATCGTGAGAGTCCAAAACAAATATGTGTGGCAGGGTCTGTCTGATGGCCCTTAAGGACCTTATATTGTTTTATATATAGGTGTTACATACCTTGTCTAAATAGACATGGTGATGGCTCTTAGTAGCTCTTCAGAACTGCTGTCCTGGCAGGTGGTTTAACAATGGAAAGAGATAATTTCTGCGGAGGAGGAATTCCCTTTACCCTTACTTTTTAAACCACTGTAGCAACACCACAGAAAAAAACATTGCACTGGAGTGCACACCTCACTCCTGCAGATCAGTTTGTGATTTGGAGAGACTGCCCCCTGCCAAAAGAGTATAAAGGGACCACAACTTCTGGGGTCCACATGTTGCATCTATCACAGAAGATCCTACTGGATGTACACCCACCACCAAGAACTTGGACTATGCTCGTGAGACATTGCTGGATGCTATTTTTCCCTCTCTTTTTTGTTTTTTCTCTCTCTTTTTTTCCATTCCCATTTTCGCTCAGCTCTCATCCATCAGCTGTTTAGTGTCAGTTCACTTTAATTTATTCTGAGGAAGCTTTTGGAATCGTAGCATAATTCCCCCACTCTGCCCGGGCTTGGATTAGGAATACCAGTCTTGATAATCATTCAGAAACAACCAGACAAGACTACTAGAGAACTGTCTCGTGGAAAAGCTGAAGAGGGGTGGACAAACACTTAGTTATTAAGGATGAAAAGAGCAAGGACAGGAAAAATCATCACTTGAATATACAGGTCATGGTATAGTTCATAAAATGATTTCTCATTAAACACAAATGAACCTTTAAGAATCTGAAATACTGAAAGTTCATTCAGTGCTTAACTCTATCAGCAGGAATTATTGTGAGAATATGAAAAGCATCTCTTGGTGGGACTGAAAAAAACCCAGCAACATAAGATCAAGCATATACTTCCACTTTCCTAAATCATTTATAAATATTATGCTACTGAAGGAAGGTAGCTATGTAACCACTAAAATAAAGCAGAAGATAAGTAGTGTATGAGCTATGAGGCTATAATAAACTGCTTCAATCTACATATTGTTGTTTTTTGACACAGGGAAAGAACTTACAGGATAAATGATGGAGGTAACAAAGAAACTGGTAACATCCATTTCTATAAAAAGTCTACATAATTTAAAACATGACTAATTTTGATGACAAAATGAATTTACAGGTTTCTTACTAAATATATGTTTTGTGCGTCTTTGTATAAGCCTCAGGAGACATAGAATTCAAGATAATTAAAGTTATAAATAGAAAGGCCTGTTTCTTGAAACTACCGAAGGTTTGAATTGAAGGACTTAGACATTTTAGATGATATTTTCTTCAATTGTAGCTCACTTGTTGGACGAGGTAATGACTAAAGAACCTTTAACATTTATCTTGCTTTTAGATCTTGGATCGTTTATTGTAAAAATGCCTGTGGAAAGAAAGAACTAAGAACCAATATGACTAATTCCCAGAGGATCTGTTAGTGAGTAACAGTTTTCTCTGTTTTTTGGCCTTTTTGCCTGTTGACATTTATTGTTCCTTTATAAAACCATTAGGAAACTGCAAAACATAGCTTCTAATACAGTGAAGGTCCCAAGTGACAGAAGACCAGGAAAATCTGAAAAGGTGGTGTTTGGTGTAAATTAGCAGAGTTTGGAATCCAAATACTGTGAAAATATAGTTAGTGATAAGTGGGACCTTTCCAGATCAGCAGCTTCCCACTTATGCCAGAAGAATAGCACATTAACAGCCTAAAGATGTGTTTACTTATACAAATTAGGCAAGCTGGAGAAAACTGAATTGTCACATAATGCAAATTAATGTGAATGAAATGTAAAACAAATGTAGCTTTTATTTGTCTAACATTTGCTAAAATTAATTGGAATTAGATGTGTAAAAACTGCTGTGACCTGAATTTAACTATAGAGAACAAAAATCCCTACATGTCCACATAACTAGAAGCTGATAAGAACTGCACTTCTAAGAACTCAGAGACCTCAGCAGAGAACCTATCCTGGAGCTAGCTTTTAAGTCAAACAGCAAAGATATCCTTCCTCTGGATCTGAAGCTTGATCAGAACTCTGCTTCTCTTTCAGGTCCACTGAAGGTGTCAAAGGAAAAAAAAATAAAATCTTTCAAAATGAAGAATTGTTTTGTGATTACGGAAGTATACTGGGACTAGTTCCCAGACCTGCTACAGCCTCCCTGTCTGACCTTAATCTCTCTTATTCAGGTCCTTATCTGTAAAATAAGACAGTAATACTTCTGTTCTCCCATTCATTGTCAGGCTTGGTTCTCTGAACTGTCTGATCTTCAGAACAGATTTTATCTGAACATATTTTCTGGTCCTTCCACAACTGCAATTTAATCCTAGCTGAGGTCACAGAGGTTCTTCTGATAAAAATAATATCTATCTATCTATCTATCTATCTATCTATCTATCTATCTATCTATCTATCTATCTATCTACCTACCTACCTACTTACCTACCTACCTACCTATCTATCACTACATGGGTTTGGTTGGATTTTTTTGTGAATAGAATCATATCTGACACCTGAAAAAGTAACTGTGAAAAGCTTTTATCTTAACCTAATTCATCTTAACTGCAGCACTAATATTTATGTAAAGGTTGATTAATCAAAGCAAACACAGAAAAAAAGTTACTTAATATTTAACAAGTTAGTGAAGTACTTTTATCATGAGTTATCAGAAAAGGAGTATGGAGGTGAATGTACTTCACTGAACATCTGCAAGACTGCATCAAGGCTGGATGAAACAGAAAAAGATGCCCATATCATCTCCCAAGATGCACAAAACCCTACCTGTCGTGGGGGACATTAAGTACCAAGACAGCTGTTGGATAAAAACACAACTAATCAAGCATGCATCAACACAGAGGGCAATTTTATGATCCAGAAAGGAGAGGATTTCACTAACCTGCTCAAGAAGGACTAGTAGAAACTGTGAAAATGGTGACATTCAGTACCATTTGGTCATAAGCTGCTTCAATTTAACAAAGTAAAAAACGTTCACCCTCACCCGGACAATATAAAAATGCTGTGTTTTGTGAAAGCAAAATCAGATGGTAAGTTGCAACTCTTTCCAATGTTCAAAGGCCAGAGCAGCAGTAAACTGATGAGGACATTAATTCAGAAGTTTAAACCTAAAAATTATTTTCTTGAAATATATATTTTTGGAAATCATGTATGTAAGATATAAGGTAATTATTAAAAAAAAAATAAAACCACATGGTCAGAATGTGGAAAAAAAAAAAGTAAATCTATAACGGGTTAACAAGGTCTCTTTGTCAGAACTAAAAAATACATATCTTGCAACTAGAAAATATCGAGTGATAAAAACCCAGAATTGATGCTAGCAAAATAGAGTCAAGGGAGTGAGGAAGATGTCTGCAAATCTAATCAATGAAAAAAAAAAAAAAAAGTGAGATTGAGCTCAGTAATAAATAAGGAGTGCAATAAAATAGACAATGTGAATGTGTTCTCCTAAAGCTCAACTTTCAAAAGTAGGAAAGTGTTAGTGCTACACAAAATTGTCCAGCTTTGGACAATTAGGAGGCAACAATGACCTTGAACACACATCCTAAGACTTTCAGGGACTTAGGTAACAAACTTACTGAATCGCTTTCAATTGCTTCACAGAGAATTAGAAAAACAAACCTACCAGTGATCATAAAAAAAGGAAGAAAGAGTAGATTAATCTTTAGGAACCATATATTTAACTCCATTGCTTAGGAAAATATATAATATATACAAACATTGTCTGAAGAAACATAGAATTGTATAGTGACTATCAGGACAAAAAGCTTTATGTAGGATGGGTCAACAAGATGAACTTTAAAAACCTAACTTCTGAACAGGAGGCTTATTTGGTTATGTCAAAAAAGTGAAGTCCACCTATAAAGACAACTTAGAACTGTGCCAGGGAGAAAAATGAAACACAAATAAACAAAAATTGTTCTTTGAAGTACTTCATGATTTAGCAAAAGGAAAACCATGAAAGGGTAACAAATATTTTCTGTGTCAGTGTTAATTTTTCTTTACCAGAAGGGTCTGCAGTAGCAAGAACCACTGTGTACTTTTGGAAACATGAAAAGAAGAAGGAGGGGAAAAAAAACCCAAAAGCAGAGTCATAACATTGTGTTGGTTGGAGGAGACCTTTAAGATCATCAACTCCAACTGTTAACCCAGCACTATCAAGTCACCACTAAGCCGTTTCAAAACTGAAGATGTAGAAAGCAATTGACAGCTTGAATGACATGCTGATAAGCTGAGTAGATCTGTGTAAATTTTCATTCTGGTTAGAAATAAAGTTTCTTAAGGATTATTTATATAATACCACAGAATTGGAGCTAGAATGAATTTCTCATTATAAGAGAAACACACAGTACTTCACAAGGTAAATATAACTGTCCTTCTTTTCTTCTGAGTAAGGAAGGATTAGGTGCATTTGAGCTGATTTATTCTTTAATATTCATTAAAATCTGCTATTGCTTTTTCTGAAATGCAAAATACTTCTATTTCATGTTCATCTGTTGTAGCTTGCCAGTCAGGCAGGTAAATGGGGATTTGTGACAGCAAACACAATGCAACACTTAGTCAGGAGCTACACAGACACTGTTGGGACCCCAAACAGAAGAAGAAGGGTCTTTAATATATACTTCGCAGAATTTGCCTTTTGTTTTCCAAGATTAAATCATTTGGTCTTATTTTAGTTAAGATTAATTTAATTTTCTGAGCTGAAAAATCCTGAGTGGTACATTGATTCTGTGCTCATTCACCACCCTTCAGCTGCTGATAGCTGTCTGACTCAGGAGAGCAAATAGCAAGTCTTCAACATGTTGCATTTTCATCTACTATTTTCATCAATTTTTTTTTCTTCAGGCTTTAATTCATTCTCTTTCTTATTATATTTTTCACATTCCACACAGGTTTTTGGGGTTCTTTCAAAAGTTTGAACTTTTACATCAATAGTAATAAAGAAGTCATTGCAACACAGAATCAATCATCTCTTCTACTCTTCCTTACTCCCCCCTTACACCACCTCATCTTAAACAAAACAGCTGAACCAGTGAAATTAATCACCTTAGGATTCACTAGTCTTGTAAAACAGAGTTTCCACCCAAAAACCTGCTAAAAACAGAGTGCTTTGCAGAACATGCACAGAAAGTCAGTTTCTAAGCAATGTCAGTCTGGAGAGCCAGAAAGTGTGAAATTACAAAGCCAACCTGATATCACCCTCATAGTTACCCAAACAGGCTCCATCTGGAGTATATCTCCTTAAACTAAGATACAGCACAGGAAGAGAGTCCATACAGAACCTGGTATGCAACAGACGTCTACATCATAGTAATAAGAATTTAGAGTAAGAAGCTCCACAAATCCTTTTTCTCTGTGATTATCACCTTGCCTAGTTCAAGCAGAACTTGCCCCAATCTTTCTCAACTACAACCCAGTAACCCTTAATCATCCATTTCTTCATTTTGACTCAGTCTTTCTGATTTTAATTGAAATAGTCAAGGCATTTTTTCTTGTATATATCTTTTCAGAAATTAATCCATTTTCTCAATTAACTGCTTCAAAAATTAGTAAGTTTTCAGTACTAAGTGTCACAGATATGAACCAGAAGGGGTTATTGTCTCTTCAGAAGTGCAGGTGTTTTGAGGCTCAATCACTTGGCATACTCATATTACCCACTTTGCACTGTCTAAGGTCAAGACATCTCAGCCCACATCACTGCATCTGTTATTTTCTTAAGATTATAATATGAATGAGTAAAGGAGTACTTTCTACTTGACCATGGGACAGGATGACAACAGTAAATATAAAAGGCATTTTATCATGAGAGATCATCAAGCCACTCACAGATTAAGTAGGTCCTGAGTAAATCTGAGCAATAATTATCTTGACAATATCACCCTTCAGTTCTGTTATGATTACTGGAACCTGAGGTATCATTTCCATTTTTAATGACTGTTGTCAGTTTTATTCTGCCTAATGTCTGCAGCTTACTTAATACAGAAGTTACTGGCTAGCCATAAAAACATATCTTGAGATTCTTTTTTAGGTAGGACATGAAGTGTAATTCTTCTGCCTGATTTGATATAATGCAATGCCCTTTCATTGTAATAAGAGTAACAGGAAAAAAAAAAAAAAGAAAAGACCTTTTTTTCTGTAAGGAAGCAGACTGTGCTACACCATTGATAGTCGATTGAGCATCAGATAAAATAGAACACATGCTTTTGTAACAGCTATTTTCCTGGTGCCAACAGGGAAGCTGGACTTAGTGAGATTTAAACAAATTTGGGCAGAACTGGCCAAGGCAGCTAAGTACCAAAGACATGTAAGTTCATTAATTGAATATGACCTAAATCACAGTGGGAAAATGTAAATTTATTGCTGTGAAAACCAACTTCACGATACACAACTCCTACTCTCAGGAATATCTGTCACCTACTCTCAGTTGAGCCAAAAGCCATCTTAAGTGTGTAGTTTCGTGCACTCTCACTGTACACAGAAGTGAATGATACAGTCTCTGTCGTTTCCTATACAGTCCTTTTAATATTTTTTTTTAATTATTATTCTTTAGCTATAAACACAGCTCATTCAGTCATTTTCCCAGCCCAGGAATGATTTTTTCAGACTTAGAGTTTCCAGATCAAGAGACAAGATTTCAAAATCAAGCTTTATTTGTTTTCCTTTAAAAATATCAACTCTAAGAGGAAGGTCTCTTGAGCAAGAATTAATCTGGAAATTCTGCTGATGATGGACAAGATTAAATAGAACACAGCTTGCCCATCTGCAACTATATTGGCTCGGCACTACTGACAAGAAGATAAATGTGTTTCTGTCTCTAAGCTAGACATCGTACTCAGAAGACACACAAGAAACAGACTTCTGTAGGACATAAATGCAAGTATACAAAGTGGATTTTTCTGACTGCATTCACAGAAAAGGCTTTCTCCTCAAGAGTTATGATTAGCAGGAGAGGGCAAACTATTCATAAAGTAGGCCTGTGAGAGTGTTTCATATTCACACCGGTAATTCTTCCATTCAATTCTTCACCTGAGCACAACAAGGAAAACACAGTTTTCTACTAAATATAAGGAAGTCTTTGTCACAAACTAGATTTGTTTTCGGTAAAATATTATTTTCTTTTTTTAATTTGCCAAAATATCAGGGAGAAGAAGTAAGCAAAATCGGTTTCAAAATACATATTAAAATTCTGATAATTAAGAGCCTCTCTTGAACATAAAAGTGCTAGCCTATTACTTCACAAAATAAACATTTCCTTACAGAAAGCTATATTTTGTAGCAAAAGTAAATTTTCAGGTTTGTTGAAAAGATCTCATTTTTTATTGGGAAAATCATAGTGATGACTATTGGCTACCTGCCTGGAAGACTGCTGTGAATTTATCATTTTACCTGCAGGGAGATGGAAAATTTGACAGGAGTGTTTTAGACACTCTAGGAATGCAAGAAAGAGGGAAGACAGTCTATCCTTACTTTTTCTTGTCCCAGCATTGCAGTAAACACAGTTTTGACTCAGGGATATTCACTTAATTTGAGGTATGGCAAATTAATCTAAGCTTTCAAATCCTGGTTATCTTTCCCCTCAATACTCACATAGTTAAACAAACACTTCAGGTACATCTTCTCCACTGCTCCTTCCCCAGGCTCAACTTAGCCCAAGATTTCTATTCCCTGCCCTCCTAGCCTCAGCTTTCTTTTTCTCAGCAGTGCACAGTGAAGGAGATGATGCTGCTGTGTAAGGGTTTGCTTTTGCCAGTCCTTTCTTGTTGTTTTCCTCCATGGCTCCCTGTGTCTGACTGGTCCTCTGTTCCAGCATGGCTGTCTGTGGGCTACTTGTGTCCATGCCCCAGTGGACAACCCACTCACTGGCCACAGTCTCTCAGAACCATACCTCCTCTGGCAAGGATCACCTCTCGAGCTACATCTCCAGCCACGTTCTTTTCCACGTCTCCTCTGCATTCTCCTCCACTTTCTCTTGAAACATGCCTTTCCCACTCCTGTTTGAATACACATCCCCTCATAAATTGTACTTTTAGCATAATCACAGTATAAATATACATGAATTGTAAACTAACCATTCCTCTCAGACAACAAGGATTAATTCTGTACAATGTGCACACACTCAGTTAATCTCCACCTCTCACCCCTGGAAATGAGACTGTTTGGGTTAAAATTACCATAGTTTGAATAAGAAGTCCTTACAAGTTTCTCCTCTTGTCCCTACAAAACACAAACCCCAGAAGCTTATCAAACCTGTGATGAGACCTGTTTCTTCACCTGAGGGTTCAGCTTCCCCTGCTCCCTATGGCTCACTTTTGCTGAGTGGTCCCAGTCCCTCCAGAACCCAGCTCAAAGCACAGGCTCAGCACAATACACTCCATGGTAGCATGTCCCCCTCTCCCCTACAGTCTCACAGACCCACACCCCAACAGGCATCATTCCTGTTCTGCACTGCCAGTTTCCTTGCCTCCAGACCTTCCACCACTTCAACTTACTGCCTATTAACAGCAGCTTTTAATTCTTGATGCCAGTATTGAGGAAAATAAACAGTGGGGAAAAAACTGTCCTCCTCCCTCAGGATCAAATTCAATCACCTCAGCTCATCTCCCTCTGTTTCCACCTTCTAATCCCTTTGGTGAGGTGAGGATGGGCAGCACATCAAAACCAAGTGGTTCATGGCCTCTTCCCTCACGGGTGCTGTCTGTGCCCAGTACAGGCTACTGCAGCAGCTACAGCAGGAGATGGCAAGTGCCATCTTGGAGAGCCTGGGCATTTGGTCAGAAGTGGCTTCTTCTAACAGCTCTTAGTTCTGTTTCTTACGAGAAGCAAATACAGAGAGCAAACCATGCAGGTATGCAGGAAGTACACAGTGTTTTCATTCTTTCAACAGGGTATTTTGGGGCTGATGGTGGTAGCTTTGCTTTCTTGTTAAAAACAAATTTTTTGTTTGTTTCCTTTAAAAAAAAAAAAAAGAAAGAAAGAAAGTCATTTTTTTTTAAAATTTTTGTTGCCTAATTTGAGCTGGAATTGAACTCCAGTTAGAACATAATTGCAAACCCCTCACAAAAAAAAAAAAAAAAAACCACATAACAAAACCCCCCAATAATAACAACAAAAAAAGCCCCTCCATTTTCTAATTAGAATATCTGTTCTTAATGCAAGAAAATAGACTGTGCAGCTGTATGCCTGTGCACTGGGTCATCAATTTATAAGTCTGATAATAGAAGTAAGAAATGGGTTTGAGCACTGTGCCAGAGCCAGCTTTGAGCAAGGGCAGCTTGGCTGATTTTCTACAGATGGGTTTTGCAGGGGTGTCCTTGTTGAGGTGGTCCTTGTCTAGCTCCTGCACCAGCTGGAAAGCTGTGACTGTTTTGGCAAGAATATCCAGCACCAGGTCATTAATGCAGCAGGGTTTTCATAGCAGAGTCAAAATGGAAAAAACAAAATACATATTGATGTTCTCTGCCTCATCAGAGAAAGGAAAAAAATCTTTGGTATTGCCTTTACTGAGTAGTAGTGGTGCTGGGGGTACGTACAGTTCATTATGGGGTACTAATGGGTACAGTATGCACAACATTTATATTGTGCTGTAGTTTATTCACATGAGATAAATACCCATTAGCAGCTGGACAACATTAAATTTGCTCTAAGTGCAACTTTTGGATTAACTTCTTTTACATTACATTTGTGTACTCTGAGGCTATGCAATATGAAAGAAAACATAGTTCAGAGGATTCACTTCGAAAGCATGTTCCTGATCTGCCTGAAACATTAATGTGGGTGCTCCCTTTCTAGGCAAAAAGTATAAATACAATGTCTTGACTTTTACGGTATTTTTAACTACAGAAAACAAATATTAACTTTCTATTGAGCCTGTTAGCATTTTAGAACCATAGTAAGTACATATTGAATAGCATTTAATATGTTAAGAGCCTTGGCAATACATGCAAGTAGAAGGAAGTAACACTTCTGAAATACTTAATTGTTTAGTAGCCTTGCTATTTGGAAAAAGAAAATGAAGACTGATGAGAATGGTGCACACAATTGCTTATTTCTGATCCAAAAGAGTTTTGGTCTTTAGTGTGTGACGATGGTGACTCAATCATTTCACTGGGCAGCCTGCTCCAATGCTTAATAACCATTCCTGTGAAGCGTTTTCTACCAAGGTCCAGCCTAAACCTGCCCTGGTGCAACTTGAGGCCATTTCATCTCATCTTATCATTTGTGGCACTTTGGAGAAGAGACTAACAGTCACCTCTCCAGAACCTCCTTTCAGGTAGTTGTAGAGAACAAGAAGGTCTCCCCTCAGCCTCCTTCTCTCCAGACTAAACAACCTCAGTTCCCTTAGCTGCTCCTTGTAAGACTCTGGACCCTTTCCCATCTCTGTTACATTTTTTTGGGCATACTCCAAAAGTCTTTCTTGTACTGAGAGGCCCCCAAACTGAACACAGTGTTCAAGGTGCAGCCTCAATAGTGCCAAGTACAGAGGGACTATCACTTCTCTAGCTGCTGGCCAGACTATTTCTGATACAAGCCAGGATGCTATTGGCCCTGTTGGCCACCTGGGCACACTGCTGGCTCATGTGCAGCTGGCTGTTTACCATGTAATGACAAAAACAATCCTAATACAAGAACGATGTTTAAACAAGTAAGTGTGTAGCCAACAGATTCAAACTCCCCTACACTGAGTCATATGCTTCTTTATATCTTGAGACATACATGGCTTCAGTAGTTCAGTATGTTAAAAAAAATAATAAGGTAAAAAAAGGGTATGTCTAAAAGGTGTTTTTTCTGAATTTTTTTTTCTTTCCCCTCAGGTGAAACTTGAACATCTGTCAGGTCATCTTGTCTCTGAGGAGGCTGTGAGTGTAAATAATGCTATTTGTCTCTGCTTTGAGAGAGCCTACATTGATTTTAGCATGCTAACTTACATCCTGCATGGTTTGTACAGGGCAAACACACAACTTTGCTGTCAAGTCTTCAATGTGATCATTCAGACATTGGAACTAACACAGACTAGATCTCTTTTTGTCCCTAATTTTGCCTGGTACACAGCACTACAGATATATGCTATTGATACACACACCATCAGTAATGAAGGCATAGTAGCATATAGAAACTAGTGATGGAAAACTAAATGTGAGATTTTATGGAAGGGGAAGGTGATACATATTTACAAAACCCTTATGCAAGTGAATTTTATGCCTTCATATACTCAAAAGCAGCAAGACATATGTATCCAGCTGGCCTGGACAGGATCACTGCTGTGTTACACAGGAGAAAAGACTTGGCAGTTGAATCCTCACAACAGCTCAGGGTCCTCCTGATTGGCAATGACAGTCTTTGGGCAGATCATCTGTAACCTTTAGCAGTTATCAGTTGTTAGGGTCATAATTTGGCTCAGAATCTTGCTTACTTTAATCTCTGTAGATTTCAAGTTGCATTGCTTGCCTGCTGTCCAGGTTGGGTTTTGTTGGGTATTTTTCATTTGTTTGTCTGGGGTTTTTTTGGCATATGACTTTGAAATACATATTTGCAGTTTGTTTTCCTTAGCACCTAACAGGAAAAGAATTGATATACATGATAAATTGCAATATTGCTGCCATCTTCATGGTATTAGGACACAGGGGCATCCCTGACAGTCACCTGTGCTTTGATGTTTCCAATCGCAGCATTTTTAGTCTTGATATAACACATTTCTTAATTTTCCTACTGGGAATGCTGTTCTGGAAACAATGTCTTATGGTTTCAGGAACAGGGTATTTGACTCTGTAACCCTTCTAACCCTTGTTTTATATTTCATTTTTAGTGCTTACCTACCTAGTCATAATAATTCCAAACTTAGAAATGTTGTTGCAAATTTCTTCACTGTTTCAGAGAATGATATGGAAATTTCCTATCTTTGCTGCTGCTGAAGTGCATCTTTAAGTGCATCAGATGACATTAAACCTTGGCCAACTTAGACAGCTCTCCAGACTGTTGGCACAGCACATTGGTGTTACCACGTCCCGTGTCTCTTTCCTGCAGTGCCTGATGAAATGGAAAAAGATAGGTCAAATGAAGGGAAATAGCAGTTTGTGTTCCTGTAATCTTCTGCCATCAATTTTAAAGCAGTACTCACACCTTTACTTTCAGCCTTTCTCATCCTACTTTAATGTAGAAAAATAAAGTCTGTAGGGGATATTTTGAGTGGTGTTTGTAATGTATAAGCCTGATGCTCACCAGCTATAGACTGGATCCTTATGTGTTGTATTCGATACAAATTTACTGGCCTGAACCAAGTTTCTTTGAAACTACTGAGGATCTAGCTCAGACACAGGTAAATTTTCAGGAGGCTGAAAATGCCAAATGAACACATACTGCAAAATATCAAGGCTAACACCACTTTCCAGTAAAGATAACTGAAACATATGAAAAAAAAATTATCTACTAAATAAAATTATGTACTCTGCTGCTTATTTTGGAGATTTTAAATTGCTCCAATGCAAGCAACATTTTCCTATCTTCTCTGAAATAATCAAGTCTTTCCTAAGCATCTCTCAGCAAGATTTCCTGCTATAGTCTAACTGCACTGTGAAGATTTGGCAAGACAATTGTTTTTGTACTTTAAGTAACGAGATAAACCAGAGTTATGAGCTGTTTAGCTCTGTTGGAAGAAGGTTAGGCAGACAGTATAGATATATTGATCTATAAGGCAGACAAGCCATGCTAAAAAGAAAGATGGAGGCGATTGTTTTGGCAGGGCCTGTTGTGACAGAACAAAGGGTAATGGTTTTACACTAAAAGAGGGGAGAAAAAAGGAAAAAAAAAATCAGTGAGGGTACTGAAACACAGGAACAGGTTGCCCAGAGCGGCAGCAGAAGCCCTATCCTTGCAAACATTCAAAGTCAGGTTGGATGGGGCTCTGTGTAACCTGATCCAGTTAAAGATATCCCTGCTTATTGCAGGAGGTTGGACTAGGTGACCTTTAAAACATTCTGTGATTCTATCATTCTACTCAAGCATCAGCATATTAAGGAATTAGTTTATGATCTTTTTCCTTAGATCATATTTGGAAGCAAAATTACAAACCCAGATGCCTGAAGCGGCTAGGATTTTTTGTTGGGATCAAGACCCTGCCTACAATAAAGATAATCCAAAGGATGAATTCCTATAAAAACAATGATCTTCTTTGTCAGAATTTCCTTCATCCATTGTAAAGAAATATATGCATAATGAAAGGACGCTGTTTACTTTCTAGATCTTCCTTCCTAATAAAACACTGCATTTTCACTTTCTCTTTTACATTCTCCACGTGTACACCTACTCCTGGAACAAATTCATCATAAATTTCATGTGGGAGTAGAATATGTCTTTCTCCAGTTATTTCTTTTGAAACAGCAGAATTATTTCTCTAATTTGCTGTGTTTAAATAAAGAAAAACAACAACAACAACAAATCAAACAAAAAGATCCCAAAACAAAACAAAAAAACACCTCTCTGTACTTCAACTAATACGGGAATTGAAATTATGGAGTTCTCACTCAGGTACTCAGGCTTGCTCTGGAGTTGCCACTGAAACACTTTAGTTACTTAATTTTAAACCACATTAATAACAGTTTGTATTTATTAACTTCCATTACTTAAGCTAATCTTCCCACTGAAATCAAATTGGCAGACTCCTGCTGATATCAATGATGCCAGGGTCACACCTGCATATAGCCTACTCAATAGTTTTGTCTGGAAAAGGTTTTGTCTTGTTTAGAGGCAGAAACCTATTTTGTCCATGGACATCCAGCAGCAGTACAAGAAGAAATAAGGTTAAGGCTAATCTGCACTGAAAGGATTCACCCATGAACATGATCTTAGTGTTTAAACAGAAGTTACTACAGTGTGCTGATGGTGACTTCAGCCACTTGGATGAGGTGATTGCTCCAAAGCCAGTCTGAAATGCCTCACATGGATGGAAAGAGAAAGCAGCATGATTGCTTCCTAACTGATCCTTGCTTAATAATCATCCTTCTCTCTGACTCCTCAGGGTGCTTGGCCTCATCATGACTTAATTTGCTGTTTCCACAGATGTGATTCCATTAAATGAATAAAATAAATCACCGATCTCATACACTCCATAGATTCATATCTCAAAGTGACCCTTTCAAAGTAGATTTTTCTGTTAGCAACAACTAAAAACCTACATATTTTCTTGTCAAATGTTCTGTGACCTCAAAAAAGGGGGATGATTGAAGCTGTCTCATCATCATGGCAACGTTGTAGAAATTACAAAAGGAATTATAACATATTGAAAATCAACATTGAAAAAGAATCAGAATTACTGAAATGATCTTAATCAGTGTTGTTTGCATGTTATTTACTGAAGCACATACAACATCTGCAGCACTTCATATCAGAGTCACTTCAGATTGATCCCACACTTGACATAAATGAATCTTCTCTTCAGAAATGGCAACTCTAGAACCAACTTTTCTGATAGGATTTTAGTTATAGGAAATTGTTACAGAAATATTTCTTTGTAAATTCTGTCTTGAATCTGACTTTCTTTCTGCTGAAGCTAATAAGAAAAAAGATTTAAAGTATTAAATGTAAGAGCTGAGCCTTTTAAATATTTATGCGTGCAGTTGAAAGAAGCTAACACAAGTAATGTTTTTAAAAAGAGTTGTCATTTCTCCACCTTCTTGTTTTCAAGCTTAATGTTATCACTAAGCTTAGGTTAGGCTGAAATGAAACTCTTTATTGGATTAGATATTAGGTCTAGTTATTTCTATACCCATGGACCTTTCTTTTCTTTTGACAAGAAAACAGCATCAGGCTTTACAAATTCAAGTTGAAAGTGTGGCATTCAGAAATATATGAAACATGGATCCTCTTGTGTTGTCAGGCAAACAGAATGTATAGTTACAAATAGCAGCTTACATCTGAAACCTGCAGATACATTTCTTTGCCAGAAGTAATATGTTATCTTTATCTTTTGCTAGAGTTTGGTACTAAAACCAAGGAATACCTATAGTATAGGACTTGTGTTGAATAGCATGTGAATATCAAACGTGAGGTGAGAGTTACTCTACAAACTGTTTAATGATAAACCAAACTGAACTTGGCTACTATGAACATAAGAAGTCTAAGAATTTCCAGTTCTTTATGGAGGGTGAGTACCTTATTTAACCTCCTTCCAAAACATTTGTACCCAGAGGTGTTCTGAGTACCTACACGTGGTACAAGTGCCTGAACCATCTGTTTTGATACCAGAACAGCCTGCTTCCCTTCATCTCCATCTGTGCTGGAGGCCTCTCACTGTATTTATCTGCGTGGAAGTGCTACCAATACATTTAACTGTCTTATGAGAAAGATGGAGAAAGACTTTATAACAGGCTCTGTAGTGACAGGACAAGGGGTAACAGTTTTAAACTGAAAGATTATAGATTTAGATTGAATATAAGGAAGAAATTCTGTATGATGCGTAAAGTGAGACCCTGGAACAGGTTGTCCAGGGAAGTTGTTGATGCCCTGTGCCTAGAAGGCCAGGTTGGATAGGACTTAGAGCAGCCTGATCTATTGGAAGGTGCTCTTGCCTGTGGCAGAGGGTTGGACTAAATGATGTTTAAAACACCATTTCCAACCCAAACCATTCTTACCATTAGGTGTCTATAGCATTGGATTTTTTTTGTCACAAAGAAACAGACATTTTTCATAATATTATCCTAATTTAAAGTTGTGCTACATTTAGTTTTCTGATATTTTTGTACTGTAAAAATCCCTTAGAGAAGAACTGAGAGCATCTCCAAGTCATTTCCCATGTTAAGAAAAGTAATAGACTGATACAGGCTATCTGTTAATTGATTCTTAGCTAATGTTTCAAGATTTTGAGCCAAACAACAAAAAACCTCTTGCCTGGTCAGTACTTCCAGATCCTCCCTTTTAGCTTTGGAGGGTTTGGTCACTGGTGTTTTAGGAGTAAATAATCTTCCTTGAGAAAGGATTAATTAATAAGACTCTATGGACAAAAGTGTGATATTAGAAATTACCAGTATGGTTTTATTTTACATATTATTTTATCCAAGAGTAAATTATATATGCCTTTCTTCATGTGGCTGTCTAATCAAACTCTTTACATTTTGAAAGAGGAAGTATTTTTGTTACTAAATGCCCTGAGATATTTGGTTGGTTTGTTTTAATTAGTATTGAGGGAAACTGCACTGTCTTGACCTCCTTTGTCTTCAATGATTACTTTGCTGCCATTTTTCTATCAACTTCCTGCAAATTCTCTGTTAGATTATTGCTGAAGCTGAGGTCTCAACCTACTGCGGTACCATTCAGAGAAAAATCTGTGGTGTAGGGAGTAGTATAAAAAAACAGAATCAAAAAGCAGTTATACTACAGCACAGATCAAAGTGACTGCTATATTTTCACTACTTGAATGATTTAATGTAGTTGGATTGAAAAGGCTATGTGGCCTACCAGCTACTCATTAATAATATTATTTTAAATCAGCCATTTCCTTTTTTTTTTAGTACTTTACACTCAATCACCAAATAACAGTTCAAATTTCCAATCTGCAGTTGAGGGTGCTCAGTGCTGCCATCAGAGAATGCTTTGTACAATACACTTTGATATTCAGGAAGCAAAACATGCAACCATCTTTATATCAACTATAAAAATGTAAAACAACTGCAACAGAAT
Organism: Indicator indicator; assembly: GCF_027791375.1. Taxonomy (NCBI): domain Eukaryota; kingdom Metazoa; phylum Chordata; class Aves; order Piciformes; family Indicatoridae; genus Indicator; species Indicator indicator. The sequence continues at coordinate 20,386,644 of NC_072020.1, read as the reverse complement.
GAAAACAGAAATAATGAGAAGCAGTCAGTCTTGAATATTTGGAGAATGACCTAGGAGTCCTGGTAGAAAAAAGTTATCAAAGGGACAGCAATGTGTCCTTGTGACCAAGAAGGCCAATGGGATCCTGGGGTGCATTAAGAAGAGTGTGTCCAGCAGATCAAGGGAGGTTCTCCTCCCCCCTCTGCTCTGCCCTAGTGAGGCTCCACTTGGAATATTTCATCCATTTCTGGGCTCCCCAGTTCAAGAGGGACAGGGATCTGCTTGAGAGAGTCAAACAGAGGGCTACAAGCATGATGAAGGGACTGGAGCACTGCGTTATGAGGAAAGGCTGACACCTGTGGCTATGTAGTCTGGAGAGGAGAAGACTGAGAGAGGATCTAATAAATGTCTATAAATATCTAAGGGCTGGGAGTCAGGAAGGAAGGGACAGGGACAGCCTCTTCTCACTGTGCGCTGTGATAGGACAAGGGGCAGTGGATGTAAACTGCATCACAGGACGTTCCACCTCAACATGAAGAAGAACTTTACTGTAAGGGTCACAGAGCACTGGAGCAGACTCCCCAGAGAGATTGTGGAGTCTGCTTTTCAGGAGACTTTCAAGACTAGTCTGCATGTGTTACTGTGTGACCTGCACTCTTTTCTATGGCCCTGCTCTGGCAGGGGGCTTGGACTCGAAGTTCTTCAGAGGTTCCTTCCAACCCCTAACATCCTGTGATTATCAGAGCCAAAAGACTCACATGAGAATATCTTTCTATTTTAAAATATTAATACATCAGACTTCCTCCAGTGGTAGAGTAATGGTAATAATTAAGCTGGTAATGGACTTTTGTTTCATTTCCTTTGTTTATTTTGATGAATCTATTACTTGAATGACAGCAAAATGAAAATATAACTAATTATGGATGTGTTGCAGAAAAATCGGTCTTGTCTCAGGGAACTTATGCTTCATTTAATAATTGTCAGTTAATATAAACTTCTAATGACTAATCTGTAATTGAGAAAAAAGCAGACATAAAGAATTAAACACTTCCCCCTCCCCCCCCCCACCCCCCCCTTTCTAGACTCAGTTTAAGCTGAGCACCTACCTTGCACCCTTTCTCCTATCAAATTCTGCATTTTCACTGTGCATTACACTCAGTCTATCCCAATTCCTTCACCTGAGCAATGAGTGGTACAGGAGTTTGAGGCGATGTTTGTAACAGTTTCTTCCTGCTGCGCCTTGCTCCATACTGGTTGTCCTCCACTCCTCTGTGCTTCTGTAGTCCCTCAGGAGTGTCTCTGTTCCAGTATGGGTCCTGTCATGACGTGCCTCCTCCCAGGAGCATACCTTCTGATGTGCGCTTCCAAAAGCTTCTCTCTCACAGGTCTTCACCTAGAGTATCTCCTTTGTGTCTTCTCCTCCTGATACCAGCCTAGTTCTGCCCTCACAAATGCTGCAAACATCGTATCTCTTCTATGTGTATAGCTCCGTAATTTCTGAAGGAATTCCTTTTTAAAGCAGGATTCTTACTTACAATTGTTCTTTCTGCTAAATTAATACCACGGTTTCCAGTTCTGGAGTTGAGATTACAGAGCTTAGAAATGCCCTTTCTCTCCTCATGACAAATGTTGATTTGTATCTTCAGGTTAACAGAGGCATTCTTCCACTCAGCATTCCTTGGGTGTAGAATGAGGGGTTCAGTGGATGGTCAAGTCAAGTCTCTTCCTACCTTTGATACTCATCAGTAGCACATGCTGCTGCTAACTTAAGATCAGTTTCAGAAAGGCCTGATGTAGAAACACCTTTTTTTAGCATTTCCTTTCTCAACCTCTGAATGAGAGGGTCATTCATGTTTTTAAGTATGTATATTTAGGTCTTTCCCCTGATCATCTTACATAAAAAACATGGAGGACACATGCAGTAATTTTTGTACTGTTTACTAGCGTGCAATTTATCTCACTAGTCAGGAATCTGTTCTTATTATTTGTCTGGTAATTATAAGGATACTACTTGTAATACAAATGAAGAGTAATTAGTAAATTAAAGTGAATTCTTTTTGGTCATTAATGATCATACCATATATTGCTAGCTTTATAATCTTCACTTTTTTTTTTTTTTTTTTTTTTTTTTTTTTTTTTTTTTTTTTTTTTTTTTTTTGTGATCAGTAACATTTATAACCCTGATTTCCTCTGCTCACCATTTAATTCTAGGGAAATAACACAACTGCAATTTTGTATTTTTATAAGCTGACCTCCTTCTGGCTTCCAAGTATTTTTGGAAGGCCTTCATTGAAATTCTGTTCAAAAATGAATGTAATTTACTGCTAGTTGATAATAAGAGATCATCTGGCTTCAGCAAGGCTCGCGTGACTGAGTTTAATAAAACATTTGATGAAATCTTGATTAGATCACACAAAGCTTGGTATTTGGGAAACATCAAGTGTGGTTTGTGCTTTTGTATCATTCTAACCCTGATGTCCCTTATGTTGAATGAAATAATCAGCTTAAATGTATGTACACTAATGATGTGTTTGTCATGAAGACATCGCACACAATTCCTTCATCAGTGTCAGGGGAAAGTACAAAGGATTTAATTCAGTGCTAGCTGCAAAATATTTTTGTGGTGGGATGTTCTTAAAAGGCAAGATAAATTCGAACAGCTCTTTTCTGTGTAATTTATACAGACAGTAGACTGGCAAGCAGGGTCTTAACCTAGATGTCCTTTTTGTTCTCTGTTTTACATTTTGGAGTTGGGAAATATAATATATAATTGGCTGTAATAGGATATGGTCTGAAGTAGGAGTAAATTTACCATCACTTTGCTGTGACACTGCTCAATGTAAGTCTCTCAATGCAATAGCTATATATGTGGCTCATGAAATGACTGACTCTCCCCATCACCTTTCCTTCCATGGAGCCAAATTTAGGCCAATATGAAACACTTTTGTGTCTCCCATTTTGAGTTGTTACTGTAAGAGGCACATAAAAAAAATAATACATCTGAACTCTTAGAAAACGTTCTGAGATATTCTTGTTTTTGTTGGGGAACTATGTCTCATTAAAATTAAGCAGCTAGATTTCAACAATAGTTCTGTAAAGAACACTGAAATAATTTCAGTTATCTCAAAATGTTCTAGCTGACCCTCTTTGACAGAATATTGTGACTTTGCATTTCAGAATATTTATTCATTTGAAGATATTTGATAGGACATTTTATGTTACTCAGTTACAAGATAAATTTTCAAAATCAAAATTTTACCTTTCGGTGCCATCAGGCCAAGTGATTTTTATTTCCTTATTTCTTTTTGCAATTCAAAGTCATAAGATAAGGTTCTGATAGTACAAATACATGCACACATGCTTTTAATATACACACCTCTGTAGAATGGGCATTCTGGTTTGTAATCTGTTTAACTGCACAGTTAGTAAAGTTTACATTTTCTTTGTCATCCAGTTAAGTGACATTGGAATACCTATTTTACACTATGGTTTTTAAATAAGCTTTTACTTATTAATATTGGATAGAGATGTTTGTTTACTGACAGATCCTGTGTCCTGTTTGTTTGCTGTGTCCTGTGAGAAATATTTTATGATCCCAGCTTTTATCACTGCAAAATCAGCTAACTACAAATTAAGGCAGAATTGCTAAGTCTCAAAAAAAAAACCACCCAAAACACCAAACCACCAGCAAAAGCAAAACAAAACCAAACACCCCAAACAAACAAACAAACAAACAAAACACCCAAAACCCCCCACAAAAACAAACAATAATTTTTGTGGACTTTAAAATTCATATGAGTCTAGAGAGGAGATGCCAGTCCTCTTAGCAGACCATGTTACTAATTTTGTGCTTATCTTGTTCAAGCCTTGTTTACTTTTTTCTTTTACTCTGTAGACCATTAAAATGAGGAATAAATGCCTTCTTTGGTTACACATAGGGCACATTGGCAACATATAGTCCTGACTAGGAGTTATTTCCATCCTTATTTTATGAAAATATTTTTCAAACAAAATCTGAAGCAGACAAAACCTGATTTCCCCATAGTTCCTTTTTTTCAGGAAGATTGTTAGGAAGAAAGAGTAAGCTGAAGTAAAAGTGTGGGTTTTTTCCTGTTTATGGAGGCAGACGTTCTGAACTGGAGTACTTAAGGGAAGAGGGAACAACATAGCATCCCATGTGAACTGTAGACCATTTTGTGCTTACAAAGCCTCAGATAGCTCTTTAAAATTGGAATAACATCTAGTTGAAAGTCTTCATTTACAATGTCCTTCATATGTCAGTGGCATCAAAATCCTAATATGTGGCATGTTGTTAGAGGGAATTAGTTGGTACCTTAGATTAGTGAACCATGATAAAGTCTAGATAAGAAACACTCAGAATTTCTTACATGTATAAATTCTCATATTCTTAAATTCTGAGTTTAAATGTACACAAGATGATATATTTGGATCCACATTTCAAATAAAGAGTGAATGAACTCTGGATCTAGTGTCTGATGTAACATAAATATTTGGTACTTCTAAAATCTATGTCTGGCTATAATTTGCAGTTATTACATCTGTGGTTATTGTCAGAATTTTATGGTCCTAAGTGTTGTGCAAGCCCAAAAGGTGTCACACGGTGAGAGTTCACACTTCCTGTAAACTACTCCTAATGCTTTTAGCAACTATTGGGAGGTGGATATAGAAACTAATAGCCACTAAACTTAATGAGAGCCTGTCTTGTGGAGAAGTGGTTCAACCTCTGTGTTAACCTCTATATCCTCAAGTAAATGTAGTATTAAAATTTGCAGTCTCCTTGATGATGTAGCTTGATACTCAGATTCCTGTTTAAATGATTTAGTCAATACTCATGGAAACACAAATGAAAAGGAAATATCTGCAGTACAGAAAAGAGACTCTTATCTGTCACCATCATGATTTATAGTGAATATAGCAGCCTCTGGAAAGCCTTCAAGCCTTCAACTTGTAATACTGGCACACACTTCCATTATTGTTAGAGTTCATGTTTCATATTCTAAGTTTCTCTTGTTATTTGACACTACAAGTGTTTTCCTGCTGTGAAATGCCATAAGTGCCAAATGATTTATTTTTACCGTATTCCTAAAGTTAGAAAATTATTTAGAGGAAAGAGATTTTACAATGTTTTTGATGCCATCATTTTTCACTGACTGTAGGAACTCAACCTTCTTACTCTCTGGCAATTATGCTGAAATATAATGAATATTTTAACATGAGGAATAACACCACATCCAAGTACTGGTAAAAGACCTGTAATGGGAAATGTAAAAATGCTATGTAAAAACCTTTGGCATGTGATTCCATGTGACTGGGTGGAGGGGAATTTAATGAAGTTCAACAAGGGCAAGTGTAGAGTGCTGCATCAGGGGAGGAAAACCTCATGTTCCAGTACAGTTTAGGGGCTGACCATGAGAAGAAAGCTATGATGAGGAGAGGCTGAGACCTGAATCTGTTTAGCCTGGAGGAGAGAAGACTGAGAGGGTATATTATCAATGCCTATAAAGATCTAAAGGCCAGGTGTCAAGAGTATGGGGTCAGACTTTTTTCAGTGGTGCCTAGTGACAGGAAAAGGGACAATGGGCATAAACTTTACCACAGGAAGTTCCATCTAAACATAAGGATAAACTTCTTTCCTCTGAGGATGGCAGTGCTCTGGAACAGGATGCCCAGAGAGGTTGTGGAGTTTTCTTCTCTAGAGATAGTCAAAACTATTTTGGATGCATTACTGTGTGACTTGCCTTAGGCAAGCCTCCTGCAGCATGAAGTGTCAGACTAGATGATTTCCAGAGGTCCTCTCCAACAGCTACTTGTGTCAGTGTGAGCTGAAATTTCCCGCCCCGCACCCCCCCCCCGCCCCCCCCCCCCCCGACAATAACCAGGCTAGCCCAGTCTGGAAGCAAATGAAAGCTGTATTTACAAAGCAGAATCTACAATCTATGATGAAATACAATGAATATATACAAATATACAAAATTCACAACATTTACAAATATATACAATCAACAGAAAACCACAACCAATCTCCCTTTGCTTCCCCCCAAAGGGGACCCTTCCCAAAGCAGCCTCCCTCTCCCAGGAGCTTCCCCCCCAGACCCCCTTGGACAGAAAGCAGAGTTAGTTAGAGCAGAAAGTTGTTAACTTAGCTGCCAAGGTCAGTGTGTTATCTTCAGCCAGAAGAGAAGAAGAAACAGCAACCAGACAGCCCAGCAACTGCCCCCACTGCCGAACGCAGAATGTGCAGAGTGCCCACTTTGTTTTGGGTAATAGTTCTTAAACATTTCTATCTATCCAATGGAAGTGTTTAGAACAATCAATATTTTGCTTTCTTACACCCAGTAGTAACTTATTTACACTCTTTCACTTTCTCTGTTTTAAACTTTGCAAGGTAAAAAATTAAAAAGACAGTTTCAAACCATCACACTACTGTTCCCTGATTTTGTGATCCTGTAGTTGTAGAAGGTTTCAACAATTCTCTAGCTTGTATTCCATTGATATTCTTAGGAGATTTCTTCTGGAATTCAACAGTAGCATTTAGATCAACACTTGTGAAAATCCTTCTTTTTAAGAATCTCCTTAATTCATTGTAAAAAACTTGTAAAACACAGAAAGTTTCATCTGACACCTGAAACTGGTGTCAATTTGATTTAGGCTTCTAAATCTTGAATATACAAGATTAAGTACCCACCTAGAGCTGGAGGCACATGAATGTACTTGACATCTCTTTTCTGAATTGCAGATCTGCCCTGATGTTCCTTTATGCTATTCCTGGGAGCCAGGCTCTACGTTCTCAAACAAGCTTCACTTTGATCACCAGTTATGCATTGCCTGACTCTGTTTTCCAGAAGGTGTATGCTGAAATATGCAGGTGGTACCTGAGCCTAGCATGAAATGCAACTCAGAAGTACAATCAGCATTAATGCTTATTGTGTGTACCCTGCATTGCATCTGAAGCATTTCTGTCCATTCAGTCACCTTTGTCAAACAAAGGCATTCAAAACTACCTCTCCAATTTCTACGAAAAACTATTAGAAAGGAGTGGCAAGGTGAAAACATTTCCTCTTTCCATCAGAAGTGGATTTAGTGTGCAGCCAAGAATGGAATTCATGAGGCCAGAATAATAGAAATTTGGAAAAACTGGTTGTTCTGCATTGTGGTCATGACATTTCCCTCAAAACTGGAAAATTTTGTGGGAACAGTGAATGGAAGATGAGAATTTGCCCAAGTTCATATTAATATTTCAGTTCATAAATGTTTACATAGGCAACACAAATAACAGTAAAAAAGCATCAATTAAAGCTGTTTCTGAAAGTTCACAATCCTTTTTTATCTATTTCTAATTGCTATACCAATTTACAGTGACTTCTACAAATGAATAATTGAGCATATCTGTAATCTGGTTATTAATTAGATTTGTATTCAGATCATGATGGTTTTTAAATGTTTGCACAGTGAGAATGTTATGGCAAGACCTGCAATATAAAAATAACTGTTAGGTTGATTAAAGAAAGCAAAGGTGAGCATATCAGTTAACTGCCTCTTGATGCCTTCAGGAATATAACTGTTACTTCACTGTGTAAGAATATCTGTCATGTCCTGTATGGATCAAGAACCTGTCAAATACTGTAATGCTTCATAATAGTGCATCAGAAGCCAGGAACAGAACTACCAGGAAAGCAGATAAGGGCAACCTACTAAGCTTCTGTTACATGTTTCCCATCTCCTAAATGTTATTTCAAGATCTCAGGAAAAGAGAAGAGTAATTCAAGGCTACTCAAAGGTGACATGACTCTGCTGTTCTGCATCACAGATCAGCAACCTGATAAGCCACGGTAAACACAATGTAATGCAATCTAGGAAAAATATACATAATTCCTTAACTGACAAAGTCAGAGTAGTGTTAAACAGTTTGTCTGCTAACACATGTAGATACTGACAAAAATTCAAAGTCATGGCTGTAAAAACACAGAAAAGAAACACAGCACATAACATGATGAGGTGTAGAGTTAGATATCCCAGCCCACACTAAATGATTTCAACCACTAAAAAAAAGCAACAGAGGATTTCACTTGACTACAAGATATGCTTATTATTATTTAAGGGAAGCAAAAATTAAGAACATAAAGAAGAATCACATATTCTACTTCATTTCTATATCTTTTATACTGAGAGATTCAGGCTCAAGAGGTCTATGGACAACTTGATGTAATGGAGGGGGTTGGACTAGATGACCTTGGATGTCCCTTCAAACCCAAATCATTCTATGGTTCTGTGATTCCACATCTTTGGTTTTGTTCAGCCTTAACATTCAAGGTAGCAGGGTGATTTTGCAAGAAAATATCTCAAGATATTTTTTTTTTTGAACAATTGCTTGAAATGTTGATGTTATACCACACCCTAACAAGATTAATTGGCACAAGGCGCTATGGAGAAGTTAAGAATGCAAGAAGAATATAATTTGTTCTATCAATCATCAGTTTATTTCAGTCAATGTGTGACATATGGTGTAGAGCTATAAATTTCTCAATATTTTAATACTGCTGCTCACTCTTTTGACTAATCAGGAGTCATATTTCACTTCTTGTTGATGATAGAAATGACATTTAGAAAGATTTCAAGTAGTGATAACTGAGCCTCACATACTGACAATCCTTTAAGCTACAATGGTTTGATGGAGACAATTATTACAATTCTATGTCAGTGGCTTCACCTCTTGAATATCCTGGCTCTACTGGCCCTGAAAGTGAGAAACTGTCAGGACATAGCCTTACAAAAGAATTTGAAAGTAGGAGTGATTATTATTATAGGGACAAAACTATGAGCTTCAGGGTGAAAAATAGAAAATAATTCTTTCATTTCATGCATCTTCTTCTGTTACCATTGTAAATGTCAACTTTTGAATGAAACCAGGGTGTAGTACTCATATGTTGTCAGCAGTGGAGTTATCACCACAGTGATCTAGTCAGGGAATGTGGGGGATAGAGGATGTTAAAAGAGTTGGCTTTACAAGCAATCCAGAAAAGCAATATGAGTCTACATATCCTTTTAGGGTTCATGTTCAAGTATCTGGGGACTCATTGGATATTATTTCTCCATCCACATATTTGTTCGTTTCTAAGTATAAACTCTACATTTTGAAACATGTAAAAACAACCATGAGAAGACTGAAAAGCTCTTTCTCTAATTGTATGAATATTTCTTTGGCCATTAGATGAGAATGCTGGCATTTAAATTTCAGTATTTAGTTTCTAGCATCTACTATATAGTTATTTTCATTTTATTTCTTTTCATTTTTTTGCTATAAAGACAAATTGTAACTAAGGATGTGGATCCTAAGATTGTCAACACAGTGCTGAGCTTCTGCTACAAAGCAAGTGGGAAAGTTGCTTTTGATAAAACTACAGGGAACTTTAGTGGTTACAGAAAATCTTGGAGTACTTTGCTTGGTGGATAACTGCAAAGCAAATCGGTTTTAAATTCTTACCTTTATTCCTTTGTGTGCTCTTTGCCAGGTTCATAGCACGTTAATTGAACTTGGAATTCATCTCCTTTTGACTAACCCCTTTAAAAAGCTGCAAATTGTCATGTCGTTTAGAAATATTTATTGATATGAGCGCAGCAACAGAGCAATAAAACTGTAAGAGAATGCTATTGAAATGAATGACTGTGAAGATTTGGACTGTCTAAATGTCTTAGACGAAAGCTACAGCCTGGATGAGAAAGGTTCTCAGCCAATCTAAGAGTGTCCTCCAATCACCACAACACCTGGAGTGATAAAGCTTCCTCTCCACTTTGATCTGATAACTAAACATTACAAATTTATCAAGTTAACACAAAAAAAACCCCACAAACAAAAAACAGATAAAAAAGAAAGCTCTAATTCTTAAAAAAAAAATCCACCTCACAATATTTTATTATTTTTACTAAAGTAGTCTAAAACCCACATTCCTTCAGTGCACTGCATTTCATAGGATTACTTAAGTTATTATTTCAAAGGAGGTGGAGGAGTTTAATGTCTCCCTGTTGCAGACATGGATTATGGCTGCATAAGGTTTTGAGTGACCATTTACTGGTTACTCTCTTTGTATTTGTCTGTATATGGCCAACAATGTATCTGGATATGGCAAGGATATTGTTTGCCATTTTGTTTTCTCAGCTGTGGAAGAATCAGTGAGGATTTGTAGGAAGAATAGTTTAAATTTATGAACTTTCAAGGGATAGCTTCACCTCCATCTTATTAAGAGAGAAAGCTCAGCTCAGCTTTTGACCATGTCCACAAACATGCAACTCTTGAAGAAACACACTCTATAGAAGATCAGTTTTGAGACCATCTAAGGAAGCCAAAGGTGCACAAGTCCATGGGACCTGATAAGATGCACAGGTCCTGAGGGAAATTGTGGATAGAGTGATTAAGTCATTATCCATCATATCTGAGAAGGTGTGTCAGTCCAGGGAGGATCTCACTGACTGGAAAAGGGGAAACATAGTCCTTGTTTTTAAAAAAAGAAAAAAAGACCTGTGGAACTATAAGTCAGTCAGTCTCACCTCTGTGCCCAGCAAGATTATGGAGCAGATCCTCCTGGAAACTATGCAAAGGTACATGGAAAATAAGGAGGTGACTTGTGAAAGCCAGCATGTCTTCACTAAGGGCAAATCATACCTGGTAAATTTGGTGGCTTTCTATTATGGGATTACAGTGATGGTGGACAAGGAAGGAGCAACTGAAGTCCTCTACTTGGACTTGTGCAAGGCATCTGACACTGTCTCCTATAACATCTTTGTCTCTAAATTGAAGAGATGTAGATTTGTTGGATGGGTCACTCAGCAGGTAGGGAATTGGCTAGATTGTAGAAGTAGGTTAGGTGCAAGGAAGTTCTTCACTGTGAGAATGGTGAGGCATTGGATGCCTGTAGAAGCTGTGGATGCACCCTCTCTGGAAGCATTCAAAGCCAGGTTGGATGGGCTTTAAGCTACATAGTCTAGTGGAAGTTGTCCCTACCTATGCCAGGGAGGGACTGGAAGTAGATGATGTTTAATGTCCCTTTCAACCCAAACCACTCTGTGATTTTGATTATCCATAGTTGTATGAGGAAAGATCTTTCCAGTCTGAGAGGCTGAGCATCTACAAGGGCCATGATTCATATGCCCTCAGTATAAAGGCTACTTTTCCAGCAAGGTAATTCCTAGCACTGAGTCATCTCAAGTTTTCTCCTTCTTTCCTTTTCACATCTCTTGCCTTCTGTATATGTCATGTCCTTGCACATGGCAAGCAACTTATTTTTTTATTCCAACTAGATGTATCATCTTGAATGTGCTGAAAAAATCTGAGTTCCTCACCCCTGCTTTCTCTGAATTTCTTCATCTTCCAGTCTTTTCACACCCCTCTCCAGCACACACAAATCATAACTGCAGGTGTAGTTTGTTTTAGAACATTAGGAATATTTTCGGCTTGCAATGCATAAACATAAGAAATGGACATTTCTGTAGACAATTCTACCAATACTATCAGATCAAAATAGAAAATTAAGTCTGATTTCACTACAAGTTATATCCCTGGGAATGTGGACATAAATATATCTGGGAAAAAAAAGTTATTTGGAATTGCTGTGCACTGAATTCAGTGGTTTGGGTTGCTATCTTCATTCTCCAGTCCTCTTAGTTCTTCATGACCAATACAATTTCTTTGCTACTACTGGGAGTGCCAACATTAAAACTATCTTTCTAATGCCAAAAGTAAGGAAAAAAAATCTTTGAGTCTGCAACTGATCTTTTAATTTTCGATGCTGTATGATCTGAGACACACTCTGAGTACATGAACATGTTCATGTGGGGAGAGGAAAGAAGTGCTTCATGATCATATGCAAGACAACTCTGATTTGGTAAATATCTTTCTACCTTCATACAGTTCTCATCAAACATTTCCTGTCTAGTTTTGAAGAACAGAGCTAAGACTTGAGAAGGGGACTACTGCATGAATCATGACTGACTTAGGACTTCAGGTATCCAAGCTATTGAGAGGCTCTTTAGATAGGGAACTGCATTGAAGGCCCATCTCAGAGCACTCCTTACCAGACTAGATGTCATTGATGAAACATTATACTATGGTCAGATAGCTGCTGTAACTTATTCAGACATTATTGTATTGACTCACTATATTTCCAAGGATTCTTTTTATCACAAACCACATATGCATATTCAGTTGTGTTTCTATTGTAAAAGATATTTCTGTGTCAATTTTCTTTGCTCAAATATTAACTCGATTAAATAAAAAAAAAAAAGTATTTTAAAATTACTTGTGGGCATTTTTAATGGAGTAAGCAGAAATACATTTGAAATTTATAATTAACTCATGCTAAAAATTCACAGCTCATTTCCACATAATTTTTTATTTTTTTGGTGATAGAACAGATAATTAGTATGTTTCTGTTTTCCCTTTCATTTACTTAAAGTTTATTATGAGCATAGAAGCATTATGAGAAATACTTAATACTTAGTAAAAAATAAGTTTAAAAGTGTATTTGAGGTTTGGGATCCTACAGACTATTTGCTGACAGCAGCAAAAATAATTACAAATCTTCATCCTTCTACCAAACAGAAAACGTCTGTATTTAGAAAGATCTTTAAGGTTCCTTCCAATCCAATCCATTTTATGATTCTCTGCAAATGTATCATTCACTTGCATCACATTTTGGTGTCCTAATCAGATTTCTAATCCAAATGTTTCCTTCTGTCTTTCTATCTCCTGTTTTCTGCCTTCCATCTTCTAAATGTCTATCTATGAACCTAAGTCTGAAATTTTCAAGAACCACCCTTTTCACTCTCAGAGATAACCACTGAATAATGACCTTTCAAAATCACATACATCTTATCTGGTGTGAATATTCATTTTGTGTATTTCTTTTCCATCCCATATTTTGCTCTGAAAATGCATTTTTCATTTTCACTTTCAGTAACTCCTTTAACTAAAACTCCAGTCTCTTTGTTAGTCACATCCCACTTATTAGTTAAACTTCCTACTCTCACCTTTGTCTTTTAAACAACACCAGACAACATTCCTTAGGCATTTTTGAGGACTGAAATTTTCTTTTGCTTATGAGCATGTATTTTTAAGTTGACCAGACTCCATGCATGACTGGTATGGACACAGTCTGTTGGCTTTATTGCAATAGTTCAGTCCCAGACACTTTTAATTTACTGGTGTATGTAGTCTCACATCTCTCTGCAGTTCATTCTGAAATCTGCCTCTGTATTTCCTACCCATAGAGCTCATTCTATCACATCTACTAATTCTTCTCTGTAGTTGTCCCCCTAGTATTTACATAAGCACTTACTTAGTCTTGTTTCTTCACAAAAAAATCTGTCATGTGTATATATATCCCTTTCCTCTTTTTCATACTATTTTTATACATGGAAAACGTACATCCTGGAAAGGAAAAGCAAAAGGAGAAAATATTGCTTAGAAGTCTCCTGTTAGCTGCCATGAAGTGACATCAACAAGTTAAAAGTCACCTGTGTGAGTGTGTGGTGTGCTGCCACACTGCCTGTTCTCAGTGATATCCACACCCTTGCCAGGAGCTGAAATTGGAGAACGTATTAGCAAATGCAGTGGTTGGCCAGAGTGTTTCTTGTCAAGAAGCAGAACAAAGATCTGTATGAAGAGCTTGTGGCTCAAACAGTAGAAAATATCTGATGGTAGTGATTAACAGGAGCTGCTAATGAAACGAGTTGTAGCTAGAGAATAAGGAGCTGTGGAGGTTAGTGGTGGTTGCAGAGCGGAGCAAGGAGTGGTTATAAGAAGGAGAGGCTATGAGAGGAGAACCAGATCACATCACAGCAAGATCTAATAATCCTAAACTATGAGTGCCAGAGAAAGCAAAGAATTGTCCTAGCAATGTGAGGCACTTACAGTCACGCTGACGAAAGTAATGTGATGGGGAAAACATTCTATCATTCTGTAGTGTTTTTTACTTTTTCTCATTTAAAAAAGGATTTTTGGTAAATATACTGATGAATGTCTATAGGTGGGGAGAACCAATGTCTGAAATTCCAAGTAAATGCTGCCAAGTGTTTGGATAATAGCTCAAAACATAGTTTCAGCAGTGGCCCTTTAACATTTCAACTGAGCTCTTGTTGCAACCAGTGATTTCTTCACAAAGACTAATGGTAGACCTCAAAGTATCATGGATATCTCTCTAGGGTGGAATATCCCCGAGCTCCATCACTGTATTTGCACCATCCCTGAGAAAAATCATTCATTTCTGTAATGCTAGCTGAAATAAGCTTGAAGGATTCACCATCATCTCTCCATTAGAAATAACCCATGTCGAAGCATTCATGCACAGAGTGGATCATTACCCACGGATAAAAACAGTCTCTGTTAACACTCAGGACTCACACGTCATACAAATTGAATTATTTCTAAGGGTTAAGCAGAACAAAGCAATGAAACTCTGACCTGTGGATCGATAAGGAACTTACATCTCCAGCAATGTGCAGCTCTTAATCAAACTGTGGCTGCTCATTTATACCAAAATAAAAGGTCATTGAAGCACTTTCAGAGGAAAGATTGACAACTTTCCCGAACACCTACATTCCCTGATCCTTAAAATCTCTTAATGAGCAAGAAATGTACAAGAGGAAGTCTTCAGATTGAAAAATACAATAAAAACTTAAATCACAGAAAGAAAATATGAAACTGGAAATAAACCTTTCAATCCTTTGACTGAAAAAAACCAGAAGAAACTTTTTTATCCAAGTTCCCTTTAAGGGCAATGACAGTGAACTTGTGACTCCACTAAGAGATAAATTTTAACACACAGACATCTCATCCAACTTTAGGGGAAAAAAACAATTAAAAACCACTTAACATTTAAAGTAATGCTCCTGTCAATAAATGCTGCTCTAGCTTTTATCTGGTTCTGTACTAAACTACACTTTATTTTTCATGCTATTAGCAAATATCTGAATATTAACCACAATATTTGACACCCTTGACATAATGACAATATTTGTAAGGTAAGTCATTGTGCAACAGTTATGCCAGCAGTGTCAGGAATGAGTTTCAGATCTGTTCTGCTAGGAAATCTGCAAAAAATAACTTGTCCCCGTATAAAAAGTGGAACTCATCATGAAGATATCAGTTTTGTAGTTAGTCTTGCTGTGAAAACTTTGTCAAATTAAGGAATAAATGAAACTTCATTATTTGTGCTGTAGAACTGGAAAAAAAAGGTATAATAGGTCATTCAATCTCCCTAAGAACTAAACATGCAAAATAACACCATTAAAGTAGTTATCATATTTTGGTGTTGTGCATTAGTCAGTAACAACAAGAAAGTTGAAACATGGTGGAAAGTTATTGACACAGACTGGACTTACCAAAACTCCTTACAGCTCGTTTTCCTGGGAGGAATTTTCTTGCACATTAATTTTAGGAATGACACTAGTGCAGGGGGAAAATATAATTAATAAAAAAAGAAGTCCTATAATAAAGACCAAAAGCTTAAAATTGGTGTTAGCATTCAAGTGATGTGTTCTGAGATGTATGCTCAGTGCAAGTTTTGTATTTCATGGCTTCCTCACTGAAGAAAACAGAGGCAGTATGTACAGGCTGTACTATCCTAGCCTGTTCTTAAACCTGCAAAGGAAATTGGTCTCTCACTTCTTCCTCTTGTTGATTTCTTAGGGAATAACTCCAGCTCTGACGGAAGGAAGAGAGACATTTCTTAGGACAGATTCCAGCAGTATTTGTGTAAATCAAAAGAAAGGCAGAGACACAGCTCCACTCTTTTTTCACCAGAATGATGAGCAGGAAGATAGTAAACACTGAGTGGAAAGTTTCTGTCATACCTAAGTCTTGAGCAGTCCAGTGTCTTGCAAACTCATTTTCAGAATACAGATTATCCACTAATATGATCAAATTCAACAGAGCAACCAAATCATTGAGACAAGTGGCTAAGAGTGGAATTCTTTATTTATTTTAATTAGTGCTATTAAACTCAGAAATTTAATAGCAAGAGGTAAAAACAGAGGCTTTTGATGTAGTCAGTAAAGTATTTTTGGAAAGGAACAGCCTATAGATATTTCATCTGATATGTACAAGCCTCTCAGACCTCTCATACCTGATAGTAGTTGCTAAGGAAGTAACATGATACAGACTAGCATTAAGCTCTAATTCTGGCATAAATCTGAGTTCACTGTGTTACAGCCACACACTCACAGTCCAGAAAAAAATAAAAAGAAGCTCCTTTAAAATTGCTAACCCTTTTCTATCAGATCACCTTCTAGTTCTCCATCATTGACTGGTTCAGCCTTAGTAAGGCAGACTTTATGTGGCAGTAAACAATCTGATGATGTCTTAAATGACAGTGTTCATACATCCATCAGTCTCCCTCTTCAGTGCTGACATTCTGAGCATGTCTGTCATCCTCCAAGGAATCCAAGTCTGTTAGCCTTATTGCATGTACTAATTTTCAGTAATACTTCACTATGTGGTACAGCTCTCTGATGGCAAAGCAGCAATAACCATCCACAGTAATGCCTTTTGATTAGTCTTTTGTTATGTGTTTATGACTGCTTCCTTTATCTGACAGAAAAGGATGGGTTTTTTTATTTAACATAGTTTAAATTAACTTATGGATCAATCATGTCACCAAAACCTGCCCACAAACAAATTGTTTTCATTGTAATATCATTCTTTTCTGCACAAAGAATTTTGTTAAGGGCAGTTAATCAAGCAAAAAAAAAAAAAAAAGTAAAATATTGACAGAATGGGAAGGCTACAATCCTTTATTTGTTCTTAAACAATCATGAAGAGGGCATAAAACAAAGCAAGGCTATTAATGCCTCTTACAATTATTTGGCAGGAAATTCTGTGAGCTCCTTAAAATATCGTCCTTGTGAATTATTTGTGGCATTTTTCAAAATGGTCCTTTTCTGTTCTCATTTTCTACACCTATCAGTTGATCTCTACAAGGAGAGGCAATTTTATTACTATACTCATCCAAGAAAAAGAAAAAAAAAATAGTGACAGACCTTCAGAGAAATAGAAAGCAGTAATAGTTTGTGTCAGTCCATTTGAGAGATGATAAATAAAAAGACAGTAAAACCAAGTTGGTAATGTTGCCCAACTAATACCTTACAGCAATCAGAATTTTATTCAGTATTAGTTAATGTAGCTTTCACATAGCTTCTGGGAGTTTTAGTGCACCCATTTCCTTTTCTGCTGTAGAAGATGAATCAGCAAAATGGCTCTTAAGCTACACTATCTGTATGGTGAGTTTTGGTGCAGCTTTACCTTTAACAATGAATTTAAGTTCTGAAATATATAACAATGGCTTTTGTGCTGATATATTTTTTTGCATAATAGTGATGGTGCGATAAGTCCAGAATATCTCTTTAGTCTGGAGAAGAAGGAGAAAGGATTTAATAAATGTCTATAATATCTGAGGGCTGGGTGTCAAGAAGGAAGGGACAGCCTCTGCTCACTTCTGCCCTGTGATAGCACAAGGGGCAATGGATACAAACTGCAGTATGGGAAGGTCCACCTCAACGTGAGGAAGAACTTTACTGTGAGGGTCACAGAGCACTGGAACAGACTCCCCAGAGGGATTGTGGGGTCTCCTTCTCTGGAGACTTTCAAGACCCATCTGGATGTGTTCCCGTGTGACCTGCACTAGATTCTATGCCCCTGCTCTGGCCAGGGGTTTGGACTCGAAGATCTCCAGAGGTCCTTTCCAACCCCTAACATCCTGTGATTCTGTGATCTTATTTTCTTCACTTTTCCCTCCCTTTTTTTCAATACCACTTTAAAATATTTACATCAGTCTTCTCAGAGATGTTACCAGCTTGGCTGATGGACTGACCTGTGATTCCTGCTGTAGGTCTATTGGAATCAGCTGGCACTGGCTCTGTCTTGCACAGGACAGCCCCAGGCCTCTTCTCACAGCAGCCACCTCTGTAGTCATCCATGATACAAGTCCCTAGTCACCTACAACTGAAACTTAATTCATCATAACATCAAGTTTATACCTAAAAAAAAAAATAATTTAGACCAAACTTATTCAAGAAGCTCTTTTATCTTTCTTATAGACACAGCATGCTGTTAAAAAATCCCAAAATGAAAATTGTAAGTGAAACATTTTGCTTTTTTCTGAAAAGAAATATTTCTTCTTTAAAAATTAAACCTAATTTTTTTTTTCCTTATGTATTCAACAGAAAAGGAGAGCAGAATACAAAACCTTATTTTATTCCCTTATACCTATGCAACATCCCATCACCTTCAATGGAACGATTGCAAGTATAATGAATAGAGAATAAATCCTATCATGAGCAATTTTAAAATATTGTTTTGAACTAATACACTCTGGAAAGAGAAAATCTTCCTGCCAGTCTTTCAAAAGTCCACAAACTGTAGTTATACCACTCCTTCTCTGTTTCAGTTACTTGCCATGCCTTTTTATCATGCTTAACTGACTGTAATATTCATAGGGAAAGCAGCAGCAGCTCCACTAGGTTGAAATGCACATCTCCAGGGCAGAAAGAACATTGACATTGCCAAGCAAAGCACTGCTTTCTTTGCCAGTTTGATGTGAGGTACAGTACGTGTCCTTAGGAGGTAGGAGGTGATGCTGACACTGAACTGTGCTAGGAAGCAGATGAGAACCACTATGTTTTCATTTTCAGTCAAAAGAGACATCACTTACTACCAATGAATGGAATAAAGACCCAGGTCTGCTCTGCCTCTTCAGCATGCAGACTGAGGCCTGGGCTAGTTGCAAACAAGGGTGCATTTAGTGCAGGTACCACAAATATGCAAGATAAGAAGTGACAGGTGTCCAGTCCCCAGCTTTCAGAAGAAGTCATGTCACCCCTCCAGCATCCTCAAGAGTCATGGAATTAATAATTAATATTTAACAAGAATAAAAAGTAATTAAACCACAGTAAAGGACCAGTTCAGGGTCTCCACTTTAACAGGCTTCAGAAAAGACACAAAGGCAATAACCCAAGAAGACTACTTGCTTTTGTTTCTAAAGCTGAAAAACCTCACGTACGTGGGAAGGGTGGAACAGTGTTTTAACAATAAACAAATTGTACACTCTGTGGTTTACAATTAACTGCATCATTTTTTGTTTTAAAAAAATCTAGCAGTGCAGTAAAAACATACACAAATAATCAAATGCATGTTTGCACTCAGATCAAAACTGCCTGAGTAAAACCAAACTTTTCTGGTTTGTTTTTTTTTTTTTTTTTTTTTTTTACGATGGCAATAAAATTTATCCAGAATGGCTAGAGTTACAAGCTGTTGAAGGGTTCTAGACTAGCTAATACATGTATGTTTCAAAGAAGAGAACATGATCTGAAGCAAATTTAGGGAGCCACTCAAGAATACTTATGCCAAGATGTCAGCATATTTATATGCATACAATGCTAGCAAGTTCTTCATTTCACAGTTTAACATCCTAGAAGTGAGTGGGATCTTTCATGTTCAGATTTATATTACCTAGAGTCCACTAGTGAAGTATCTTTCTTTTTACGACTGGAGAAATCTTTTGTAAACTGAGACTCTTACTCCTACTTGATTTGCAATGGAGAGCATCTGGCTTATATGTGAAATAATAATTATCTTCTTCTGACACATTTATGAGTTTTCCCTTCATTAATTTTTATCTGGGAAATATTCACTGCTATGGTAGGGTAGTTTTAGAACAAACACCTGGTTTTTACAACTCTTATCAGAAATTTGCAAGGTTTCAGACAGGGAACAGCTTAAACTTAATGAAGTGAAAAGCTTAACCCTTTGGGCCTTTTTTTGAAGTGTCTCAGTGATACCCTTTCCAGTAGCTTTGAAGGGTAACCTTTTTTCTTTACTCTGTATATGTTGTTCTCCCTCAGTGACTCATAGCTCACAAAGTGCTGTTACTTTCTGCAAATCAGAAATAGCAGAAAGTGAGGTACAGAAGTCATTGAAAGACCTGAAATATCCAAAACTTTTGCCATGATTCAAAATTCATTCCTAACTCATTGTATTTCTAAGTACAAACAGAAAATTAGATTACTGTCTCTGCTGCCTCTCTTAAGTGAGTAAAAAGTACTGCGCGGAAAACGCAAAACAATTATTCTGTGTGCAGAACATATTTTGACAAAATTATTTATGTGCTCATAAAATATTCAAAACACCAGACAAATTTCTTTTGAAAGTTTAGGAGGAACAATCTGAAACAGCTTAGATAAAGGTTTTTTTTTTTTCACTTCAACCTCCTTGTAAAATACAGTGAGACTGCAGTCTCTCCTTGACCAATAAAACTACAGAACATATTAAATTGATATGAGGTCTGATGCACACAGCATAACACAGCCAAATCCTGATAGCATTCAGCATACAACTTATGACCCATGCTTATTACAGACATAAATACAAATCTTAATTTATGAAAAAAAAATCTATTCAGAAAAGACTTTTGGTTTTGTTCTTTGTTTTGTTTTGTTTTTAGGTCAACCATTGTCAGAATTAATGTATAAACCAGAAGAAATCTTGGTCTTTGAGGAAGGACTGAAAACTCAGTTTACCTGTCTTAGTGACAAAACTTAGGCTTTTATCATCTCTGAGTCATGCTGCAGAGATCCCTTTGATAGCTGGGAGAGATTTTGTGTATTCAGTTTTGATCAATACAATCTATTGTTTTTTTTCTTCAAGTTATGTTTGGTTAATATTACTTAATGTACATAGCTGAAAGTTTTACTTTGACATTTTCAAATTAAAAGTTTCTGATACTGATGTCAGAATATTTCTTTCCAAAGTGTGACCAAGAAAGTCTCAGCTAAAAATAATGGCTGTTTTAGCACACATGTACACTGCTAATGAATTTACCTTGCACAAGGAACTGCAGCTCTGGCATTTACTAACCTTTCTGTACTTAGTTTTAATATTACTCCAACATTTACATTTTTAGAACACAATTTTCTATACTTCATATGATCAAAACCCCACAACAAACACACCTCATGCACTACCAGCACAATAAAAATCCCAATCTAGTCAGGTAGAATTCATGCCATCCCATCCAAAGGCGCTCTGTTGTGATGCTGAGGAGCAAGGTTTAGCACCACAAGACAGCACCTTGCTTTTTACAGAGCAATGTATGTAACACAGCAGGTCACAATCAAACACACAAACACCAGGTCTTTATATGATACTTTGTTTAAGGAGGGATGAGAGGAGGATGCAAACAAAGTAAATATGTTGGAGCTACCAATATTTACTAAGGACTAAAGTAGCAGGGAGGGGAATAAAACCTAGGAATTGCAGACTCCAAGTGATAATTTCAAAGGTTTTTTTTCAGCCCAGGTGTCTTTGTAAGCTCTGCTAAATTTTTACAAACCACCAAGAACATTCAGACCACAAGCAACACATTCTTACGCTTCTGTTGTCATTGTGTCATTACTGAGACAGAAGGAAGCTTTACAAATAAAAGTCTCTCAAAGATAATTAGGGATGTGGGATGTCAAAACAACTGCCTTTTGTTCTTCTTTGAAGTAGTAGACAATTTAGGAACTTCTGTGTGTGTTAAACATTGCACTCGTGACAACACAATAACCTTTTTTCATTGATGTATTGAATCTGCATCATCTTAGTCAATAGGAACTGAACAATAGGTCCCCATTTCCATTTTAGTTACCACATTTGAAAACTTCAGAGGTTTTCCTGTTGCAGCTTTGTAGGAATGATGGATAACAAAAGCCTGAAGTGGTTTGTATCAAATGCTTTCTTACCATCCCCTCAACACAGGTCAGCACAGTGACACTCAGCTGCACATAAATGAAGCCACATATCAACAGAAATAAAAACACGTTCCAGAGCACAATAACCAAAATTACAAGCTTTGTTTTAAATGGATTCACTCAATTTAGTTTATAAAATGCCTTTTGTTTTTGATTAGTCTGGTTTTGTCTCTTTTTTCCTTTTCATTTTTGTTGTGATTCACTACTCAACAGTTTAGAAACAAAGTCCTTTGTTCACACAGCATCTGAAAAGCGCGATTTTGCGAAAGCGCTGTGTTGACCCAACTGTGTCTATTCAGGTCAGTATGAGCCTTACCTCTGATTCTGGTGAAGGAATTTTTTATACGCATTTTTTGATTTTATTTCTAATTGAAGTTCTTTCTTTCCAAAAAGACAAAAGGTTTTTGTGTTGGAAACAAGGCTAAGAATGAATTAAACCATGCCTGGGCACTGGCAAAAGTAAAGAATTAGCAGCTATGACTTGTGGTAATGCACATTCTTTGTGCCAAGAAATATCATTACAAATAGTAAAATATTCTCTGATGAATATTACACTGACTTTTTGACCTGATTTCTCTACCTTCTGTTGCCAGGAGCTCTGCAGGTCATTAGCAAGTCTTCTGTGTCTACTTTCAAAGCCATCTTTTGTCTTTGCCATATAAAGAGTAACTTGTTGAAACCACTATTCCCTTTGTACAGCAATCAAGTGACCAACACAGTGCAAATCCAGTTTCACTTTGTCGCTTGTAGACACCACTGTAACAAAAATAAATAATATTAGGTGGTGAAAAATGTAGATGTGTTCCAAAGCTCATCAGAGGAAGTAATGGGAAAAAATGTAGTTGAAAAATTTTAACACTTCTATTGTTATTAATTTCCTTACTGATTTCAATGGAAAAAAAAATCTTAGTAATGTGTTTTAAAGCTGATGAGGAAAACACCATGTGAATGATTTTCTGAAAGAAAATGTAGTTTTCTTGAAATTTTATCTAAGATTTCATTCTGAGGATAAAATTACTTTCCATCTGAAAATGACATTAAATATTACATTTTCAATAAGCTCAACCTATAATTGGAATATTTTTCATTGCTGAAATGAAAATTTAAATGGCTTCAAAACCTGAAAATTATATCACCCAAACACATTGCTTTACAAGGATTAGGCTTTGGCTATGTGTAGACTCCTTGCCTTGAAGATTGACAAGTCCCAGAGCACACTGGGATATACACAATTAAAAGAAAGAAAGGTAGTTGCTTGCCTTATAACAATTTTCTTAACCTGTTTTGTGCGTATCGTTGCCTAGAGTTAAGAAAACTTAGATTCAATTCTCTCTTCAGTCTGATTTGGAGAAAGCTGGCATGGAAAATTCTGATGGAGATGAGGCTGAGTACAAACTTGTCTTGCATCTCACAAGTTCTTATTAAAGGTCTCTTCCGTTGTGCTTCCATTATCAGTGTGATTTTGCTTTAAGAAAATTCTGTTTCCTCACTTCGTTAAAGAGGTGATTTTGTTCTAAAGGAGACTAAAACTTTTTTTGTGTGTGTAACTTAGAATTTGCTTTGCAGTAGCACTATCATATTCCTACCCATATTGATCATAATACCTTTTGAGTTAAGAAAACTGTAACATTAGGAAATCCCTTAGCAATATTTACAAATAGGATAAAACTCCAGTTATATAAATCTTGCATGTTCAATACTAATTTCAGCTGCAAATATTTAAAGCTCTTTTCACTGCTTTGATTATACTTCTTAGATTTATTCTAATCAGAGTTATTGCATTATAACTCTTTATACTTACTTCAAACTCCAAAGTAATTTTATATCCTTTAAATTCCTTGAGAATTTCCTCATCCCTTCTGAATGGAAAATATACCATTAGCAAAGAAAGCTATTTCATGATGTCCATTGGGTGTAGAGTTACTAAAAATATTTTGAGATACAGCTTAAAAAGTATATTAGATCAACAAAAATGTTAGCCATGTGAATGATGAGGAATGAGGCTGAAGAACTAGGGCATAGAAATAGAATATTGCATTGATATTGATATAAGTTAGTTTTTTGGGTTATTTTTTGTTTGTTTTTATGAGAACAACATGAGGGTGATAAGAATGAGTTTAAAGAAATAGAAATTTTCATCATCAGATGAAATAACATTCAAAATGTTTAGTATACTCAAGCATGGGCAAAAAATGATGACAATGTTAGGTTTCTGAAACAACTGTCACATGAAATCAAAGACTCAGAAACACGGTTTTTAATAGTCAGGTCAACAACAGTTTTATATGAAAATATAGTACCTAGATTTAAAAAACAGAGTATGAGCCATCTCTCTACCATACAAAATATTGAAATGCATTGTACAGCAAAGGTTAGAATAGAATTAAGACAAATGCCAAAATAAGATAAAATGTAATGCTAATTTACTAGAGAGAGAGAGATCATGACACACTGACTTGGTAGTTTTATCTGATCAAATTACTAACTTTCTATAGAGAGAAAATACATGATGGCCACGCATAATTTGGGTCTATCATTTGATACTGGCCATATGGGAAACAATTAGGAAGGCAGAAATGCTGATTAATAAGAAAATAATAAGCTGAACAAGCAATCAGCTAAACGAAGAAGAGCTGTGGGGCTAAAAGAAAGTATTAATTAAACTGTTAAAGTTATTAATGATAGATGGTTTGGACATGTTATCAGTACAGGAGAATGAAATACAGGAAAACCTGAGTAACCTTCATGAACCGAGTAATTGGAGCAAGTTTTAAATTTACCTTCTATATAATTCTGCTGCTCTGAGTGCTTAAAGATAGTTAGTGCCAAGCAAATAAGTGTCACATGTCATGTCTAGATTCCACCAAGATTCTCAGAGTAACTACTGCCCTAACTGTTTTTTTCTGTATTTCCAAATACAGGATGTACAAGATGAGGCCTCATGAAGTAGTGAAGGGTTTATCTTTCCCCTTCTACTGCATATTCAGTAGCTAAAACAATTAAAGATATAGGAATAAGCAGGGCTGTTGAAGGAAATTTGAATTTGAATTCTTTATCTCCTATGTAAGTATCCTTCATACTCAGTTTATTTTAGGGTATCACCATTGATCTCTCTTAAATATTTATGCCACAGACATTATGACAAAACCTTTAGTCCACTCCACTACTATGTCCTGTCTCTTTCTCTAGTTTTATACTGAATGTGTATTTTGTATTAAAATATTTTAATTTAAATAGAAATTGGAGAGAAGTTATTAGTACTTAGGATTGCTCTTTCCTAGCTAAATAACTTGAACAATAGACTATAAAGTCATGTTTAGTCTTAGAATCATAGAACTATTTGATCTGGAAGGGATGTCTGGAGGTCATGTAGTCTGTTCCTTCCACTTGAAATCCCATCCCTAATCCCATTCACATTGGACCCAGATATAGCATGTTTCACAGGGCCATTTCCAGTTGAGTGCTGGTGAAAAAATAAAAGGTTTTCTTCACAAAACCACCTTGCACTCATTCTTGGATCCAGTCTACTTTTTACATTTCTTTCTTTTTGCTGGGTAATTTCAACTACAAGTAGAAAGTGTTATGTCCCAGTATGCTCTGCTGCTCTCTGGAAAAAACACCATCCAGAGCACTTGAGTTCTGAATAATTATGTTTAATACTAGATTATTCCATAGAAATAGTTGATACATGTCCCTCAAAAAAAAAAAAAAAAAAAAAAAAAAAAAAAAAACTTTTTAGAAGCATATAAACATATGCTTTTGAACTTTTTTTTTTTTTTAAAGCATCTGATTTTCAGAAAAGTTCAAGAATGTTGATACAGACAAGATCAGGTTTGCATACATGCAGTCTTATTGGAGTGGTTGCAATTAATAACAGAATCCTATTCTCCTTATTTGTTTCTTTTAGGCAATTACAAACCAAGATGATGTGAGCTGGCCCTTTCCACAGTGCATCCCCATCTGGAGATTCCAAAATTGCCCCACATTGTGTTATTATTGCTTGTATCCCAGATCCCTTTCTGATATATCTTACCTATTACTGTTCTGAATCTAGATGAAAATAGTTTTGGATCTCTAGCCTTAGAGTGACTTAGGCTCATCCTGAACTGATATAAACTCACTACTAGTGGACAAGACACATGCCAGGCATATAAGGCTTTCAAAACAAACAAATCAAGCATCTCAAGCCAGTCAAGTGTTTTTTTTCTCTATCTATTGAAAGAATTATACAGATACTATGAGGAAGTACCAAACTTTGTGTCTTTACAGAAATCCTGACAAATTAATCTGTCCCTGTACAAACCCAATTAAATATTTTTGGAGTGGGATAAGAGACTACATTCCCAAGGCTTAGAGTGACAATGTCTTCTCTAAGCTTAGTGGGAGGGAGGAAAGAAATCTGAAAGTGGGATATTTATCTCTGAAATTACTTTCTTGTAGTCATGTTGTGATATCCACCCCCTATATGGAAGAAAACTAGTCATAAGAAAAATCAAAGGAAGAAGATGGGCATGTTCTATAATGTACTAGTAAGAACTGATTCAAATGAACAGCTTCAACTGATTATTTTCCTTAATTTTATTAGATATTTCTAAGGTTCATATTTAAAGAGATAAATTGTTTTGAGAACAATTCAGGTAATTTGATAGTTTTTAGATTTTTCAGGGTGCACTATTATTAAGGTGCTGGAAGCTATGTAATCAGCTGTAATGGAAACAAAGTTTTAGTTAAAATCCTCATTACTCCATTGCATAATTAACTCGGATTTTTTTAGCAGTAGAAATCCAACACTTATTTCACCATAAAACCCTATAATATATATCCTTTTGAATGATTCTGCTTACACCAGTGTATTCAGTTTAAATTTCATCACTGATTCTTCTTTCATTTTCATGTTTCTTCCTTATATCATGTGGGTAAGCTACAAAGGAAGATCAGTTTGACAAAGAAACTTGTTTTATTCACTTGACTTTTGGCAAACTACTTTGCTCTCAGTTGTGTTCTTAGATAAATATGGAAAGCACTGCACACTAATGGCATTCTGTGTTCTTTTCCAGAAGAATCATAGACAGTCACTTCTTTTCCTGGCTGTGAACACAACATATTTTGAATATTAAAATACAGTCTGATGACCATAGCCTGTCTAGAACCTTACTCACTGTCCCTTTCAATTTCTAAAAAGTCCCTGTAAAGAGAGTTTTACAATTTGTGCATACAGCCTGTAAAGTCCTCCTCCCCTGAAAATGCTTGAATGGGGTTGATGGTGATGATTATCTGTTACAATACATAACAACAGCATCACTCAGAGCAATTTTTGTAAGGAATGTGCTTATTTTACAAATGGAGCCATGCTTGCTGTGTTAAGACAGTCAAATGGTGAAAATCCCCTACTGAGGAGTGCCCCTAAGCCAGAAGGTCTCCAGGATATTTGATGAGTGATCTCCTGTTGCTTTATTTGGCTCTTGCTGGCACCCATTTCACTGCTGACTGGATAAATGCCATTTAACAATAAAATATCCTTGCCTGGAGGATTTGACACAGATGGTTCTGGTCAGATTGGTCCATTAAGGGTAAGGAAGCAAGCCCATGACCTTTTTTACTGATAATGGTATTACTGTATGTCATACTTTTCACAGAACAGCTGCTCACTGATTGAGTTTGCATTGTACTTCTGTTTAAATTTTATTCTTTTGGTTTTTTTTTTTTACCTGAAACTCCATGACACCATAGATAAATACAAACTGAAATATCTATGTACTCAAGCCAAAGACAAAACATTATTCTTCAGTGCACAATTAAAAAGGCAAACAAATAAACAAACAAAACAAAAAAAATCAAAACTTTTTTTTTTTTGACAAATACCACTTTTAATTAGCACTTGATTAATCAGTATGAATATTATTATATCCAATCCTTACAAATAATTTTTGATGTTTAGACATGATTACTAATCTTATCAGACTGTTAAAAAAGTTTTTCAGTGACAATTAATAAATTGCCACGCAATGAGATGATAAAACATGATACACCAAGGCAGTTCTCCTTCACAGTGGTATAAACCAAAAACTACTCCACTGAAGTAAATAATCTGAATCAGTGAGAGGAGAATGCCTGATTGGAACAAGCTGCCCAAAGAAACCGTAGAGAGTCACTGTCTCTGATGGTATTAAAAAAAACTTGTAGACACAGAACTTTGGGGCATAGAGTTCCATCATCATGGTAGTGTTGGTTTGACAATAGAACTTTGTGATCTTAGAGGTCTTTTCCAATTAAAATGATTCTATGGTTCTATAACTATGCTGTCATAGACCTTATTTATGTAGTAATGTGGTGAACGGTTCAAT
Source organism: Indicator indicator (assembly GCF_027791375.1). NCBI lineage: Eukaryota > Metazoa > Chordata > Aves > Piciformes > Indicatoridae > Indicator > Indicator indicator. The sequence continues at coordinate 20,358,526 of NC_072020.1, read as the reverse complement.
TCAGAAAGTTTCAGGAAGTAGTTGTTATGATCATATTTATAATTTCATTTTTTATTCTTCTAATCATCTTTTTTTGCATTATTTGGGTCATATTTCAAAAGCAGTTTCTATCATCATCTATAAGTAAAACAAAAAAGCATCTAAAGGGATGAGATTTTAACATCAGGTAAGACAATAAATGTTATTAAGGCCTCTTTCATAATGAAATCATCTCTTTAATTTATTGAATCTTAATGTTGCAGAATATCGTAATTTGTTGCCATGGGGTTTTTAATGCTACATCCCTTTATTTGGCAACCAGAAACATATGAAATTAACCCATATATAGGCAAGTGCTTGATTATACAATAAGGATCCTCTGTCTCTTGGCCAAACATAATGAATTGGCTCTTAGGAATGTAGTACATAGGTCAGGAAAATGTTACCCTTGTAGTCAGTTCTAAGCAATTAGCTCACAGAACACCATACTGGAGCATGGCCATAGCAAAGTATAACTGGAGTGTGGCCATAGCAAAGTATGACCATGCAGATTTACCTGGAAAGCAAGGCAAAATCTAACCTCTGTATATCAGAATCTAGTTTAAAGACATTTCAAAAGTGTGTGTATGTAGCTCACTAAAAAGGCAGAGTTTTTCAAATTGCTCATTATGAAATGTTTACTCAGCTCTGATGATTAGTCCTTGGTTGGCAGAATTTAATCTTCAAGAATACTAGAAACCTTTTTATGAAGAAGCAGTGCAAATAACTGCAATGTAAGTTGCCTCACTTTAATGTCTGTACATTCTCAGGTCTAAATTGTTACTATAAAGTTGTTTTGAATTAAAACTTGGGAGTTTAAATTGAAAACTGTCTTGTATGTTGTAATCAGTTTTTGAAAAATGTAATTGTAGCACAGGATTCCATTTAAATAGTTATTTCCCATGGCATAATTACCAGTCAAGAAGAATAGAGTGGCTAAACTACAGTGAGATTGAATTTACAGATGCTAATACAACTGTACTTCAGAGTACACCATTGGCTGAAAGGCAGATGTGGGATCTCCCAAGCTTACAAGCTTTACATCCCAAAGCCTCCAGCAGATTGCTTCCTGCATAACCACACATTTCAAAGAGCTCAGAGATTTGACTTTAAAACAGAAAGAAGTATCCCTTGGAGAAGGCACCATGTGATATTAAAAAAAACATCAGCAGTAAAACTGGGATATAAGAACCAACATCTGGTGATAGAAAAACATTCCTAACTTTCTTTCTACCCAAACACTCCCCATGTGGAAGGTGTGTTGGTCTCCTAGTAGTCAATGGCCTCTGACAAACTTCCAAATACAGAGAGAGGCAACTGGCGATACAGAGATAATCAAACATTTGTAGATGTGATGAGAGATATGTGGAGATATCTACCTATCTCTGAATATCTCTGCATCCTCAGAGTATCCACTAATAATAGCAGGTTTTCATGCTGTTTCAACAGTTCATTATAATGTAACAGCCTTATTGTTCCCTTCACATAAAATCACATGGGTCATTTAAGATGATGCAGGGAACTCTGTCTGTGTTGTGTTACACAGCTCTCCAGTCTATTGGCCATGATCAGAGTAGCTTCAAGAGCTATCAGACAGATGTTCTTTCACCTGCAATTACCTTTTGCTTATAAAGAAACATATACACCTCCCTAAAAAAAAAAATAAATTAGTTTTTGTAAGCTTAAGAGAGAGTGCCTGTCAGATAAAGGCACTGCAGCTGCTGAGTATGTTTTTATATATTAAAGCATTTTAAGATGGTGGGTGTATTTGAAGTAAATGATTTAACTACATTCAGCTGTCCTGTAAGTTGTTTGTAATTACTGATTTTGCTTTTCAGATGTGCATAATAAAGTTCTCAATGTAGCTCTTTCAAATGCAGCAGCAATGCTGACTCTTCAGTACTGGATAGTTCAATCACACAGGATATCTTCATATTCAAGTGAGGCAAAAAATAAAAAAGAAAGATAGAGGCAGCACCAGGTAATGCCTAGTACTACTATTGGCTCAAATTCATTTGCTTTGCAATGATAGCTAAAAAAAAAAAAAAAAGAAGGATATTTTTAATCATATCTCTGTCAGCAGACACAGCTGAAATATTTTGTTTCCTTTGTGTGTTGATAAATTTCCCCACATAGTCTAGAACAAATGTTTCTTTCTAGTAAAAAATTATATCAAAATCTTGTCCCAAACAAGCAAGATGCTCATGATGCATAAAAACAAAGCAAATTTTAAAAGCATCTGAAACTGATTTGACACATGCTCTGACCTCTAGTAATCAGCTATTTGTAGCACAGCTTATCACACAGACATTCAAGCACTTTTTTTTTTTTTTATTATTTTCCCCAATAAGATAATTGTTTTTTCTTGGTTTCACGTAGAATCAAAACATATGCATTCATATCAAACATAGGTCACAAAGATGATTGGTGGTCTGGAACACCTCTCCTACCAGGACAGGCTGAGGGAGCTGGGGTTGTTCAGCCTAGAGAAGAGAAGGCTTCAGGGAGACCTAATAGTGGCCTGCCAGTACCCAAAGTGGGCTACAATAAGGCTGCAGAGGGACAGTTTACAAAGGTCTGGAGAGATAGGACAAGAAGCAATGGTTTGAAATTAATGCAGAGTAGATTTATATTGGATGTTAGGAACAGGTTCTTTAGCACGAGGACAATGTTACACTGGAACAAGTTGTCCAGGGAGGAAGTTGAGGCACCATCCCTGGAGATATTTATTGTCAGGCTCAACAAGGCACTGAGCAACCTAATCTAGTTGGGGATGTTCCTGCTGACTGCAGGGGGGTTAGAATAGATGACCTTTGGAGGTCCTTTCCAACCCAAACCATTTTATGACACATGATTCTGGGTGTCCAGATATTGGATTTGTGGAGCTCTCTAGTTATAATTAGTAGCTAAAGCATCATTTAATAAGTATAAGCAGATATGCTAACAGAAAACAAACTGAGATTGTGCCAATATGTTCATCCTGAAATACAAACATTGAAGACAGTTTTATGAAGTATCAAAAACATTTATAAACCAAACAATTGGAAGAGTGCAACTGAGGCTTGCATAAGAAATCACAACATTTCAGCTCAAGCTGAGAAAAGATCATCAAGAAGAGTTCATCTGAACAGTTTGTTTAGCTCTGAAGAATTACCCAAAACTTGTTAGGACAGATCACTGTGTCATTTATGCCTACCTCTGTTCAAGGACTGGTTTATGAAGCATTACGAAGGATCAGCTGAAGTGTCATAGCTCCACATAAGCACTTGATGTGGGGTGAGCTACATCAAGGTATTTAGAATAAGTTTAAACTTAGCAAAATTATTTTGAATGTGCCAAATCTGAACCTGTTAGTGGTTAACACTGTAACTTGATTGGAATCATCGAATGCATTGGGTTGAAAGAGACCTTTAAAGATCATCTAGTCCAACTCCCCCTGCAGTAAGCAGTGACATCGCCAGCTAGATCAGCTTGCTCAGAGCCCCATCAAGCCTGACCTTGAATATCTCCAGGGTTGGGGCCTCTGTTGCCTCCCCAGGCATCCTGTTCCAGTGTTCCACCACCTTGAGTCCTCAGTTTGGTTGTTCCTGTGTATTGCAATACTAATGTTTTTTTTTTAAGTCTGTCCCTTGCCTTTTCCTATTCAGCTTTATTTAGAGGAGAGAAGGAAATACTGAAAATGAAGGCTAATGCACACGAATCATTTCTAAAATAACAAGGAACAGTAGCTATTTAAAACAAATGAACATGTAACAAGCTTGCAGAACTGTAACAGCAGGATACAGGAGAAAAAAATGTAAAAATAGCCACTTCAAAAAATTGTTTATTAAAGCCCTCATCTCCACAGCAGGAAATAATAAGAAAAATACTGAAACAGCCACCTTAAAATTATTTATTAAAAAACACATCACCAGAGAAGCACAAAAAAGAAACCAGTTCACCAAACATCTTAATATAAATTTATTCAACTATGTCCCAGCAGGAAGCACTATAAAAAGTAAAATTTCCACTGTGTGAAAATAAATAAATAAAAATATTTTCAAATAATGGAAAATAAAGAAGTCCTTTTAAAATAATTTTATATAGCTGGTATTGCATTAGTGAAGTATAAAGAGAGCTCTGTTCACCAAAGGCTTCATTCTTCACAATGGCACATGCCCTGGTCCTATTCAACAAGCATGTCTGACACTCATTTAAATAGTAACAAGTGATAGGTCCCTGCTACCTTGAGTTTAAATTTTGTTTTAAGCTCACCACCTTTCCTATCTCATCTCTTTAAATTATATCTTAAATTACATTCTTTCTAGCATTCCTGTTATCCACAGGATGATGGAGCTGTTCTAGAAGTTTATTTCTCCATCCCAGTCAGGATTTTCACTTGGAACTCATCACCTTGAGCAGTATGTTTCAGTTGTATGAGGGTGGTACCCAAAGTTGTGTAGGAACATGGCACCTTTAAAGACTGCCATGTTTTTGACTGCCCAGTGGCCAAGTAGGGGCACCCCAGGGCATTGGGTCACTCCACTGTCCTCAGTGAGGTTGATTCTGATACACAGCAGTGGAAGTGACAACAGAGTCAGTCTTTTCATTATCAACTTAGCTTAGACTGTGTAAGCTTGGGTATATGTGTTGGACCCACAACTCATGGTTTAGTTGTACAAATAAACAACAATCAGCTACTTTTGCCACATTAGGATTGAACACTTGTGACCTTTGTTCCAGGCCATTGCTTTGTATGCAAGTAGAATGAACCTCATGCTTACAAATAATCAAGCTTGCAGTCTCTCATCAGGATGTCAGCCGACTGACATGAGCTAGCTTTGTCAACCTGGAGAACTCCTTTACTATGTAGATTGCTCGAAGCTTTCCCTGTGTTTAGGAGCAGGCTCTGGGCAGCCAAGGATACAGTGATTCTGCTGCGTTCCTGTAGGCCTAGATTGTTTACCTGCTTTATGCACGGCAAGCCCTGGAAAGCCACCATGCCCACTGGTTCTGTACAGAGAGAAGAGGCAGACTCCATCACTTCTTCCAGTAGTACTTGTTTCAGTTCCAATATGTCAGCCTTTATGTGCTAGCAAGAACAGGAAAGCCTTACTCATATGTTTTTATTCTAGGTGTACCTACCTTTCCCTTCTGGGGCCAGGAGCAGTCAGGCCCTGGGCTCTCATTCTTGATGTGGCTCAGACAATTTAGACTACACTGATAAAACACTCTGAGCTGTTTGTGTGCAGAATAGAAGACTGTGGAAAAAAATGACATGAAATATGTTTATGATCTTAGCAATAATGACGAGCCTTCTAAGGAGCATTACTGTAAAATCAGGGAAGACAAACTTACACTATACACTGTAAATTCCTCTGTGAATGTAAATAGATATATGTGTGTACATATCATCATAATTAAATCATTTTGATTGGAAAACACCTTTAAGGTCATCAAGTCCAAGTGTCAGTTCAACACCACCATGCCCACTAAACTATGTCCCAAAGTTCCACATCTACATTTTTTTTTAACACCTACAGGGACAGTGACTCCACCACCTCCCTGGGCAGCCTGTCCCATGCCTGACCACCCTTTCAGTAAAGAAATTTTACTAATATCCAATCTAAATCTCCCCTGGTACAATATGAGGCCATTTGCTCTAGTTCTATCACTTGATACTAGGGAGAAGAGGCCAACCCCCACCTCATTCCAACCTCCTTTCAGGTAGTTGTAGAGAGCAATGAGATGAATCTCAGATGAAACTTACTGTGTGACAATGTGGCTATTGTAATACATATATCCACAAAATTGAAGCATTTCACTACTTTAGAGAAAGCTAAAATAAATATTATGAAGCTCTTAGGGATTGATACTGCATACAAAACACATTGAAAGTTCCTAGATAGATGAAAAAAAAAGACTTCAGGATCAGGCCCAATACTTATTTATTTCTTCCTCCTGCTGTATAATTCAAAAGCTAGAATGGTGAGGTAAAAATTGTGTATAACATAGAACCTATCAAGATCCAGCTGTTCACTTTGTCAAAACAAGAAAATGGTGTGATTGAGATACGGGAAATCAGGTTTAGTTTTATTGCTTCATGATTTCAGAAAAGCACAGCCCCAGATATAAAGTTCATCTGCACTAAAGTTGGTGTTGATGCTTCAGCAAATGGCTTGTGTGAGTGGCAGTGATGATTACAGCTAAGGAAATAATTCCTAGCAAATTATTTATTCGACAAATTTCACCATTTCTTCTACCCAGGATTTGTCTGTGATCAGATGATGATTCTTCCAGTTAGTCTTCATTCAGAATTGTTAAGAGATGTCATCGCTGGGTGCATCTTGAACTGAAAGACACTCACAAACAGCTATTCAGACTCTACACCTGGCCTCAAGCCTGTGTTTGTTTCCAAGAGCTTGTCAGGTAGCAGATGTCTCAAGAGAGTCTTTTCTCAATGGCTTCTCATTAACCTTTGTAGAACATCTTGGAGAAAATGTATGTGACCTCTTTTCAGCTGCCTTGATGAAAATGAAGTTCTTTATACTGTAAAAAACCCAGAGGTTTAACAAAAGATATGGGGAGAAAGATGAAAATCTTTAACAATGTGATTTTCTTGACCAATTTCTACTCAAAATCGTGTCACTTTGAAGCAATGGAGAAAGCAAACAACAGAGCTGATAGCTCCTCCTTAGAAGTACTGTTCAGTAATTTCTCCCTGGTATTTCCTAATGCACATGAATTTTGGGAACTTGGAATCTTGAGAGGATCAGAATCATGTCAAGAAAGAAGAAATCTTTAAGATATAAATTATCTTTAAAGTCATCCTTTCCCCTTTCTTCTTGACCAACATGCTGTGCACACAGCCGTCAATAAATAGCAATTCCAAGTTCATGGGCATTAGCTATAATTGAAAACTTTATTTTGCAGTTTCTATTTTCAAATAATTTATACCTACATAAAATGTCAACAAGTGTCACTTTGGGATGTGGTTTAATGGTCATAGTGGATTTGATCATAGACTCATAGAATCAGAGAGGGTTGGAAGGGACCACAAGGATCATCTAGTTCCAACCCCCCTGCCATGGGCAGGGACACCTCACACTAGATCAGGCTGGCCAGAGCCTCATCCAGCCTGGCCTTAAACACCTCCAGTGACGGGGCCTCAACCACCTCCCTGGACAACCCATTCCAGGCTCTCACCACTCTCATGGGGAAGAACTTCCTCCTCAAGTCCAGCCTGAATCTCCCCAATTCCAGCTTTATTTCATTCCCCCTAGTCCTATCACTACCTGATATCCTAATGATCCTGATGATCTTAGAGGTCCTTTCCAACTGAAACAATTCTATGATTCTATGACTTTATGACCTAAAATATTAGCCATGGATCTTTTTTCTTGTAGGTTTGTGTTACCCATATCCATGACAAAGATACGAAAGATAGGTGGAATGAGCCAGAAAAGGCATTCCTCTTTTTTCAGCAACTCCCTCCACACTAATCTAATATAGCTGCGTATTGTACTATTGCAAGAGATAGCTAGCTGGTTAGTAAAGGAAAAATCTTGTGAGATTTGATCTGTAAAAAACAGTAGGATCTGAGACCACAACACAAAGAAAATTTCATAGTGTTTCAGGTATTCAAAACTTTGTTCACAATGCTTCATATCTCACTAAGATACACTTACCAAATACTGTTTTTACTGTAGTGATTTTGGAAAAGGCAAATATAATGCCTCACAATAGGTTCCTTATTCTTTTTGGAGTTTCTAATAACAACATTGAGAGGATGTTATTGTTCTCCTTACACGTGAAAATTCTTTTTTGCTTGTGTTAAAAATAATTCTAAGGCGTTTAATAAAAATCCTGTATAAAGAAGTCCTTATATTAATATATGTATCTTACGCCATTTCAGTTCTATCTTTAATTTCGTATAAGCTATTTGGAGTTGATTAACTAGCATATAATCTCTGCCAGCCACATACATGAAAAGTTGGTGATGTATTTTTAATCATCTATATTCAGAGCTGGAAATTAATTTTACTTTGCTTTATTTTTTTTTTTTAAACTTCTCCTGATTAAAACTTAAGCAGTCAAACATCTCAGGCATTTAACTTCAATGTTGTGTCCTCCTCTATCAGAACCAAATTGGGCATTTTCCTATACACAATAGAGGAAAAAAAGCAATTACTATCAATCAGTGACTAAGCAACAGATTGGAGTATTTAGAAAGACTCATTCATACACAGATTTGCAGCAGTGTTCAGCTCTTCTGATTAGATTCCATAGATTTTAAATTGTAGCTAATTAGGCTGTCATAGGTTCATTAATGGCTCTACTGATTCAGCACTCCCTCACCTGCATGCATATTAAAGCTCATTAGCTCCCTTGTCTAAAATACCACCTGCATTAATTGCTGCTGATGCACTAGGACTCTTCAGAAGGCTCTTCTGACAACTAGTCTACCTGCTTGTAATACCCATTGCCCCCAGAGCTCTTCAGGAGAGCTAGCACATAAAGTTCATAGTGTTTCACACATTGTAATGCTGCAGCTGTTATGAGGGCAGTCAAGCCTGTTTTCTGCTTAACAGCAGGCAATAAATAATTAGCAAGGCCTATACTGTAATGCTTACCACAGGACCCGTTTATTTGCTCTGGAGTCTCACTACTGTAAGCTACCTAACAATATCATGTACTAACAAAGTGCTAAGGGAGATGCAAAGACATAAATAAAATTATGACCAAGAAGAATAGCTGACCTCAAGTTAGAAGAGGGCTGATGTTCTGTGACCACACAGTATCATGGTACATTAGAGGTTGGAAAGGACCTCCAGAGATCATCCAGTCCAACCCCCCTGCCAAAGAAGGATCACCTAGGGTAGTCCACAAAGGAATGCATCCAGATGTGTTTTGAATGTGTCCAGAGAAAGACACTCCACAACTTCTCTGGGCAGCCTGCTCCAGTGCTCCATCACCCTCACTGTAAAGAAGTCTCTCCTCATGTTGAGGTGAAATCCTCTATGTTCAAGCTTGTACTTGTTTCTTGTCTTATTATTGTGCATCACCGAAAAGAGATTAGCCCCCTTCACTTGACATACACCCCTCAGATATTTTTACACATTGATCGGATCCCCTCTCAGTCTTATCTTCTCAAGACTAAACAGCCCCAAGTGTCTCAGTCTCTCTTCACAGGAGAGGTGCTCAAGTTCCCTAATCATCCTAATGGCTCTCCATTGGATTCTCTCCAGCAGTTCTCTCTCTTTTGAACTGGGGAGCCCAAAACTGGACACAGTATTCCAGGTGTGGTATCAGCAGGGCAGAGTAGAGGGGGAGAAGAACCTCCCTAGACCTGCTGGACACACTTTTCTTGATGAACCCCAGGATCCCATTGGCTCTCTTGGCCACAAGAGCACATTGCTATCCTGTGGCAAACTTGCTGTCTACCAGCACTCCAAGGTCTTTCTCTGTGGAGCTGCTTTCCAGCAGGGCAGCCCCTAATCTGTACTCGTGCATGTTGTCATTCCTCCCCAGACGCAGGACCCTGCACTTGTGCTTGTTAAACTTCATGAGGTTTGCCTGCACCCAGCTCTCCAGCCGGTCCAGGTCACATTGGATGGCTGCACAGCCTGACAGGTGTCAGCCACCCCACCCAGTTTTGTATCAACAGCAAACTTGCTGAGGGTGCTCTCAATTCCCTCATCCAGGTTGTTGATAAAGATATTGAACAAAACTGGACCCATTACTGATCCTTTGCTTCCAGATCTTTGTTGGTTCTTCAGCTACCTGCAGGAGAAAGTTGTTATCAATGCACTGCAGGAATCTTTTGGACTGTTTAGCTTGGCTGTGTGATCTTTCCAACTAATATCAGAGTGGTTGAAGTCACCCACGAGCACCAGGGCACTTGATCTTGAGGCTACTTCCAGCTGCCTGTAGAAGGCCTCAGCAGCAGCGTCTTCCTGGTTTGGTGGTCTGTAGCAAACACCCACCACTGTATCATCCATGTTTGTATGTCCCTTCACTCTTACCCATAAGCTTTCAACACTTTTATCATCTCCCCCTGGGTTAAGCTGAACGCATTCTAGTTGCTTATTCACATAGAGAGCAACTCCACTACCTCACCTTGTCCTTCCTGAAAAGAGCATAGTTGTCCATAACCACACTCCAGTCATGAGAGCTGTCCCACCATGGCTCTGTAATTGTGACGAGATCATAGGCCTGGGACTGCACCCAGATTTCCAGTTCATCTAGCTTATTCCCCATGCTTCTTGCGTTGGTATACAGACACTTCAGAGACTTAGCAGAGGAGCATCTGTTGTCATTGTGGGTGTCACATAACCCACCATCCCCTACAGCCTTGGGGATAGCAGTGGAGCTGGTACCCTGCCTCACAATTGTCCCAGGACTGTCCTCAGTGGGCCTGGTTTTTCCCTCTTCCCCCTAAAAATTACTTTAAATACCTATCAACCAGCCCTGCCAGTTCTTGTCCCAGAATCCTTTTTCCTCTTAGAGATAAGCATTTCCTATCTATAGTCAGCAGGCCTGGGCTCTTGTAGAGTAGCCCATGATCAAAGAACCCAAAATCCTGTCACTGGCACCAGTCCCACAACCAGGTATTAATCTGCTGGATTTTCATGCTCTCATCAGGCATAGCTAGTGGGGGGACAGAAGCAAGTACTGCTTGTGCTCCTGACCCCTTCACCATTTGTCCCAGGGCTCTGAAGTCCTTCTTCATTGCTCTCATACTTCTTGCTGAGATTAAATATTTGGTGGATTACTTACTATAAAGATAGTAGCCCAAGCCAGCGACATAGTTCTAACTAATCCTTTAGTGCTTTGTTTTATGTAGGTGTCCTCAGAGACATCAGGGTGCAGATTATGTACCACACGTTTGTTGTTTGAGTGACAAAGCAAAGCTGTAACTGGCTGGATGACATGGAGGAAGATTGCTCTAAGAAACAGGTCTTCCTGGCTTCTGATGTCCAAGCAGTTACAAAGATAGACCACTAAATTAACATAGAATCATAGAATCTCTAAGGTTGGAAAAGACTTCTAAGTTCCACTTCAGACAATAGCTCAAAATACATCTGATAACTTTACTGGCAGCAGCTTATTTTGCTGGTTAAGTTGATGTGCAGACAGTCTTACTTGTCATGGAGAAGTTTAGGATAAGCAAAGGAAACATTTCATCTAAGGTGTCTCCACTTATGATTTTATCTTCAAATTTTTTGTGCCTAGAAAGCTTTATTGTTTTCTCCCAGCAGTTAAAAATATGTCCTTTCCAGGTAATGTTTAATATTTTTAGTCATATTTTCATATACACTCATATTATTATTCTCCCAAAGTTTCTTTTTTTCTCACTTCATTACATCAAACAAATACCAATATTTTGAACTTCAATAATTTCATGTTTAAAATATTGAAATGGTAATAATTGAATTTTTACTTTTTCTTCCATGGTTGTCTTGCACAGACCTTCATGTGTGCATACACAAACATCTATATCCCCTACAACTTTTTTTCTATATTACAGCAAAGAGAGAATTCACAAAGTTTTGCTTGTCATTTCATTTGGAGTAGGGGGAAGGAGGAATGAACCATCTTTGCATCTTATTCCATGTGAAAAAACTAAAAATAGCTCCTGAAATTTGCTGTTAAAATGTTTTGAATAAGATATTTGGAAGAAGGAGTGCTACAAGTGAAGAAAACTCTCTGGTTTATACTCATAATTGCAAATTTACCATGAAAAAACTACATTCCACTTATTCTTCTTCAAAGTTGAAAATACCTGACACAATGGAGAATTTCAGTTCAATAAATGCTAAATCCTGTTTCTACAGAAATCGCTGTCAAAACATTGACTTAAGTGATGAGTAGCACATCAAATAATTGCAAAAATATAAAAAGTATTAGAACTTTACAGTTTGAAGTTCTTCCTCTGGCACTGAGCTCTTACCTATCATTTTTAAAACACCAAAAACTGAATTATAAGTGAAAAAGAATTATTTGAGCAAACTCTGTACAACAACATGACACTGCAATAGTTGGAAGATGCAGAAAGAGTTTTCTCAGTTCTATTCCTCTTCTTTTTAAAATGGAAACACTAAATGTTTGATGACATATCACAATTTCTGTTGTGAATGCATTAACATTCTCTTTTGTTGGTTTTGGTTTGTTTTGGTTTGGTTTGTGGGTTTTTTTGTTTGTTTGTTTGTTTTTTTCTTTACTAGCATAAAAGAAAGGAGAACCAAATTGTTGTTTGGTTCAACCATCCTTTGTCTACGCTGGTCCAAGACTTGAGCGAGATTGAGTACACAAAAAAATCTCCATATTATTACTATAATTTTCTTATGTTCAAAAGCAGAATCTATAGTTATAATAGAATCTAGACAGGCAAGTTAAAATTTAGGGATCAGCCTTTGACTCAATTCTGATAAATGCTTTGTTCTTGCAAATCTGAACCCTACTCTGCCAAAGAAAAAAACCACTGTATCAACAACAGGTGGTTTAAAACCACCTTGCTTGTACACTGAGGCACAGACAGATGGAACCAGCAGAGCAAACCCACCAATGATGTTTTAGAGCCATTTTGGCAAGGTTCGAGATGTATTCCCTCCTTCCCACCTGTGTAACTGCTGACAGATGTCAGCAGAGCTGGGGTAAGAAAATGAGAGCTCAGTTTCTTACCTCTTCCCACCTTATTCATCCTCTCTGGTTATGCACAGCTCTGGAGTGTGACAGGAGGGGTTTACACTGAAAGACTCTACATGGAGCAGGTTTTTATTCTTATCAAGATGGTAGCAAGTGAGAAAATTACCTCTTATGATGTATTTCCTCAAAATTTTACTCATTACTTTCTCTCTTCTTTTAATTAAATGCAATTAAATTAATTTAATTGTGGAGAGAAAAACAACAACAACAAAAAATTGGCTCCTCATCTTTCAACATTTCTTTAGAACCTGGTTGTAGCCCAGAGGTAACAGGATTTACTGCTTTCTTCAGGTGACATTTTTCACTTCAGCCTGGCACAGATACAGCTGTTCAAATGAGGTTGTGACCATGAATCAGTTTCAGTGTATACGGTCAAGTCACTGATTCTTAGGTATTCTTCCATTTAGACCTAGGTTGTAAATGTAAACCAGCTAATGACAACTGACTACAATTTTCACCTTTACTGGCAGTCTCAGCTGGATGACTTCACCAGAAAGACCAATGCATTTTCTTATCCTTAGATGTGGGAAATTGGGACACAGCAATCAACAACATGGGAATGGTGGACTCTTGATGCTGGTTTTTTACTAGTTGGTGAAGGGAACTCTTTTGGCAATGTAGTATTTTCACAATATATCTCTGTGAGAGTTTTCAAAGTGTAAAAATTAACTCCTCTATTTCTTCTAGCTTCAGTGCTGTGTAGAGTTTCTGTTATTTCCCAGAAGTGCTGTCTGAGAATATCTGTTGCATCACAATAGACTTCCCATAAAGGAAACATGCAGGTGCTTCCAGCACTACACAGAGAACAAGAAAACATATATTTTGTAAGCATATAAAAGATCAAACTGTTATCCAGTAACAGAAAGACAAGTTGTTGAAAAGAATGCATTTCTTAGCTCAGAAACAGATTACTGTGCACTATCCCACGCAAATACCTTCATGTACAAGTCACAGAAGTATTAATCCATGTTGAACAATAGGATTATATTCCTCCTCTCACATGCATATACACACAAACATCCCTGTGTTTTGGAAAAGACAGAAGGACAGTTGGAAGGATTAAAATGTTTATTTCTTCTCCATGCATCTGCCTTTGAGCATTCTAAAATGAGTGCTGGGTGACAGAAAAATCAGAAACACTCCTGGAAGAGAGGATGCAGCTCTTTCTGGTACTTTTTCCCATAGACTGCGTACTAAAACTGCTCCCTGGATTAGTTATTCCAATCTGCTCACCAGAACACCAAGAGCCACTGGCTGCCAGCCAGTGAGCAAGGTGGCTTCCTGCCAGCTGCCCAGCCACTGCCGCAAGCAACTCTGTAGTGACAGTGTGAGGATACACATGGCCTGCACCAATGCTTTTGACAGGTCTCTGGTAATGCATCTTTCTGTGGGCCCCAACTGTGGTCTTATTTTCACCAAGCTTTTCAGTTCAAAATGTTGACATTAGGGAATACTGTCATTGTTCATTCACTCATGGGAACTGGGTTTTGATTAGAGCTGCAGATTTTGCACTCTCTAAGAAGTGCAGGGGTTTATCCTTCATTTTTCAGGGCATAGGAAGAGAATATCAGGGCCTCTCATTTTTGTCTCTTTTTTATCAACCTGTTAAGCCAGCATATCTAAAATAAAACACAGTTTATGCAGTCAAATCTGAAGCACAGCTAGATTTTGATCCACATATTTGTATACGTACTTTAAATAAACTCAAAATGCCCACGTTTTTCTTTTTGTGAAATATTTCATCCGTTTTTCTTTGAAACTGCAATGTTAGCAGGAAAAGATACTCTCAAGTTCTTGCTGCAGTGTCTTTTATTATCCTTACACAAAAGGGAGTGCAGAGAGCCTTTGAGACCTTAAAGAAACCCGACAGAAAGGACAGGCCTTTGAAGTCTAAAAAACATGTATAATCTACTTTTACTTAGTTTAACAGGAGAACCATATTTACCATGCTCATGTCATTATGGATTTTAGATTTTTGTTTTGAGTACAAGGTGTATGATAGTCTGGAGATTATCAATTTGGGATACATTTGAAAGTTGACTTTGATCTCCTTAAAGCTATCAATCTCAGCTTTGGAAGGAGCAAAGAGATAAGAGAAACTAAAAACCTAATTTGCATCTGATACCTCTGGTAAAAAAAAAAAAAACAAAACAAAAAAAAAACCCAAAAAAAAAAAAAAAAACGATAACAACAAAAAGCAACAGAGGAAACAGGGAACTAAATATCTAGAAAGCCCAAAGTCTTGCTCTGTTCACCGCAGGGTCTTTGTGAAATTGCTTGTTTTATAGCTGGAGAGACATCCAACAGACTGTGATGAGATAAAAAAACAGTAACTCAATTATAGCCACGGGCAGCCTTATTCTTTATATGGCTTGTAAAACTAGGATTTGTTTTTAATGATGAACTAGAACTTGTATCTTCTGCAAGATATAAGCCAGAAGCCAAACAATAGGAGCATTTATTTAGACTTCAGAAAGAAGTCTGATAAAAATTGGATGTTAATTATAAAAGGGAATACAGGAATAACACTCTGTTGAAAGCTCTGTTTGAAAGTGTGTTTTAATTTTTCTTTTGAATCTATTTAATCCTTATCACATCACACCATATCTTCACCAATGTTTCAATACCAACACACAGATACTGCATGGTTTTCTTCCCAGTATCAATATGAATGAAGTGCCCTACCAGGATGGGTCAGAAAAGCCATTGCCCTTTCCTGTGTAATTTTTTCCTGAAAAAAAATGCTTCTCTTGTGTTGTCTGTAAGGAACTGACCAGGTCAACGTGCACTCCCTCAACCTTGCTAACTCTAACATTAAAAAATAAGAGCATGTACCTTGGAAAACAATACCAAGTGTCTGACACAGCTGAATGCTTTATTGCACACAATTCCCCCCTGAAGAATAAGAACAAGGCATTTGAAGGAGATGCTTGTACTGTCATTTAATACAAAGGGGTGGGCATCTTTCCCTGTATGGCACTCTAAATCTTCAGATGGCTGAATGGCTGACTGGCTACAAGACATCCCACACAGCTGAGAGGACAGAAATCTCTAGGCATGGTTCATGGGTGGACACACAGCAGCATTCACCAACCAGCTTACAAACTCACAGTGAGAAACAGCTACAGCAGAGCTAAGCTCTGGAGTGATTAGTGTAGCCAGCCTTACCATCCACTCTAGCCACTTCCTTCTGCACCTAAGAACACGGACTGCCAGGTAGTCCTCTTCTTGAAAATACATTGTCAAGCCCTCCAGACAAACAGTAAAAGTCTTTATTTCACTGTGTATGGAAATACCTGTGGCCTGGAGTGATAGCTGACTGTGTATTTGTTACTGCCAGGTGGTCTTACACTCTGATGGTTCCAGCCTGAGAACCAGTGAATAGAACAGAATGGATTCCAATCAGCCTCATTTCATTATCTCATAAGAGAATTACTCATGTGGATCAGTGGATATAAATTGTAGGGCATGCAGACATCAGCTGAAATTCTGTATTCTCACTTAATACTACATGCAAAACTCTCACTGACAGAAATGGAGGGCAAAATTTCCTCTATTTAAACTAGAAGTGGAAATCCCTGTAGGAAAATGACAAAGGTTATATGGTGTTGCAAAAAAGGACTTTTACCAGTCAGGGTAATCCAAATAAAATGTAATGCATAACATGATCACTTAGCTGAGGCAATATTATCTCACTTCATTCCTATACAACTGCTGTGAGTTGGGTTTTTGGGGGTTGATTTGGAAGGGGATTATGCCTTTTTTTTTTTTAAGTTATAGACTGTAGATTATTTAAGTCAGATGAGGGACTTTCACTTTTATTGGTAAAGTATTCATACCCTAAAATCCTAACTGGATCCTACAGTAACTTTAATGACATTTGGGCTTCAGCAGATCATACAATGAACATACTTTTCTTAGTGTGGATTCTTTTGGGTTTCAAACATTCTTCATTTATCCTCTTGTCTCCTGGCAGAACATGTTCTCCTCTCTTTTGCCTTCACTCAGTGAAATATTTAGTGAATAAAGTTCTTCTAATTCAAACCATCCTATAGCAGCAAGACCTAAACAGTCCCTGTTGTTTTTGAAAGCCATGTAAGCTACTGTCTGAAGC
The DNA here is from genome assembly GCF_027791375.1 of Indicator indicator. Classification (NCBI taxonomy): domain Eukaryota; kingdom Metazoa; phylum Chordata; class Aves; order Piciformes; family Indicatoridae; genus Indicator; species Indicator indicator. The sequence goes on along the minus strand of NC_072020.1, from coordinate 20,341,707 downwards.
AAATACCTAAAGTATTGAAGTGTGATATGCCTCTGTGGATTTGGAATTCTGTTTCTTTATTTTTATGTAAATAGGTTTGTTTGTTTTCTTTTTTATAATTTAAAATTAACTCCATCTGACAGTCTTCCATTAAACTTTTTGTTGTGATGTCTGAAGATCTCCATTTGTGAAAATGATCACTGAGAATATTTTTCTTCCTTTCCAATAATATAAATCAAAAGCAATTCTGAAAATGTCTGTAACAACTTTGCATCTTAAGAACTCAATGGATTTTGAACTCATCTTGTCATTTAGGATGCCATTTAAAGCTGAGTGAAAAATAATACCATAGAGACAGGATTTTGTTAGGATAGGATGAATAAGAACAAGCTTAGCTACAGGAAATTGAGGGCTTTTGTGGTTCCAGCAATGTAAGTGACCTGAGAATAGAAATTACTGCCACTTTCTTGGGGTCAGTTTATAATACCTGAGGATTGTGTTCTTATATTTCTGAATAATGCTTGCAAGGAGTTAAGGAGTATATTTCACTTTTTGACATAAGCTATATTTTAGTGTTTTGATATAAATTTCCTCATTTTTTCTATGAAGAATTTCAACACCCTAGTTTCACCCTAGTAGATTTTCTTTGCTCATTTTTTTCTAATGAAACATACAGAACCATTTCAATAAAAACGTTGTGGATAGCAAAACAAATCCAGGGTTAGTTCCACTGCAATCAATGAAACTTGTCATCTCTGTATTCTAATTCCAGCGTTGGACTGCAGTGGACTAGGAAGTGCACCAATGTAATATAATGAAATTATTTTAAAGAGAACAGGGACAGAAAATGGGTAAGATTAGAGGCAAAGGACTGAGAAATGATTCTTTAAGAAATAATTCCTCAGGCCTGATTCAAAGCCCATAAAAGCTAGTGAAAAGCCCTGCAGTAATGTAAATTGGCTCCATATTAACATTTGGGTTTGTCTCAAAAAATGCAAAAACTGGAGCCTGGTGAAGGTCTCCCTATTTCTGTTTCATAGACAAAATATTTCTTTCTTTATTTGGTATTAAAGGTTTATCCGAGATCTACAATCTTATAAGTTGTAAGATAATAAGACCTGATAATTATTGACAGACAAAACCAGAGAGTTACTGATATCCTTCCTGAGTAGAATAAAAAGTTGCTTCCTTTAGTGACTAAAACACTTAGTTCCAATTAGTTTATTCATCTTTCTTAACCCTTTTTTATACTTAAGTCTTGTTTTCCAACACACTTCTCTCCTCAAGCTTCAGTACACCAGAGCTGAATTAGCCTAGCAGGCAGCCTTTCAGTTGCAACAGACATAGAAACAAGAAGGATGCACTGCAGCAGAAAATTAGGTGAGCTTTATTCACACACCCTGTAATAAAATAGATTACCCACCACAAGGACTCAGATGTGTGGACTAGACCTCCCAGAATGCAAACACGTTTCCCCAATAGGAGCTAAACATTCTCTTCTAGGGAAACTCCCACTCTCCCAGTTCTTGTGGCAAGGATGATAAAACCCATCACACAGATTTATCGAGACTAGCTCTACTCTTGTGCGTAAGGAAAGAAAAAGGACATGCAAAGTCATGGCTCTCTGCACTTGCCTTGCAGCAACATTCCCATACTTAGAGTTGTTAAGATTTCAAAGACTGCTGGGAGCTAATGCTGGCATTAATTAGCCTCATCAAACTGGGTCAGGAAAAGTAGAGGGTTGTGACCACTTAATCTGACATCTTCTGATAAAAGATTCAGGGCCAGTCAAGCCTTTTGTAATCTTTGCCATTGCCTGGAAGTCAGTGAAAATATTGTTTAGTCTTAGTGAAGTTTTAACATGAGCCTAACTATGGTACAAGTTGTCCAGAAATGTTGTATAGATGCCACAAGAGAAAGCCCTGGAAACTTAGTAAGCACAGTGAAGCTTCCGAAACAGTGTCACTGGTTTGGTACAGTGTAATTTTCTATTTCTATACAGTGGAGCCTTCAAGAAGTTATTCAAGTAAAGGGAGATATTATGGAAACCCAAAATAATGTGTGGAATAACACACATCAAAAATGAATTCTAAAAAAAAATGACTTTCCATTGCACTGTGGTAAGCTACTCTTACAAAATTAATTCTCAATGTTACCCAAAGTTGATTGAACTTAAGTGTTTACAGTTGCATTTAATGAGCAAAGTATCTCCATGCTTCCATCATTTCTAAAAATGCTAGCCAACACATCTCTCTCCCCAAATGTGGGCTGGAGATTATACAAGATGAGGAACTTTGTTATAAATCAGGTGAATAAATATTTCTCTCATGTAATCATAGTATTGTTTTAGTTGGAAAAGACCTCTAAGATCGAGTCCAGCTGTGAACTCAGTACCAACATGTCCACAAATCCATGTCTCAAAGTGCCATGTCTATATATTTTATGAACTCCCACAGGGATGGTAACTCCACCACCTCCCTGGGCAACATATTCCAATGCCTGATCATTCTTTCGCTAAAGAAATTGTGCCTAGTATCCAATCTAAACCTCTCTTGATGTAATTTCAAGCCATTTCCTCTTGTTCTGTCACTTGATACTAGGGAGAAGAGACTGATCCCCACCTCATTCCAACCTCCTTTCAGGGAGTTGTAGAGAGCAATGAGGTCTTCCCTCAGCCTCCTCTTCTACAGACTAAACAATCCCAGTTCTCTCAGCCACTTCTCATAAGACTTGTTCCTGAGACCCTTCACTAGCTTTCTTGTCCTTCTCTGGACACACTCCAGCTCTTCAACATCTTTCATGCACTGAGAGGCCCAAAACTAAACAGTATTCGAGGCTGAATACACAGTGTCAAGTAAAGGAGCATGATCACATTCACTGCTTCTGCTGTCACACTATTCCTGATCCAGACCAGAATGCTGTTGGCTTTCTGGGCCACCTAGGCACACACTGGCTCATTTTCAGCAGGCTGTCACCCACCATCCCCAGATCCTTCTATGCTGGGCAGTCTGCCCCAAGACTGTAGCCTTGCATGGGGTTGTTGTGACCCAAGTGTAGCACCCAGCACTTGGCCTTGTTGAATCTCAGGGATCAAAGTGGCCTTGTGGAACCACAGACTCAGAAACTATCTCTAGATCCATATGGAAAATACCATATAAAAACAAAAGTAATTATAACGGTGTAGACGACAAGGAAGAAAAGTTGAAGTGCAATCTCAAAAGCTAGGTAAAGTGCAGAGGAAGTTTAGCAATGCCATTTGAAGTAATTTCTCCTCCTCTGAAGTCAGCAGTTTTGAGATGTTATCATCTGCTGATTGTAAAATCTCATGTGATCATATTCTGATTAGTTCTTCCATTCCCCGTGGATCATTGCTCACACAACATTGCAACCTTTTCTGAGTTGATTCAGCACACTATGTACATATTAAATGGTAATGAAGAATGATCTGTATTCTCTGTCTTTCATGATAATCCCTTGTGGGACTGATGAATCTTATTTAAACAAATAAACAAAAAAACCCACAAAACCCAACTTTGCTTTTGTCTTAGGTGAAGTGGTTTTGTAATTAAACAGAGAAATTCAATCCATAGGGTAATTAATACAGCAGCTTTTACCAGTGTTAAAAACAGACAAGGAAAATAGTGCAATATTATATTATTTCATATTCATTGAATCTCCCTCTGTCCTGAGTTGGCATGTCCATGTCTCTTCTAACACTTGTGGTCTGAGCATTGCAATGTTATGTTGTAAAAGACGCCATATTATGATATTAGGAAAAAAGAAAACATTCACTTTCACATTGATTAAAAATTACTATTAAAGTCAATATTAATTCTTAAATTGTAAAAGTGAGTAAAAGCTACAGTGATGATGAATCTTTTTCTGCTGGATACTGCATGAATATCCAATGAAGTTCATAAAACTTCCACCATTTTCCAAATTTTAGTGCAATCTGCATAGGAGATAAAACCTCCATCCGTAAACATTTCACACAACTTATGAGAGACAAGTTGCACCAGAAGGTTTGGACACTACGAGACTGTGACATGTGTAAAGTGGCAGTTGTTTCTTCTAAGGTTTTCAGCACAGTTTTAAAAGAAGCTTCAGGAATATATTGCTGATGAAGATGCAGCATTTCAATGAGTATGCAGGCTGAACCATTACGTCTTTGGGGTTCATCCATCACCAGATGACATCTGACACCTTGATAAATCATCACTTATTCCTAAGTTAGTTTATGCAAGATTTTTCTGCAATGTAACTGATCATACTTTGATACGGATGCTAACTTTCAGAGGTATGCAAAAAGTGGATTAATTTCTGAAGGCTGAATCAGAGAAGATAGCAGTAATGTGATATTTCTAGCATTTCACCTCAAAGTTAGCAATTCAACTTGGGATCACATCAGAAGAAACTGAAGTTAGGGCTATCTGAAGTATTTCAATCATCCATACAGAGAGAATTTATCATCTTCATTCAGTTCCTGGACTCTCATGCAACAGAGAAACATACGCAACTTCCTCACCCAATTAAAGGCATCATTTCAGGAAAAGGATATTCCTTGCATAGGCATAAAGGTTTCTGCAAGCCAAAACAAGTGTCATAGAAAAAAAAAAAAAAAGACATTTTATTTTCACCCGAATTCACAGACAATATATGCTATACACTTATTTTATACTGCAGTCCATGCTTAAGTTGTGAGTATGTTCACATTCACAGCTATAACTCTGTCTAAAAACTTAAGTAGTACATTATTTCTCATCTCAAAGAGTTGTACTGGGTAGGATTTTTATATAAGAGTGAAGTGATTAAAGGGCCTGAAAGTCTGACCTCAGTGCCAAGAAAAAATTATGGAGTAGGTCGTCCTGAGTGCCATCACACAGCACTTACATGACAACGGGCAATCAGGCCCAGTCAGCATGGGTTTATGAAAGGAAGGTCCTGCCTAACTAATTTGATCTCCTTCTGTAATAAGGTGACCCACTTAGAGGATTCAGGAAGGGCCGTGGACATTGTCTTTAGTAAAGCCTTTGACGCTGTCTCCCACAGCATTCTCCTTCAGAAACTGCTGGGCACAAGGCTTGGATTAAATGCATCCTGCATTGGGTAAAAAAATGGCTGGCCAGGCTCAGAGAGTGGTGGTGAATGGAGCTAAATCTGGCTGGCACCCAGTCACTGGTGGTGTCCCCCAGGGTTCAGTACTGGGGCCTGTCCTCTTTAATACCTTTATTAAAGATCTGGATGAGGGGACCGAGTGTACTCTCAGTAAGTTTGCAGATGACACCAAGCTGGGTGGCTGTGTCAATCTGCTAGAGGGTAAGGAAGTTTTACAGCAGGATCTGGACAGGTTAGATCAATGGGGCAAGGATAATTGTATGAAGTTCAACAAGGCCAAGTGCCAGGTCCTCCATGTGGGTCACAACAACCCCATGATAAGCTACAGACTCGGGGATGGAAAGCTGGGATTTGGAGAGGGACCAGGAGGTATTGGTTGACATTTGACTGAACATGAATCAGTAGTGTGCCCAGGTGGCCAAGAAAGCAAATGGCATCCTGGCTTGTATTAGAAACACAGTGGCCAGAAGGAACAGGGAGGTGATCTTCCCCTTGTACTCAGCACTGGTGAGGCCTCACCTTAAGTATTGTGTACAGTTCTGGACCCCTCACTCCAAGGATATTGAGCTACTGGAGTGCATCCAGAGAAGGGCAATGAGCACCTGGCCTACAAGGAGCATCTGAGGGAGCTGGGGATGTTCAGTCTGGAGAAGAGAAGGCTGATGGGGAAACCTCATTGCTATCTACAACTACCTGAAGGGAGGTTGGAGAAAGGAGTCCACTCTCTTCTCCTTGATTACAGGTGACATGCCTAGAGGAGAGGGTTACAAGCTGTACCAGGGGAAGTTTAGGATGGATATTAGAAAATAGTTCTTCACTGACAGGGTTATCAAACATTGGAATGCTCTTTTCAGGGCAATGGTGGAGTCACCATTCCTGGTGGTGTTTAAGCAGCATGTGGACCTGGCATTAGGGACGTGGTTTAGTGTTGATCTTTCAGTGATGGGACAAGGGTTGGACTGCATGGCCTTTGAGGTCTCTTTCAGACAGACATATTCTGTGATTCTGTGAAAAACCATACATCAGTGAGGGAAGGTCTAAAAGGACAAATCAGATATCACACTCACGTAGAAACCATGTGTGAGTGTATTCAAACATTACTATATTGCATAGCAATAAGTTCTAAGGCATCATCAACCCATATATGCTGCTTGATTCAGCCAGTGCTATGTGGCTGATTTTCTGGTGGGAGGCAGAAGAAAATAAACTCTCAAGTGAAGAAAATAAGAGTTTCCCTTTGGCCAAGGAAGGCATGCTATGGAAAATTCCACCAGCATAAAATGAGGCAGACAAGAGTTATGCTGCATCTTGAAACTAAAAGTGGAGGAAATCCTTTACATGCTCAAGGCTGTAGGGAAAAAGCTGATCTGAGCAGTTAGGTTTTGTGCACGGCAGTAAAATGTGTTTCAAAGAACACAAAGAGGAGGATGCAATAATGAAAGCTGGAACAGATTAGAAAGAGATAGTGCTGATGGATTGGGTAGACATTTTTTCATCATGCTACAGAAAAAAGTAACACAAAAGTATAAAATTATGTGTATTAACTGAAAATAACTGAGGGTCTGTTGTTCTGTCACTGTTATTTACACATGACAACAAGTTATACACAAAGGATGATATGCTGGCATTTCCAAGCTTGTGCCATATAATCTTTTCATCAGACTACTCTGATTTACCAGTGTGGAGAGGCTAGCAGAAAGAGGTTGCAATGCTCACAGAGAGCAAGGTCTGTTTAACAGGGAGAGTATGCTGAAACAACACTAAGTACTTTAGTCATCCAGATGCACTTTAAAATACACTGAAGAGTCCCCACACATAGTGTGACTTGTTTTTAAACCTCACTCTTATAAAAATCAATACATTTCAGGAATTGCCTGTAGGTTCACACCAGCCTAGTAGCAGCATATGTTTTCATTACAATAATCTAACATAATCATTGCTGTAATAAGTATTCCCAAAATAATTATCCTTCCCCCTCTCCCTTTCCCTTACAGGTTAAATGTAGTAGCAAATCTCAGTTTCTACCTACAGAGAAGGAAGTGTTTCAAAGGATGATGGCTCTCTTAGGCAAAGGGAACAGAATAAAGAGGAAGATGCAAGTGAGCTGACAGAATCAAGTGAGTACATAACGTTTGATCAATGCTTGCCATTGTCAGAGACATTCTTCAGGGAAATCTTCAATTGCAGATGTCATACACTAAATGAAGTGGAACGGAATTAATACAGAACCTGAAGATTAACAATGAAATTTTGGGGGCTGCACTTCTTTGTTGCTCTTCCCCTTCTACAGCTGCTCTTTAAATTGACATTTCAGGATTAATTGATATAGCCTAGCTTTAAGCCTTTGATATTTAAACTACTTATGATCTGAAACACACATCACAAAACTCATTTGTTTCTCATCAAAAACTACCTTGCAACATATTCATATGGAACATTTATACTAATGTATAACAAATATCATTGATATATTTTTGTAACCAACAAGCAGCAAGACAAACCCATTTTGGTCTTTCTCTGCAGTTTTCTTTTTTACCCAATACAGGTAAGAGAGGTGGATGAGAGCATCAATAATGTAGAAATACTACAAAGTTTGTACAATGGAAAAGGAATTGCGTAGAGGTTTGTTTTGGTTGTTTTTGTTTTGTTTTGTTTTTTTTTACAGCTACTTCCTCCTGGCAAAAACAAACAAACAAACAAACAAAGAACCCAAACAAACAAACAAAAACAAACCAAACTCCACAAATAAAAATTGCCTCAGACAAAATTCCATAGAAATTTAAGATCTCAATCAATATCAGCAGAATATCTGTAACAATGAATAACTCCATCAGCAGCACATGTAAGTAATAAAGATGATAAGATTTTCTTGCATTATTTTGTCAAATGTATCATCGTGGTCATGATCCCTTGCTGGCTGTTGTTGTTGCCTCCCTTGCTGCACATGGTGACAAAAGAGACTATGATAAAATAGTGGAGAACAAAATGGGTTCATTTTATACTCCTTCACACAAATAGATGGACATTGTCTTTTGGGGATGGAATTAAAATACTTGACAATAATTTCCCCTCTCATGCTACACTGAGCCCTTTTTTTAACTTCTTTTTTCTTCCCATTTTTAACAGGATATTTTATTAGTTTCTAATTCCACTTAGGACCCACTTTAGTAATACTTTCTGCCTTAGATTAATTACCCTGATCTAATTCATTTAGTGGAGGACAGCTGTGGTACGTGGGTTGCCCACTGATGTATTGTGTTAAATGACGCCCATCTGTCATTGCAGCATATCAGCATGGATTCAGTGTCATCCACTTCATTGGCTCTGCTGAGATGTGAAGTACAGCTACAATGTTTACCACTGTTGTTAATTTAATATCTACACCTTTAATAACCTGACTGCTGTCATTCGTTGAACAATGATACATGATGGCCAGTGAGCAGCCAGAGAGAAGGAATTAACAGCACTATAGACCATTTGGTACAGTTAATTAGAACACTTCTGGGCAAACTTACTGTTGAGGGTCTTGTAGGGCATTCCCATGCAAAAATGCCTTATTGAAAATAAAGGTTAAAAAAAATGATTCCTTGTTAACCGTGATTCTAACAAATATGATCATTAACCTGTTTTCTTGACTCAGAAATGGCAAATTTTTATGATAGCTATTTTTTCTTACTTACCACTGATCAGTCTCTTGCTCTTTCCTCCATCCTGCTTCCCTTGATTTCCCCTTTGGATCTGGAAAAGGGTTGGAGGTAGCACCCCCAAATACACAGTGGCATTTCAGTGTGGTAGTTTATAGACATGCATCTAAATCAGTGTGTTTCTCATTGTGCAAATGCCATGCCCAGTCATAGACCCTGTGAATGTGAAGAAGTAATTCATATAAAGTGTTCTGACTGTTGTTTACTTTGTGAATGGAAAAGGTAAAGAGGAAAACACTGGTAAATTTTTAGCACAATAGTAGACAAATACATAATATGAAAATACAAAGATATGAATACATGTAATAATAATAATACAAATACAAAGATATGAAAAATGATGTGCATATCTTCTGTAGGGTGACATTTTTTAAAGCCATAGTGTTTTATCTGTAGGTTCTCATGAAAACTTTACTGGACAGTTAAAATATATATGAAAAGAAGTACTGTGTGCTCTTAACCCACTTTCACATATCTCTGCACACATAAATAGTCAAACACACAGAGCACACTGTCTTTACCATTTCCGGGGAGCTGGGGAAACACATATGATTGCCTGCAGTTGGTAGCGTGTGATTAGTGTTTTAAGACTCCGGACCCTGTGCCTCAAGCAGCTTTGGAGCAAGACTACCACCTGTTACACAAGCTTGAAAAACCTCCAGATTCACACAAAATCATGTGGAATATTCTTCTGAGAAGAACCATACTGAGGCCCTTCCTTTGCTTCTTTCTTTTAGAGGAACCAAGACAGGATGGAAGAAACAGAATCATAGAATCCCAGAATCATAGAATCATGGAATCTTTTCAGTTAGAAATGACCTTTGTGATCATCTAGTCCAACCATTGACCTAATTCCACTCTGGCCATAAAACCATGTGTAAAATAGTTCTTCCACAGATTTTCTGTTCAATTTTTAGACTTCCCAAGAGCAGAAGGATTTGATACGGGTTTCAGAGGTCTAAATGCCATTCAGGATCTGGGACTTCATGTTTGTATGCCTCAGTTTTCTGGCTGCAAAATGGAGACTTTATTATCACAACCAGCATAGCAATAAATGTCTTCAAGATCTTCATGTAGAGTGCTGACAGACAACACTCTGATTTAGGCCTGACAACTAGTAACTAAAAGTCCATGACAGTTGAGATGACCCTCTGTGCCCAGGCTGGCTTGGTTAAGAGAAGTTTTTGTAGAGAAATATAAATAGTAACTCATTGTAGTCAACATTGCAGAAGAAACAATATGACTACAATAAAATTGAGCTACTTTTGACTACTTAGTCTGAATGACCCATTTACAGCTGGATTAAGGTGGTCTGAGGAATGAATCAGAAACAAGAATTCCACAGGCAGTGTGAAGACCTGCAGTGAGAAGCCTGAGGGTATAGCAACAATAGAGGCTTAGAAAACTCCATAAAGAGCTTTCTTCATACCATTCATGAAAGAAAGATACAGCTCCCTATTTCCCCACACTCAAAAAAAGTAAGTTCAATATTTCCCTGTGGAAATTGCTTTCCCAAAACTTACAAGAGTTTCTTTAACGTGTTTCTGAACATGAAATATTAGCAGTGGCCTAGGATTCGTGATACTAACAACAGGATCTGACAACAAATATAAGATCTATTTTTAAAAGTATATACATTGCCACACATTTTACAGAACATCCCACCATATAGTTCAAGCTTCAGAACTAGGGGTTAATTAACAACAGAACTCTCATTTTGATTACCCAAAATACCAACTCCCTGCTTACCCTTCTTCTATGAAATGCCATTTAAGAAAATAACATCAGCAACCATTTCAAGATGCCAGAAATACCATAAAAAAGAAACTTCAACTGATCATATTCAACTGTTACTTTAATTCATTATCTACCATTTTCCATCATACTAAGGAATATTAGAAGCTGCCAAACTGTGAAGAAGGGGACTGCAAAGAACCTGAATGTGAAGCCATGTAGGTGCTTCACATATAAATACCTTTGCTGACTGCTGTGAAATGCAGTCAGCTCTGAACGCAGATAAACAGCTCCTTGGGTACAATACAGTTAGAACAAAGCTGTGAATCTCATTTTACTCCCAGGCCATTTATGTGTTGACAATGACAAATTTGCAAGGTTTTGAGAAAAAAACATTGACCCAAAAGGCTTTAAAAGGTTTTAAGGTTTTAAAGCCTTATAAAGTGGCTCCCATCCTTATGTATCCTTTGCTTGTAAACAGGCAAAAATCTTCATCAAGAAAAATCTTTTATTTTTTATTTTTCTTTTTTTTTTTTGGTGTTTGTATTTGTCCTACCTTTCCCTGAGAGAATAAAACGAGATAAAGAATAGATTGCTTTAAAGGACTCAGTGTTCATTAGCTTTTCCTTTAAACCATTCTTCCTGAGATCACACACACAAAAAAACTTGGAGACAGACAAATACGACCTAGAAGAAGACAAAGAGGCAACTGTATTTTACTAGGTTCGGATTTAACTTTTGCTTTGCCTTTTAGAGAAACAACATGTCTTGTCTGCCAAAAATACAGCCTAGCTGAGTCAAAGGAAAGCAGAGGTTATCAGACACAGAAAATGGGATTTGACTATATCCAGACGTAGTCATTATTGACTCCGTTTACAAAGATAGTAAAGATAGTTAAAAGCATCTTGGGTAGTATTCGTCTAATTTTAGAAACTATGCCTAAGGAAGTCTAGATGAAATTCTCTGAAGAAAACTTAACAGAAGAGAAAATTCTAATCCATAGTTCCTCTGGAGAAGAACACTTTCTAACTGGATAGTGAGTTCTCCATATAGCCGATTGAAGGTTTCTGGAATTTAAAGCCAAGATATTTCTATAGGGAACTGTGGAAATTATCTCAAGTCTGGGATGGGATCTCATCAATACTTATAAACATTTAAGGGTGAACATCAGAAGGATGAAGCCAAACTCTTCTCAGTGGTGCCCAGTGACAGGACATGTACACAGACTGGAGCACAGGAGGTCCCACGTAAACATAAGGCAGGAATTCTTCACTTTGGGGGTGGTAGAGCGCTGAACGAGGCTGTTTGGAGAGGCTATGAAGTTTCCATCTCTGGAAGCATCTATATATTAAATTATTTTCTATTTAAAATAGGTTGTCTCTTGCAGGGTGAAGTCAGGTATCTCTTCATGTTCCCAATGCAAGACTTGTGTTCAAGTCTATACTGGAGAGTGAGAGCTCTTTGCTCAAAGCAGTAAACCAGAGAATAGTGCCACTGCAGTGCTTACATTTTTGGAACATTTTTCTTTAAAATAAGTCGTTAAGTTTCTTTGAAATGCAATATCTGAAGTGGCTTTTAGCAATGACATAGTTAAGTGCACCCAGACTCAGTGGAAGACAGATCTAGAGCCTGTTTTACAAGGCAAGGTAATTACCTCTTGTATGCGATATGAATTATATTTCATGATTTCAACAAACTGCAAAACTTTGGAAGTAGAGTAAAATTGCTACCCTTCTCAGTTAAAAGATTAAGAAAATGTGTAATGAACTGTATGGAAGAGACTTTTTTGTGATTTCAGTTAATTTTACCTTTTGGGGATTTCTGAAAAATGCTTCCTCTCCCCAAAGAAAGTCACCCTCGCTCAAACATCCTAGATACTGTACATCAGAAAAGCAAGGACAACCTAAGGTTAGGAAAACAAAGTTCTTTATTTTTTTTCTTTTACTGAAAGAGATCTGTGACCAGGGTAATATCCCTTGGAAGGGCCAACTTTCTAATGAGAAGAAATTCATCGGAACTATTGAGGAAGTGGGGGAAACAACTTGGAAAATCAATGAAACTTTAAATACTATGTATGGTGAAAAGACCTTTCCAGAGTCAGCTGATTCATGTAAGTTTAGGGTCAAGTTTGCAGAGAGCTTGCTGGTTTTTTGAATGTAACATTTCCAAAATATTTTTCAACCATTCACTCAACCTCTAGGACTTCCTACATGTATTTGCTACAAAGCAGAAAAAAACCCAACCAGCCAACCAACCAACAAAACATACACACAAAAAACCCCAACAAACAACCACCAAAACCCAAACCAACAAACAAACAAAAAATCCCCTGAAAACCAAACAACAAATAAACCAAAACAAACAAAACAACACAAAAATGAAAGAGACACAAATACAAAACACAGCAAAACTGCCAACATCATTATGCTATGGACACCTAGTCAAGATTACTGGTGGCCACAGGCCTGGCTTAGTGTGCAGTCAGTTCCTTGATCACAACCCTCATCACTATACTAACTCTCAAAGATGTAAGGTTACATTTGGGGTTAGGGTTTAGAGTAGGGGTTAGGGTTTAGAGTTAGGGTTAGGGGTGGATGGAGTGTTATCACTTTGATTTCTTAGGGCCATATGGTGTATTAAAAGTGATTTTTCAGCAGAGAAGGAGAAGCTAAGTTTCTGATGGATCATAAAAAAACCACAAACCTCAGGCTTTCTGTAGGAAGGACAGTAGAAATGGGTCTTTAACTATCAACGTGACTTGATCTGTGCTAGAGACCTTGCACATCTCTCACGGACATGTTTGCATGCATTGACTTGGTGACAACCTCCAGGCTTCCAGTTCTTTTAGGTTTTCTGAGTTCACTACTGGACAGAACTAAAAAGTGGAAGAACTGTCTCAACACTGTACCAAACATGACTATCTGCCAGTACAAATAAGCTGAGCACTGCAGAGAAAGTTATATGTGAATATTTGGAGTTCACACGGTTTTTAGTCTATGTTTCCAGTGCTAAAGTCTTTGCTTTCTCTTTCAGACATTGGCTGGTGTCTGCAGTTTTTGTGCCCTACTTAAATGACCCTTCCTTCAACTAGTAAAGAAAAACAAAATACAGACTATGTAGACATGGAAGGAGTAGTTGTTTGCAAATCTGTAAATTAACTTTCTTGAAAAGTTTTGCAAATTAGTAAAAATACTTTTGAATTTATTAATTTTATTTTCCTTGGAAGACTATTGGTTTTATTAATCTTACTTCGTTGGAATATCCTGGTTCAAAGGCATCTTTGACTCAATGGAAGTTTATTTTTACAAGGAAGAACAGAGGGAATTCATGTATTTCTTTTTCTCACTTTCTTCTTCTAAACTAAATAATCAAAAATCCCTTAAAAAACTCCAAACAAAACTAATAAACAATAAATGTATTTATGTAGACAAAACCTTTTAAACTGTTCTTAAATTAATATTTCATTGTTATCTCATCTGTGTATCTGAAAGTAGATCTCATTCACCCATAAAGCCCATTTCAGACAATAGTGCAGCAAAAAAGGGCAAGCAAGTCAGCATTAGGAGCTCCACAATAATTTTAATAGATTTTACATAAAATACTCTCCTGTGCTGCCAGCAGTTGTAGCCACAGTTAATCTAATTCTGTCCATGAAAAAAAGCAAGAACATTTTGTAACATCTTGTCCTTTGTGTCAAGCCATCTTTAGTATAAAATCTAGATCCTTTTAAAGACAAGAAACTTCCTGTTGCTTTTCATAAGTCATCAGAAACCAACAAATAATTAATTTCACAGAATCACAGAATTATTGAGGCTGGAATAGACCTCTAAGATCATCAAGTTCAGCCTATGATCTAACACCACCACATCGACTAAACTGTCACTAAGTGCCACATCCAATCTTTCCTCAAATATCTCCAGGGATAGGGACTCCACCACCTCCCTGGGCAGTCCATTCTGGTGTGTGATTTCCCTTCACCCTTGCTCATCTACAGGTGATAGAATCCCTGACTGATTCAGTTTAGCATAGTTCAATCCACATCAAGGAAATGACTGCAGATGATGTCTTGAAAATTTTAAATTTTTAATTAGTTGTAAGTAAGACTTTTTGGTTTTACTATTACTTTCTGTTATGTGATGGATACAAGTGGCACAACACTTCCTAGGGAGGTGTTTTCTGCCCAGTGTCACGTTGGCAACTTAGACCTCTTCCTTACAAAACCTATGGGTTTGCTGTAATAAGCAAGTGAATTTATAACAAATATATTTAAAGTTTGTTTAAGAGGTATTGTGAAATAAAATATATGCAATGTGAGATGAGCTGTACCTCCTTTTCCTTAGAATGGATTTCAGATTCATAGTGCCTTTTGGCTCTTTGGGATTAAGTGCATGGAAAACAGGAAAATTATTAAAGGTTAAGTACTGCATTTTTCATTATATATTTCTGCTGCGCAGTAATGAAAACTGAATAAGCAGATTAAAAACTGATTTAAAAATTAATCCTCAAATCTCTTCTTCAAGAGATTTTGGTCTTCAATTAGTAACTCAAGATTTAAAAAATTCACTTGTGGAGACTAAGATTTATGTTATTGTCATGGCTGTTGTTGCAAATAGCCTGGGTTTAGCTGACAAGAAATGAAAATTTTCTCTCAGTTCTGTTTTAATATGAGACATAATAAGTAAAGGGGAAAAAAAGGCATATTAATTTGTATATGCAAATATCACTTGGGAAGAAAATAAAGTCATATGAATACCTCTCGAAAATTGTTTCAGAAAAAAATAAAGTTCTGAGAGCTTTTAAGTGAGAGAAAAATTCAAAGTAGGTGCTTATTGAGTGTATTTGAAATAATGAGTAAAATCCTGATCCCACATCCCACAAAAGACTATAGCTAAACATTCAATGATTTTACTAGTCTCTTTTCACCTGTTTTGAAAAACAGATTTTTATGTTTGCTGATCTTGAGACTCTCATATTTTCCTAACTCTTTGGTGTGAAAAATCCCTAGATACTATCATATCCTACTTGGGGGCAAAAGGTGCTAGGCTCATCATTTCCACTCATGATGTCAAGGATATATCTCATGCTTCTTCTGAAATAATCTCAATGGAAAACAAAGCAAAACAAAACAAAACAAAAGACAAACCAATAAATGAAAAAAGAGAGACTAACTTGGCCCAAAGTACTATTTCTAAAGCTCTTCAGACTCCATCTGTGCTACTGGGGATAGCCTAAAAATAAAATTATTTGCAATTTTGATTCATTTCACTCCTGCTTTAAAAAACAAATAAAAATTGAGTCATCTCACTTTTTTTTGTTTGGCCTCAGGCCTTGGTAGCTTAGAGGCAGACCTGTCCAGAAGGCAAGTGGCCTTGTAGTGATGTGCCCAAATGCTCAGCAACTATCAGATTAAGTAATTGAATGCTAAGAGATGGGGCATACCATCTTAAACATGGTAACATAGCTGTACATCTTACAGACAAGGAATATGGTTTATGCTTAGTTGCTCAGATCCTGGACAGAAAATTCATGTGATTTGTAGACATCCTCAATGGAACTCCTGAGGTAAACAAAAATTGTGTTTTGTTTTGTTTTGTTTTTTCCTCAGAGTTTAGGGTAAGAAAATTCCACTATTACATAATTCAGTCTAACCTTTAATACTGTAATAATATTCCTTTAATTTCAGCCATACTAAGTCCATTAATATGTCCTTGATGGAAACATATCCTCCAAAAAAAGGCCAATTTTAAGATATCAGGAGAGGGACAACTCATCATTCTATTTGACTTTTACTCAAACAAATAAACACCATTACTGTAAAAAAACATGTCTTATTTTGGAAAACAAAAACAAGGTCACCCAACTTTTTCCATTTTGGGGGAATAAGTTTTTGTTTGCTTACTGTATTTTGTTCAAAGATGTTTTTAGGAGATTTGTACAAAGCCATGAATTGAAGGGAAAGTTAAAAAAAAAAAACAAAACATGGTGGTTGATCTTATTTATCAAACCAATTTTTTTACAAACCAATTTTTTCTTAACATACTTTTTCTCTTGTAATTCATAAGAACTCCCCATGGCTTCCAGACAGAGCCGTAAGAAATATTTCTGTGAAACAAAGACTCTGTCCTACTCTAGTTTAAACCTCAGTGTTTGAAGCTCCACAGCATTACTTTGGTTGACAGAGTGGCCAAAGAGTAGTCTTTCTTCAGCCACTTACTTTAGCACAGTTTCCTGAGCACCCCGGTTTTGTCCCTTGATGAGAAAGGCAATAAGATTCTAGCCAGCCCTTTATCTGTCCTGGATATGTACAGGTGACATATTTTTGCAAAAGATGAGAAACATAGAGTGATAGCTGAAATGTACTGTGGATGATTAGAAGGGATTTAGCACTCAATTGTCTCTGTCACAGAGACACAAGAGCTGTCTAAATCAGCACACTGCTAAGGACAGCAAAAACACTAACTGAATGTAGGATTCAGAGAAGAAAACATTGCCCCATTTTCCAAGGAATTATGAAGCATACAACTTATTGCAAAGTATTGATTGTTTTAAGGCTTTTTGCTCTCCTCTCTGTTTTATCAGGAAAAGCAACTTGAAATGATAACCTTGAAGTGGTGGTGAAAACAAAGCATGTAACCTTCTGATTTTGACATTATTGGAAGGAGATCAGTTAGTCATGAAACTATTTTTGGCCCTTTAATGTCTTCTCCTTAAAACACATGCCACGGCTTTTCATGCATGAACTGTAATCTGATTTTTGACGAGAGAAGCCCCTCAAATGGCAAAGAGCAGAGTGTTTGTGCACTTGATGATAGTGCATGTATCTCCCAGAATTTAAATATTTCCAAAATGAATAATTGTAGGAAAGATGTTTCTTCTCAACTGTATGTGTAGAAAATGGATCTATAAACATACAGCTGAGATACATGAGAAAGAATCACTCTTGAAGTGGCTTTGTCCTCCACATGCTACACACAATGCCTGGGTGATTAATTCAGAGTAATTACTTAAATTCTAGATATTTAATTTTGACAAGATTTCTCTTATCTTGAGTGACTTGATGTACAGTTTAATTCTTTAATCTCTTTGTTAGATTCATCAATGTTCTAGTTGTGTACAACATAATTTGGAGTAAAGGAGTGTTTCACCATGTGCTCTGAGTTAGGCACCATTACAGAATCTGAATCTTAACCAATTGCACCTATGCATGGTTAGCTCCATGCAAGAGGAATACATTGCCTTTTGAAATAAGCTTCTTGAGCTCAATTTCACATGCAGCTGAGCAGTTAAATAAATGTACCTTTTTTGTCTATATTAAAACTTTAATAAATATTCCCTGCCATTTTGTATTGTTCATCTTCCATGAATCTGTCTCTGCTTTTCTGTATTTTTTTCCATATATAGAAGTGTTACTGGAGTTTGTGTTACTGTGTTTATGATTTAAAACAGAAGTTGTGTCTTTGGTTTTTTTTCAGTAATAGCAGAGGTAATCACTAAAAGATTTACATATTTATTTTATGGCCCTTTCGTGGTCTGGCAACCCAGTTCACAAATCTAACACACACTAACTATCTGTGCTGGTTATCATATTTAATCTTGCTACTGTAAAAATGCCTGGACAGTCTTGTCATGATGTCTTTCTCTTAGCTCTAAGAAAGATTATGAGAGTAAATTTGTTCTTGTCACAAAGACAATTCAAGTTCTAAAGGACAATAGAAATAAAAGGACTGAAGTCAGTGATGACATGGCCATGATTTACACTGCCTTTAAGGAGTTCTAAGAAATACCATTTTTAAAGACCACTAAAGCATTTTGTCTTTCCTTGTAATTTCAAAGCACACAAGTTCTTCTGTTCCCTTCACCTAGCGCTTGTGCATTTTATCTTGCCCAGGATTTCTAGCAGATCAAGAACAGGATTGAAGTCCTGTAGCCTGTTGCTGATTCAATAGCTCATTCTACTTTCTGTCTGAAGAAGAAACCCACCTCATTTTCTGTTGTGTGGTTTCTGTGTGCACAGATGAGAAAAAAAATTAAGATTTGTAAATTATATTTATTCTACGAATTTGGGAAAAACAGCAGAAATGAATACAAATCAGACATGACACAGCAAGATCTATACTATGAGTGTAGAAAACACAAGGTACCTCATTATCACAGAAATAGACAGCAATATCTTCCTAAAGTGGTAATGGCTCTTCCTAAGCACTTTTACATTCTAACACAAATGTCAAATTGCAATGTCTTTCAAGAAATCTGTGTCTTACTTCAAATTTATTCATATAAGTTTTAAGAAATATCCCTCAGGGAAATATCCCTCAGCTGCAGATTAAACAGAAAGCTGTCTATAGGGCTAGACACATAAGACACAGGGAAACAAAAAGAAGACCTTGCAAATGGCAATGAATCTGGAAACAGGCACTTTTAATGGGGATAATTCACTCAGTTCTAATTGGGTTAACCTTCTAATTTTCTCTCATTTCCCAATCTCAAATCCAGCCTCTCTGCTTTTCAGATCAGGCACTAAAGGTTTTGTGGTTTATATCAATAATACTCAAAAGGTAATTCAGATGCAAGTAAACACAATAGCTTATGTTTTCTGAATAATTTGTTCCAATCATTTAAAAGTAATTCACATAACCTTCATATCTGTGTGGATTGCTTACCCTCAGAGAGAGCAGTAAAACCTCACAGTGCATAACCCCAAACCAAAATGACGATAGCAGTAATAGCTACTTTTATCTGGGATAAATAGATAGGGTTATGTATTGTGAAAGTTGCCCAATTCTTTTTAAACATAATGGCATTTTGAAAATATCTCTTCAATAGGCACAAACTTGAGCACAGGGAATTCCATCCAAATATGAGGAGGAACTTTTTTACTTAGAGAACGGTAGAGCCCAGAGAGGTGATGGAGTCATCTGAAACACACCTGGACAAATTTGTGTGCAACTTGTTCTAAATGAACCTGCTCTGTCAAGAGGGTTGGACTAGATGATGTCCAGAGGTCCCTTCCAATCATTCTGTGATCTCATTCTACAAACTGCAGCATTACTGACCAACATTTCTTGCTGGCAGAAGCAGTTTGCAGACATGTTAAGGGTGAAACCATCAAAGTGCCTAGTTTTCTGCAACATCCTTCTACACAGAAAGATGAGATTTAGGCAAGCAGCAAATGAATTTTCTAAATGAAGAGAAAGAGGAAGAAATAGTAGTAATAATAAAAAAAAATCTATTTTAAAAAGGAAAAGAAAGACAAAATCTTTAAGTATAGACCATTTATCATATTTTAATCAATGCTCAAGAAAGTTGTATCCATTTTAAGGAGGGAAGACTCTAGTCCAGTGTGGAGTTAACCTGACAATTAGTTTAAACATTAGGTCCAACTGAATCACGTGCAACTGCTCAAATTAAGAGGCTTAATGACAGAATTTTCATTACCCACAAGTCTCGAAGGCGAATGAATTTTAAATTATTTCAGAGGTTTATTTTATCTGTAAAACCTCATACACAACCTGCTTTCATCTTATTCACTCTTCCTGAAAATCTCTCAAATGAATTCTAAAGAAAACCCAAAAAACAAAAAACTAAATAGAATGCCAGTAAATCCTGTAAACAAAATGCAATCAAATGAAGAACTAGTACAGTTCTAAGTTTAAAGGATGACCTCTTCTCATCTTACAGAATCCCTTTGAATCATAATACATTTTTTATCTTCTTGCTACCATACCTTTAAACCAATTATCATTACTTGCTTCCATCCAATTTCCATCCATAGCATTTTCTACCTCTATTTTGGAGCTTGATCACTGATTCTTTATAAAGGGGAATAGTGGGGAGTTAAAAATGTTAAAATAATGATGTCTCAATATTTTACTGCTTAGATACCATTGAATCACTAGAATAAGGATCACAAGATTTTAGAGAAGGTTAAGAATGTTAAGAAAAGTATCTTTTGATTGAAAGACATTGAAGAGCTTGAAGTCAACGAATTTTTTTCTGACTTTTCCAGCTGGGAATTCTATTCCCTTGAAGGTAAATGGATGCTTTTTCATTGATTTCTGGTGATTACAGGGTGTTTGATCAAGACCCAGACACATAGGGATAACAAGACATTGTTTATCTCATTTTGCTTTCTTTATATTGCATACTTCGAAGCACAACAAAGATGAGGGTTTTTTATGTCTAATGTACTTTGAACAATTCCAGTGTGTAGACATCTGGAAAGCCACAATTTGAAGTACTGGGAATGAGAAAGTAGTTGCAAAACAACAGGAAGAATTTGTGGATAAGTCCTTTCTCAGTGAACAATAGCCACAAATCTATGACAGTTAAGTAGATGCCACTTAGATATGTCACAAAAGGATGAAACTGCATGGCAGTTGGATATATTGAAGTTATGTTGCTAAAGAAAAAAAAAAAAAAAGAGAGATCTGTAATGGTTTCCTCCACAGAAATGAACAGCCAAAATGCATTACACAAAACTTGGGAGGAGCAATGGATGTGACAGAAAATAATATTTTCCAATATCTGTCTTAGCTGACAAGACAAAATTTTCATGAAAGTTCTGAAGGTTTGTAAACCTATTTACTTGACATTTGCTAAATATAGCTTAATGATAGTGACATTTTAGCCTAATCGGTTATTTTAGTAGTTTTCATTAAAAATGCTTCATTTACGTTAATTTTCCATCTACCTCTCTGTTTCTTTTTCATATATTTGTTCATTTGCTACTGACAAGAGTAGCCTAATTCAAACTCTGAAAGTTTTGGAGAGTGTAACTGAAAATCATAAGCATTATAAATTTACTCAGATATAGAGGGGGTAACAAATTCTAAGAATTTTGTGGAGTTATTTTTTCGGTTGTTACAATGACAGTAATTCATTTTATCCCAGACAACCATTTTAATTAATCCATATGTATATGCCAAGGGTTATCCCTGGAAACAGATTCATCTATTATTATGAAACTGCAATTTGTAACACATACTCTTTCCTAAGAAAAATCTTTAATAATGATCTCCTGTAATGGACATGATAAATTCAAGATTCAGAGCAGGAGTTTTTGTCTCAAGATCTTACTACAAAATTAATTAGAACCCATGGAATACAATAAGGAGGTTGGTACATTAAAATGCTATGGGCTGAATAAAATCTAACTTGGGAGAAGGAAAAAGATTGAACATTGATGTGAGGCTAGAACTCTGAGCAGGAACTCAATACACTCATATTCTATATCCCAATAGTGCCATCCATATCCTTAGTGTCCTTGAACCTACTTCCTTTCTGTGCCTGTGTGGCAGTATATGTAGCTTTTGGAAATTCATTGACTCAGATTCATCTGCTAGATTAAGGATTTTAGTCCCTATCATTCCTGCTGGAAATGAAATTTTATTTAAGCACCTAATGATTTCTCTGATTGTAATTAACATTCAGATTTTCAGACTACAGAACACATGGCCCAATTCATATTTCTTTGTGGTTCTTCAGCTTAAAATTAAGTACATTTCCTTGATGTTAATTACCCATCACATTCTTCCTGCCCAGTTGTATGCTTTTCAATAGTTTCTCCATATAGCTATCCCACATACACTTTACTAGGATAAACAAATCAAACTTTCTTTCCATGTAGACAATTTCTTATCCACCTCACACTTCTTGTACAAATCCCAGTCTTCTCCTAGCTTGAGGTAAGGAGCAGGAGTGCATGCATTGACACCACTACTTTTGTTGACACTTAAGGTTCCAAAATATAATTATTTCAGGGAAAATACTCAAACACTGCAATTTCCACTGAGCCCAGTCTTTACCAGTCCTAACTCAGATTCCTCTGTTGCTGTTGACCATGTTTTCACACAGAAATATGGGCAGAATACAGGTTTCTTGAGCATGGAGGTGAGTATCATATTTGGAGAAAAAATAGTAGCTAAAAAGTCTGAGCACTTTTAGCAACTAAACTTGAAGAATAGGTCTTTGCATGTTTAAGTTCAAATTCAGGTCACTGTGAAGCTTAAGCTATTAATATGTGTGAAGCACTAAAGTACTACAATGATCACCTCCACAGAAAAGCTTGCTGACCTCTGAGAAATGTGTCCACATTTTTAGTCAACAGATGAAAAAGCTTTAGTGTCTTTGATGTTAACCCTCTGCAAGAGCTACATAATATTCAGCAGGCAGGCCATAATTTTCCAAAGCCCTGGCTTTTAAGAGAACCGTAGTTAATCTGGATAGAGAAGTAAAAGAACTTGACTCATTCTGCCAGAGTCTAGACTGAACAATAATTTTTCTAAGAACTCTCAAACACAGATGGAGAACTTCAACTGACACTATTATTTTTCACAAAATGGAGACCCACCTTACAGTGAACAATGTAGTAGCTGCAAGATACACAGGAGTAAAATGAGATGTCAGCAAAAACATTTTCACCGTATTGCCCACACTCAAAATATTGCAGGGTATAATTATAGATTATGTATGTAAAGGGTTTCATGCAACAATACAAGCCACATACATAAAAAGCTAATGGGATGGGTTTAATGACCAATTGACAGTGGTAAACTAAGCCCCAATTCAGTATTGCATCTCTGGACTTCATGAAATTATTAATTTCCCATTAAAGAGGGGGATGAAAGCATCCACTAAAATACTTCAACTTACACTTTTATTTATTGATAGCAAACCACTAATTTATTTAGATTACAAGCACACAGATAAGGTAGCCATTATAACAACTTTAACTATCACTGCACATCACTAGCAATATCTCCATCTGATTTTTTACTGTGATATGCCTGTCACAGTCAAGGGGATTTTTTGTTCTTACCAACTGAAACCTACCCTGCTGGCTGAATTTTAATTTTTGTTCTGCAATTTTTCAATGAGTTACCTGAAACCTATTTTTCATAACTAAGCTTTACACTTAACATTTCGTTATGGCAATGCCACCTTAAAGAGTTGGCACAGCTTTTATTATTCTCCCTAAGATATTTTTACCCTTTGCCAATTTAGAGATTTGTACAAAAGACAATCTAAAACCAGGTGCATGGAGTCAATTGGTGGTAGGAAGGCTACAGTGAAAGGCCAGATGGAAGAAATCTCTTGGTGGGCACTGCTACCTTGAGGGTGTGTGCATTTATACCCTGCCCAAGATTTTCACCTTAGCCAAATCACTAGTATGTCTGCACTGCTGTTGACACTGTATCACTACTAATATTTGTTTGAGGTTCTTCTAAGTGTTATTGGTTTATTCTTAGCCTCTGCAGAGAAAACTGTAAGTTTCAGGGAGTGATTATCACAATAAAGTACAAGATAAATGTTTTTAAAGCAGGTATAAACAAAATGATGGTACAACAAACTGCAGTATTTATGTGATGGTCACATGTGTACAGCAGTTCTAGGAAGAGATGATGACATGCACTTACATAAGTACTTATTTTACAAAGGAATCATAGAATGGTTTGGGTTGTAAGGGACTTCCAAAGGTCATCTAATCCAACCTCCCTGAAGTGAGCAGAGACATCCTCCGTTAGATCAGGCTGCATAGAAGGCTGTCAAGCCTGACCTTGGGCAATCTGTTCCAGTGTTCCACTACCCTCATGGTAAAGAACTTCCTCCTAAATCTACTCTTCTTTAATTTCAAACCATTGACCCTTGTCCTATCACTGCAGGCCTTTGGAAACGGTCCCTCTGTCGACTTCTTGTAGGCCATCTTCAGGTACTGGCAGGCTGCTATTAGGTCTCCCCAGAGCCTTCTGTTCTCCAGGCTGGACAAGCCCAGCTCTCTCAGCCTGTCCTTATAGCAGAGGTGCTCCAGGCCCCTGATCATTTTTGTGTCTCTCCTCTGGACCTGCTCCATCAGGTCCATATCTTTCTTGTATCAAGGGCACCAGGGCAGGACACACTAAGTAAGTTCTTACCAGAGCAAAGTGGTAGAATCACCTCTCTCGACCTACTGGTCTCACTTCTTTTGATTCAGCCTAATATATGTTCTGTTGACCAAAGAAAGTCATAGGATCATCAAGCCTTTGTGTTGCAGTATTAGGCAACACTCAGTCCACTGTTTTACACAAATTCTAAGGACAGGAGGACCTAGACCTGCTGGTTAAAAAAAAAAAAAAAAAAAAAAAAAAAAAAAAGTTCATTCTTTCTGTGCATGGAGCCAAAAGTGTTGAATAAAGCAGTTAAAATAGTGCACAGTCAATCACTTCTTGGATCCCTCCAAACTCCATTCACTACTCATTGCACTGCAGAAGTCCCCAAACAGCCATCAGCACAGGCACAGGTCATTCATAATTCCAGCCTTTTAATACACAATTTCTAAACAATTAATGTCTATTTAAAAACTATGTAAGTGAGCTGCTG
Organism: Indicator indicator; assembly: GCF_027791375.1. NCBI lineage: Eukaryota > Metazoa > Chordata > Aves > Piciformes > Indicatoridae > Indicator > Indicator indicator. Next base: position 20,316,820 of record NC_072020.1, on the reverse strand, counting down.
TGTGACAACACAAAGTGTTCACAGTTCCCAGTAAACAGTTATTCCCATTTATCAGTCATTGTAGATAGCATTACAGAGATTCACACACAGAATCACAGACTGGTAGGGGTTGGAAGGGAACTGTAAAGATTATGTAGACCAATCCCTCTGCTAGGGCAGGATCATTCAGAGCAAATTACATGGGAACACATCCAGGTGGGTTTTTAATGCCTCCAGAGATGGAGACTCCACACCCTCTCTGTTCTGCATCATCTTTGCACCTTCTGTGCCACACACATTCTAGACAACAACTGGCTACTAGTCAAGCTGTCACGAATCATCTCAAATAGTGCAAGTTTTTCTCATTCACCCATGAATGCTAGAGGTTAAAATATCATTAGATTATTATCAATAATTTAAGGAAATAATTGAGCTGATTTCCAACATTTTATTTGGCAGTGCCTATTTCTTTTTACCACCTCCAGAGTGAATTGATAATAATAAATTAAATACAGTACATATCTCAGGAATATACAGTTTGTACACTATAACTACATTGTTCTTATCCTGTTCTGATAGTTAAAGTAAATGAAAAATTGTTTAAAATATTTATGATATATTCATAAATCCTATACTCTTGCAAATGGAATAAAAATATTTTTTTTTACAAGTTCTTTAAAATCACCAAGTGTGAGAGGAAAAAGCAGAACCCAAAGTTTAGTAAAATCAAAATCTTGTTATCCCAATCAGGGTGCTGTTAGTATAGCCCAATGAGTAAAGCATGGCCTGTAAGGCAGAAGTGGCCTCATGTCTGAAAATGTCTACTCTTTTAGTAAGAATACTATAAAGTAGTGGACTAATTGCCTGAGTCACTGGAAGAAAAGTGCTGGACAGAGCAGTAAATGAGGAGAAGAAGGATGGGAGGGCACCTCTGTAATGATTTGCTCCCTTTGCAGCACCAGGTAGATCAAAAGTAAAGGAGAAAGCAGTGCTTGCTGTGGTCTAACATGTCAATTCCTGGCTGTATATCTCTAAGCAAAGAAGCCAATCAATTTTATGATATTTTTAAGCTAAACATCATAGTGATAAAAAAAACCCACTTTTATTTTTTTCTTCTTCTTCAACAATGCCATTTAAAAAAAAAAAGTAAAAGAAAACTCAAGAAGAACATTTTGTTCTTGAAACATACCTTGTTAGATCAATTGTTTAAATATTTTTAAGTCCATGATCCTTTTGGAAAATAATGAATTTCATTGCTCGTTCTAACTTGCAGCAGCACTTCACTCCTGAATTCTTTCTAATTTTCTAAGAAATGGATCAAATGAATCACTCTTGCTGAACAAATTGAAGATATTATCAGTCATGACTAGAAAAAATTAATTAAGAAGTGTGGAGAATATAGGAACAAAGATTAAAAATGCATTTTCCTTAATTTTGAGTCATTATTTTGCATAATCAACAGCACTGTTGAGAATGAAGGCATTCCGGACAAACTGTGCACATCATTTAACAACTATTCTGATCTAGAAATTATTTAAGACTGAAAAAAACCCGGAAATGTCTCTCTCATAAGAACATCTGTAAGGGAGATTTGCACCTCGAAATAGCAAGATATTTTGAGTTCAATAATAACAAAAAATGGCTGAGGAAATTTGAAACTTTCAAATTTTTCCAATTATTTGAGGATTTTCATGCTTTCTCTTCCTCCTTCCTTGTCCATGCACTGAGGATTTTTTCATCCCGTGATACAGTGATACAAACTCCAGTGAACGCGTATGTCATAAAATCAGATGGAAAAGTGAGTTGCAAGATCACTGTAAGATCATCACACAACTCAGTAACACACATGCTCACCTGCTCACAAATGTATTAATTGGATGGGTGGTGGGCATAGTATAGCAATTGTTATTCCATAAAATACAAAATATACACACACACCAAAGCTTAATCTCCTAAACACAATTTAGACCAGTACATTATAGACCCAAGGAATGAGGACACTGGTAATTTCTCATCATTACCAGATCCTGCCTGGCAGTTTGGATTCAAGTTGTGACAACACATCGTTGGGCTCTGCCTTCCACATGGTATCAGATATTTGTGTGTCCTCCTCCCATCCCATCAGATGTTGTTCACACAGTTTATGGTTTTCTCCATGAGTTTTATCAGGGTAGGTAAGCAGCCAATGCCCTTGCCAGATCTGCTATAGTTTTGACAAGTGATCAGGACTGCTGTCAATGAGAGCCTAAGTGGTGTAGAAGAGCAGTGGTAAAATGTAGATATACCATAAGATCATTCAGCTTCATAAATTGTCATTTTTATCAACCTACTTAGCTTCGAGGCATGTCAGGATCCTCCTGGTCTCTTGGCTATGTCTGCATAATGCATTATGGACTGAAACAAACTCTCTTCATCTTGATCTTAATCGGCAAAAAGCTGCTTAATCAAGCACTGTTTCAACTTTCAGTTCAAGTCAGTAAAAAGCATGGACAGAACAAATTCTTCTGTTCCAAAAACAGGTATTGTAGACAGCTTTCAAGAGCACTGTTTTGTAAACCCAAATCTATCTTTCAACCCAAGTATGGAATCATCAATTTTTCCCTCTCTCTGCTCATGTCCTAGTTTTGTTTCACTGGTTGCAAGATGAGGATAATTGCACAGAAGTTGCCGCTACTATTTGATTCAAAGACCTGAGATGGAACTTTCCTATGAACTAGGGTGTCAGGGCCTGGAGAACATTCATCCATTCATCCTTTTAGTTGACTGAGTTTAGTTGCCTGAGTGAAACAGTTAAGTTAAGGAGTTTAGCTGCCTGAACCCTCTCCTTTCACCTGGCTCCTGGATTGGTGATTTCATACTGTTTTTCTGGCTTCTGACAATAACCCTTTGGTTCCCATAAGAGGCATGTACTGTTGGTCACTTCTTCTTAAGGTCATCACTTTCCTTCTTCTCTTTATTTTCTTCATGAAGTGATGGAGAGGGTATCTCTGATGATCACCAAGGATGTTGAGTGACAAATTCATATCAGGATTAGGTCTGTAGGCTGTGATCTGAGTCAGAGACAGTGCAATGATCTCCCAGCAAGTCCACAGTGACAAGGAAGGTCCCAGGGAAGGCCATGATGCTCAACCAGGTGTGAGTCAAGGGTAGGATGGATGAAGAAGGGTATGAGATTGAGCAGAAACTTCATTGCTGCCCAACTGCAAAGTCATACAGGCCAGGGCCAGCAGTAAAGCCTCTTATGAGAAGTTACCAAGAGAAAGAAGATGCAAGCTCTCACTTCCAGTTTTCTTCATACTAGCTTTTATCAGTGAGGTAATGGACATTGGGCTCAGCTGGCTAAACCCCTGAACTCAGCCACATCAACACACAGAAGGGGACAGTTTGCTCAGGACTCTGACACAGGCTGCAAAATATAGAGGAACATTTATTTCCATTTAAAAATGTTGAAACCAGGGCATGTGCCCTGCTGCTGGGCTGAAATCTGCTCTGATTAGGGAAATTCTCTACATGTTTGCTTGTGTTGTTTCATGGACACAGTGAGTCCCTGCAATCTGAGGTGTGACTTGGTTGATTTCTCCTGAGGAAGTTGATAGATGTATAGTTGTGAAAGTGTAAATGAAATTTAAAGAAATGGCTCACTGCATAGGAGTTTGCATCTCCCTAGTATTTCTAAAATAGGCTGAGACTTTCAGATATAAAATGCCTGAGAAGTGCAAAGCTTTTTTTGCTTTGCAGGAATTAGGTACTTAAAAGAGAATTTGAACAGAAATTATGATGAATTTAAGGGCATTCCAGAACACAATATAGCAAGTACAACACAGATCTCATGAGCAGCAACTAATGGGCTTTCTCATGTGGGTAGTTTGAAAAAGAATGAAAATAAATGCAGAGAAGACCATCCAGCAAAGCTACATACCCCTGCAAATACCCATTACTGAACAGAAGCAGAAGATTAGGCAGAGTGGAGCAGCAGTATAAATCCAGAGTAACTACTGAAGACAGTGAAGTTACTCCACATTTATACTGGTTTAACGGAGAGAAGAAAAAGGTCCATTGAGTATAATTGAATCAAGGAGTTTTCCATTAAGTCCAAATGACTTTCACAGCAGGAGGCTCCTGAAAGCTCAGAGGAGAGCAGTCCTTTCAGAACAATAACATTTCGCTTTGCTCCAGCATTTTAATCTTTACTGTTTGGACATAGTGTTTTAAAATTCACTCAGCTTATACTATGCTTTTTACATTAGCTACATTTCATGCCAAACTCTATTGAATTCCAGTAAAAAAATCTGTGTTTTCTATAGGCACCTGCTTAGAATGTCTGATTTTTTTTTTATATCTTTGAATTTCTTTTTTTTTAATGATGTCTTATGTTATTATACACTTGACATGGAATTGAGTATCATCTGTTTTATTCCCTTTCCTTTGGATGCTCTGGTCATGACACACTTCAGAAATCATCAACATTTAAAGTTTTCTGTTGAATTACTGAAAGGTTAGAGAAATGACCAAAAAGGAAGGTTCATATGAAGAATCATAGAGTGGTTTGGGTTGGAAGGCACCACCAAAGCTCATCCAGTCCAACCCCCCTGAAGTGACCATGGACATACTCCACTAGATCAGGTTGCTCAGAGCCTTTTCAGGTCTTATCCTGAATACCTCTGGGGATGGGACCTCAACTACCTCATTAGGCAACCTGTTGCAGTGTTCCACCACCCTCATGGTGAAGAACTTGGTTGTAACACCTGATCTAAATCTACTCTTCTCTAATTTCAAAGCCTTGTCCCTCTTTGTATCACTTCAAGCCTTTGTAAACAGTCCTCTTCTTGTAGGCCCATTTCAGGTCCTGGAAGGCTGCTATTAGGTCTCCCCAGAGCCTTCTCTTCTCCAGGCTTATTCTCCATGTGTACTTTTGAAAAAGGAAGGGAGGCCACAGGTGCAAATGCATCAACAGAATGCACAACCACCTTGTCTGAATATTTATCAAGCTCACAGTTGGTTGTGTATACAGTAGAGCTGAAGCATATTAATAAAATATTTTCAGGATTGTATTAATTTCCAACCATTCCATAGAGTCATAGAATTATAGAATAGAATTATAGAATCATGGAATTGTTTCAGTTGGAAAAGACCTCTAAGGTCATCAAATCCAAACATCAAGTGGTTGTCAAGGTTTTTTTTTTTCCTGGGGGCTTTGTTCAGTTGTACATTTTAGTGTTCTTTAATGCTTTGGTTTGTTTGGGGGCTTTGAGTCTGGGATTTTCTGGGATTTTTTTGTTGGTTGGTTTGGTTTGGTTTGTTTGGGGGTTTTGTTGTTGGGGTTTTTTTGTTGCATTTTTCATGAGCTCCAGTTCCAACGTTTATTATACTTCCAAGCTATCAGTGGAAAAAAAATAAAAGGAAAAAAATAAGGTTACAAACATACACAAACATAATGACTTCATAGATTACACTTAAGTCTACAGATATAAATAAACCAGTGACAAAATTAGATATATAACTCTTTGTAAAACTTTAAAGGATACAAAATGCCCTCATATTAACAAGTCAGTCTCCAGGTAGAGTTTCTGTCCTGGACATCAGTCCCTTTTGAAAATAATAAGGCTACTTAGCTAAAGATGAGCTACTCATTTTTTATTGGGGCAACAGGTCTCTCAATTCTTACAACACATGCATATGTGTACCAAACTCTATATGTGCATGCAACATGATATGTGTTTTTACTAATCTCTCTAACACAGTAATGCTTGTACAATCCTATAACCAACTAGAACTAAATGGAAATACTAAAGGTGTCATTTGTTTGTTTGTTTGAATATTCTTCATACAAACAATATTTGACCAATTCTTGGAAGATAGATTATGTGAAAATGGAGACAGCTGATATCCAGGGATTTTACAGCTGGTACTTTTTGAAACTAGTGACTAAAAAGTGAAGTAAGAACACCGAAACCAAAGTTTCAAAGTAATTAACAGTGTGTTTTCCTTTTTAATTGAAAGTGAAAATGCAGTTCTGGCTCAGCAACTGTGACTTTTTATTTCAGGTTTTTACCCTTTTTTATTAAGTAAAGCCTTTTTATTTAGCTGGTGGAGAGAGTATAATGCAATCTTGAGTTAATAAGTAAAACAGCATACAACAAGAGGCACTGAATTTCCTGTTCTAGGATCAGACTGTGTCTAGGCACATCTCTTTTCCCACAATAAAAACCTACTTAAAACATGCATGTCTCTTTTAGGGTGTGATTAATTTCTCCTCATGACTTACATGAATCTTATTATTTGTTGCACTACCTAATAATTAATTATGGAGGGATCAATGAAGAAGAAAAAAGTTTTTCTCTTTACACATATTTGTTAATATTTTTAATGACATCTTCTTTTTTTTTTCCTTCTTATCACTCTCTTATCCTCAAAAAGGGAGAAGAGATGCATGAAGGTCACTACTGAAGATTCATAAACCATTGTGAATAATGTCAGAAATATAATTTAATTAGTGGCCCATCTGTCACTTTCTGTTTGATGAGCACTAAATGTCCAATTATCATTTAATATCTGCTCTAATCAGCTCTGGCAAATTTCACAGGCACACTAGAGATGACATTAATAGATGGAAGTGAGGCTACCTTTGCAACATTATCAGAAAGAGAAAGCTTGTGCAGTTTTGACTTACAATGGGGAAGGCATGAATTTATTCCAATTAGTAGCAAAGACGTTTTACAAAGGATGTGTTACCTCATATTGCTAACTAAAGATTTTAGTTGATTTTTCAAGAGTTTGAAAAAACATTTCTAATTTTTAGAGAATTTTTTTATTCTTGTTGGTGTCCAAAAATAATATCAAACATTATATTCTCAGTGCCTTCCTTTTCAGTATCTCCTTCTTTATTGTCATCATGAATCAGTTTTAGCCTTTCGTTTCTTCATTTCCTTTAGCCCTCACAAACATAAGATGCCCAAGGTTCTTCATAAAGAAAGAAAAAAGACATATTGAAAAAAAGAGTAGATTTAAAAACCAAACAAACAGATAAAAAGAACACACAAAGAAATAAATCCGAAACCTGAAATACACACTATAGACATTAAAAAAAAAAAAAAAAAAAAAAGAAACAAAATTGGGCCAAGGATTTTAGTCATTGGTGGGACAGAGAACTAATCAGCATCATGAGTTTCTTCTGGTAAAGAAAGTAAACAGAAAATATAATCTTTTAATAAGAACACACAGTACATGTGTCTTTTGACACAAAACAAGGAAATGACCACATGTTAAAAGCATAGAATAACGTGCCAGTAAGATTGATGATCTATGAAACATGTATTGACAGCATCATAAAATGTACTTTTCCACTAGTAATGAGAGATTAAAAACCCTACTTATCCATATCTTGGGTCAAGGTCAGGCAGCCCATACCTTCTCAGATTTGAGATCAATAACAGAACAGTCTCAGAAGAGGTTTTTGGCTTGACAAGAAGCTTCGTTTTATAAGAAAGTGCTGCTCACATGACACTTGTTATTAAATCCTCGGCTTTGATTCTAAGTAAAATCCTCCAGCACATGGAAAGAAAATAAGGTCAAAAAACTCTGTTTGTAATATGACTGCATAGGTTCACTGCTTAGTAGCTGATAAGATTGGGATTGCTGCCTGGCAGATCCACTGCAGTGATAAAATAGCCAGTTAAAAGTAGATATGTAATAAAGCACCTTTTCCCTCCTGCTATATGTTTTAGCAGATACTCAAAGCTAGAATGTAATTTCTGGTACCTCCATATTTCTACTAATAGGATCGAATCTGAGATTCTACTGACTACAGCTTGAATTCGTAGGAACTTGCCAGGATGTTATGATCTGCTTGACTCTTCATTATTCTACCCAACCAGGCAGACATCATAGCACTATCTAGAAAACAGAAATCTGCTGCTTGCTGGTATGCAGGTTCAAATAATGTACATGAAGAGAAATTCTCATTATGTGCATCTCCACAGGCTTCCTATGGTTTATAGATTTTTAAACCTGCTGTGCATTTGAGCTACTGATTTAGTAGCTTCTAAAATGATCATGAGAAACCTCTGAATCAAGGGGATTTCTGAACAAAGGGATTTCTGCATAAGAAAAAAATCAACAAAAACACAAAAAAAACCCCAAGCTAGTACAACATCAGGGTAATGGAAACGAAGAAGGAGATCCTGAGTAACCAGAAGTATTTGATCCTCCTTTCTTTTCCTGCTTTCCTTCCTGAGTTTGGGTCCAGATGCAGGTCTGAAGAAGATGTAACCCAAATATAGGCCTTTTCTCTTGAAAAACCCTGTAAAGACAAGTCTGACAGAGCTAAAGGCAAATCCAGGAAGGCAAAAAAATGGTTATCTAGGACCTTATTCGGAGGGACAGAGAAGTGTCTTGATTCTGAGGATCATTTGAAATGCTCCAAGGGAGTGAAAGACAGAATTCAGGAAAAGAGGAGGTTATTTTTATGTAAGGTTGATATCAATAAGCCTTAATATTAAGGCCTTGATCAGATATTTTCCTTTGAATGTTGTATTGCAGAAATTTTCAAATACCTCTGAAAGGTTGGCAATATTTTAATACTAAGTGAATCCTGAGGATAAAACAATGGCTGTTCCTGTGTACATCAATGTCTTATCACCACTGTGAAATCTTTTGTTTCTGATTATGCAATGGATAGCTAGATAAACTGATCATATGGAAAATTCAATATTTTATTCAATATTTTAATTATTCAGTATTTAAAAGTATTCAATATTTTAAAGTATTCTGAGAAGGTATTTTGGGTCTTATTCTCTCATGCAAGAACAGGGACTAGTAGACATACCTCAAGCATCTTCTTATTATTCCATCTATTTCTGTATGCCCTCAGACTGTATTTTTCCATTCTAACTGCACATCTGTAGGAAGAACTGGAATAAACTGGTATTAGTACTATGGAACTTACATACCTTGACATACCTTTCAGTCGGCATTGCCTTGACTACCTGCTTTTGGTAGAAAAGAAACACCAGGTCACACAGACTAGTGAATAACTAAATATTTTTCACAAATGACAACATTCCATGAGAAACTTTCAACATCAGCACATACAGTAGCTCCACAACTTCATTGAAGTTACTCAGAAGTTTTGTAAGAAAGGAGTTGTATCTTGTCATGACCATGGTACAAGTGCATATATAAATCCTGATGTGAGTAGCCTTCTTAGTTTTGCCTTGTAAGTACAACTGTACTGTGAAAGAATTCCAAGTGTTTTACCTATCATTAAAAGAAGTTGTTCCATTCAGTTAAAGTATATTACTGATTTAGACCCATATCCAGAGTTAGTTCTGGATTACTGAAAATACATATTCAGGGATGGATGGATAGATAGATAGACAGATAGACAGATGAAAGAAAGAGAGATAGAAAGAAAGAGAGAAAGAGAGAAAGAGAGAAAGAGAGAAAGAGAGAAAGAAAGAAAGAAAGAAAGAAAGAAAGAAAGAAAGAAAGAAAGAAAGAAAGAAAGAAAGAAAGAAAGAAAGAAAGAAAGAAAGAAAGAAAGAAAGAAAGAAAGAAAGAAAGAAAGAAAAGAAAGAAAGAAAGAAAGAAAGAAAGAAAGAAAGAAAGAAAGAAAGAAAGAAAGAAAGAAAGGAAGAAAGGAAGGAAGGAAGGAAGGAAGGAAGGAAGGAAGGAAGAAAGGAAGAAAGGAAGACAGGAAGAAAGAAAGAAAGAAAGAAAGAAAGAAAGAAAGAAAGAAAGAAAGAAAGAAAGAAAGAAAGAAAGAAAGAAAGAAAGAAAGAAAGAAAGAAAGAAAGAAAGAAAGAAAGAAAGAAAGAAAGAAAGAAAGAAAGAAAGAAAGAAAGAAAGAAAGAAAGAAAGAAAGAAAGAAAGAAAAGAAAGAAAGAAAGAAAGAAAGAAAGAAAGAAAGAAAGAAAGAAAGAAAGAAAGAAAGAAAGAAAGAAAGAAAGAGAAAGAAAGAAAGAAAGAAAGAAAGAAAGAAAGAAAAAGCAGGGCATAAAGTGCAGATCAGGTTGAAGACTTCTAGGATATTCCATAAAGAATGGCAAGCAGTTAAGACCAGTGTTGGGGAAAGCAGCTTTTACTGGTCAGATAAGTATTTTTCATTAGCATTAGGACATGCCCTGTGGGTCAGTGCTCAGACACCATGTTAGATGGCTGTGATATCTGACCAGTCTGAAGGTTAGGGATTTTTGGAGGTTTTTGATGCTGTTTTATCTGCTAGATCTTAACCTGGAAGGTGACACTTAATTAAAAAAAATAAAAAATTATATACATCTGAATTATAGAAAAGACCTAGGTTATTTCAGATTAGCAGAACAGGTCCAAATGTTATTCTCATTTCTCTTTTTAATTGCATCTTAAGTTTTACCATTCTCCATCATTGTAGTGTATTTCTATAATATTTTTTCAACACTAGACACTTCTATGAATTAATTAAGTATAAACCAACTGATTTGGATTAGCTCTTCAGCTAATGTAAAATGTACAGCAAAGGCTTTTGACACGGTGTCCCCTAACATCCTCACAGGGGAGCACAGGAAGCATGGGTTAGAGGAGTGGACAGTGAGATGGATTGAGAACTGGCTGAGTGACAGAGCTCAGATGGTTGTGAACAGTGGCACAGCCTCAGTAGAGGCCTGTAGCTCGCAGTGTTCCCCAGATGTCAGTACTGGGTCCATTCTTGTTCAACATAGTCATCAATGACCTGAATGAAGGGAGAGAGTGTGCCTAAGGCAACCTTGCTGATAATACAAAACTGGGAGGAGTGGTTGTGCTGCCATTCAGTGACACCTGGACAGACGTGAGAGCTGAGTTAAGAATAACCTAATGAAGTTCAACAAGAACATGTGTAGAGTCCTGCACATTGGTTGGAAAAATCAGTAAGGTTAGGAGTTCACCTTCTGGAAAGCACATCTGATGGAGAAGGACCTGGGAGTGCTGGTTAACCATGATTCAGCAATGTGCCCTTGTGGCCAGGAAGGCAAATGATGTCCTGTGGTGCATGAAGAAGAGTGGCCGACAGGTCAAGGGAGGTTCTCCTCCCCTTCTATTCTGCCCTAGTGAGGCCACACCTGGAGTATTTTGTCCAGTTCTGGGCTTCCCAGTTCAAGAGAGACAAGAAACTAATGGAAGGCGTCCAACAGAAGGCCAATGAGGGGACTGCAGCATCTCTCTTATGAAAAGAGACTGAGAGCCCTGGGGCTGTTTAGCCTGGAGAAAACTGAGAGGATCTTTCCAGTATCTATAAATATCTCAAGGATGAGTGAAAAGAGGATGGGACTAGACTCTTCAGTGTTGTCCAGTGACAGGACAAGGGACAGTGGGAACAAATTGCAGCCCAGAAAGTTGCATCTGAACATGAGGCAAACTTCTTTCCTTTGAGGGGGACAGAATACTGGAGGAGGCTACCCAGAGGAGCTGTGGATTCTCCATCTCCAAAGACTTTCAAGACTCACCTGGACACAGTCCTGTGCAACCTTCTCTAGGTGAAGCTGTTTTAGCAGGGTGCTGGACTAGATCCCTGATGATTCCTTACAACAAAACAAAACCAGCTTCCAGGACATTTTCCTGGAATGAGCCCCCAGTATAATTCTTTCACTGTAAGCAAGCTTTGAAGGTCAGCCATGAACCACAAATTAAGTTTGAATGGTGTTTTTCAGTAGCATGCTAGGAGGTAAATGGACACAAAGAGGACAACAGTAAAAATAGAGCCTGACTCAGTAGACAAACTTTATAGTGTTTAGAAAAGTAGATAGTGAGCTGGGGACTATACACCAGTAAAGCACTGGACTGACACACTCTCACTGATCCTGTGTGACAACCCTGGAGACTCCTATTTTCCCTCTATGTCCTGCTTTACATCTGCTGTTTATTTGGGAAATTTTGCTCACTCTCTTTATGAAGGACATGGTCTTGTTACCTTTGAAGTCAATGGTCAGACTCTCATTACTTCCTTGGAAGCAGATGGGGCCCATATGGCCTGCTTGCTTGATCATTGCTCACGTACAACACCCACAGAGCTAACAGGTTGCTAACCAGGATGAATTGCAATGTGAACAACAGTAAAATGAATGAAAGAAGCTAAAACAATGTGAAAACTTTGTGGGAAGCAGTAAATTTTATGTAATCCCCTTCTGGGCACTTCTTGGCACCTCATACCTTCTGAAAGACTCAGTGGAGGGATGAGTTGTGAGGGGCTATAATGGGGCAGTAAATAATAGCAAGAGGATATGGAAAAGGCCTCTAACTGTGGAAGGTGAGGCATTAAGACATAATCAAAGGGCTATTGCTGTCTTGAGGTGTTAGTGTACGACCCTGCTGAAGTCATTTTCCACTTAGGAGATTCCTTATTCCACTGGATTGTGAAATGAAGTAGTTGTAAAAGGTGATGCCCAGAACATCTGAACCTCAGTGTTGTTCTTACCAAAGCACAGAGGTGAAGAGTAAATGCTGTTAAAGAGCAGGAGAGTAAAATCACTTTTCCTCAGCTATAACACTGAGTGTATTCATCTATGAGAAGTATCAAGTGGAGTGCTGAATAAACTGATGGTGGTTAGATGAATGGTGAAGGGGAAACCTGAAGTTAGGGAGACATCCAACAGAATAGGTCATCAAGATCATTCAACAACAAAATGCAGTTCCCAACAAGGAAGGTAGGCTTGGAATTTAATATGGAAGAAAAGAAAAATAACTTTTTTTAAGAAGAGAGGAAAGATTACTTCCTTAAATGTTTACTTTAACATTACTTTTAAAATGCTATTCTCTGTTTCTGAGATGGCAAGTAATCACTGTTATTTCTATGTTCTCTATTGTATTCTGGTTTTCCTAATTCTTACTTTCTTATTCTTATAATGTTAGAAAGGTGCTTAAGACTTTTTGTGGGAAATCCCATGGCTTTCATAGAAGGGGGAAATGATTGCCTTGACTCTATTAAAGGCTTGTCATATGTCTAAGCACCAGTCAAGATTTTTTACAGTTCACTGAAGATTAGAGGCAATTAAATCTTCTGGGTTTTTTTCTCATTTCAGCTGAAAATAAAGTGGAATATATCTGAAAAAGATACTTGTAGTGGGCAGTTAAAAATTCCAGCCCTCACTTCTTTTAAAGTTGAGGTCAGAATGAAAGTGATAGTGTAAGACTCTAATACTTATAACAAGACCTTGAACACACATCTTGAATAATAGGCAGACAGAGTTTGCATGAGTCCTGCAGGAAATAGGTCCTTGAACAGTCATGCTGCTGCATTCAACATGAGTTGCAAGTTGTAAGTGGTTTTCAAGGGTAACTCCAAATAAAGAACATTAGGGTAATGCAGCCTGGAGGCAAAGATCAAAGCTGAGAGATGGGAAGATATAAATACCCTTCCTTACAAATGACCAGATGATTCCTGAGCTGTCTACTTAAATACTTCCCATAATGAAGTAATAGAAAGTAGTGCAGCAGTGACAACAGCAGAAATGAGAACAGGCACTTTCTGCTTATTTCTGCCATTTATCCTGAGCAAAATGCTTCCAGATTCTGGTGTTGAATTTCCAGAATTTTTGTACAGAAATCCTTAACTTAGGGAGCATAATTGCCTTTTGCTTATGCAAAACTGCCCCTCAGGCTATAGCTTTTGGATTGGAAAAAAGCTTCCCTTCTGGAAAAATTTCAGGTATACTTAATTCTGTGTGATACTGAACGATTAAGTATTTTCTTTTCTAAATCCACTTAAGAGACTCCATGCAGAGATGCCATAACCATTTTATGGATCAAGTGTCTTTTGAGAACAAATACTTTTCATATACATGATTGTTTTCTTTTTGTCTTTCAGATGTTGGTGAGTTTGTTACCTTTCTCCCAAGTAACTAGAGATAGAACATGAGGAAATAGCATCAAGATGCAGCAGGGGGGGTTTAGTCTGGACATTAGGAAAACAGTTTTCACTGAAATGGTTGTCAGGCATTGGAACAGGTTGAGCAATCATCCCTGGATGTGTTTAAAAGCTGCTGCAGAGGTAGTGCTTGGGATGTGGCTTAGTGGTGGACCTGGTAGAGTAGGGTTAGTTGTTGGACTTGATATTTTAAAAGCCTTTTCCAACCTAGATAATTCTATGATTCTATGTGACCTACTCTTTCACAGTTTTTTAATCTTTGCATTTATTTTCTTTTGCTATATAAGGTGCATTGGAAGACTCAAAAAATATTTACAATGTTTATATCCAGAGTCACAGAAAAAGAAAAAAAACACAGTAGTTGTTAGGAATTAACACTGTGCTTAAAATAAGCACAAAACATTCCACTCACCACCTACATATGTTCAGAAAGTTACATCTAGGCTTTCATTTGGGCTTGGTCCTATGGACGTGCTCAAAAAATAAGAAAGCTTCAACATATCTCTGTTTTGAAAAGAACCCAAAGGTGAGATTTCTGTGTTCTTTAAAGCATCTTCAATGTAATTCTTAAAATAATTTTAGGCTTTCCTTTTGTAATTATGTGGATTTTCATTCACTTTCAAATTTCAAGTCACATTTTTGAAAGCAATTCACTTCTGTCATCCAAAGATCCACTATCAAATCAAAGAAATGGAAATCTCAAAAGGTACCTTATTTTTATATTTGTGCAAGTAACTTACAGTACATTTACTAAAAAATAATTGAAGAATTGTCATAAATATTTAGAATTAAACTAATTGCAATAAATGTAATAGCTCTTTGAGTAGATAGTCTCTTGACATGTTTGCTCATTCAAAAATGCATTAAGTAGCAGGGTTTCTCATTATCAGTATCAATTAGCAAGATTATACAATGATTTTGCTTTTTATATACACAAGTACCAAAGAATTAAAAAAAAAAACAATGATGAGACTACAAAGTATATTTTCTAAATAAAAATATTAGAGTGAAAACAATAATGAAGCTGAAAACAATATAAAGACAGGAAGTACTTCCTCACAAGATGTTTTCCTGAGACTCAGGATTCTTTAAGTTAGTATCTGGAGAGGAGACAACTGAGAGGGGATCTAATAAATGTCTATAAATATCTGAGGGGTGGGTGTCAGGAAGGAAGGGACAGACTCTGCTCACTTGCACCCTGTGATAGGACAAGGGGTAATGGATGTAAAGTACAGCACAGGAAGTTCCACCTCAACATGAAGAAGAAATTCTTTATTGTAGGGGTCACAGAGCACTGGAACAGGCAGCCCAGAGAGGTTGTGGAGTCTGCTGCTCTGGAGACTTTCAAGCCCTGTCTGGATGCATTCCTGTGCTACCTGTGCTAGATTCTGAGGTCCTACTCTGGCAGCGGGGTTGGACTCGAAGATCTCCAGAGGTCTCTTCCAAACCCTAACATCCTGTAATTCTGTGATCTTTTTTTTTCCAATTCTAGAGTTGATTCTGGTTTTTTATTTAATTCAAAATTTATTTAATGTAGTAATGTGGTGTCACATTGTTACATTTAGGCTTTGTTCCTTTTGTTTTGCTTTGGCTTGAAGTCCCAGTGTCTTCAATAGATGCAATGAAGACTTTTTTAGGTGTTACTAGTATTTTGCTTGTCAAAAAAAATACTACCAAAATGATTTTTCCTCATTTTTGGAGAAGTTTAAGATTGCTTTTTGTCCATTCTCCAATCATTTTCCTCTCACAGCTTTTCAAACTGCAAAGTTCTACCAAGCTATCTGCCTTAGAAGCCAAACAAAAATGCAGAATAGACATAAAATAGATGTTATTAATACAAGTTCATATTATCCAGCTTCCTCAAACTTTACTCATCAGTATCTACTTTTTATGCTGCCTTAGTTGCCCAATAGCTGAAACACATTTTCACCAAAGAAGTCCTTTCCTGAAAGATACAGTTTGAAATGGAGTTAAACTCTTTGTCCACTTTCAAATATCTCTGTTAATTCTGTTCTGCTCTAAGGTCTTCATAATCTTGTTTTGATTCAGCTGCATAATATATCATGAATGTTTCTCTATTTCCTTTTGATACAATTCTTATTTCCTCTATTTGTTGTTTTGCTTTTCCTACTTTATAAATCCTAACAGATTATAATCTGTTGCTACCATTGTTTCCTTTTTTCCTATCTCACAAACAGTTTTTATAACTCTATGTCTTTCAGCAGGTGCTCTTTAAACCATATTACCCACTCTTTCTTTTTGTCTTTCCCAGACAAGAAAAAATTAAGTTCACATTATTCTTACAGGCAACCACTTTGTCATAATAATCATTGCCTCCCTCATCCATCCTTGTCTTTTCAAGATTCAAGGCTGTAAAGTTTTCTGTGATTTTCCACTCCTTGAATTTTGTATTTTGTTTGAACTATACTGAGGGAATTTTTCCATGGCATGTTTGGCAACTGAGTATCTTTCTTGAAAGTCCATTTTCTATCCTAATTGGAATTTTTTCTCCTTCCTACTCAAAAATTCCGTATTCAGTTATGTATATATGTACATCTATACGGTGATTGTTCTTTTTTTCTGTTTAAAAATAAAAAAAACTTTCTGAAAAATTAATGTGGAATTGGAGTCGGTTGACTCTTTAAGTTACTACATCATTTCCCTGGGCACTCTTTGAGAAGGAAAGACTCCTTGAGAGTGTAAAAGTAATTTCTTAGACTCTACTAAAAATGATTCAGTAAACCCAGTCCACAAAAATCCATGCTTCTTTATGGATGGAATGGGCAATCATGTCTAATACTCTCAACTCTTTTCAGAGATTGGATTTTCTGAGCTAGGTGGATTTTCTTTGTGTTTACTAACCATGACGTAATCATCTTACCTCCATTTCTCCAGTCTCTCCTTGAATCCATGGATGTCAAACTACTCTTGAACAGGTGACTGACAAGGTGGTTATCCCTATCATCAAGTCTCTTAGGAACTTTGGCATTTTAAGGAGCGTAAGATGCATCTACAGAACATCACTTTCTGCCTGCTGAGAGAAAATCTTGACATGTTTTTCTGCAGAAATAAACAGATTCTCACTGCACTGATCTCTAAAGACTGTAGGGAAAATCCAAGTTCCTAGTTGTAATCAGCTTGACATAATAGGTACATAATGTATCCACAGAGGCATAGAGCAACCTTGCTTGTTCCCAGGACTTTATATTTACTACACTTGTTGTTATAAATTGCCAGGCAGACTTAACAGTTTTTGTAGCAGATCTACTGCTTACTTAGTACTTATTTTGAATGATCCTTGTGTACGTACAGGGGACCAGATGTGTCCTTTCCAAATGTTAATGAGGAACTGCCATGGATGATAATTCATGGATGCATTTTATAAAAGCATCTTCAGTCCCTTTAAAACAGTATTTGTCATCCTTGCAGTAACTGGTGAGAAAAAATATGCACATGGGACATTCATTTTCTTCTCAATACCATAAGTTAAGGTCAGAGGTGCAGATTTCACTTTTCACTGCCTTAGTTAGCTGAACACAGGACAACATGGAGACCAAAGGGGAAGAAATGCCCATTTTTGTCACTTGCAATTGTATCAGTGGTGGTCAAAGAGTGATAGAGGCTAGAACACTTGATAATTTGCCTGCAGTGATGCTTGTACTCCTTGGGAGCTGTTTGAATTAAACACTGCCAACCAGGGAAAAATCAATAAAGTTGTTTAAATGGTTTCACAGGGGCTCTTTTGATGATTGAATATTACTCTTCTTACAAGAACAATAGAGGCTTTTTTTTCCTTTTCTTTTTCAGTGCATGACCAGTAACTAAAGTTACTCAGGCTGAGAGTTCAGATGAAGGCTTAGGGTCTTCTCATCTTACTGTCTTCTTCTACTGGCAAATAGTTTTCATTTCCTTTTTTTTTTCTTTTTTTAAACCAAAGTAGAATGAATCAATAAACCTCTCAGAAGCCACACCATTAACATTCCAAATCATCCCTGTTTCCAGCTAAATCTGCAGAAAAGAAAGGGCAACACTGATTTACACCAGCTGAGAATCTACTCCATTTCTTCAAGTTAGATGACATTCAATCAATTTGCCCATGGAATGATACACTGTACAAAAAGAACTGCAAACAATACACATTTTCAGTGTATGCAATAGCATGAAATTTAATTTCTATAAATGCTTTTGACTCCTTTTAATGATAAATAACAGCTCAGGGGAGTTAATAGTCAAGAACTCAGATTCCAAAGCTGAATAGATTATTAATAGTTTGATTATCAGCTTGGAAAAAACAATAAATCCAAGAATGTTTGCACTATGTACATACATGGAATCTATTAATTCTGCATCTTGTAGGTAAGAGATTTTAAATAAAGCTTCTTCACACTGAAATAAACCTCAGTCTTGCTCAAGCACTATTGTAGCTGAACTAGACCCAGTATTGTTAACATAGACTGACTGTTCAGTCTATACAGCAGTCAAACTGACGGTGATTGTCTGCATTATTTATGTGCATCATTACTGTTGCTACAAAAATAGAAATCAACAGCATGAATCCCCAACATATCAATGGAAATGGTCTTTCAGTCTCCTCTGGAAATACATTCTATCTCATATATGAGTTTCAATTCACATCTTTTCCTGAAGCCAGGTTTCTTATTTTTATGCTAGGAATCACACATGGAGCAGGGGAAAAAAAAAAAAAGAGTAGATTAAATGAGGTCAAAGGAGGTAGGAGTCTTGGTTTTTTATCTCTGTTTGGCACTCTTCAGCCTTTAAAATATGCCTTGATTTCCTTGCTAAAACAATGATGGCAACCGTAACAGAATCGCAGACTGGTGAGGAGTTGGAAGGGACCTCTGGGGATCGTCTAGTGCCATCCCTCTCTCAAAGCAGGGTCTTCTAGATCAGGTTGCACAGGAACATGACCAGTCTCCAGAAAAGGAGACTCCACAACCTCTCTAGGCAGCCTGTTCCAGTGTGTGTCAGTGTGAGCTGAAATTCCCCCCCCCCCAACAATAACCAGGCTAGCCCGGTCTGGAAGCAAATGAAAGCTGTATTTACAAAGCAGAATCTACAATCTATGATGAAATGCAATGAATATATACAAATATACCAAATTCACAACATTTACAAATATATATATATATAATCAACAGAAAATCACAACCAATCTCCCTTTGCTTCCCCCCAAAGGGGACCCTTCCCAAAGGGGCCTCCCTCTCCCAGGAGCTTCCCCCCAGACCCCTCTTGGACAGAAAGCAGAGTTAGTTAGAGCAGAAAGTTGTTAACTTAGCTGCCAAGGTCAGTGTGTGTTATCTTCAGCCAGAAGAGAAGAAGAAAACAGCAGCCAGACAGCCCAGCAACTGCCCCCACTGCAGAGCGCAGAATGTGCAGAGTGCCCACTTTGTTTTGGGTAATAGTTCTTGAACATTTCTCTCTATCCAATGGAAGTGTTTAGAACAATCAGTATTTTGCTTTCTTACACCCAGTAGTGACTTATTTACACTCTTTCACTTTCTCTGTTTTGAACTCTGCAAGGAAAAAATTAAAAAGACAGTTTCAAGCCATCACACAGTGCTCTGACACTCTCAATAGAAAGAAGTTTTTCCTTATGTGTAGGTGAAACTTCCTGTGTTCAACTTTGTGCCCATTACCCCTTTTCCTTGCCCTGATGCTGGGCACTACCAAAATGAGTCTGACCCGATCCTCTTGACAGCTAGCTATAGAAAAGCTTGAGTTTTAATTATCTGTTACTACCTTTTAGTATCTTTGTAAAAAATTCTCTACTGTGAATGAATTATACATCTTGAAGCAATGATGAAGGAAAATGTGCCAACACAGGCCAAACAAAAAACAACCCTCCAAAAAAAGAACAAGAAGAAACTCCCAATAACCAAAATTAAAAAATGTTCCAAGAAAGATTATACAGTGATTTTTCACAGTTCTGTGATTTTGCCCTCCCTACAATGTACTTTTTTTAGACTAATTGATGTATATTTCTACTGGAACACATACCTTCATAAAATAGTATTTATTTATGTACAAGCATCCTTACAATAACCTCTCTCAGGCTTTCCCTGGATATACATTTTATATCCAGGAAATACAGCAGTGTCTCTATGGCAGTTAATTCTCTTCATCCCAACTTCTGACACAGGAAAAGCCACTGAATTCGACAGCAGAAATCATCTTGATTGAAAAAAAACAACAACTATGCTTTGAACCTAGCAGGTACTCTTAAATCCCTAACTAAGCCTTTGTGGGAATGAAGATTTAGTATTTATTTATTTTCCTTTCTTCTTCTTAATCATTATCTATCTCACAAAAAAATGAGAACCAGGAGTAACTGTACTGACACCAATTAAAACACACCAGGATCTGTTGGGTTTGAACAAAAGCATTCAGAATATTCAAATAAAAATTAGGGTACAAGTCCTGTCTTGTGGTAGGAAAAGAGGAAATGGCCTCAAGTTTCATCAAGAGAGGTTTAGATTGGATACTAGAAGAAATACACCTCTGCAAAATTTCATTTCTTATCACAGTTTGACATTCTAGTTCTATATTCCATCAAAAAATAGAAAAAACATAATGAGGCAGAAATATAAAATAATCGAGGCAAAAAACAACTAAACCAAAAAAACACCAATTTGCCTTATACCTATCAGTAAAGTTCAAGCAACGGGAAAATATTCAGGATAGTCTGAATTCAAACTATCCTCTCTTTGTAAAGTACTTTGTAAACCTGTGTCATAGGCCCTCTGCTGGAAAAGTGATAGTTCAACTATAATCAGGCCACTACATGGTCCTTTGACTAGGTTGTAGTGATGAAATCCTTGGTTCAGCTTTGTGGCTGTCTTCTTGAAGTCATACAAACACTTTAGTATTCGTGGACATGGAATATTCCAGTCATTTTAAACAAACAAACAAACCAAACCCCAAACAAATAAACAAAGCAAAACAACAAATAAAGCACTACCAACTTTGTCATTTAGAGATGATTAACTTTTTAAGAGCTAATGGTTTTCCATCTGATGAAAAACTTAATTAAAAATGTTTATGTTATTTGATTTTTGTAATTCCAGTGTTGATAATAAATTCTAATATCTGGATTGTCTTATAGGTGACATTTGCTTTCATAAGCCATGCAGTTATCAGAAGCTAATCCTGTACAGAAACTAATCAAGGAAGGTGTTACACAAATACAAAACATATGATTAAAGAGAAGGAAGGCAAAGCTCATGCAAAGAACTGAATATTATAATGAAATTGCCACTGAATGGAGATGTGAGGACTTCAAGCTCAGTTTAATTAGGCCACTGAGTGGAATCCCCTAAGACTGACAAGAATTGAACAGCTAATAATCAGTTTGTTCTTTACTGATTACCAGCTAATCATGTCCCAAACACAACCCCTTTCCCCTTTCTCATTATGAATACATTTGCAAGCCTTTTTTTCTTAATCTCTGCACTTTCATAGGCACACAGGCCCTAATCAGCTAACTTCAAGAGCTTCATCTAGTATCTTTAAAGACCCACCTATTGTTAGTGGAGCAAATATTTGCATCCTTCAGCACTGCATTGGTAAACATTGCCTGAGTTTGTATGAAGTGATGAGAAACCCAATTATGCAAGAGCAGCATATTTTGTTGCCTCATTTTCAGAAGTTAATTTCAATTTCCCAACAGCTGTGTGTCTCTGCTGAGTGCAAAGCAGAAAACCCACCAGCATTCCAAATTTCCTGTGTATCATGGCATTGACTTCTCAGAAATATTTTACTGTTCAGATCCTTTTATATAAAATGGAAGAATAAACTTATTTTTTATGTGTCATCTCTCTCATGAACTGTAAGCTCAAAGAGTTTTATCTATACTCCATTTAAATCATTTGAGAGATGCCTATTGGCTTCAGTGGACCTTAGATCTGACCTGTCATGCTATAGGCAATGAAGTGATATGGTTAGAAAGTTAACTGATGAAAGAAGTAGCAAACAACTAAATCAGTAGAAATGTATCCATCAACTGTAATGGGGTGGACAGGTTATCTGGATTATTTTTAGATGAGATTTCTCAAGAAAAGAGATAAAGTGTCAATTGTCTTTTGAAAACCAGTAAGATGAGAAAGTGTTATATGAATACAGATCATGTAATTCAGGGCAGTGGACAAAGCTTATGCACAGAAGTTAACCTCTTGATAGTATTGCCTTACTCAGTGTATATAACAACTGTGAGCTAGTTTTTAAAGAGTCTAGCTGTAACCCTCTTAAACTCACACTTAGAGGAGATGAGTGCCTAAATTCTATCTATCTCACTTTCCATCAGTACAGTTTCCTAAATTGCTTATAAATCTTCCTTGCTTTTGTAAATACAAAGGACTTCTGTCATCCTTAACAGCCCTACACGGTTCAGCACCAAGGTCATGGATATAGCTCATCAAGATGCTCAGAACCTGATGGGACCAATCCCACATCAGCAGTAATCTCTGTAGAAACCACAGAGGACTTTTATTCAAGACCACAGTGAAACAAGGCAGAGGTGACTGTAGTTCTTCCTTTTTTATATAGTAGCTCAGTGAGGCTATGAGACCTTTGCAAAAGGTTCTCCTCAGTATGAAAGGCCTCAAGCCTGCACCTCTGCCCCACCAGGCACCACATTTTTTCCAGCATCCACACATTTCCAGTCCTGTGCTGTAGCTTTGAAATCTTTCATAAAAGGATTCAGTACTTTTGTTTGGTCTGGAGAAAAGGAACAGTGGAGAATATAATTCCTTCCCATCTAGTAATGCAGGACACCTGCTTCTAACCTCTTTCCATAGACTGCTTCTGTGTCTTATATGATGAATGTTTACTGCTATGCATATGTAATTACCTGTAGATGAGAGGAGACTGGGAGAGAGAGAAAATACTTTAGTAAGCTCTATACTTCTTTAGGAAAACAACCATCATAGTCTATAGTCATAAAACAACTAATAAAGTTAATTAAACAACTCCCTGTTATCATACAAATATGGAAAACAGGAGAACCATGTTCATACAGAGGGGATGTAAAGCCATGAGAAATTCATTCATACAGGCCTACCAAATATGTTTTGTAAAGGTGAGAAAATGAGGAAAAGTTGGGAAATATCTATCATATATTATGTAGACTGTCAAACTGCATGTGATAAAACAAATAGAAAAGGGTCCAGATTCGAAAGAAGAGAGAATATAGAGAAGAGATAATATCAGTGTCTAGCAACATTCCATTAGGTTTTTAATTACTTGATTTTTGTCATTCTATACAAACCACTAATTTCAAAATTCATCTACATCATGAACCAGTTTGAACATATCAAAACTACTTTGTCCAGTCTCTTGTGAGCAATTTACTCTTACTTGCTATGTGCCTATTTAATAATTAGCACTTAGTACCAAATATTCCCACATAACTTTGAAACAATATCCCTGAAACAACAGTGATATTGATAAAAAAATTTCAAACCTTCCAGAAGTTATATTGCTTAACATCTCTGCCCACCTCATTTTTGAGAGAGGTCTTAATAAGACAAATGTTTGTGCAGCCAGGCAGCACTTGCAGTGAAATACTGATACCTCTTCATATCCATAATCTCTACAAAACTAAATGTGAATCCTATTATTGTCATTTTGAAAGCTCCTCTCTTTTGGGTACTGCTTTCAGATATGGCTTTATTTGTCCAGCAATTACTTAATTTACCAATGAGATCTAAAATCACATAATCAGGAATATGAAGGGCATGGCAAACACTTTCTGGAGGAAGGAAAGGAAAAGGAAATCAGGATTTTCAAGTTAATATAATTCTATACTAACATAGCCAATACAGTGTTTGAATGAGCTTTGTCTAATTCTTCCAGCATAGACATTTTTCTCTGACCCATTGCTGCCAGAATGTGTATTTTCACAGTTCTGAGTGATAATTAACAAACACCATTTTCCCAGACTGTCCAGATCAGCAGATACATCTATGTCACAATTCTTTCACTAACAGTACCTTCCATTTCCAGCTACCAGCAAGCATTCACTCCTGTTCTGTCCAGCTCTGTAAACATGAGAACACCCTGAATCTGCGAGCATTTCTACTCTAACATTAAGTACATGATTTTAAATTCATGCCACTCTTTTCCCAAGAATGTTTCATTTATTTAAAGCTGAACAAGTACATTACTATGAGCACATTTTAAAGCTGACAGAAAAAAATGGAGTACTAAACCTTTGTGCTTTAGTTCCTGATTTCCTTTGATGAGCTCTGGTAAAAACATTGCATAAATATACCCTGACAGCTCTATTCTAAATATTTTCACCTCTACTTATCTTACAACTGATGCATATTTTTAATTTGCACAGGTATGAAATATTTTTGTAAGTGATGATGTTCTTATTAATTACATTTAAAAAAATCCCTGAAAAAAAAACCTACCTTCAAGAATTCAGAGTTCCCTCTCCCTTGCTATAGAGAGAAAACAGTTCTATGTTGAAAAACAAACACACAAACCAACAAATAAAGAGATAAATGCAAAGGAGTAATCTAAATTTAAGGCACTACAGAAATAATTACTTCCTCTGGTCTGATTCTTTAAATAAATATACAAAAGGAAGGGAAAGAAGGAAGCAGCAAAGTGACTACATTAAGAAATTGATTGATGTGTTGCTGCTGTGTGATGTTCAGCAAGCCTTTCTCTGCAGAGGCTTTATTGGTTTGCTGGTACTAAATTTTCCAAACATATATATATCTTCTGATGCACAGCAAGTTTGTCACCGTTGAGAAACTACGTCAGCCAAGTTAGAAAAGTTAAGAGCCTGTAAAACTTAAGTCATCCAGAACTGCCATTAATGGGAAAAAATATAGGGAGGTATTAAAGAAACTCAAAGTTATATGAAGGTTGAAGTTTTAGATGCATGAGGAGGAAAGGTGGGAAGAACAGGCATTATATTTGCATGTTGCTTTAAATACATAAAAAAAAAAAATTAAATGGAATAGTATGAAAGACCAACTTCTGAATTTGTAAGGAAAAAAGAGGAACTGAAATACCTTGAATCCCAAAACATTTCCTAAAGTCTTTCTGCATGAATTTTAGCAGTACACCAAAGTTTAATCTGGCAATTAAAAACAATATGAAATGAATCAGAATAATGAAAGAAGTAGATTTGGGTTTCTCTACAGCCTTAAACCCACGTCACTTAATTGTACAATCTTTAGGAAATCTGATTGTCTTCAGCTATAACAGCAGCTGTTTTCCACAGGATTTTTTAGTCAGCACTTTCTAGAGATTTTTCTTAATACACTTCAGCTTTGACAATCAAAAGTTGTTGCACTTAGTCACTGGCCACTGAAGAAAAATTCAGACATTTTTTCACTTCAAAGAGGTAGGTTTTTTTCTGGTTTACACCACTATGTGTGGGAGCAAAAACAGTTCTATGGACTCTAGCAATTCAAACTTGGAGAAATCACTGAACTAAATTTATTTGTGTGTATGGAATTTCTTTATTTTCAGAAAGCGGTACACTGAGAAATATCATCTCAGTGACTGACCCTCAGCTCTGAAGTGATCTGAGGATAAACAGTTGATTTGTTAAATGAGTTTGGAGTCTTCTGTTTTTCCTCTTTAATTCAGAAGAGAAGCTTTTGAACTCAAGCATGATTCAGCCACACTTTGAATCATCTTCACCTACTGTAAACATTCAAGTGTTCAAGTTTATTGGCAGAAACCCTCCTGGAAAATTATATTTGTATGTGGAATGCTTGAACATAGCAATTGTGTAAATGACAGCAACAAAATTGGGCTGGAATATATGCTGTAGAACAAGAGAATTACGGTTATGCCATCTAATAATGAAGGAAAGGAAATATTGTTTAACTTGGGCACTTAAAAATGCAATTCAGATGTAAATCTTTCAAAATTCACTCATGCTCTAAGTACATAGGCCTCTCAAAGGCTGACAAATTCAGATTTTTGTACATCATATATCTATCGATCATATCTTTGTATTCCTTAAGAAGTTCCTCATCAAGCATGTCCAGAAGAACTTATTTCTGGATCAGAACATGGTGTTACTAGGGGGACCTTGCTATTCAATAATCCCCTCACCCTTGGGTTCACTGTCCTTCCTAAATCAGATGAAACATGCAGGATGTAAAAAAAAAAAAAAAATCCACAGTCCATTTTTAACAACAGGATATAATAAGACATAGAACTGAATAAGATATTTAAAATCATATTTAAGCATGCGTTCTGCTGTTATAGGAGTATTATGTGATACTAATTTATTACTAATCAGGCAGCATCGTTCACAAAGAGCAACCTCTGCCAGTGGATTATTATGCTGTTGCAAAGCTGACAGATTATTTTCTCCTGCAGCATGCAGAAATAAGAGATCCTTACAAATGACATGCCACAGCCATGAAAGCCAATGACACAGGGAGCACTTACAGCTGATATGAAGCATTTACTCCCTGCCACTTCAAAGGCGAATTCTCCCTGGGATGCCTTTAATCCTGCCTTGCACCTTAAACCTAGTGCTCTGCACTGCAGCAAGAAGAGATGAAAGCAAAAGGGCAGAGGCAACAGAGATACAAGCAGATTTAACAATACATGTGACTGATCATTTGTTGACACAAAATATGTGAAGAAACAATGGAATAATGAGGGAGTAATAAGAGCAATAATAATAGGTTTTAAACACATCTCTTTAGGTGATTATTGTTATAGTCATCCACAGAAACTGGACCCAGAGCTGGAGAAGCATTTTTGTATCAAGATAAAAATTGTGTGATTAAAAAACTAAATGTGAATCTGTTCTCTTTTGCACTGTAAAAATTGTTATGTCCCCTAGGTGATAACCAGATCATCAAAGAAAGCAGAGATTTGGAACTCTTAGACACAGACGTTTTGCTCTGTAACATGGTCCAAAACGTTCTTTTCTTCCAGACTTCTACCTTATGAGACTACTTGGCTTTTAAATACCACAACATTCACTTAATACAAACACTTTCAATTTTTTCTGAGACAAATTTGGAAACTCTTCATGTCACATAAAGTGTGGCATTATTAAAGAGCAATCTTCTTACACCTTTAATTAACTTCAATCTAATCCCTTACAATATTGCCTTAGTTGTATATAAATTTTCATCTGCTGATGTAATAATTAATTTCAGCTCTTTCAAATGAATGACAATGAAGTAGTTAGGATAATGTTGCAAGCAGTGCAGTGTAGCATTGAGAAGTTTTGAGCTGCTGGTTTCTCTTCCTGTCAGAGTGTGTTCTTCCACAAAAAAGCAACATTTTAAGTTTTACCAATACTAGTGAAAAGCCTACTTCATTATCTGTAATATCTTACTTATTTGAAAAAGAGCACTGTGTTCATTAAGAAAGGTCAGTGAGCAGAATGATCCTATAGGCTGAGAGGTGCAGGATCTCCTATTATCAAGCCAAAGCAGTTTCCTCACTTTAAATAACAGAAGTCTACCCTCTGAAGGACTCCTATTAAGTAGATCTTGTTATTCAGAATATCAGTATCCTGTCAATGGCACTGATGTACAGTATCTCCCACAAAACTGTCATCTGTTGCACTGGGAGAAGAGTTACTGGTTGTGGTGTGACGACCCTCACTGTCCAGGAGGTGCTCACCAAGTTGCTTTATCACTCCCTTTCTCAACTGGACATGGGAAAGAAAATATGAGAGAAGGCTCATGGGTTGAGATAAGGACAAGGAGATCACTCACTAAGTACCATCACAAGCAAAACAGACTTGACTCAGGGAAATTAATTGAAGTGCATGATGAAATGTTATGAAAAGTTGTATTCTTCATGACTTTGTAAGGCTAGGAAAAACATTACATGCTAATATAGTATGATGTCCTACTGAAGGGAAATGTGTCAGACTCAAAACAGATCTCATTTCAGAAGCCTACACATTTATAGTGGTAGTCACTACAAAAATACTCACTTGCTGTTATCCTTCAGATAGTTTCAGCAGCTAATTCTGATCTTCCTGATGCCAGGAAAACTGGAAATGTGCACAAAATGACTTGCTTAGTTTCCAGGTGATTGATTTACAAACATATCATTTTCCTAACATTTTTGTTTGACCCACAGACTGACATGTGTACAGACTGGTAAAGTAATAGCTCATTTCCTTTGGAGAACAGCTATTTAAAACCTAACTCTGCCTTCGTGTAAGAAAGGCTGGAGAGGATGACAAGTGAAAGCTAAAAGCAACTGACAAAGGAGTCTGAGCAAACTGTGGTTTTCCTGATGGTGCAAACATGTCCTGAACAAACTACTGCACTATCCTGATTATCAAATTGGATAAAAAGTAGCAGTGACACCTGATAATGTGATGAACTCTCGCAGTCCCTTTGGAGTAACCCTTCCATATTCTCTCTTCCTTTCTAATCATTCCAGTCAGTCCAGGCAGTCCCTTCTACAATTGTCATCATGAAAAGTGAAGATATTTTTGTCTGGTGAAAGTTCATTTGACATTTTGAATGCTTTCATCATATTATTTAGGGTAGAAACACTGTTTCTCACTAAATAAAATGATTTCAAGTACAGTAGATTCAATACAAGGTGGTAAAGAGCTTTGATTATGATATTTCAACAGCATGAGAATCAACTGTAGAGGTTAAAAGAGAATTCTGTTCCTCTGTGGGAGAGCAGTCTTCAGAACAAAGGCTTTTTACTACCTGGGACTTTGCTAAGTTTTGGATGCTGATTTCCCTCATTTCTCTTTTCAACACTGGAACATATCTATTAACACTTTTTTTTTTTTTTAGAGTGAAATATCATGCAGGGAATTAAAAGGGCACCACAATTTGGTAACTGAGGTCTGTTATCACAATTTACTTAATTATAAAGGTATGTTTACATATGCGTAGCACCCAATAAAAATATGAAAGTGAAGCAGCATAGCAAAGGTGTTGCATTCTGAGCAGTTTTGTGCAGACTGACAAAAATAAATATTTTCCTGCCTGCTTAGATACACACATTTTAATGCATTTAAATCCTGATCCAATGATCTATATTGATATTTGTTCTGTGGCTTGCAGAAGGTCCCACCCTGTTAGCCCTATCCATTAAAAATACCAAACCAACTGCAAGTTCATTCATCCATCTTCATGCTACTTTAATAGGAATTCAGCACACATTCTTGTTAAGCAAATGTCACTGTCCCCTCATCATCTGCATAACAGAGATGATTGTCTGGATTCTAAAGTCATGGAACTATGTAAATCTATATTCAGTTGGTGTGCAGAAATCATAATAAACATCTCAGATATGTCCTTGCAAGTCAGCCCTTACATTACCTAAAACTAAAGGCAGAGGCAGAAGGATAAATGGTGGAAGGGAAACCCCAGCTTAAATATCACTTTATGTTTTTTGACCTGTCACAGAATTTCTATTGGATTTTGAGGGATGAGAGAAACAGATGTGGGATGAGAAAAACAGATGAGGACAGAATATGAGTAGATATTCCTAAATATATGTATTATATTCATGGTAATATGCTGTCTTCATCTCTCACAACATTCAAGCTACCAGAGTCAGTTGAAATACTCTTCTGAGCTATAAGCAGATTGATGGAAGACACAGCACTCCACTACGGAAAGACTCCAGAAGCAGCTCTGGTCATGTACTGCAGTTCACTCTGGACACAAATATTCTCTGAGTGCTGAAGTTAGCAATATTGTACTGGAGGATGAAAAATCAGTCTAAAGTGTTGATATTATGCAATATCTCCAACAAAAGTGGAAGCTCTGGCCCATCGTCAGAAATTAAAAACTTCATCTGAAATGTGGTGTAGCAAAACCTGTTGGCTTAGATTGTCCTATGTGTTTCAAATATAGATCAACTAATTTTGGGACGCAGGTTGCACAGGTTATTTTTGGATGTATAGACATGGCACTACAAGACATGGTTTAATGGCTGTGGTGGTGTTGGGTTGATGGCTGGGCTTGATGATCTTAAAGGTCTTTTCCAATTGAAACAATTCTATGATTCTATGATTTGAGGAGGTAAATTCAATACAGAAACAGTGGTATGTGTTGCATTCAGTCTAAGTGGAAGCATCATGGAAATAAGCACTCAAATTTTACCCTGATTTCTCCAGATTCGTTCAAGTCTTAGAAAAAGAGAGGTAAGAGGCCTTTGACACTTCAAGTTTACACATTACTTACTGTTAAAAACTGTCCATTGGGCAACCAGATCTGCAGCCACTATGCAACATACTTAGTTAACCGAGCTCTTAGATAATTAATAATTCCTCAGTGTTCCTATGTATGTGCAGAAACTTTGAACTGTAAACATATCCATTCCTGGAAGCTTTTAAGGCCAGGCTGGATGGGACTTTGGGCTATCTGGTGTAGTGGAAAGTGTTTCTGCCCATGGTAGGTGCGTTGGAACTAGATGATCCTTAAGGTTCTTTCCAACCCTGACAATTCTACAATTCTATGAAATACCTATGCTCAGGGAAAGGGATCTAAGGCATGAGGATATCACTCTTATCCTACTTAAATTATTGACTAAAATGCATAATTCAGACATAACGTGAGTGCTCAGTAATAGGGTGATAATAAGTGTGTTGCAGTTTCCCTATGTGGTTACTTTGATTTTTGCCAATTTGAGATACTGAATAAAATTCACGCTGTTTTCTGCCCCTTGCTCAACGTTAGTTATAAGGAGCTGCAGTCAGAGCTTTAATACTTAAAGTATGCTGTGAAATATTTAGCAATAATGTTAGTACTTTGACCTTTACAATATCCTATGTCTTCATTGGCTGCCCACTTCATCTACTTCCCCATAGGTTAGCGAGGCGATAAAATAATAGCATACATGGAACAGATAGGCCACACAGCCAATGAAACCAGGGAATATTAAAAAGGTCAAAATACTCAAGTCTACTGCTATGATTTATAAAACATATGAAGAATTGGAATTTTAGTACCTAATTCTACTGAGAATAATCATAATGAGAACTGAAAATGGCACAGTGAATAGATTTGGTGACAGTAATTTCATTTTGAATGAAAGATAGCAGTCTGAATTCTTCACTAAAACTAGCTTCATTACTTTTATGATTTTACTCTTCAAAGGTACCTTTGGGTCTGGGACCTATTCTTCCATTTCCTCACAAGTCAATTTAAATATTATAGCTAGCTATATCACACTGCCACTCTGGGAAATGCTGCGGAATCCATATCTTGCTGTGGGAGTAAGAAGCTAAATCTAAGCTCACATAACATATTTTTTATATATTTCCATGTGTGTCTATGTATAAATGCATGCATGTATGTATGTATGCGCACACCCCACACACAGTTCTTTTGAATATTAAGAAAATATACCAAACAAGATTTGAAGATAAACTGAGGAAATAATGTCATCCTGGATCTGTGTATAGATGTGAAACAGGCTTTTTTTGATGAATGACCCGTAGCTGTGTTAATGCAGCCCAAAAAGATGAAGTTCTGGGGTGCATTAAGAAGAGTGTGGCCAGCAGGTCAGGGGAGGTTCTCCTCCCCGTCTACTCTGCCCTTGTGATTTCACATCTGGAGTATTGTGTCCAATTCTGGGCTCCTGAGTTCGTGAAGGGTAGAGAGAGAGTCCAATGGAAGGCTCTGAAGATGATTAGGGTACTGGAGCATCTCTCTTAGCAGGAGAGGCTGGTTGAGACATTTTAACTGACTGTACATAGACTGTGTTCTTCACTTGCCCTAAGCTTGTTACTTCTAGGTTCTTAATTCTTGAGCTTTCTTTGAGTTTGTTCTCTCTTTATAGTACAGGCAGAGTTAACAGAGTCAATAAATAACATGCATTAGCATATGCTGCCACGTTTTAAACAATTACATTTTATATTGTACTTGCAACAAGCTAGGAGAGCTAATACCATTACCATGTCTCAGAGAAGTGGAAGCTCATTAAATTGTGTTCACTTAATTGCTTGTGGTCATGTGAACATACTGGTATTGAATTCTATGAGGAATCTAGGAAGCTTTATGGTGAGAATTTGCATTTCACTATAGCTGTGTTAATACTAACCAATTTAGCAAAATATGAACCTCATGTGTGTAGCTACTTTCCTCCAGAAATCTTTGCAGGCAGATCTTAGTGTCTCTGTTCAGGTGTCCTTGAAAGAAAAGAGCCACCAAAACTCAAGTGTTGAAAATGGCATCTTCCATCTGGCAATTTTTCAGTTTGGCAATTCTGACAAGATGCAGAAAGCAAAGAAAACTAGCAGAACTGTGAAAATAAAGTACATATTGCTGGTTATGTGGCTTATTTTCTAGTTCAGATGAAAGTGCAGCATGATTTTCAAGCTGCTACATAGTGCTACCATTGAATTCAGGGACCTTGCTCTAAAATTAATCCAGTTTACTATAGAACACTGTTTGTAGGTCCTACATTATAGTTTGAAAACATTACCAGAAGCATTTAATCATGTTTACGAAGAATGTAAAGCTAATAAATATTGTATTTTTAGTTACAGGGAAACTGTCTTAAACATATTCCTACAAGTATGCTATACTGGATTGCCTGCTGCATCCTCACATCATTTTGACTGCCTCTTGAAAAAAAGTTCTCTAACTAAATGCTATTATGTCACCCACTGAAAAACTTTGCTGCAGGAGGTGATATATTAGTCTTGTTCTGCACCCATGGTGGAGTTCATTAGCTAAGATAAAGTCCTTCTGGGAATTGTTACAGATGCAGAATTTGCAAGCTGCAGATTTATACACTTCAAAGATGTATTCCACTCTGGAACGCAAAAGGCAATCTTTACACTTTTTCTCTAGTTAACAGAGTGCACTTCTGAAGGATACTTCACAAATCCATCTTTGGATCCATTTGGAGGATGTCTATTTGTCCTGGACTCACTTTTCTCCATCACCAGCTGTTCAGCTGTTGTTGAAATTATGGTGTTTCCTTGCAGTTCCACTGCTGGCTGAGCTGAGGCAGCTTTTAACTTCAAATACGTTGTAATTCTGAGTCTCCTTTAATTAGGAAAATTCTGCCAAAAGGTTATGGAAGAGTGGTGAGCTCTATAATTTCAGCATACCAGATGGCCACTGAGTTCAGAAATACTTCAGCTTTGCACTGATAGGTAGTGTTCCAGCCATGTTTCAGGGAGAGTCATGAACCAGTTCAGACTGAAACAGAAGGTCTCTAGTTTTGCCATGTACTCCAAGTAGATTCGGTCTTAAAATGAGACCAGGTTTCTCAGAGCTTTATCCAGTCAGGTCTTGAAAACACCCAGAGGTGCAGAGTACAACCTCTCTTGGCAACCTGCTCCATTGTTGGCCTCTTCTCTGAGAGGAAATCCCTTTTTCTCATATCCAGCCTGAACCCTCCTTATTTCAGTCAAAGGCCAATTCCTTTTTTTCTTCTCACATGCACTGCTGTAAGGAGGTTAACTTAACTTGGTCAATAACCTCCCCAAAGACCCTGACAGGCTGCTATTAGCACACCCCACCAGGTCATGCCTTTTCCAGACTGAAGATGCCGGCTCCCTCAGCCTCTCCTCTGAGGGCAAATGCTCCAGGCCCTCAATATCAGATTGATCAGGCATGATTTACTCTTGGTAATCCATGCATGCTCTTTTCACCATCTTCTGGTCTCTCTTGTGGACAGAAATGTGTTCCAGTGTGCTTGGTTCATGATTTTCCATTTCCATCAGCAAGACTGATCAGCTTGTAGTTACCCAGATTGTCCTCTGTTCTTTCTAAAATATCAATGAAAAATTTATCTTCCTCTGGTTTTAAAGTACCTTCTCTTCTCCCCACAACAATTCAGGAGTGGAGCCTCATTGTGATGGTGGCAAGCTCTCAACACCTTCACATACAACCCATCAGGTCCCATGGATTTATGCAGATCATATTCACTCAAGTAGTCCCTGATAGAATCTTCATCCAATATTAATAGTCCTTCTTGAAACCCTTCTGTTAGGCACAGAGGTCTGGGATGCTTTGTTTGTGAAGAATTAGGCAGAAAGGCATTCTGCACCTCAGATTAAAGCACTAGCAGTGCTCAATGAGGCTAAAGAGTACAGGTTCTAGTCACATGAAGTCCATTCCTGCTTCCACCTCTTGTAAACTGCCTCTCTCCATTACAGCTCCTCAGTGAGCTCTCTGTTTAGCTAGACTGGTTTCCTATTACATCTACTTGTTTTGCCTGGCTCCAGAGTGGGCCATTCTTGCACTTGGAAGTCTTTAAAGACCTGCTTTGTTTCTTCAACTCCCTTAGAGCTGACTCCTATAATGTCTTACCTACCAGTTCCCCAGATAAGGGCAGAATGAGTAAAATGGTAAAAAAAAAAAAAAAAAAACTAGCCCAACTATCTTGTTTTTTTCTTTTTTTTTTCCAACTCATTCCTATCTATACATTTTCATACAACCTTTTATTTTCTGTGCTTCTGATCTGCATTTTCAAAAGAAACTCCAGGTTTGTGAAGGCCAAATGGAGACAACTGCTTAGAATCACTAATGATATCGTTGTAATGACAAGAAAGTTTAAACAGTCTCCCAGAATGAGCACTCAAAACCCAGGGAATCCAAAACTCAGCCAACACTTCCAAGTGTGCTGGCCTCACCGTTTCTCATCAAAGTAGACACTAAGGTTCGGCCCTGTTTAGATCAACCAGCAAATATCACAGTCTGAAGTGACTTGGTGAACAGTCTGGCTGGGCCAGACTTTACACTTAGAAAGGCTTCTTTAATTCCAGATCAACCTTGTTACCATAAGAATAGTTTTTATTATTTTCCATGGTAATGTCTTGCATTTATACTGGCTTAAGAGAGGTCTTTGCACTGTCCCTCTGTGTTGTCGCTATGATCAGAGCTCATAACAAAGTTTCCACATGCTGGACAGTTCTGTGCATATTTACGGTCTATGTCAAGCATATTAAACCTGAGTTGAAGTGGGTTCCATCATATGTGTAATTTTTGATTTTCTTTTCGACAGAACCCTCTCACAATCACTGTTGGATTCTTGATGTTTTGATGCCTTTCCCCAGTTTAAACTAATCTTTCCAAGTTCCTTTGACAGCCTGTCTCATATCTTTATGCTTTGTATATGTTAAAAAAGATAACTTGAATCCATTCAGAGTAATTTTTTTGTCATTATAAATGACTTTGTGTTTTCGTAACCACCTCCACAAATACATGACAAACTGTGAAATTTACAATTTTTTGCCATGAACTATCCATAAAACTTGTCATCTTCCTGCATGATGCTCTTCATGATTTACATGGGGTCTTATTTGTAAGGTCACTTATTTAAATGGCTTATGAAAATTACCACAAAGTTAGTACATCCTGTAAGTGGAAAGTCACATGAGAACAAGTTGCACCTCTTCCTCTTTTATAATAATTCTTTTTCAACTTTTGCATACTCAGTATTATGCCCATTCCCATCTTCTGAACTGCTAGGAGTTAAATTAGCCCATTACTTCTCCTCTGCTGAGCATATACTCTCAGTGACCCAGGTGAACACCAGGCAAGGCAAAGGGAGTTGCAAAGTCTTATCGTAGGTAGTCTACAGATGCCTCTCCATGATACAAATTTACAACCTTGGTAAGAAGCAACAGGAGAGGAGACAGCAAAAATGCAGAGTGCAAAAATAAAACTGACTTGTAAAAATGATTTAAATAGTGCCTGTAAATTTGGAATCTCTAAGGTTGAGCACTCAGGCTAGAGGTCCAAATTCTCAAAGAGAAGCATACAGATGCTAGGCAGAAAATAGAACACAGGGCCATGAATGTTCAAGCATGCATACTCTGCTATGGAATTCCTTAAAATGAGTTGTTGGTATAGCAGGATTTCTATTATTAAAAAAAACCAAACTTCTACCTTCAGTCTTTGTCAATTTAGCAGCTGTCATTTTCATCAAATAGGAGCTATATCCCTGGGGATTCCCCTGACACAGAAACCCTCCAGAATTTGGAAAACTATAATTTAAAGAAATTCGCAGCAAGTGGGAGGGGGGGTCTGACTAAATAGAGAAGTTTCTGAATCATGAGGAAAAGAAAGACTGGAAGAGTGTGTGAGAGAGAGCTTTGCTTTTTCATGTGAAGAAATGGAGGAGAATTATACCTGTCCTTACATTTTGTGGTGAGTGGAGGTGGGTTCCCTGGTGTTAGGTTTGGACCTGTTTGCTTTCCTTCCTTTCTCCTGCTTCTTTCTCTCTCTACCTTTTGCTAAGTGCAAAACTGATATTTTTTGAAAAACTTAACAGATTATTAGAAATTATTTTTGTATTTATGTTTGTTAACCTAAAAGGGGCTTTTAACTCCTCTGCTCGGGGCAATTCCAGCACAGAATTAACATTATTCATTCCAGATTAACAGAATTAACAGATTGCTATTAATTGTGGGTCAGAGGAGTGGGCAAGTACATTCCGCTCCTGGAGACGAAAAAAGAAAAAAAAAAAAGAAAGAGGTTCTAGAAAGCCATATCCTGAGCAGGGTCATAAGAAGCTAACAGCTCTTCATAGCACTTTCCAGGTACTGGAAGTTGTCCACAAAAGAAAGCTGCATTATCATGCCTGGAAGGAAAATCTCATGACCACGCATACCCATCCCGTGTCCATACCAGGGACTTCGGAGCCCCGAGCTGACACAGGAAAATGTCCAATTGATTCAGAAGCATTTGAGACTGACTGTCACTTACTGATAGCAGCTGCTGCCCAACTCACCCTTAGGCACAGCTGGGCAAATATTTTTTTACTCTTGCAGCTTCAGCTCTAACCTTCTACTGCAGCCAGTATGGCTGTGAGTCAGGGACTGCCTGGGCACACACTGGAAGTTCTGTATTAAGCTGCACCTACCTCCAGTGCAGTTTCAAAAGGGCAAAGGTACTCTCAACAAACATTCAAGTTTCCAGGTCTGTGGTTTAGTGATGTGTGAAGTGGTCTCTATTACACTGTAATCAAGCTTGGGTGATACTTAAATTTAAATCCTTCTACAGTCATATTCATGATATTAAGGACTATAAACATACATACATACATAAATGTGCACACATACATATAAATAGGTGTATTCCCCCCAAATTTCAGAAGTCTTTTATGACAGGGAACATGAAAAAGAAATATCACATCAATCAGGAAAGAGATACAGTCTATTAGAGCAAATTATACAATAATGAAGACTTGGATTCCATCCAAGATTAGATATAATATTTCTTCCCAACAAAGTCCTCTGAGACAATCTTAATCAGAGTGATATGCATCTGTGTTTTCAGTAATGTTAGGAAATATCACAACCTG
Source organism: Indicator indicator (assembly GCF_027791375.1). Lineage (NCBI taxonomy): Eukaryota > Metazoa > Chordata > Aves > Piciformes > Indicatoridae > Indicator > Indicator indicator. Next base: position 20,279,694 of record NC_072020.1, on the reverse strand, counting down.
ATGGAAAGCAGTTGGGTAACTGCCTGAAGGGAGTGGTTGTTCTGTCACTAGTAGATGGTAGGTTATTCTCTACTAACAGGAAATCTTTAGGCAGAAACTAAATTGCCCCTTGTCGGGGATACTCATTTATATAAAGTGACACTCTGCTACTCCCACCCACCCACACTGACTTCCAGCAATCATTCATGTGTCACACCTGCCCCTATGCAGACTTAGACTGAGTCATGTGAGCTAATATTCACTTCTGCACTCCCAGGCTGTGGCCACTTACTCATGTCAAGATATGTGCTGTCCTGTTCATTAACACTAATGCCAATTCAAGCATATCAGTGGAGTCATCTTCAATCTTACTCAGTTATGCTGGCACTTCACTCCATCACGATCAGTCAGACCCACCCATTTGCACTCTAGCTGTGACAGATGCACAGGCTCAGAGCCTCAGGGTGCACTTGACAAATAGAACTGGTGTCACCTACCTTTGGAGACTAGCCTACTCCCATATTTTAGTGGTAGAAAAGAAGCAACAGCTTCATTTGAGTAACTGTTCAAGAGGATGAACATTTACTGAAGGCCAAGCTGACATTTTCTGACCAGAATTATAAAGACATCTACATTTTGTCATAGCAAGTATAGACACAAGTGTAAATAACTGGCAGAAAGGCTTCAAAATGAGAGATTACATCTGCAAAGAGGTCCTGGCACACCTGTCTGACATATTTTACATATTCTTCAACCTTTTGGTAGATACATGTGAGTGGCAGGCATAGAACCTTAAAAATCATTTTCAGAGGGTGCCAGTTCTCTGTGAGCCTTTGCCAGTTCTATGGGTCACTCCAGACAGTGTCACTTAAGTGTAAACTGCTATTTCTTCTCTCAATTGCGCCTCTTGGCAAAGCAGGTAAAGGAAATATTTGAAAAAGAACTAGCAAGAGTGATTTAAAATTTTATTTTAATCTTCACTGGTTGAGGCAATCCCAAGCACAAATACAGGCTGGGCAGTGACTGGTTGGAAAGCAACCCTGAGGAGATGGACTTGGGGCTGCTGGCGGACGAGAAGCTCAACATGAGCTGTCAATGTGCACTTGCAGCCCAGAAAGCCAAGCAGATCCTGGGCTGCATCAAGAGAAGTGTGGCCAGCAGGTTAAGGGAGGTGATTCTCCCCCTCTACTCAGCTCTGATGAGACCCCACCTGGAGTACTGCATCCAGTTCTAGAGCCACTATTACAAGAGGGATATGGACATGCTGGAACATGTCCAGAGAAGGGCCACCAGGATGATCAGAGGGCTGGAGCACCTCTCCTATGAGGAGAGACTGAAAGAGTTGGGGCTGTTCAGTCTGGAGAAGAGAATGCTCTGAGGTGACCTTATTGTGGCTTTCCAGTATCTGAAGGGGGCCTACAAGAAAGCTGGGGAGGGACTTTTTAGGCTATCAGGTAGTGATAGGACTAGGGGGAATGGAATACAGCTGGAAGTGGGGAGATTCAGGCTGGAAGTGAGGAAAAAGTTCTTCCCCATGAGAGTGGTGAGAGCCTGGAATGGGTTGTCCAGGGAGGTGGTTGAGGCCCCATCCCTGGAGGTGTTTAAGGCCAGGCTGGATGAGGCTCTGGCCAGCCTGATGTAGTGTGAGGTGTCCCTGCCCATGGCAGGGGGGTTGGAACTGGATGATCCTTGTGGTCCCTTCCAACCCTGACTGATTCTGTGATTCTATGATTTAAAACAAGCAAACGATCTTGATATCACATCACTTAAAAAATTATTTGCCTGAATTCTGGCAATAAAAAGACAATAAGTTGTAACAAAAACATTTCTGCATCTTAACACGTTTTGGGTTATTTCACATTGGTCAGTGGAAGTCTTGAGTTTATAGCATTTTATTAGGAGTTAATTGCAGGCTTTTAGTTCTTTAGACACAACAAGCAGAAAACTTTCTTTCATTAATATTTGCCCTCAGCTTAAGCTGCCTCATGACTTCTTGGTTTTGCCTGGGAACAAGAGGAAGCAGCAAATGGAGCAACCATGGAAGGCAATAGAACAAAACTGAATATATTCTGCAACTCATAGAACTGTATTTAAAGCCACAGAAAAATGTTTGCTTTCACTGCTCTATGTGTGAAATGGAGTAGGAAAAGGCCTCTTTGTGGGTGTATATGTGAGAAGAGACAGGGCAGAGCTATCATTTTATTTACCTATATGTTCCCATTGTACATATTACCAATTACAGAGATTTAATCCAAATGTTCTTTTCTTAACAGAGGAAGATTATCCTTTAAAGCAGTGACCAAACAAGGAAGCAGACCATTAAATTTTGCCTGAGGGGGGGAAAAAAAAAAGTCCTAGTAAACTTCATTAACATAGATCAAGAACACAAAAAAATGGTCATTTGAATACTGAAGTAAGAATTTATACCATGATATTTCAGTCCTTTGTATTTCACATTGAAAATTGGGAACTGAGCTTCTGAAGGATTCCCTAACAAAAATCTTTGGATTATTTTAAGATTATAAAGACAATAAAAACTTTGGCTGACAGGGCTTGAATGCCACTTATTAAAGATGTGTTTGCAAGTTAACAAGGACATCTCATTTCTGTCAATCAGAAAGGTAACAGAACTCAGAACTCTGTTCTTTCAACACAGGTCAAACCTTTATCTGTGCCCTAATCTCTTTTCATCATGGTATTGTACATCCTGTGGTTTCCCTATGACCCTCAGTAATAGATCACAGACCACAAAAAATGCAATTCCTGAGATGATCTTATCACATTGTGTTCTCCACTGATTTGCATTTTCCTCTGTATAACACAATCTTCATAATGTCTTCAAGGTCCTTCACAACAGTGAACCTTCACTTTTGGCTGTCATCATGATAATCATCCCTCTACCCTCAGACCATAAATCTATTCCTTAAGCATAGATTAAGTTTTAGGTTAATTTCTCTGACTCTTAGGAGACAGGCTGCAGACTGTTTTTTCTGCTTCTAGGTCTCCGATTACTTGCAAAAAAGAGTGACCACAGTGGACAAAAAAGCATCTAGTGGGCAGGAACCATAGAAAAAAAGAATCAGTAGAAAAAAGCAAGCAGGACTCACCTCATCTTGAGAAGTTTAGCAAAGCAAGATCTCAGAGTAATGTGAAAATTGACTGTATCATTGTATCAATGATTTTTCAGTTCTTCCCTTTTGAACTTTCTTTCATTTATTTTAGATCTAGAATATTCCAGAACAACCAAACCTATGTCTGGCTGCCACAATTTGTGATTTGATGATCAGCCTTTACTTTTTTCACTTCTTTTCCATTGTTTAGCAGCCTTAAGTATCATACCTCAATGAAAAACAAATCCAAGTCTACAGCAATGGCACTTCATCTGGTCATTTTTTGTTTCTTTTGAATGCTAATGGTATTAATGTATAATTAATATTCCCTGAGAAAAAAATAACAGTGATAGATCAGACCTAATCACCACCTTCCAGTGCTTGATGGAGGCCTGCAAGAAGGCTGGAGAGGAACTGTTTCCGAAGGCCTACAATGACATGATAAGAGGCAATGGTTTTAAATTAGAGAAGAGAAGATTTAGGTTGGATGTTAGGAAAAAGTTCTTTACAATCAGGGTGACTGAGCACTGGAACAGGTTGCCCAGAGAGGCCCCATTCTGGGAGATATTCAAGGTGAGGCTTGACAAGGCTCTGGGCAACCTGATCTAATTGAGGATGTCCTTACTCACTGCAGGCAGGTTGGACTAGATGACCTTTACAGGTCCCTTCCAACCTGGGTGGTTCTATGATTCTGTGATTCTCTCCCTTTCTGATAATAGGAAATTTTAAGAAGCTTCAAAAAGGTTGCATTTCAGCTGGGCTGCTCATAAATCCTAAACTTTCTGAGGTTGTTGTTTGTTAGAAACAGCCTGAATTAATTGTTTTCTGCAACGTATGCCAAGCAGTCAAACTTAGAAAATTAAAGCCAATGTGACTTTTTCTTTAATCCTTATTTGATTACTTGATGCAGTCTACTGATGCATCAGTTGGCACACTAGATTAAGTAACTCTTAACCACTGCAACCCCTGTTGCTCACAGAGCCAAATCCTAAAGGCCTTTATTTTTCCTTTGTCTGTCATTTATTAGCAGCAAAACTAATTAGAAGGTTTAGTAGATAAAACACAAGAATAGTCACCAGCTGAATATTCAGACCTTTCTGAAACTGCTGCAGTGACAGCCAATCCAGGTGGCCTTTGCAGGTGCACAGCTGCTGCAAATGATGAAGCTGGCATCTTTGGCAGTTGTCCTCAGTGCTGATGGCAGTGGATTTTATTTTTTTTTAATCCAATCTGTAATCCCCACTCCCCTTTTTGTACACACAGAAACACCCTCATACTCAGTTTGTCTTCACATCTTCTCCTCACGTACATGCTTTTAATTGCAGTCATTGCATGAAATTTTATTCTATTTTCCCTAATTCTGGTTTTACAAAGCACCACTTTACACATACACAGACATATAAACAGACTTTATTTCGTTTTACTTTCAAATTTTTCATTTCTGCACATGCAGATTTACCTTTTTTTTTTTTAATCCGAAGTTGCTAAAATGTTGTTGAGACAGGAGCACTCAAACCAATGAAGCATTGCAGATATTTTTGAGTTTCAGATTGGAGTCCAGGAAATATTAATGATTTCTGCCTGATCTTGTCTCACTCTGCTGCAACAGATGTCATTATGACATAACAACATAACAAATAACAACAAAATACAAATTGCCTTAAATATATATTAATGAATATTTTAGAAGAATGGAAGAATAAAAGAATAAAATATTTTTGAAGAATACAAGAATAAAAATAATGCCCCCATAACATATTGCATGGACTCAAAGATGAGACATAGAGATATTAATAGATGTTTAAATAGAACCCCCACTCACTTTTGCCTGAGCCTAGAAATACAGTCAAGCTTTACAAAAATACTCCAAAGCTGGAAAGTCCAGCAAATCAAATTCATTCCAAAACAGTGCATCTTAGCAGCAAGTACCAAACCTCTTAATGCATTTTAAACATATATTATGATATCTATTGGAAAAAAGAAAAAAATTCTGGTGAGCAATGACTTGACCAAGATGCTTTGGCATAGGTATTATTTCTTGCTTGTAAATATTTCTCAGAAAAGAGATATTTGGGAAGATTTTGACATAGTAAAATGTGTTATAATTTGTTCAACATTATCCAAATCCACTTTTGCATTGTGGATCAGTGCAAAAATTGCAGCTCAGAAGGCCAGTCACATCCTGGGCTGTATCAAAGGAAGCGTGGCCAGAAGATGAAGGAAGGGGATTCTGCCTCTGTACTCTGCTGTGGTGAGACCTCATCTGGACTACTGTGTTCAGCTCTGAGGCCCTCAACACAAGAAGGCCATGGATCTGATGAATAGTGTCCAGAGGAGGGACACAAATATTATCAGAGGGCTGGAGCACTTCTCCTACAAAGACAGGCTGAGTTGAAGTTGTTCGACGTGGAGAAGAGAAGGCTTTGGGGATACCTTATTTTAGCCTTCCAGTACCTGAAGGGGGCCTACAGGAACAGTGGAAAGGAACAGTTTACAAAGGCATGTAGCAACAGAAAAAGGGGCAGTGGTTATAAACTATGGAAGGATTTTAGATTGGAGATTAAAAAGAAGTTCTTTACTATAAGGCTGGTGAAACACCGGAACAGGTTGCTCAGGGAGGTGGTGGAGCTACAATGAACTTCAGGCATCATGTCAAATTATGAAATGGGAAAAGGACCAGCTAGGACACAAAACAGTTGAGGGCAACAAAAGTAAAGAACTCAGGACAGCCTGAAGAAAGGAGATGAGTTTTCTCCCAAGCATTATTCAAATGCAGCCTCCAAAATTGTTGGGCTTGAGCAGGGCAGGGTCATGCATATTCTGACATCCAGCAGTGAATTTCCTCCCATTCTTTGCAGTAAAGTGAGTGTAACAGTAGATGTGTAACACTGTGTGTGCATGTCTGTGAAACACAAGACAAGAGGTATTGAAAATGGAAATGGTGAATCTGATTACATACCCTTTTTGCCTTATTCCAGAGGCAATTTCCATAGTGGACCCATGGTGAAAAGAGAGAAGACAGATTTTTTTTCATGAATGTGATCTGTAATGCATAGATCATAAGACAAGACAAGAAAATAGTAAGCTAAAACAAGTGTAGAATTGTTATCTTCAAGATTTTATTTACAGCTTTTTATTAATTTTTAATGAGAGAAATTTCCTGTTTAAGCTTCTTGTAGCATTTCAAGCCTGAGACAAGTAATATGATGATACTGTATTTTTCTCTGCTCTCATTTCACAATGAACTATGTTAGCTGGAATACCCAGGAGAAAGAGAAAACTTCAAAGCATGGCCCCAAATAATGTAGAGAATAGGTATGGTCTGAATGCCAACAGAGCCTGAGTTTCAAGTTCAAACAACCTTTAAAGACACTTCCCAAGAAATAACTTTTTTTAATGAATTGAGGTCATCTCAGGGTTAACAGTGATGTAAAAGTAGGTTCCAAATCTGACTAGTTCTCTTCTCCTGCACATGTCTTTTATATCCTGCATAGCAGCTTGGGCACTAGGGATGACTCAGAAACACCCTCACTACCCTCCTGTAGTGAATAATTTCCAAAGCTAACATCAAACACAGAACTTTCAAAACCTCCTAATTAGGAGGTTTTTGTTCAGTTTAATCAGCAGGGAAAAGAAGGTTGATTTTAAGAAATACTCTTCCTATGTGAAGCAGAAAGGAAGTTCCTCAGTCAGAAAACAAGCAGCAGACCCTCATAAAAACATTTTTTTTCAAAATGTCATGAGAGTAGATAATAAAAGCAAGTTGCTGTAGAGTGTTACTGCATTAGCAGACTTATCTTTGGTAGAGGTAAAAGCATTTCTCAAATCTAGAATGTCCAATTCAGCATCACAAGTTTTCATGAAGGTTTATTCACTCAAACAAGAATGCCCAAGTTCTGCCAAGTTTTCCCAAGGTTTTATTGAGAATTGTCATCATAGAGAAGAATAGCTGAAGTGTCCCAACATTCTGTACAAAGCAGATGTGTGAATGGCACTTTTTGGGTAGCACCTCCATCCCAGAGAAAAGTAGACTAAGAAAAGCTCAAAAGTAATTTAAATATGATATGAAGAGAATTAACACAACTGCTCCTGTTTTGTTTTGTTTTGTTTTTCAAGAACAAAATAACTGTAGTTTCTCATATTATTTATTTCTACATCTTTATGCATTGGGATGTCACTTGAAAGGATTTGTTACAGTGTCCATGAGTAGACTACTGTCTAGAAGGAGGTTTCTCTAAGGAGAATTTCCAAGTCTTTTAGTCATAGATTATGAAAGAGTTTGCTAAAATAGTCTAACATATTATAAAGTCATCCCAGTAAAATCTGGCATGTCACCTGTGAGTGGGATAGATACAGGTGTATGACCATGCAAAGTTTTCCTTTTCTTTTAGGATGGCCACCAGCAGTCTGTCAGTCTGCAGCCTTATTTAAATATTATGTCGCACAGAAAATTTATCCTAAACCCTTCAACTCTCTTCACCAGAAGGGCAGTTTAACCCCTATGTCATTCTTCAACATTTTTGATGAGTGATTCATCAGACCATCTAGGATTTTCAAAGGTATAGAACCCTTCCAGGACATGAACTTCTTACTACTTCTTCACACCTGATGTTGAAGAGTTGGATTCACAGTGATGGTTCCAACCTGTGTCACCTAGAAATCATTCACAGAAGAATGTGTTTTTGTCCTTCTTTCTCTCCACTCTCATCACACCTTACTAAGCTCTCCCTGCTGCATCCAGACTGACTAGGGCCACCTAGCCTTGATACTAATTCAGTGCCTAATGCTTTAGATGCAAGACACCACAGCTCAACTTGAGGGAAATATTTTTGTGCATAGACTTTGCAGATAGCATGAACATGCACTGATTATTCATCTAGCATGTGAATGTGTCTTCTCTTTCCTTCAAAGTCTTGCATATCTAAAGCCCTCAGTGATTTCCAAAATATACCAGAATCAGGTGAATTAGGGCAAAAAAAGATGGTGAAAGGTCTAGAGAACAGGTCTTATGAGGAGTAGCTGGGAAAAGTGGAATTGTTTAGTTTGGAGAAAATGAGGCTGAAGGGAAACCTCATTGCTCTCTACAATTACCTGAAAGGTTTTAGTGAGGTAGGGCTTGGTCTATTCTCCCTAGTTTCAAGTGACAGAACAAGAGAAAACGGCCTGAAATTTTGCCAGAGGATGTTTAGATTGGATATTAAGAAAAACTTCTTTATTGAAATAATGAGCAGGCACTGGAACAGGTTTGGCAGGGAGGCAGTAGAGTCACCATCCCTGGTGGTGTTCAAAAAACATGTGAATATGACACTTTGGGACACGGTTTAATGGCCATAGTGGTGTTAGTTGATGGTTGGACTAGATGACCTTGGAGGTCTTTTCCAACCCAAACAATCTTATGATTCTATTAATGACTTTCACAGTTTTAACTTAATCTTTCCCCAGGGATCCTTGTAAGGACCTGTTTAAGACTGTGGATTGCCACACGTAACTCAGTCTGAACAAGCGGAACTTCTACTCTTACATTTCAGAAGTGCTTCATCTTCTTTATACTTCATCCCTCATCCTTCAATGTTTTTATTTACTGTGAATCTTGTTTAGCTATTTTAATTCTTGTTAATGATGTGCATTTGTTTGAACAACTTGTTTCATACGCCATTATCAGAAATTTTGTATTACTCTTAGCAGCAAGAAAATATGAAAACTACAAAATTAGAATTTCTGCAATATATTCAGCTGATATGCAGATAAAGTGGGTTTTTTTTTTGTTTTTTATTGTTTGTTTTTATAAACCACATTAGTTCCAAGAGGCTACAGGATATTTAAATCCAAAAGATTTTCATATTTTTGTTTGTTTTCTGGTGGTTATATCTCTTTTGTTTATTTGTTATTTTTAATGCATTGGCAGCTCAACAATTGGCTTTTCCAACACAGTTAGTTGTCTCCATGTAGAAGCCTTGTTCAGTGAAAACCTTGCATGGAGTTTTGTAACATACAAGAGGGATTATGAAACACAAGAGTAGTTTAAGTTGTCCAGTCCAAAGCATACTGAGAACATGGGACTCATTATACTTAAGGAACTGAAATCATTAGGTGGTAACAGACTGTTGTCATACTAACTACCAACGTGGTCTGAATTAAAAGAGTAACTCTGCTGAGATCTTTACCAGAAGTCATTCATTAATTCCCTCTCCTTGTCCTCATCTGTTCTGCAGCTGTAGCCAGGTGAGAATTAACGGGGCAGTTTACATCAGGCAGATGTTATGTTCCCCAGGACAACTCTATTTAAAGAATAAGGAGGAGGAATCAGTAACTGGACAATAAGCACAGGGCAAATAAGGAATGTAAAGTTTAAGGATTATTTTGCAGTATGCTTTTGACTTTACATCTCCTCTTGGGTGGGAAGAAAAACACTCTTATAGTATAGCACCTCCATGGAGAATTTAATTTCCCTACATGAGTTACTGTAGACAATAGCTGCTGAAGAATCACATCTTTACTCTGATAACACAGAATTCTTTCAAGGAAAAGAGAAGACCCTGCTCTCTACTTCTGAGATGCAGAATTAGTTTAGGTCTGAGTTCATCAAAGATAATCTTTATATTAAAAGTGAAATTAAGAAAGCAGGCAAGTGTTTTCCAAAGTGGTAGGATCAGAAGTGATCAGAGTTGCTCATTACACAAGACAGCTCCTTTGAAAAATCTTGCCCTCATCCCCTTGATTCCTACAAAATGGTAGGGTCTGCTTTAGAGACAAACCTGAAGAAGTTCTGAGACAAACTCTGAAGTAGAATTCTTTCCAGGCTGCTCATTCCCTATCTGCTGTAAAGTGACCTTCAGGTGAATACATCTTGCATTTCCTTCCCTATTTTAGCCTACAGTCATGGGAGCTAAAGTAACAAATTTCCAACATTCTTGCACCCTTGAGGAGCACCAGCTCTTTGCCACGTTCTTTGGGCAACCCACGGGGAAGTCCATACAGAGAAAATCTCTGCCAGATTATAATGCTGACCCAAATAAATGTCAAGCACCAAACATGTGCCAAAATAACCAATAATACTTAGAATCTTAAAATCATTAAGGTTGGAGAAGACCTCAAAGATCTCCAAGTCCCACTGTCAATCCAACACCACCATGCCTACTAAACCATATCCCAGAGTACCATGTCTACATGTTTTACTTGTCTCCTATTTTATTATTAAACCTGGAAGGGCAGGTCTAGCCTATTCCTGATCTGTGACTGTCCAACCAGTCCCTAAGGGTGCCACCTTTACAGCCTCCTTGAACTCAGTTTCCTCTCATGCTTCTTGTCCTTTTCACATAGCCCATGCTTTGTAAGACTTCCAGATAATTTGATACAAATTGCTTTTTTCATAAGTTCTAGTATTTTTACTCAAATGGTTTTATATACCAGAATGTGTGTGATGTATGACCTTTCATAACACTTGAGCATTGCATTTTTCTTGGTAATGAATTTCATCTTGTACCTGACAGTCTATGCTTGAAACTTATAAGCATAAAATTAAAATACCAAACAAATTTCTAAACCTGTTCTTTGAGTTAACAAACTGCACAGTATCTCAGAAGGCTTTGCTAAGCATTTTGTCCCCCTACAGCTTCCAAGACACCTGGCTTAGATGATGTTTGTCTTGCATGCCCTGTACTTTCTAATTCTTCTGTTGTTTTACCTCAGACTTAGAAGAATTCAGAAGGGCACGAGGGAAATTATTTTTTAAATTGTTCTGGCTCTGTTAAAGAGGAAATCTCAACAATACTGTGGAGGTTTTCTTTTCCCAGGTATGGTTAGAAAAGTTTTGCAAAGACATGGGCAATGGCTCTGGAGACAAGTACAGTATTTTGATTTCCATTAAGCTGACTTGATTTTGACATTGTTCCTTTTGGTATTCCCTCGAGACCCATATTTCTTGAAACAAAGTAGCTGCAATGTTTTTCATGTGAATATTAGCCAGATCCTACCTTTCAGTTTCCCAGTAACTTATTTCTCAAGTAATCATGTTAAGCATATAAGTATTTATATACGTGTGTGTGTATATATATACATCTGTGTGTGTGTGTGCATATATATATGCATGTATATATAATTTTTATATATATATTCTTGTAAGTTTTCAGAAAGGGCTTCTTGTTAGTGAAGCTCTAAGTCTGGCTTTTCAAAAATGCTTGTATTAAAAGCCAGTTTTCAAGAACTGAGCATTTACTATGACAAAGTGTAGGGAATTTAGATGTACACATTCTGCATTTTCATATTCTATTATAGATTTTTGTTGGACTTGATTTAAACAGTTTGATGTCTACATTAAATTAAGGGAAGGGAAGGGAAGGGAAGGGAAGGGAAGGGAAGGGAAGGGAAGGGAAGGGAAGGGAAGGGAAGGGAAGGGAAGGGAAGGGAAGGGAAGGGAAGGGAAGGGAAGGGAAGGGAAGGGAAGGGAAGGGAAGGGAAGGGAAGGGAAGGGAAGGGAAGGGAAGGGAAGGGAAGGAAGGGAAGGAAGGGAAGGGAAGGGAAGGGAAGGGAAGGAAGGAAAGGAAAGGAAAGGAAAGGAAAGGAAAGGAAAGGAAAGGAAAGGAAAGGAAAGGAAAGGAAAGGAAAGGAAAGGAAAGGAAAGGAAAGGAAAGGAAAGGAAAGGAAAGGAAAGGAAAGGAAAGGAAAGGAAAGGAAAGGAAAGGAAAGGAAAGGAAAGGAAAGGAAAGGAAAGGAAAGGAAAGGAAAGGAAAGGAAAGGAAAGGAAAGGAAAGGAAAATTTATATCAGTTCTTGGGTTAGCTAACCTGTCTACATGCATTAGATTTGGAAGCTTCTTTTCCTACTACAGTCTCTCCCTGCAGTACATTTCCCTGGTGTTCCCAGATACTCTAAAGTTACAGTACGTCTTAGCATTTTCCCTAACACTGCTCTTTCACTCTCTGTTTGGGAGACTTTTAAATTCCAATATCTTGCCACAGATCAAAATCTGTCTCCTTTAAGTAAGTGAGAAATCAAAGCATGCTAGCTTGGGCTGTTTGCAGCTTCATTGCAACAGAAGTTCAAAGGAGTAGTGTGTTGGCTTTTACCTTCTATGATTGCTGCAAAGCATGGTCTAGGTAAAATGCTCTTCTTCTTTTGCACATTGCTCATTCATGTTTTCTTTCAGTGAAATAAAGTTGCTAGGTTGCATCAAAATCCAATATTCTTCAGTTTCAGAACTAAATCAAATGAAAAAATCAAAACACCTTGCATTTAATGAAGTTTAAATTTTGTTGGTCTTCTTTACTGAAATAGCCATCTTCTTCACCATGAATATTTCAGTTAATAAAACTTTCTTTCAGTACATACAACTCTTTTTCAGCAACAATAACAAACCAAACCAAACAAACAAAAACAATAACAACAACAAAAAACCACCCTGAAACAAAAAGAAATGGATGTAGCACTACAAGGATATCTTTCTGGTACCCTGAAGGGTTAAAGAATTAATGAAGAAAGAGGTTCTCTTCTGTCGTCCATATGACTGGGAGCTTTTCATCCATACCTAAATCATGCCTGCTGCCAGTCATAGTAATTCCCGGTGAGATGCAGATTAATCCAGAAAATATCATACATTGGAAAAAACAAATTTTGATCCATAACTTTAACATAAATCATTGTACCAAATCACCATTAACTGTACTGACCATATGTTTGGAGGAATATGTTTCTAGGTAGTTTTCCAGCATAGGATACAGCTTATACTGTGTTTACTTAGTATTTTTTTGTGAACTTGCCAAAACCAAAACAAAACAAACCCAAAAACCACCACAAAACATAGATCTCTTCTCTAAATAAAGACTGCTTGATTGAAAAACTAATCTTGATTTCTGCTCTGTTTCAGAGTGGCACATTCTCTTTGGCTGACATGACATCTTTCTAATATCATAAAACTTCAATGTTTTGAAAGTAAAGGTCATCCTAGAAATTTAATACCTGACTAGAAAATATCTCTTCATCATTTTTTTTTTCTCCTTTGATCATTTAATTGTCTGTATTCTAATAAGCATGCCTAAAGAAGAACAGAATAGATCAGTCAAGCTCAATTTAGATCTCTGGCCAAGATCTGAGCAATTAAAAAGATCTATGTTATTTATAACGCCTTCTGATACTAATATTTGCCAGGTTAGAATGTCTGTGTCTTTTCATTTCAGGTAATGAAAAAGCTCTTGTGTAGTTCTGGGCATCTGCTTGGATTAGATGACTTAGTTATTTCTACCTGCATGCACATTTATTATTATATTATTATACACACTGGAAGGATCACAGAATAAAGCTTGATTTAGTGCACTGTAGTTAAAGAAATTAAACATACGTACCTATTAACAGTAATCTGCTTAACTGTCTCTCTGGCTGCTTCATGCTGCATTACAGATAAGTTAAATAAAATCAGGATCTATTCTTATTCATTCCCATCTCCACCCATCAAATAAATGGCTGCTCATTCCCTATTGTCTTAGCCATGAATTGGAAAAAAGTATTTTGTATTAAAGATCTGTGTATTGCTTTCATAACTACTTTCAAGTAAGGAAAGAAAACATGAGTCTCATCAACAGCTTTTTATGACCTTTTAATATACACTGTAAGAACATAACCTTTAGTTCCAATAATAAGCAGAATTTCCATTCTGTTAGAATTCAGAGGATACAGTCATACATTCTTTATTTTGTTTTATTAGTGATATGGAAAGTGCACAGCATCAAAGATGCTCAAGTTCCACTTCGGGAATTTAATTTCTACAGCCAAGGCTGTGAAAAAACCTTTTTTGAGAGAAAAAAATTAGTAACAGTGATGTGTAATTCTAATAGTCATGTTAAGTATTTCCCAGGCTGTGACACCAAATCAACACTAAATCGGCAGTCACTCCTTTTTTTACTGAATTCCATATTGTCTCTGAATATTACATTTGAATTTTGTAAACATGGAATTCCTCTTCTTTAGAACAGTCAGTGGGTTAGCAGTTTACCTTGTTCTTAGGTCAAGCAGCTCCAAGTTCATGTGCATTAATTTTTGCTGAATTAAAATCAAATTGATATATTCCATAGTGGGCACTTGTCACTATTTATTGCCACCACTTCTGTAAGCCATGAAAGAACAAGGTTTATCATCCTGGTTCTGTTTCATCTTGAAAAGTGTAAACTGATGTTTATCTATCTCCATATTAAAAAAAAAAAATCTATTTTTTTATTACTATAGTGAATCTATTTTCTCACACCTCAAACATGTCTACTGCTCCTGAAAGTTTTGTCTGTTTTTATAGGTACCACACTTGTTCACTGCTTTCTACAAAAGTTATAGAATCATAGAATGGTCTGGGTTGGAAGGCACCTCCAAAGGTCATCTAGTCCAACTCTCTCTGCAGTAAGCAGGGAAGCAGGAGCATCCTCAACTAGATCAGGTTGCTCAGAGCCCTGTTGAGCATCACTTTGAATATCTCCAGGGATGGGGCCTCAACCAATTTCCCAGACAACCTTTTCTGGTGTTCCCCTACCCTCATGCTGCAGAATCTGTTCCTAACGTCCAATCCAAACCTGCCCTTCTCTAGTTTGAAGCCATTCCCCCTTGTCCTATTACTTTAGGCTTTCTAAACAGTCTCTCTCCGTCCTTCTTGTAGCCTGCTTTCAGGTACTGGAAGGCTGCTATTAGGTCTCCCCAGAGCCTTCTCTTCTCCAGGCTGAACAACCCCAGCTCCCTCAGCCTGTGCTTGTAGCAGAACTGCTCCAACCCCCTGATCATTTTCATGGTCCTCCTCTAGACCTGCTCCATCGGTTCCGTGTCTTTCCTACATTCAGGTCTCCAGAGCTGGATGCAGTACTCCAGGTGAGGTCTCACCAAGGCAAAGTGACAGAATCACCTCACTCAATCTGTTTGTTATTCTGCTCATCAGAAGTGTGTCCTGCTAAAAGGTAATGTGGAGACTTTTTAATATTGAGCTGTCCAGAACAAAATCCACACTTATTCTTACTGTAATTATGTACGGTTTTCACATATGTTTATTGAATTACTCATTTATCTGACAGTTCTCTATGTAAGAAGTGTATAACTTACTCATATACCTTTGAAACTAATTCTTCTAGTGCCACTTTGGAATCATATAGGAATCTGAGGACAGCTGGGTGAACTTCTGAAAATGAAGCTTTTGGCTTAACTTCATCATGGTAGCATAAGGACTATGTTAAGTTCTCAATTCCAATACAGACCAATATGCCTCTGTTTCAAATTCTGTCACAGAAACTGCTTCTTGCGTATTTCCCACAGAAATTTGTGTACCTCATTGCTTTCTTCTTGCTCCTACAGGACCCAGTTAAATTGTAAGCATCAGGGAGCCACTTTAATATACAAATCATTTGGAAATACTGTTTGTAGATGTGTGATGTAAAAGGGGAAGTAGGTATCATTAATCATAGCCATCTTCCTCTTGATTAGGATATTGGGAAAGTCATTGTCAGTTCCTCAGCATCTTTCATGCACTTGTGAGGTGGGGTTAAAGCAGTTAGTCAATCAGAGACACTCAGGGGCAAGAGAAAATGATTGAAAGATTCTTTACAACATTTTATATATTTAAAGGGTGCCTTTTATACTAAGCAGGGAATTACTTCCTGAGAAAATGCAGGGGCCATCTCAAGACATATAACACAGTTTTCCCAAAAGAGTCTTCTTTGCTCTTCCTAAGGATATATGTATAATTTGTAATAAGATTACTTTCTCTTTTATTGGTCTGATTTTGAATTAAGGTGATTTCATTACTTATTTTTCTATAATTGGAAATGTTTCCAATAAATCCAAACAATATTAATTAATAAATGTGTTTTGTGTTAGCTGTATCTGAAAGACCAAAATTTAAAATAAAAAAAAAGGCAAGCTAACAATGCAATTACAAAACTGACTTTGTAATCTACCATCAAAACAAACTGTCCTGGCATTGATTAATTCAAAATTAAGTTAATAAGTTAATAGCATCAATAAGAAAGGAGACATCCCCTGTATGGCTCCAGCCTGCAATATGTCTTAAGCAACCAATCTGAGCAAGTAACATTGATTTAATCCAGTTGCAGATAGTAAAGTTTAAAAGCAGGAAGAAAAGTTCAAAGCAAGACTCATAAGCGTGAAGTCTCATCACTAAATAAATAATTTTTAAAAAGGCTTGCACAAGAGAACTGGCCTCCCTGTGATACTTCAGGAATCACAGACCAAATCCAATTTGGTTTGCTCAGGTGAGTTAGTTTCTCACCTGAGGTGTAGGTCAGTCCAAGACAAGTACATTTGCAATTCAAAGGAATTGCATCTAAAATGTATGTAGGATAATAAGAGTAGCAAATGACTCAGCATAATAAATGACTTATTTTGAAAATGAAATTCCAATGGCTGGCATTGTGGCAGCTGTGTTAGTCTGTCCATTTATTTGAAGTCTGCAGAACATTACACAGGAAAGGGTTGAAGACAAACAACAGAAGGTTTCAAGCACTCTCAGAAAACAATCAAAGAAATTAAAATCCCAAACACTTTTGAAAACCTTTTGGGATTTTTTTTTTTTTTACTGAATCTAAAGCAAAATATTAGGATTCCACTGTGTATACCAGTTTTATTCCTGTTCCAGTACAGAGACTTTAGACTAAAGCGATATGTGAAGGTAAACACAGAAACATTTTTGTTCCTATAGTACAAGTCCTAGACCAAAAGACCTGAAACACCAGACAATGGTCTGGGTTGTCCTCACTAGTTCCTCTTTTACTAGTGAACAAGCCAAAACTGAAAATGTGATCATTCTGGATTTATGGCATTTTAGTCTGGATTCAGGATTGGAACTCTGATTTCTAAGAGACCAAACACTTATACTTTAATCCTAAATCCAGGATGCCCATTTTTTGGATGAAAACTCCTGTGAGTAAGTTACAGTCTAGAAGGTGGGCAACAGCACCAGTCTAGGAGTGGTGACAGTGTCAAGGTTCCTGAACTAAAATTCCCATTGGAAACCATATAATTATGCAAAAAAAAAAAAAAAAAAAAAAAAAAAAAGAAAAGAGCCTGCTGAGACACTGGAGTGACTGTAAGTTCAGATGTTAGGGGCTTTATCCAGATCTTATGCTCAGTGTGTGGAGCACCATTTAACTGGCAATAACCATTTTGGATTCAGCAAACAGTTGGTAAGGGGGCTGGTGTGGCAAGAGCTCTGGAATTCATGTTGTAGTTGTGGAAGACACTATAGTTACAGTTTTGGTAAAGCTTGGTATTGAGGCTGTCCTTCCAGGAATAATAAACATGAATTCCTGGACTGATTTGAGACAAGCTAAACTGAGACAAAGTGTTTGACTGAACTCCTAGCTTACTTCATTACAAACCATTTAGCCAGTACTTTGGGTGAGAACTCCAGACAGGCTCAGAACTTCCAGCAGGCATCTTCTGCAGTATGTAGTCTACATATTTAATGTTTAAATGTAATTGTTAATGTCCTGGGTGGAGGCCCTGGTCATTGCAGAAACTCCTTCAGAGAGTTCTGGACGTAGAATTGACTAAACTGCCTGTTGATCTTGCAGTTGTAGTCAGTAGAAGCTGCTCCTGCAGATGAAGGACTGACCACATAGCTAAGGTAGTTGAAGGTGCTTTCTACATAGTTTAGAACAATCAATAACAACAGATTGTGCAAGTGCTGGAGTGATCACATCAGGGCCATGGGCCAGATGGGTGTAAGAATTCAGCAAAAATGCTTCAGAGAGTCTTAGTGGAATGCAACTGGATTCACCATCAGGACAACAGCTAATCATCCCGTTCAAAAGATTCTCTTCTTCATGCTATGGAAGAGATGCCAACAACTTCGTGTTGCAGCAAACACTCTCTGCCAATGGTAATTCAAATGGTTTTAATTACAATAATGAGAAAAAGTAGAAAATTAATGCTGTAAGTATTTAGCAAGTAGAGAGGCACATTTTATATTCATCCTACATAAGACAGAGGTTTTTCATTTCACATGCACTCACAGCTGCTGCAGTGAGTAATTTTGAATAGTCACATGACTACACACAGATATCAGACTTAACAAAGACTTAGAGGCTTTTTGTGTGTGTGAGGATTTTATTTCAGGAACAGTATTTGTGGATTCTTATTTAAACTTGGATGCAACAAAGAAAGCAAAAATGAAGCAAAGAGACTACATTTTTGTGCTTTGCTGGTTATGTTTCCTGAAGTCAAAAATTCATTCAACATTCAACATTCCAGGTTTTCAGTCCTGTCTTTTACATTATTGGTAAGTGGGAAAAAAAGTAATTTAACTAGAGGTATATGACACTAAAGCAAATTGATTTTGCAGTTGTCTCTTTCAGCGGTTTCTATCTTTCTAAACTGCTGTCATCAGCTGCCTAAAAAGATGTGAAAATACAACCATATCATGACTGTGGAGAGAGGCCTGCTCCACCGACCTCTGTAATTTTAGTTGCAGCCCAGGGAAACTTGAGCTTGAAGTCTGATGTTCATCTTCAAATAATTCAGAAGTAGCCCATGAAGAATGGTGTGGGTCTGGCCGAAAATCCTAAATGCTTCTCCTTCAATGGGTATCCTATGCTATTCCTAACTGGTCCCTACTGATGCTCCAAAAGCAGTATTTCACTGCAGCTGATTCAGGATGCATTGGTTTAGATGTGTCTACCTGACTATCTGGTAGACTTTTCTGTATATCAGTCTTTCTTTTCATAGCTTTGCTAGTTTTCACCTTATACAAATCAAATCATAGAAATCATGGATCACAAAATCATTAAGGTTGGAAAAGACCTTTAAGACCAAGTCCAGACATCAACCCAACAGCACCATGTTCACTAAACCACGTCCAAAACTGCCAGCTCTACATATTTTCTGAATACCTTCAGGTGTGGTGACTCCAGTTGCCTTGGCAGCCTGTTCCAATGCCTGACCACTCTTTCAGTAAAGAATTTTTCCCTAGTATCCAGTCTAAACCACCCCTGGAAAATGTGACCATTTTCTCTCATCCTCATCTTGTCTGACTTTTATCACCAATGAGAGTATGTTGTACTGTATACATTAAGATCTTGAATCACAAAATAACACACAGACAGTTGTGCTGTTGACCATTTGAGGTCCAAACCAGTAAAATCCAACTAGTTCTTTCCAGTCTTAGGAATGGACCTAAACATGGTGCTTGTGTGCACAAAGGGATAGAGATGGTGCTTGTCTGTACAGGGAGATGAGAGTCCTGTTATTACTGAAGGGCAAGTAGAAAGTTTCATAGAGAATTTGGATGTTGAATAATCAGAGGTACTTTACTGGCATTAGTTTTAAAATGGATGTCAAAAAGGATTTATAAATATTCAGGTGCTCATAGAGGAATTTCAAGAAATATAAAACATTTTTAATTTGAAAGGTAGGCCACAGTTGCTGACAAGTTTGATTTGATACAACCCAAATCATTCCTACGACTCCTTTGAGCAGATCAGAATCATAAAAATCTGTATTTTTTCACTAGTTCATGTTTAGATTTGTTATACACATCTTTCTCATATTATTCACAGAATCATAGAATGGTTTGAGCTGGAAGAAAACTTGAAGATCTTTGAGTTCCAACCACCCTGCCATGGGCAAGGACACCTCTCACTAGACCAAATATTGATGCACCATTTTCAATGTTTAGTTCACCAAGTAATGCTGTTGCATGGATCAGAACATTATGGGATTTGTATTAATTTATTCACTCCTTACAATACATTGTAGATCCTGAAAATCTACAGGCAGTCCCACTTTAAATTGCAAAAGGTTTCATCCTGTTGTCTTCCAATACTGGTTTTCACTAGGAATATTACAATATTTCTATGATATTTCCTTGTAAATGGAGAAAACTGTTTACAGTGCAATCTGGCAAGATTCATCAAGAGATGAAAGAGTTCTGTGATAGGGTATTAACAAGTAGTTTCTGCTTACTAATGAGAGCAATACCTATTGTTTTTGTTGGCCATTGTTCCTAGATCCATTCTGGGAAAAGGATTTTCATGGACTTTCTTAAAGTTGTAAAGGGACCAAGAATCCAGACAGTGTATACAGTTTGGTTTTCTTTATGACAACAAAAATATGAACACTAAACAAACAAACAAATCTTTGTATCTTCTACTTGTAAAACACACCTTAAATATAAAACACTGTTACTTATTTTATATCAGTATTCACATAAATATTGCTGCTGATTTCTTATTGTTTGACTCTCAGAACAACCAGGAGCTCTTAGCACTGCCATCTGACTTTCTCCAGAGCAAATAGTAATGCAGATAGTTATTAGCCTGAGAGATTACAGTACCACCATAAATACAGACTTGTTTGCACTATGTGAATAATGTATGTTGTGAATCAAAGTGAAGGTAATGTTTTTCTTCGAAGTAACATTTGCAAACACTTTCACTATTATTTCTTCAACTTTGCCTATAAGATCTGGTAAATGTTGACTTCTTAACAAGCAACTACTGTAAATATTGAACTTGTTCCAGCTTCTTTAAAAGTTTAAATTTGTAAAGCAATAAGTCAAATTAACATGGTTAACCTGATGAGCTGGTCTCGGTTTTAATTTCTTTTCTACCTTTTATCTTGAAGGTGCTGTTGTTGAGAATGAAGGTGTAAAGCAATGGTGATTCTTGTCTTGGTCTTTGCTGCCACGTTTTATTCTCTCTCTCATTCTCTAAAGGAAACAAAACACCACCAACAACAAAATCAAACAAAATAAAAACGCTTTGTAAAATAAACAATTCCTCACTTCTCTTTTGGGTATGTTCTTTTCCTGCACTCCTGGCAATTTGGAATATAGGTTCTTCCTGGAAGGGGCTTTATGCTAATATTTGTCTGAAAAGTAACAAGAATATTGTTTTTAAAGAGCTCCTAAGGTTTTTTTATATATCAAAAAGTTGGTTAAGAGTGATCCACTCTCCTTTCCTGGTAGCTGCAGCATACAAATCAGGTCTCCTTCCATCCCTTGCCTGCACACACCTCCCTCCCCCCCCATCCTGCCATCCGTTCACACACAAACAGAGCAGTATGTCTGAATCTGTGACTAAGATACTACTGACAACATGGGCTCCTTAAAAGAATTCTTAGGCTGTCTCTTACTGTTAATTATATTTTTTCTTAAAATCTCCTTTGAGAATAAGTGATTTAACCCCCAAGCTACCTAGCGCCTCGTGAATTACACTCACGCCTCACTTTTTGATTATGGTAATGCCACTGATAGCATCAGTACAATAATTAATAGCAGGTTTTGTCAATTTTCTGCTTCACAAAATCCTCCCTGAGCCTTACCTACATCTTACCGCATCACACAGGATTACATTTCTTTCCTTCTCCTTTTAATGTCCTCTCCCTTTTCTTGCCTGTATGTGCGTAGCTTGAGCTTGATTCTTCAATGGTGCTTACTTCCTTCATCTCCAAGTGAAATAAAAAGGGGTTTCAGGGCTCCAAGTTTTCTGCTTCCTCATTTTTTAGTGTTTTGTAATGCCTTACAAGCAAATCCTTCCAAAACCAAAATAAGGATACTCTGATAACAGTTTGTTTTTCAGCTGCACCTTGAGACAGGCAGTGCACAATAGGTTAAACAAAGCTATTGACAATTTCAATTTACAGCGGGCGATAGAGAATTTTTTAATAGAGAAAAACAGGAAATATCCACAGCAAGACTCCCATTATCTAACAAATTATTTGCTTTCAAAATATATTAAAATCATGCAGATCTTAGCAGGACTGTTTGTAGCATAACACTTACCTGCCTCCTGGCAACACAGTTACAAAGGCGAAGTGTGTCCCATTCCACTTGTGATTTTATAATGAGATGTGAGCCTACATTAAAGAGTAACATGTTTGTTTTCTGACTGAAATTCCCTAGGTATTGCAGGATGCCAGGCAGCCTTTCTGTTTGCTCTATTGTTAGCATGTTCTATAAATCTAACTCAAATGCAGTTGAATCTTCCCCATTGCAAGCATCAGGTTTCAAAGCCAGGCAGACATCACATGCATAAAATGGTTAATTACATTGTGGCTTTCAAAGGCAATCTTAGTCTAAATCACTTGCTGCTCTGTGAGAGAAGGGTCACCTATGCATCAGAACTACAAAGAGAAGAAGGCATTTCTGCTGTCTGTTCTGTCTCCATTTTGCATGCAGGCTGCCTGCTGATTATTCTGCATTCCCTTCTCTAAAAGGCTTATTAATGTGGTCTAGAGGGAGACTGTCAGAAATGGCAGACTGAATCAAGGGATTTTCCTTCAACATCCAAATGACATGCTGCAGCAAGAGAATTAAACAGATGACTAACCAGTGCCCTTTTGTCTGCAGATGAAGATGGGATTGCCAACTTGTAAACCAGAGACTGACATTTGGGTGGATTAAATCGTCCTGTTATTGTACTGCTAGTTTCTAATCACTGGTGCTTTCTTGATCTCAAGTGCTTCAGCTGAAAGCCTTCTCAGTTCTCCAAGACTTGTTTGCTGAAACCCTCAGCAGAGCTTTTGCTGTAAACATTTATCCATAGAGAAGTACTGCTCTGACACTGACTGAGGAGAAGAGTTGGCTTCTAGGTATTTAATTAAAACATTAAGCAGAAAAAGCTTTAGTGTCAACATTCACAAGTGCTTTACTATAGCTGTGGGTTGTTATAATTGAGTTTTCCTGTAAATGCTTTTTTCTCCCCTTTCCTTCTCTAAGAGCTGGAATAGCTTGAGGTTCACTTTGTCTCATGCTGTTAGTTGTGGCTTTGAGACTGTGCCCCATGCTGTCATTCTCTGGATTCTTTCAATCTGGTTGTTAGCTTTAATTTCTAAAATCAAGATTGGATGGCAACAAGGGACTTTAATGAAAAGGGGGGGGGGGATGTCATTTGTTCAACAGCACTAAAAGTTCTTACTTGCAACAGTATATAGTGTGGTCAAGCTGACTGTGTTTTGATTTTGTAAACTGTCAAATTATTTTTACCTTGTAATTGGTATTTAAAGAGAGAACGCACTGTTCAGGAACCAAAAGAACCACGACATCTATAGAAGATCCATCCAGGTTTCTATTTGTCATGATTCTAATGTTTGCAATTTAAAATAAAAACAACCAAACCCCACAACATTCACTGCACTACCCCACGGACAGCGTCATTGCAATTTTCATTTAGAAAGCAAGGGGCTGACACAATTATTTCTTGCCAATCACTTCAGTAAGTTAGTACATACAAAAGTACTGATTGGCTTAAAACAAAAGAAACCTGTACCTGCCAGCTTGGAACTAATAGGAAAGTACAAAATGATGCCCCTTCACAACACTTAACTGAATGCAATCTGAAAGAATATGCTTTTCTTCCCACAGTCTGGGAAGTCTCACTTCTACTACCTCAAATGGTCCGTGCATATTACACCTTCAACATAATGAGTTAAATAAGAAGTTGTCCCTTGGAGAAGGCAAGAAGGAAAAGATTTCATGTAACAGCTCAAGTCATGGAAAAAACTTTTCAAAGGAAAGCTTTCCAGATTGTCCCTGTCACTCTGGATACAGAAGTATGGAAGTTGGTAGATAATTAAATGGCAGGAGGTTTGTAAAGACACGTTCTGTATGTTTTCTTGATTTATGCCCTAACCTGGACTTCCCTGCCTTGGAGAAACAGAAGCGAAATGGGGCACTTCTGCTAGGGTGTTCTTTAATAGAGCCAGCTGACTGTTCTCAGGCATCTTAAAATGTAGTAGGAATATGTCTCCCCACTTTGCACACCCTGCTCAGAAAGAAAATTCAGGTGTAGGTTAATACAAAGCTGCTGTGTGAGCAGGTGCTAGAGCTCTTGGTTTTTCACACCTTGGTCTTGCCTGCCCACCTGGCAGCCTGCAACGAACAGCAGCATTCAAGCAACCCAGGCACTGCACCTAGTAACAGATCTTCCTTGCTGCTGCCAGGTGTTTTCCCCTCTCTGTTCCTGACAAAGGCAAAGGGTTTGCACTTCTTTCCAAAGTACTTACAGAATGCCCTGGAGCACAGAGCATTGCTCTATTAAGCAGTGCAGGGTTGTTTTATAGACATGACGTGAATGAGCATGACACAACTCGAGCCCAGACTCAATTCCATGTGACCCTGAGCACTTTGCCATTTCACTGCAGTGGTAGGGGTAGACAAATACAACCTTGCTACTTCCTCTTAAGTCAGGAGGTTATCCCTATTCCGCTGTACAGACACAATCAATGTCTACCACTCAAAATCAATAGGAATGAAACATTTTGTCTTGAAACTGTATTTATGGTGGGAATAACCTTAATGTTTTCCCAGCACCCCAAGCCTTTAGTAGTCTGATTTGCATACCTGTGCAAACAACATTGCAGATACTTTTTGAACCTATTAAATAAGCTTTTGAAGTATTATTAAGAGATGAAACAGCCACATGAAAAGCTTGAACAACAAGAGCTAGTACAACTGTTTCATTCTGTAAAAAAATGCCAATACTGGAATAGCTTGAGAGAAAAATCTCTCAAACCTTTGAAAAGGTTTCTTTAGAAGGTGAAAAGAAAAATAAAACCTCAATACAAGAAGTTTAATTGCAAATGGTACATTAGTTCTAGTTGACTTTATTTTTTCTCCTCTACACACAGACACAGAGATTATGCATATGTCGTGTTTTCAGCAAAACACATACCCTTATTAGGACTGGAATAGCTGAATAAACATTTTTCTCTTCCTTCCCTTTCTAAGAAGCATTGGAAATTTTTGGTCAAAAACTTAAGAGGGAAAGGACAAACTGTTTTAGCTGTAGATTGCTTTTATACTTTTGTTGCTACTGATTACATGTCCATACTTTTTTCAGTAAAAGCAAAATTATTCCACTGAAGTTTTATTTATACTTGAAATTTTCCCCTTAAAACACATGTAGAGAAAATTCTGAAGGAACCTAATCTAGGTGGCCTTCAGATACCCCTTCCAATCTCTACCATTCGCTGATTCTGTGTAACCCATGTTATATAATTTAATTCTGCTATTTGTTATTTAAACAAGGAAATAATTAGGAGTCCATAATTAAAAACAAACAAACATAATATTATAGTTAAAAACCTTTGAGAAAGGGAATTATTGTTTGATGAGAAGTTTTGAACTTGCACACCAGTGACTAGTTTAGTTAGGAAAGAAACTTTAATTAGGAAAGATATTGTTCTGGTGTCATGTGCTTCAAACTGTCATGACAAGATCCTACCTAAGTTATGGGAAAGCTTTTAATGATCTGTTAATAGAAATGGATGGTATCTCTTTAAAATTGTCATTAGCAAGCTGGGGAAGTCGTTAGTATACATCTGTAACCCTAAGAGTGTAGACTTCAAAGAACTGTTTATTTTCTGCCTGGCAGCTGTGCGTAAAACCCACTGAGAGAAACTTGTTACCAATTACTGGTTTAGAGGCTTCAAGTAACGACAGCAGGTACCAAGAGAGTAAAAGTCTAGCTCACAAATAACTCTACAACACTGAAATTCCTTAAGAGTAGCTGCTGAAAGAAAGGAAACGTAACTGCTGAGAAAATAAAAACAACAAACTATGAGTTAGAAAGGAAGTAAAGCAAAGCATAGCAAGATGTAGAGAAAAAAATTAGTTAACTGAGACAGAGAAGGAAAGTTTTGCACCATAACCTTCCAGTGACAAAGATCAGATCAATAGTTGCAGTCCAAGAAAGCAATATATTTCAGACAGCATCTGAGTACTTGCAATATGCAACTGGAAAGTCACTTGTATACAACATCACGTACATTGAAGAATATATTGCAAAAGGAAAGAACATTTTATAAGTGTAAAAGAAACCACTAATATGAACTGTTGCAAACAAAAAAAATCGATCTCTGACTTGGAATAAATGTTATCAGCCAGTGGAAAAAAAAAAGAATTGGGGACATTAACTGGAGAGAAAAAAAAAAAAAAAGGAATTATTTAGGACATACCAAGAAAATCAGCTGATAGATGAGAAATTACTGTCAAGTCTGAGATAAAAAGATAAAAAAACGATAGGTTACCAAGGTAAGAACATCTAAACTCAGAAAAGACATGTATAGATTATCTGATGTACTCTGGAGGAAGGACTTAAATACTTGAAACTTCAGCTCTCAACCATAACACCTTGTTGTACTGTAGCTTGCAGGTATAAAGAACTCAGCACACTTTCCTATCATCCTCCTCCCAGAGGAGCTCCTGACCTAGTTGGAGGTCCTGCTTCTTCTTTTGTTTCTCTCATCTTGCTTATGGATGGCTATGAGTTTACTATAACCCTTGGATTCAGAGTAAGATGGTGATTGGTGGTGTGCTCAAAAACTGGTATGAAAGTGAACATGGTGGGCATTCTCATGTTTCTTTTACATCCTCATGTTAACAGAAGGAAATCCAGCTCATTATGCACTGTTTCTACAGCACTTTTTGTCATTTTTGCCAAACAAATATAAACCCTATTAATACCTCTTAGAAAAACAAACAAACAAAAAAAGATTTATAGTAATTTCTTATTAGAACAAGAAAAAGAAGTTTAAGGATAAGTCTAATTCAGAGAGATGCTAAGGAGAAAGCATGAAGAGTGAAAACCTTAAGCTTCCATAAGATAGGTACTAGAATGCCAGTTCTTCAGTTTTGAACCCCTGTATTCTGTAAAGTAGAATGAACAAAATACAGTTATTGATTCTATTCTGCTTTATGTTATATAAGAAAATTACTTACATCAAAAGATTGATCCTCAAAACCTGTACATTGAGCAGTAAGCTTCCTAGAGAAAACAGTCAAATGGAAGACTCCTCATAGCTTGCCTATAACTTGGCCATTGCAGGACAACCATACATCTATGTCTGTGGGTGAAGGAAAGAATGGGCCCTGAAGTTTCCTAATCCCTATTTCCTAATATCTGTGCATCTATTCTATCTACAGTGCAGGAATACAGTGAAAAGTCTCCAAAGTGTGCTCACTATGGTCAACACCAAGGAGACAACCATGAGAGGGAGCTTTAGATACACTCACAACACAATGGGATTAAATCAGAATCAGATCAGGCTCTTCAAAGTGGTTAGACAAGCATAGAGTTACATTAAAGCATAATGATAAATAAGGCTTCTGGGCAAGGCTTCAAGCCACAAACAGGTTCTAAAATCTTGTGTCTACTAAAATCAGCAGCTAGGTATTCCCAGTCAAAACTGACTCAAGAAAAAAGAAAACAAACCAAACAATCAGAAAAACAACTCCAAACAATCTCCTTTCATCTTTAGTGGGCTTGCATCGAGCCCATGAAACAAAAATGTGACAGAATACAAAGCATTACTGTTCCTACTACTACAGCAGAGTATTCAATGTTAGAGCCTTAAATAGGGTCTTTCTTTGCTAACTTATAAGTAAAAGTGATTTTTGCATACAATCCATTGATAGCAAAAATTAGGCAGCTACAGATTAGAAAATGGAAGTTCCCATTGCACGTGCTACTTAAATATGGGTCACTGGTTGCAGTGTATCATAAGCAGACATACACTGTCTTAACATGAGCTGGCATTAATCTGACAGAAGGATATTACACCTGCTTATGCATTGTAATTATTGTGAGGGCAATTGAAATTCTTTCCAATTTTAAAGCACCTTTGTTAAGATGACTGTTGCTTACTCCAAATGCTTTTTATGTGTTTTTCTTTCAAGTGACAACTGCAGCGACGTTGGTTTTAAACTCACATTAAAAGCATATTCCAGTGAAAATTTCTTGTTTACTTGAGAGATGCTGCTTAAATGTTTAATGACATTAGCTCCTTGCAAATGGCATTCATTTCCTGTATATGCAAATGTTCTTAATGTGAAACCCCCATAACAGGTAGAATGTAGAAAGTTAATGAAGCCATGTAATTACAATCACTATAGTGACTGCAATCCCTGGAGAACAATAATGTGATAATATACATGGGTTTTGACTTTCTTTGGAAACAACAGCTTATAATTTGAAAATAGATAGTAAAATATTTTCATTATCTTCTGCTGTCTCCTAAGGCAAATGGCAGGTACAAATAGATTATGCTTTTATTAACTTCAAAAATGGGAGATAATGCAATTAGGCAATATTTAATTGTTTTGTGCTTTCCACAGCTGACACTGGACTAAGTTTAAACCCTTCTTTCAACCATAAGATAAGGCCAGGATCGATCAACCATAGGGTAAGGCCTGGAAATATTATTTCTGTTCTAACATTGGAAAGGTGCACATTGGAGGTGACCAAGTATATATCATTGATCGCTTGAAAGTACATAACAGAGAAATCAAAAGCTAATTAGAAGCTTTGAATGCCATTTAAAAAGATTTCAAATGACCTGTTCTGAATTTCAAAGATTTCAGTGCATTTTTCTAAGTCTTCTTGCAAATAATAGGAAAAAAAATTGCTCAAGTAGTATTTGATGACTGATCTTAGAAAGGGATTCTTTTCTGCACATTACTGTGAGGACTATGAAAAAAAGAGGACACGAGAAGCTCCCTCCTCCAGCAACATACTATTGTGATGCAGCAGTTTGAGACAAAGTCCTGCAGCATCAGGAAAACAGCTCTCTGGCAGCTCAGTGCTGGCTCACAGGGAGACTTTCTCACCTCTTACCCAAAAGAACCACCTAAGTGAGGAACTTGGATCAACCTGAAATCTCTGTAGGGCAAGCAAAAGGAAACAAATTACATGAACTCTCTGCTGGCAACCTGCAAAATTTCATTTAAAGCTGCCTGTTTCTTTCCGTTGAGTGGTCTGTTAACTTAGGCACTTCAGATGGATACATGGCCATGGTTTCCCGGTGTTCTTATCTATTTGCTTTTCTTTTGTAACTAATTCACTTTGGATTTGTGGAGAAATCACAATATATGCCTGTCTGCATTCATTTTCTGCTATCAAGCATGATAGTTTCTCAGCATGGAGGTTTTATGACATTTTGCTATCATGGAAGATACTCTTTTAGTAAGAGAGGATCATTTTCTCCATCACAGAGTGGATAGCTTCCCCTCAAGTGATGAAATTCTTTCTTGAACAAAACCACACACCATTACAATATTAATACAGATTCTACCACAATATTCCCATTTCCCACAATGTAATTTTGTGGTAAGCAGCACAGAAGTTCTTCTGCCACATTTACGACCTGCCTCGTAGCTTTCCTATTTTATTCTCACCTATTTTTTTAAATGCTCTGATAAAAATACTTATTTTATTCTCTCTGCAATGGGTTACCTCTTTGTTTATTTTTTTTTTCCTAACATCAACATTTTAAACAGCAGTGCTAAGCTTTCTGGAATAGGTTGCCTCAAAATAGAGCAAGGAGCTCTAAAACACATAGATTACTGTTAGCTAGGCTTCTCATGCAGTCAGTAAGAACCAGTAACAGCCTTTCATGCCATATTATCAGCAGGAGTATCAGAAGCTGCAGACTGATGCTACATGGTCAGCTCACCTTAAGGAAGAGGCTACAAATCTTGAAAAGCTACTAGAGCAGCCAGATATTTCCACGAATGTTAGAGCTGAGAGCTGTTAAATCAGGTGCTGCTCACTGTATCTTGACTGAAAGTGGGCTGTGCACCATGACATGTCCTGGATGGAAGCCCCTCAGTCCTGCACATCCAAGACCAATGGGAAGTTTGTCACCTCCTCAAAACTAACCTTCTTAAAACTAGACACTGGTACCTTGCAAGGTCTCTGTCCACTAATAGGGACAAGGTGTGTACAGGTTATGAATGGTGCATGGAAATGTTGCTGGCCCAACAACAATGCAAACTGGGCCTCTAATTTCTTGGAGCTTTTACACCAAACCCAGCCACGTTAAATGTTGTGCAAGAAATCCACTGAATTACTTACATTTTCACAGATAGTTAGCACAGTTGTTGTGAAGTACAAATAAGTCAGCAAAACCCACTGTCTCTTCCTAAACACTTCACACTTAGGAAAATGACTATATTTCCTAGATAAATTAATTGTTGTGAATTCCTCATACACCTTAATTTATCACCTACCACATTGTGAGGAATAATTAATGTCAGCAAAGCAATTATGAAGATGAAAAATCCAGAAGTATTTAGAAAATATACATCTCTCTTCTGAAGAGAATATGGATCACATCAAAATAGTTCTCAAGCCATCTCAGAAATACTCTGGTTTTATAGGTATTCTAGCTCTTTCTAGAGCTAGTTTATTTCCACTAGAGCTGTCCTACTTATATCTTAGACAGTAAAAGCAGAGATTCTTTATGGTACTATTGTGACAGGATCTCAGTGGGGTATGGATTCCTAAACTTGTTTGGGAACTTAAATTTAACTTTACAGCCATGAACAGATATCAGACTGTCTCTTACTTTTGCACACAGATTCTTTGGGAACTTAAGTTTAACTTTACAGCCACGAACAGGTATCAGACTGTCTCTGACTTTGACACACAGATGTAGCCTCTGACTGTGAGCTAAAGCAAGCAAAGACTCCAAGGTGCAGAACCAAATCACAATTTTTGAGGAAGAACTTTAGAGAGAAGCTCCAATTTTAAAAAGAGTTCCTATTTCTTACGTACAATAGTTGACTACAATTTCCCTCAGAGTATTACTAATATTCTGAAATAAGGTGGAAAAAGAAGGATGTATTTGGAACAAAGGTGCAACATATCAGATAATTCTTTTGAGAGAACTTCCCACATTGAAATATTTTCCAGGTGTTTTCAACATTTAGAGAGAATGTTGTGCTATTTTATTTGTTCTTTTATTGAAGGGAGAGAACAAAAATAGAAACTGTCTGCAGCAGTTAGGCTGAAAACCTGCAACACTTTATCTTTGTATTCAACTATTCAGAGAGTTCATTTTGCATAAAGATAGTCTAAAATATTTTGCAGGTGCTGTTTCTTAAAAGTGGGCAGTTCCATTGCTCAGAATGTTTCAGAGTTTGTCTCAGAGGAAACCAGATTTACCAGGCACTCCATAACTTCTAATGCAGTTGTGATCAAACTACATTTATGGCCATACCGAAACCACATTCTTCACCCAGCTATAACAGCTGAATCCAACGTACCTGCAAGATATCAGAATTTCAGTGGGATTTGGGGTTTGTGCACATGTTTTGTTGACTTTCATGGCTATTCATGCAGGTTACACTCCTACCTTTGGAAAGCATGTCAGGATTCACTGGCATACAGTAGTGTAAGTATCATGTCGTTACGTTAAAATGGAAGAGTAAGGTCTCTACGTTTGGACACTTAGGAGAAGGGAATAATTTAGAGATGCATCATTTATGATTTGCAATGATACACCCATGCATTGCCACAGCAAGAGAGAGAATTAAATTCACCTTGACATTTGAATCACATTTTAATTGCATGTGAAGATAATATATCTTATGCTGACTCCTCCAGCCCCCGCAGAGAGGCCCACACAGATTTTACTTTGGAGGTCTGCCCCCAAAACTTTTATGATATCACTTCTTGGATCTGGATATTAATCTGAAACCTGTAAGGGAGTCTAAGAAAAACAGTGTGAAAAGCAGAAAAAGAGTCAAGAGCAATAAAGACAAAACAGTTCCTGTCTAAATGTTAAACCATCTGTGAAAATTTTCTTCCAGCTCTATGGACACTTATTGTACTTCTTATACTTGTAACTATACAAAGCTGATGTGCCCCATGCTAATAATCTTGCATAAAAGAAATATGGAAGGGTTTGATCTGTGGTAGGTTTTTTAGATTTTGATCTGTTTGCAATGGTTTATGCTAATAAAATGCATATGAATGTTACAGCCTTGCCTGTAGGAGTATCCCCCACACGTTAGATATACCCTGGTGTGAACGAATTAGGAAGAGCAAAGGATAACAAAATATACTATGCTGATAATCTGCTAGAAGATTGCATTTATATATTAAGTGAAACTTCAGGAATGTTTAGAGCAGCCAGTGTGAACTTTCACAGCATGATTTAACAAAATTACAATATATGAATATACAAACTACTGGAAGAATCATTACTTTCATTAAGAATATTACAGTGAATAAATTAACCTAAAACAATAAAACCTGAGCAGCAGATATATGTAAGTCATTTGCATCTTGTAGTAGACTCATTTGGTGTAAAACAGAATGAATGTCTTATAGTAGAGGCTTCATTAGCACTTGCATTTCAATTGACTTAGAAACACACCATATGAATGCAAAAGCAATAAATATCATCTATAAACAAGAATGCTTTTTCTTTTTTTTTTAAACAAGATGTTCTGTGCCATTACACTTTAATAGTCATCTTGCATTTTCAGTATGAAAAAAGCTGAAAGACCTTGTAATGGTGTTGTCAATGGAACCAGTGTTCCTACTTTATATGACTGTATTACATAACTCTGCATTAGCCTTATGAATATGTTGTCATGTAGTGAGACAAGCTGAAGACTTCAAAAAAGCAGATTTTACCATATTCTGTTAAAATCACAGTCAACTTGCCTCTTCTAGAGAAATCTTACCCACGTTTACTAAGCATTTCACACTGTCCAACAGAAATAGCCCCAGGAGTCAAACTGTTTGAGAACACTCATATTCACTGCCACCAAGAGAAATTTTAACATGTTTTCATTATAATTTTTAGTACCTGGGTAAAAAGAGTATGAAAAGTCTCTTGATCTGATTCTCTACACAACAAGAGACTAAAAAGATTTCCTGACACCTGATCCAGTGGCTAAACTGTTTTACTCACCGCCATTTTGAAGAATAAAATTCAATATAGACTGAGCTATCAGTCTGAATGACTTGTATCTTATTCTGCATCAAAAATGATTGAGGAACCAGGATTACACTGTGCCTGTGGCTGATGCTTATCACCTGTGATCTATTGCTCTTCATGTCTGGCATCCTATGCACCACAGTAACACATGATGAACTGTTTCTAAATCAGAAATATACAAGGTGCCATATCACTCAAAAAATTAAGCCCAATTAATTTCTGCCAGCATACCCATAGGAATGTATATCTATATCTCAATAAGAGAATTATTTCTACAACATTTTCATAAAAATGGCTAACCAAAGCCTAACTAGCCTGCACTTCTCTAAATGTTCCCTTTAAACCTTCTGGTGTGTTACTATGTTTACAATCTTGCTTTTTTCAATAGTTCAGTGTCTGAATCAGCAGCTAAATTACGAAGCACAATTCATACTTTGGAGGTTTTCATATGGTGATTTCTTTATAACTTCTGGGCACAAACCATCTAGTCATGGAGATAGTAATACTCATTTTATCAGCTCTTTCTGCAATTTTACATGATGGCACCACAAGCTGAGATAGTTCATGTGTCCTATGTGCCTTGGAGAATAGGTCTAGATTGTCATAATTTCCTTTAAACTGAGCACTGAGTCAAATAATATATTCTGGTTTTCTGTGGTGTCCTCATCCTCCTTGAGAACTCATTTTAGATCTTGATCTGTATATAAGTTCTGCAGATTCTCTGGCAGGCTGCCAGCTCTTATTTTTTTTCCCCCTGAAGACTTAAGGAAACTGATTTTCAAAATCCCTTTGCTTTGCTTTGTAGCTGTTTACATCTATTTTTTCTATTTAATTGATTTTTGCTTTTATATTTTATAATCGTCTGTGCTTTTCTATAATCTCTCATGGCATTTGACCTGTTTTTTATACACACACACTTGGTTGAAAGAGAATATGTACCATAATCATACAAGATTCATACACCCCATGGGGTTTTTTATCCTTTTAACTATTTTTTTCCTTAAATTGTGTGACATGTTGTCACAAAATCATCTGAATTCCAGGATAAAGAGACCGAAGCTGTATAAAAATCACTTCAGAAACTTGTCACATTGTCTCAGTTTTGAAAGTTGAGTTTTTATTTAGTGCTGTAAATCATTTTGCAGGAATATTTTTTTTTAAACATTAAGCAGCTGTAAATAAGATCAGAATATAGCACCAAAAATTTTGTTGGAGAGCATTATACCTTTACTTACATTTTTGTTGATAAGAATTGCACAGCTTTTCAAACCATAGCCAGGTACAGTTGACCACTTGCCTTTCAGACATTCAGTTGCCACTTCTAAGAGTGGATGAAGAAAATCTCACACCTTTACTACTGGAGAAAACATAGACACACCAAATTTGTCTTGGAGGTGCAGCTTTGACTTTTACTATTCTGCTGAAAGTTGTTCTAATTTATCACAGTCACTGGGCTTTTAGAACATACCTATAGAGTGAATTTGCAAGTAGCAGCCTGGCCATGATATACTGTTAATACACATATGGCTGTGCCATGGTTTAAACCCAGCCAACAGCTCAGGACCATGTGGCTGCTCACTCCACTCTCCCCACCCACTGTGTGATGGGTAGGAAAGAGAACCAAGAGAAACAGGTAAACTCCATGGGTCGAGATAAGAGTTGAATGACAGAATTGTAGAATCATAGAATTGTTTTGTTGAAAAGAGACTTTTAAGGTCACCCCTGGAAACATTCAAAGCCAGATTGGACAGGGTTCTGAGCAATCTGGTCTAGTTAAAGATGTCCCTGTTCACTGAGAGGTGGTTGGACTAGATGACCTTTAAAGAGCCCTTCCACTCCAAAGCATTCAGTGACCGCCTAGTCACGACTGAACAATGTCCCTCAGCACCACATCTATATGTCTTTTAAATATCTCCAGGGACGGTGACTCCACCACCTCCCTGGGCAGCCTGTTCTGATTCCTGATAACCCTTTCAGTGAATAATTTTTTTCCTAATATCCAACCTAAACCTCTCCAGTGCAACTTGAGGCCATTTCCTACTGTCCTGTCACTAGTTACTTGGGAAAACAAAACGATCCCCACCTTGCTCTAAACTCCTTTCAGGCAGTTGTAGAGAACAATATGGTCTCCCCTCAGCCTTCTTTTCTCCAGCTAAACAAGCCCAGTTCCATCAGCTGCTCCTCATAAAACTTCTCTAGACTCTTCATCAGCTTTGTTGCCCTTTCCTGGGCACACTTCAATGTCCTTCTCATAGAGAAGGTTCCAAAACTGAACACAGTACTCAAGGTGTGGCCTTACCAGTGCTGGGTAGAGGGGGACAATCACTTTCCTTGTCCTGATACATGCCAGGGACTGCTGGCCTTCTTGTCCACCTGGGCACACACTGGCTCATATTCACCCAGGCAGCAAACAGCATCTCCAAGTCTTTTTTCCACCAGGTAGCTTTCCAGCCACTCTGCACCAGGCCTGCAGCATTGCTTGGGGTTTCCTGCAATAAAACTGCCTGCTGCTCAGTGTGAGGAGAACTGTCTATACCCACTATTTAAGGAAGATTTGTGTGCTCACTTTCAAAAGCAGGATGAAAAATCCAATATTTCTACTGTTCATAGGTGCCAGTTAATAGAAAGAAAGAAAGGGTTATGACAAATGTAGTCATGTAGTAGCCATTATTCATAGATAATATGAACAAAGTTCCTATTGCTTTCTACTTACTCTATAGAGAAACATTATTTAGGAGTCACAGATGATAAACAGTCAAAATCACTGATAGCTCTGAAACTCAAACTCTCTTATACCTATCAACCCTGACACCACAAAAAACAGGTTGAGCACAGATCTACAGCTATGTTAGCTGAAAAATCTTCAGATGTTGGTGTGGTTTGGGTTTTTTGGGTTGGATTTTTTTTTTTTAATATTGGACTGTTAGAACAGTTTAGCAAGCTAGGAACATTTAAGGAGAATTTCAGCTGGTTTTGAGTTTCACCTCACATAGCAGTACATGCATTGTCATATCTCCAGATGTCCAGACTCTTGCCTATTTCAAACTCCTCCAAATAGAGGTTAAAGACTTTTTTTTCCAAATATATAAATTTATTGCAAAAAATGTTATTTCTACAGCTAGAAGATACAAGTAAGAATCCTAACCATTGAATCCATAGGTGTGAAGGATATGAATTCCCTTCAACACCCCATACATTCAAATATACTTTAAAATATTGTCTAGTTTACCCCTGCTAGAACTGAGACATGGTGAAATGAGATATCAAGCTTTCAAAAAGAAACTGCAAAGCTCTAACCCAGCTTTAAATCAGTTAATGAGACCCCTTCTAAATCCAATAAATGGGCTCATATAAAGGACAGATTGAAATTAAATTGAAGCATTTAGGAAACTTTTTTCTTTACATTCATGATTTCTCCTCCTTATACAAAATAGAAGAGTCTACATAGTGTAATAACAGTTAAAATCCCAAAGCTCTCATTTATTTTAATTGCATGGACAGTCTGAGGCAGGCACTTTCCAGAATGAGAACGTGGAAAGATCATCTAGTGTGAGACTCATCATCTGGGGTTACTTGTTAGTGTCTTACTGAGTACTGCAGAGAAGGATGAATATAAAGACAGATTTGCAGCCTAGAGAGACTCCAGTTCTTTCATACTTCAGCACTGTGACATATTCATCTAATTTACCAGGCATTTTGAACAATTATTTACATTGTTTTACCCTATTGTTACATTATACCATGCCCCCTTTTCTGTTAGCCAGGATAGCTAAAGCCTGTTTAGTTCTGACGCTTCATGTTTATTAGCAAGTAAAATAATTTCTTCATCTCCCTTATAAATTAATTTCTTCTTGTGTGTTCAGAAGTTAATTTCAAAAGCTTTTACAGGTACTATATCTGGTAGTCAGGGGTTTATGAATGTCATCAAACAATTTGATAACTAAGATGCAGGGAAGACACACCATGAATTTTAAATCAAATAACAGGGATGACTCAAGTGGTAAAAGATGTCAGCTGAAAATCTTTCAGCATAGGAGTCCTAGTGGAGTTTGTATTAGAGCTGTGTATGCTTTTATCACAGTATCAAAGTGGTTTTTATTAACAAGGCAAGCATATGCATTTTAGTTCAAAATTTGAGTTCTATTTAATCACTGATTTTTTTCTTTTCCATTATAAACTAAAAACTTTAGACAAAGTTCATAAAAGAATATGCAGTTTTCAAGGAGTTTTGTTTCTTCCTGAGACAAATTCATGTTCATTTAGGGAGTCACTCTCTGTGTTATATACTATGCTGTAATTTTGATTGTTTTACTTTCTGTGCTTCAGCTAATTCAAAATGCAAATTAAAAGCAGCAAAAAGATTATGTATTTCCAAAAAGAAGATTTTGATGAATTTTAATCGAACTGAAACATTCTAGAGCTCATGATAATGGTAAAAATTTTGCATTGGATTTGATTTTCATTGGCTTCTTTAGACAACAAATTTGCTTTTGCCAAACTTTTATCTAATCTTGTCAGTAGGATTCCTATTTATAGCCAATATTAATGCAATGTTATCTCATAAGAAAGATTACATTATAAATATTTATATATTTCTTATAGCCTAGCATAATTTAGCTGACCAAAACACACGGTAGAAAACAGACTTATAACTCACTGATACAAAATGTCTTAAGCCAAAACCCACTGAAAGACTCCCATTAACTTCAGAGGAGCCCTTTAACAGATTCAGCAAATATTTTTAACCTTCACGTCTGCTGCTAGTAAATATGTACTAAGCATAAAAAGACATCTAAAAAGCAGCCAGATATACTGCCTGGATCAGAGGAGCATATTTCACTCTGCAACCAGTTCCACAGCACCCTTCTGTTTTCATATGGGCTGTTGTGGTTAGGTAGCACCAATCCTTGGTGCCTTGTACTATTCCTCTTCAGGTTCTGTACCTTTCCCCATTGTGTAGAAGCCTTTTAAAATGTCAAGAGAAGACTTCTCAGGTCACTTACCTCCCAGGACTGATGAAAAAATGCAGAGTGGACAAATACCTGGTGATCCTAGTCCTCTGGTAACCTTTTGTCTGAAGTCCAGGTTGCGTGATGGGGAAGAAATAACAACATCAGCATGAAGATGGGAAATATACTAGTTTAGGGACCCTTCCAGGTAACACAACAGTTGGTGCAGCCTCGTGATCTTTCTTCCCCTCTCTGATTCTTCAACCTCCACCAGCTGCTGGGAACTGACAGGACAGTTCCCCATTATGAATTTTACAGTCAGTGCGTGAGATTTAACTACTCTGCATTGGACTGAGTTAGATACCAAGGGGTATTTTGAAATGCTTTTTATTTCTTTGACTTTGAAGACTGAAAAACAAGACCTTTTTTCAAGATTCTGTCATTTCCCTGCTTACAGAAACACTGCAAATCTTCTGCTACCACTATAGTTTCAATGGCCTGCTGCAATTTGCTATTTGTGACAAAGTTCAATAAATAGAAAGTGTTAAGTGCCTGAAAATTATATTTAAGGATCCTCTTCATCTGCAGAAGACCTCCTTATTAGCTATATTGCACATTTAGCTTCAAGGGTTCTGATTATAATCAATAACTAATCAGAAAGTAACTTACACAAATGAAGTCCTGAATAATATACAACTGAGTCATAACTTCCCTGAGTCCATAAATACTAACCCTTTTATTGAAAAAATAAGCAGTTAGCACTTTTTCTCTTTTTATTACGGCATCTGTTTCAGAAATAAATTTTAAAAGAGAATTTGCAGCAGCAGCCTCTGTTTTCAAGAGCACTGTATCTACAATAGTGATTGCACTTTAATTAGAAAAGTTGGGTAAGTGCCCTATCAAATGCATGGTGCTGGGGAGAACGTGCAGATGGAGCTGGTTGGAATGGAGGGTGCAGGGGTAGAAGCCCTTCTTAATAGACAGCTTCTCTGAAGTGGGCAAAAATGAAGCAGAAATCCATCTGCAGAGCAAACACTTGTCTCAGCTCTGAAACACAATGCAAATGCTGTGGGAGAAAGCATGGTGAATAGAGTTATTTATGGATGTCCAGGGACGAAAGCTTTGCTTATAAAGAAAACTCACAGGCACTCCATTGAGGTAAGTACCAACAGGGTAATAAGATTTAATGTGACCATCAAAAGAGAAATAAAATGGAAAACTTTTTGATCACGCTTCCTATAACAAGGGCAAACTGCAGGAATGACCTTTACTGCTAATGCCAAAACGTTGAGCCAAATTTGGTCCTGGTGTGACAGTGCTGAATTCCAGTAAATTACACCAGGGACAACCTTGCTCTATTCTGTTTACATACCTTAGCTATAAGCACCCAATACTAGCCAGAGCATATTGTGTTTGAAGCAATAACATTTAACAGGCTCGATGTGAATTAAAACAAAACAAAACAAAAACAAGAGAGAGAGAAAAGCAGCCAATTTTACTGACAACTCAATTCAACTTAGGTTTAATTGAAATGGCAACAATAAACTGGAAGTAATTTCTCTCAGGAAACAGCTTCACTACCCACCCAAGACACAAGAGCACGAATGAAACGTTTCACTACCAGAAGACAAAGCAAAAGAGAACCTTTCTCATTTCTTATGAGCATCCTTAAGCTCTACCTAACAGCTTCTGAAAGCTGTCTGCTTTATGTTTTTAATTTCTTCATGGAAAGCTTTTCTGCCAATTATTGGATGTGTGATAGTATCACAGTATCACAGTATATCAGAGGTTGGAAGGGACCTCAAGAGATCATCAGGTCCAACCCCCCTGCCAGAGCAGGATCACTTAGTATAGTCCACACAGGAACACATCCAGGTGGGTTTTGAAAGTATTGGGTAATACTGTTTATCAAAATATACATGAGAAGGACTGGGATCATTTCAACAGGCTGGGATATTCTGGGCTTCCCAGCTAGCTCTAAGAAATAAACAAGATAGAAGACTATTTTATATAAGCAGAGATTTAAAGTTACATGCGTACCATGCCACTTTGCAGTCAGAAGAGTCTGCAGTGAGGCTGAACTGCAAAAGTTCTCTTAATTCTATACATCAGAGCTGCCAAGCACATTCAGCTTACTCTGTACTAGGTCTGAGACATCCAGATATAGCTTATAGTCAGATTCAGGTCTCATTTTCAAGATCTAACAAGTGTCCAGAGCAAAAAGTAGTTAATCATCAGCCAATTAACACAAAAACAAAAGAACTAAAAAACCCACAAAAACAAAAGAACAAACCCCACAAATGTCTCAAAGTGCCTTTTTCCCCCCTTACAACACTAAAACCATTACAGTTATTAAAAAAATCATCCTTTTAATTGACACTTGGCCTTTTTCATTATATTTTTCTTGGATATAACTTTTTTTTGCTCCTAGTGCTGAGTTTCTGTCAGATTTTATATGGTTATGTTTCAACTACATGCAGAGCAGGAATCACTTCTTGTATGAGATTGGGAAGTCCTGAGGAAATGAAGTTGTGCCAGTCCCTTGAGATATTATAACATTTTTCTTTGTTGTCATCAGCTTCTTGCATGACACAGAACTCTCATCTGGCTTTTATTGATGGTCTTCGTGGTAGGAGAGATGAAAAGGTGCATTCATTCACCAAAATATCAAGAAAACATAGAAGGCTTAACTCATGCTTTAAACTAACAGTAAAGTGCTGTGGTACCTACTCAGCCATTCTAACCCTACATTGACAAAATAATAAAGAGCACCCACAAGAAGAAGTAGGGAAGCAGATTGTAAAACATACACCATAGTGCTGTACAGGGTTATTCCAAGGCTGAATTATTTAACCAGACAGTTAACTGCTTCAGTAAAAGCAGTCTATGACTTGGGGCAGTGCCAAATTAGAAACAAAATAGCTACAGTCAAGGGATAGAGCTGATCAGAATACGACATTTTCAGTTTAGCAATAGTGCCAGCCTTTCAAACATATTTCTAACAACTGAGATGGCTTTCTGCCCATAGTTAACAGTTATTTATTTATTCTTAATTCAATTAAACTGCTGCTTTAATTTTTCTTCAAAAGAAAAAACCTGGGCCACTGAATGTGTTATAGTCTCTAGCTCCCCAGAAGTTAAAACAGTCTCAATGTTATTGGAATCCTCCACTGGGGAGTCATGGGATCAAGCAGCTGACAGTATTATTATTCAGAAAAAAATTCCAGCCCTCAGTATTAGGTGAAGGTGATGAGTAGCAGCTCAAACCAGGCTCACTGAGAATCTGTGATGACAAAGCAGAATGCCTCAAGCATCCCTGCCTCAAACTACTCAAACTTCCCTATCCTTCCTTATCCTTCCTTCAGCTGGTTTCAGGTTCTTGTTCTGTAGGTGCTCAAACACCAAAGGCAGTCCACAAAGTAAGACCACTCTAGCCCTGTATGCTGGATGCCATAGGGACCATGAAAATCATGGAAATACTGCAAATATTGGCATATGGGTCACTGGCTTTTCACTGAAAGATAGAATCATAGAATAATTAAAGTTGGAAAAGACCTCTAAACAAGTCCAACCATCAACCCAGCACCACCATGCCCACTGAACCATTCCCCAAAGTGCCACGTCTACATATTTTTTTAACAACTTCAGGGTTTCTCCACCACCTCCCTATGCAGCCTGTTCCAATTCCTGACCACTTTCCTTCAGTAAATAAATTTTTCCTAATATCCAAACCAAACCTCCCCTGGTGCAACTTGAGGCCGTTTCCTCTTGTCCTATCACTAGTTAATTGGGAGAAGAGACCAACACCCACCTCTCTACAACGTACTTTCAGGTAGTTGTGCAGGGCAAAGTATTCCCTCAGCCTACTCTTCTCTGGACTAAACAATCACAATTCTCTCAGCCACTCCTCACAGGACTTCTTCTCCAAGTACTTTGGCCTCATCAAATATATACTTTCTTACTCCAGAATAAACCTTTCTTCAATGTTTCTTTAGAAAAAAATAATCCAATAAACATGACATATCACTGATGGCAAAGGGATGCACTCAACAGAAATCTATTTTGATCTGATTTGTTTGCAAGAAATGCCAAATTGGGCTTTTTTTTTTTTTTTTTAATTAAAGTTCAAATCTAGTGGTATTCGTCATTCTTACAGTACTGGACCTTAGGTCCCAAAATCTTATGCAGGCAGCCACCCCACACACCTAAGAAACACTTCAGAATAAACATGAGATCTGTATTTACCTTTCCCTTGTTACATTATTGTATTATCATTTAAAGGATTATTAAGGAAATAGTATTTCCAAAATTTCTACAGTCAGAAAAGATCTTTGTATTGTATCTTTTACTAAGAGTTTATTTTTAGCCAACTATTCCCAGAACATTCTTTGTGATTCAACACCCACCAGTCTCAGCCTATGATCCTGCTTCTCCTTGCACATTATGATGTGAAGTATTGTCACCTACTGAAGAGCAGACACATAAAAAGAATCCTTAAGAAGCAGCACATGTGAGTAATTCTGTCAAGCAGATGTATGGAATAGAATAGAATGGGAAAATGATATTTCTGAAAGTGGTCCTCTGGATACTGTGTTTACTGAGATGTGAAACACAGAGGTCTGGGAAAGGACAACACAAATTCTGGTCCCTGGTGATTTAGCTTGTTTCACAAAGACATGTCTGTGAAAAACATCAGTAACTTATTACACTTTCTAGTGAGGATGTAACAAAGATGCATTAGAGCTCAGTGGTACAGGAATTTCGGTGATAAAAACAAACATCTACCAATAAAACAAGTAAAAAATACTTATGAAGAAAAAGTTAAAATCACTTCTTTTAAACAAATGGTAAAATATAAAAGGAAAGGTTAAAAGAAATGTAGAGTTTTCATCTTTTGATTACCATGGGGTTCATAATAAAGCTAATATTCCTGTGTGACCTGCACTAGATTCTATGGTCCTGCTCTGGCAGGAGGGTTGGACTCCATGGTCTCCAGAGGTCTCTTCCAACCCCTAACATCCTGTGACCCTGTGATCCTGTAACATAGAATGATGACATCATACACTAACACTTCTTTGGGTTTATTTCTTTTTCAAATTTTTTAAGTCCTTTAGGACTGGAAAGGTATCTTTTCAATCAGTGTAAAAAGTTATCTTGTTGAATAGCAAAACCAGGTTGAGTAACAAGAATTGCTTCACATTAATCTCATTGATAAAGTCATCATTTCATAGATATATATCCTCTGACACTTCTCTTTTTCTGTTATCAAATATCCTAGTTGCTACCCCACAGCAGGAGGTATCTATTGGAAGTTGGAGATCTGTCTTAGCTTTTAAGCCAAGACTGTGTAGCACTGATAAAAAGATCTCTGTGACGTGGAAAAGTGAAGCTATAGCCACAGTGTCAAGTGAATTGACTGCTATAAAATAAATGCAGCAGGGCTACTATGCTCAATATTTGCATATTTAGTTCTGCAGAACCATCTAATGTGAGGTTAAGTTACCAACAAATGTTAAAGCAAAGATTAACACAGAATCCAGGAATTGTGTAGGAGATCATAAGACTTTCTTTATGCTCTGCTCCCATGATAGTTTCTGAAACGTTTCTAACCATGATTTGAATTAAAAGCTTCTCTTGCCTTGAAAAACATGATTAACATTTAGATGTGATTTTTTTTCAGTGGGGCAATTTCAGGAAATTGCATGGGAACAGAAAGTTACACTTAAACCCAGAAAAATAAATATAATAAATACAAGAAATACAATAAGGGATATGAAGATTTTCTCACATAAATGACTACAAATATCTCAGCCAGTCCTGCAAATTCTTAAAGGAGAAAACCTCACCTTTGGAAGAATGATTAGCAAAGAATCAGAGAGACAGAAGATAGGAAAATATAATAGATGTTAAACAATTTCTTAAGCATAGCCTGTAGAAATGAAATCAATGAACATTTACCTACACCAGAAATTAAATTTACCTGGACAAAAGTAAAGAAATTAGAAAGAATCTTGTTAACAGAGTTAATGATTATTAAAAGGTCTGAAACTTGGACAATGCTTACACTCCCAGATTACAGCATATGCATTCAAGCCCAAGATCACTACAAAAAAGTTAGAAAACAAATTATAGTAATTTAGTGGATATTTTTGTGAGTTTATTAAGCCCAAGAGAAAACATTAAAGGCTGGAACATGGCCAGCATCATTACTTACAGAAGAGCAGCAATAAGCTAGGGATTTTTCACATGCCTTAACTCCAGCCACGTTTGTTGTAACAGATCATATAAAATAACTTTAGTTTATGTAATTTCATTT
Organism: Indicator indicator; assembly: GCF_027791375.1. Classification (NCBI taxonomy): domain Eukaryota; kingdom Metazoa; phylum Chordata; class Aves; order Piciformes; family Indicatoridae; genus Indicator; species Indicator indicator. The sequence continues at coordinate 20,235,632 of NC_072020.1, read as the reverse complement.
CATATGGCAAACTAAGTATTCAGTATTGCTAGAAACAGGAGAACACACCTTCCCTGGGGAAGCACTGCTTCTGATATGCATCACATAATTCTTGCTACTACTACTAGCAAATCAGGCTCAGTTTTCACTGGCATCCATGTATTCCATAAGGACTGGGAAAGAGCTGTTAGGAAGAATATGACAGCTGCTGACTCCTGTTGACCTGAAACTGGTTCTGGTGTTTATATAAACTAACTAGCTGAACTAATATTACTTATGTTACTAGATTAGTAGTAATCAAGTGACCAAGGAAAATCTTCACATTGAGGGTGGAAGAGTGTTGGATAAAGGTGCTGAGAGAGGTTTGTGGAGTCTCTGCCTCTGGAGGCATTGAAAATCCACCTGAATGTGTTCCTGTGTGATTTACTCAAGGTGGTCCTGCTCTAGCAGTGGAGTTGGACTAGACGATCTTCAGAGGTGCCTTCCCAACACCTACCATTCTGTGACTCTGTGAGTTAGCACTATGAGAAACAGAACTGCACAAATTCATTGGCTTTCATATGCTTTCCCATGTTCCTTCCTCCTTCACATCTCTGGCATAGTTTGGGTGAAGACAGAGAAAGCAGGGCTGAAGATTGTGTTGTGGTAGCTTTACATGGAATTGGAAGGTACCTGTACAGAAGCAATTCTTAACTTCTCATCTAGTAGTAAAATCTGTTCCTTTCAAACTAACAGCTATCATCTGGCCCACATATGTTTGAAGTTAAACAAGATGAGAGTTTTCAGAAGGGCAGATGTAAATTATAAGATGTTTAACAGTAACCTAGTGGTGGCATTTGCTTTTGTTAATTTCCTTATTATTTTCATATTAAAACTTTAATGGGACTACAACAAACATGTTCTATCAAGGGCCAAGATCTAGTCAGTGGCATTTTCAGTGTCTCTACATTGTAAACTACACAAATCTGAACTAGGTTTTCACAAGCTGACTCAGACATGCAGGAGCAGAGTAGCTTCAACAGCACAGAGTTCAGCTGACATGAAGCCTAACCTGCAGAAAAAAGCCTTCCTGCTACCATGCCTAGACAGCTCCCAGTGCCATACTAATTAACTTACAAATGGCTCACTGGAGATACCTCTGCACTGTACTCTTCAGGAGAATCATACCAGCAGCAATATGCTGAATAAAAATGGACACACACAGTCACTTGAGATAATCTTCTTGTGATGAATGAGCATCCTAAAAAAGGACAAATCATGCATCTTTCCTGATGTGAATTCTAATTAGACTTTAGACAAGTTGAAGCAAAGACTGTAGGTAAAACCTTGCCATGTGTAAAATTCATGTGAATGCCAAAAGATTCAATTGGTATGAGCTATGTAACTATACACACCACAGAAACATGCCATTTTTCTATACATTCTGCTTTCTCCAATAAAAGGCCTGATTGTCAGAGTGATCTGTGGACCAGTTTTCCTTAGCAATGTTTGTTATATATGTAGATGTTTTGCCTCAGCAAAACATAGAGCACAGATTAGAAAGGAGCCAGGCTCTTCTCAGAGGTGGCCAATGACAGCACAAGGGGAAATGGGTGGAAGTTGAGGCATAGGAAGTTCCATATAAACATGAGGGAAAAGGTTTTCACTGTGAGGGTAATGGAACACTGGAACAGGTGGCCCAGGGGGGTTGTGGAGTCTCCCTGTCTGGAGATATTCAAAACCCACCTGGATGCATTCCTGTGTGACCTGGTATAGGTGATCCTGCTCTGGCAGCAGGGTTGGACTGGATGATCTTTTGGTCCCTTCCAACCCCTAACATTCTGTGATTCTGTAATTTTCTGAAATAGAATCCAGGAATGATGCAATGCACTAGAAACCCATGGAAGACTGATCCTACAATTGATGCAACAGAGATCAAAACTGAAAGCCATTTTCTACTCCAGTGCTCAAAATACAAAAAGCAGAAGACAGATACTTCCTCAAAATATCAGAAGTAATAAAAGCTCTCATACAAAGATGAAAACAGGTGCAGGAGAATTAAGCTTATTTTTAGGAAAATTACAGATGGCAAAAAACAAGGAATGAGTTGCAAGAAGCTCTGAGTTTGGAAGTAAATAGTAATTCCAAATAAATGTTCCAAAGCGTAGTATGCCTTTCCCTGAAATTCATCTTATTCAGCTGTTGATTTGTTTGTTTGCTGATTGTTCTATTTAGCCATGTCAAGTATCCAGGTGTGGAAGTATAATGAATTATAATAATGATAATGATGCTGTAAATAAGTTGCCTGAAATACCTTTAAAATTAATCTTTAATTAAAGCAAAATACCTGAGCATGTGTAATGTTAATAGGTTCTATATCTGCAGCTATGCTTGAGTGATTTCCTGAGAACTGCTTTTCATCAGTAATCTTAGGTATTAGAATTCAACACTTCCTTTCTGATTCATTAGAAGAGATTAGCAGGTGTCCATTGAATTTTGCAGCTTCTTAACCTTTGTTCCTGAATTTTCTGCTAAGTTTCACACACACACACATACACATCTATATATATATATATACACATATACATATTACAGAAAACAATTTTAGAAAGCTTTATTTACAAATAATTGATACTGATTAGACAAAGATGCCTATTCCCTCAAGGTGAGGCTACAATAGTAATATTTAGGGGGTTATTACAGAATATTTATATCTTATGTAATCCATTGTGTAAAAAATATTTGATTGAGCAGCTAGAGTAAAAAGGCAAAAGTGTATCTTCCTCTCTGTACATGCATTGTAACTGAACAATCCTAAGCAAGCACAAAGTAATTTAACATATTCTGGCATATATGACCATGCAGGAAATTAAATATGAAGTCCATAACAATTTGAAAAAGATGAAATTAATTGGAAGAAAGGACAAGAAATCAAATAGAAGGGTCTAGAAGATCCTGTGTAAGGTTTAGTATAGTTGATTGTTCCAGGTAGTCTGTCCATAAAGAAGAACAATAGCTAATGAGGATGGATGTATCACCTAAGCATATCAGAATTGGCTGCAGCAAGAATTGTGATGCATGTGGAGGACTCTCCTGTTCAGCTCGCTCTCATATGACTGGCCTTGAAAATGCTGTGTGGCTACATTCTACATCTGCTAAAATGACATTGCAGCAGGCCCCTCAATTTAAGAAGGACATTGAGATACTTGAACACGTCCAGAGAAGGGCAACGAGGCTGGTGAGAGGCCTCGAGCACAAGCCCTATGAGGAGAGGCTGAAGGAGCTGGGGTTGTTTAGCCTGGAGAAGAGAAGGCTCAGGGGTGACCTCATTGCTGTCTACAACTACCTGAAGGGAGGTTGTAGCCAGGAGGGGGTTGGTCTCTTCTCCCAGGCAACCAGCACCAGAACAAGAGGACACAGTCTCAAGTTGTGCCAGGGGAAATTTAGGCTCGAGGTGAGGAGAAAGTTCTTCACAGAGAGAGTTGTTAGACATTGGAATGGGCTGCCCAGGGAGGTGATGGAGTCACCATCCCTGGAGGTGTTCAAGTGGGGATTGGACGTGGCACTTGGTGACATGGTTTAGTAGTCATGAGGTGTAGGGTGACAGGTTGGACTTTGATGATCCGTGAGGTCTTTTCCAACCTTATTGATTCTGTGATTCTGTGAAATGTTAACCAGATTTAAATACTCAGATTTCATAGCTGCTTTGTTTTCCAAAGGAAATATGTCAAATTGTATTTCCTTTGTGCTGTCAAAAAAATAAATCCTTTAGAATATAGTGAATTAGGTTTAGTTATAATTAAGATGAGATAACAAAGATAACTGTTTTATGAAGGGGTAGAGATTCACTTGCAAGGAGATTTAGGCAATGGTAAGAGTCACATTGATGGTCAAAGGGTAAGAGATGGGAAAAAGTCATCCATATAAGAAAATCACATCTTTTCATCCTGTGGAGAAATACTGTTTTAATGTTGAAAGAGTTTTCTCAGTGTTGTTTCTTGACATTCAATAACACAAAAGAGTAGACAATTTGGCACTACTTACAGGTGTTTAGTTTGGTATTCACTAAAAATAAGCAACCAGAACAGACATGTATTTTTATCTGAGAACAGAAAATTTGAAAAGGAGTAGGAGGCTAACTATTTCAAATTGTTTCATGACTGCAGAAGGAGGTGTATCAGTTAAAGGATTTGTTTATTTACTTTAATGATGTAAAGAATCCTTCCTGCTAGAAAGAATGAAGAGAAAAAAATGGAACTAAGAGTTATATAGATTGCTATGCTCTTAAATAACAGAAAATAAGAGCTGTACAGATTGTTAAATGCTACCAACTAGAGATTTTTTTTTTTTTTAAGCAGCTTAGAATTTTAAAAGTGTTTCTCTCCTGGAAATATGCAGTCAAACTGCTAGTCTGTCATTCACTTCTGGGGGGAGAATGAGATGGCTTTATTCCTTGGATAAAGGTACCTGCTGTAAGTGATCCCCGTACATGAGAAACGAATAAACAGGAGTTTGGTCTACATCTCCGGGAACAGCCTTGAGCCAGTGATGATGCATACACCTGAGAAAACTACAATAAAGGCACCACCTCAGGAGAAACATTTGGCATCATTGTGATACAAACATATCTCTGTGCCATAACTCATTCCCTGTCATTCCTTTCCTCCAGGGAATTACTTGTACTTTGCTGGTGGTCAATGTTATTAGTAACAGGGCTACAGCATACATGCCAGCTCAGCTGTTCGTGTTGTCATGTGCAGAGAGTAAAGGAAAGCTTTTTTTTTCCTGTGCATTCTCAGTCTTTCAGTCTGCACAACTCAGTGATGAGGTTGTGCATCTACTCATTGCTGAACTTTGGCCAATATTCAGTTTGTACCAAGGCAGGACAGCAGGATGAAAATTAGCACATGGGAATGCCACCCCAATCATAGTGAAGTATTAAAGGTAACTTCAGAAGGATTCAGAGGAGCAATTGAGTTCACAGGCAATAGTAATTCTGATTTTTACCTGAGCGATTTTTTTCTGTCAGTGATCTTCCAAATTGAGGAAGAAAATATCTTAATAGATATGGTTTAAACATAGGCAATGTTTTTCAGGTCAGCTTTTCAGGTCAAAGCATGATAAGGACTTTTTTTTGTCACAAGGCTTCCCTCTCATTGATATATGTTTGCAGAAAAAGATTTTAAAAGTTTGCAAAAAATTAAGTTTTAGGATGTCCTCAATAAACTATCATGGACAATCAGGCTCTAGCTACACTCTAGTTCATCACAGTTGAACTCAACGGTCTTAAAAGTCTTTTACAATTAAAACAATTTTCTGATTCTATGTAGTTTGAACACTCAAGCATTGTCTGCCTGAGCCATGTGTCCCAACCTCTGCACTGCTAGATGACAAACATACTCAATGGATTTTGTCACTGCTAGTTAGCTCATTCAAAAGCAGGAGTAGCTGTGATCAGTTCTCCCTTTGTAACTACCAAAGCTGACAGTAAAAACACCTCATCACAAAGGGGATGGAGAGGACTGGAGCAAGACTGAGAGAGGATCTTATCAATGCATATAAATATCTAAAGGGTGCAGGTCAAAAGGACTGAGCTGGACTCTTTTCAGTGGTGCCCAGCAACAGGATGAGGAGCAACAGCTACAAACTAGAAGACAGGAAGTTTCACCTGAACTTAAGGAGAAACTTCTTTCCTGTGAGGATGCAGGAGCATTGGAACAGGCTGCCCAGAGAGGTTGTGGAATTCTCCTTCTCTGGGAGCTTTCAAAACATGCTTGGAAATGCCTGCAACCTGTTCTAGATGAACTTGCTTTACAGGGACGTTGGACTAGAATATCTCCAGAGGTCCCTTCCAACCCCCACCAGTCAGTGATTCAGTGATTCTGTGATTCATGCTCTCTGGGCAGCTTGTTCCAATGTCTGACTACTCTTTCTGTGAAAAAAATTGTCCTAATATCCATTCCAAATCTACCCTGGTACAGTTTGAGGCCATTCCCTCTTGTTCTATCGTTAATTACCTGTAAGTAGTGACCAGCACCAACCTCTTCACAATGTCCTCTCAGGTAGCTGTACAGAGCAATGAGGTCTCCCCTCAGCCTCCTCTTTTTCAAACTAATCATCCCCAGCTCCTTCAGTTGCTCTTCAAAAGATTTATTCTCCAGACCCTTCACCAGCTTTGTTGCCCTTCTCTGCACTGGCTCCAGCAACTCCACATCTCTCTTGTACTGAGGTGCCCAAAACTGAACACAATACTCGAGGTGTATACAAGGGGACAATCACCTCCTTACTCCCTACATTTGTTTTGGTTTGGGTTCATTCTCACAAGTCCATTCCTTAGGGCCATTATCTGTAAGTAATTCTTCTCACAAAGGAAAGGCCTGTGGTTGAAAATTATTCAGATGCCAATTGTGAAAAATTAATTCATCGTCTATAATTATGATGATAATGACACCACCAGTAATCATAAATCATCATTATGAATGTATGATCACTAATTATTGTAGCACTGGGCTTTTGCTTAGTACCAAGCAATATTTTAGGAGCTATGTGGCAAACTGAAAACATTGGCAAAGTAAACTTTACTGCAATGAGGCTGCTAATTTGCAATGTAATGTTTCCTGAAATATTATGGTTTCTTGTTTATCTGTTTTCCTATTAAAGTTTAGTCAAACTGGCTGCTTGTGAATAATTCACTCTAAATTATTCAAATGCGATAGAATCATACATTCTGAGATGGAACTAATTACAAGAATGGACTGGAGACTTCTATAATCTGGAATATTGTTTTTTAATCTAATTCTGCTTCTGAGATAATTACTCAGAATCAATCACTGTCAGGATTATAGCAATAATCAGATTGGAGTTCGAAGCTGTTGATAATATCTCAGAGTCCAATTTCTCTCCATGATAAGGAGATCAAATCAATTCAGCAACTGAAAATTACATTAGGATTATTCCAAATATAGTTTGTATGCCCCATTTTACTTTTTTTGATCTTGAATTTATATTCATGTCATCTGGTATAAACATGTCCAAGCCAAACTTTAGACAGTATTTTTAAAACTAAACCAAATGATTCTTGGTTTATCTGAGGAGTGGCTTTCATTGCAAAAACTGCATCATACTTTCTGCCTCTAGTACTGATTTATGATTCAAAAGGCAGACAAACAAATGAGTCCTGAATGTTTCTCACTGAATCCTGAAGAGCAGCACTAAGAAAGAAGTTTGCATGCCAAATCACTTATTTGCTGTGTGTCCATCTAGTTGATAATCTACTGTTACTAAAGGTACACCAGCCCTGCATTTAGTTATTCTCATTTAAAAGCAGCAATGACTATTCTGTTTTAAAATTATATTTAAAATACTGAAATCAGGCTGCAAAATCATTTTCACACCTATTCCTTTACTTTACTGGTAATTACTTGCTCTTGTTTACCAGGTTCAGAAGTTATTTCTTTTACCTTTACAAGTATTCTTTCCACAATTTTGTATCTTCCATTGTCCTATTCTTATGCAAGAAATGAGTAAGCAATTCACTACTACATTATACATGGTCTTGAAAAGTCAAAGATATGTGCCCACTTGCAAATCTGCCTGAATATTGTTGGGTTTTTTGTTGTTTTTGTTTTTTTTTTTTTTACCTTTGACATTATTAGTGAAATTTTGCTAACCTTTACTTACGTGAATCATTTTACTATATATTGTCTCCTTAGGTGATGTAATATGTTTCCTTTCCACATAGGAAAGAAAAAGGTTGGGAAAAAAAAAAGGGAAAATAAACAAAACACATAAATGTTCCAAGAAAGAGAACAGAGGTAAAATATGTAGGAGCAGGGAAGCTGATCCATTGGAGGCAGAATGATTAATTCTAGTAAAATGCAAAATGATACCTATCTGCTAAATATGTAAGCATGGTATTCACAACCTTCTATACAGTTGCTGGCAGGTGTGGGAACTCCATTGTGCACTTTAAAATCTTGTCAGGCATCCTGTCTCCCTTTTAAGAATGGAGCCTGGAGTAGATAAAGATCCAGGGAGACCTAATAACAACCTTCCAATACCTGAAAGGGCCTAAAAGAAGGATGGGGAGAGACCATATGCAAAGGCCTGTACTGATAGGGTGAGGAGCAGTGGCTTCAAACTAGAGTAGAGGAGATATAGACTGGGTGTTAGGAACAAGTTCTTTATCATGAGGGTAGTGGAACAGGTTGCCTGGGGAGATGGTTGAGGCCCCATCCCTGGAGAAGTTCAAGGTGAGGTTCAGCACCCTGATCTAGTGGAGGATGCCCCTGCTTACTGCAGAGGGGTTGGACTAGGTGACCTATGAAGTTCCCTTCCAACCCAGACCATTCTATGAGTCTATGAATTTAAACATTGAAAATCCTGCTTAATATATTAATATACTTCTGAAAATGGTATCTTCAGGAAGCAATGCAAAAATTGTAAAATTATTTGGACCATATGCCAGCCCAATGTTCTAGAAAATTCTGCTGACTGATTTCCATGAATATTTAATTTGGAATTTTAAAGTATTTGCACAAATAATTTTAATCAGCACAGTAAAAAATATAAATTGAAATAACTTAATGAAAAGAAAGCATCTTATTTCTGTCAAACAAAAGATTTGATTTAACCTAAAATGAACCTTTTTCCTTTTTGTTGCCCAGAAAAAATGTTGCACACTTAATAGTACATAGAATTCAGATCCCCCAGACATGCCAGGGAAAAAAAAAAAAAAACCCTCATTAATATGCATAAATTAATATATAAATGCTACAATTACTATTGTTATTAACCATACCACTGAATGCCATTCTTACACTGTTAAAGAATTTAAGTGGAAATAAATTACATTTCATCCACCTCATTTTGATACCACGTTATATGGGCAGAGACACAGAGGAGGAGAAATAAGGCTTCATTACAAAGAGACTTGGACTTTTAATATCTACCTGGTTATAAGCCCCAGATCCTTTTGAAAGTCTGAGATAATGGAAAGTGAGAAGACAGAATAACTTAGACAAAAGTTGTTAGATTTTAAGCATTCTAGCTTGTCTTCTGGCATTCATTAATTACTAGATCATATCACATTTATGAGAGAAATTTCATATCCCATATAAAGCCATTACACATCTTTTCTCAAGGCAAGTAGGTTTTCACAGGGAACACTGAATGAGTACACAAACAGCACACAAATTCTTAGGATTCTTTTAAAAGATATGTTTCTATAAAGGGTAAATGTAAAACCTCCAGGATTAAGTGGAAAATATTGTGAGGCTGAAGACCAGTGTTTTACATTATGCACAACACTCAAACTGCCTGAGAGGAGGTGTCTTTGACTTCATAATTACTTTGATGGCTAGAGCAAGCCATATGCAAGCAAAGTTCCCAGCAGAAATCAATGAGAGTTTTGTTGCAGACCTCATGAGAGCAATAAGAAGCTGAGAAATTGCATCTTTTCTTCAAAATTTGAAGTACCCATTTTTGTCCTCCACTTTGTATATAAACAAAGATTACTGGTAGAAGTGCCCTAATACATACAATTTACTTTTCAGGCAGGCTATAACCCCTTTGCCTCTGGGGTCCCTATGACAGATTTGGGCTGGCATGAGCCACACTCAGCAAAGACACAAGCAGAACCACAGGACCTAGGTACTTGTGCTCCAGTATCACAGCAGCAGTGATTCTATCCTGGTTTCAGATGGGACAGAGCTATTTTTTCTTCTTGGTAGTTAGAAGTGCTGATAATAAACTGATGGCTCTAGTTGTTGCTAAGAGGTCAAGTATTTTTCAATTTCCCCTGTTTCACTAGTGTGAAGATGCACACTTCCAAGGAGATGGAATTTGACACCTGAAATAGAACCACATTCCCTGGAAGTACTCCTAGGTAGGTAAGAATCACCTCCACATGACTGCAGTCTTCCTGAGTGTTCTGTAAAGCAACATACTATCAGAAACCTCTGCTTCCTTTTTTACACTGATACCTTACTGGGCTTTTGCAATCCAGAAATTTGAAGGAAGGCAAAGAATGATCAGAGCCTGGTTTGTCCCTGTTTCCTGTCCCAGGAGGTTCACTGAAGTACATCTAGGGAGGCAGAGAAGCAACAACTCTGCTTGGCTAAGTGGGTCTGATTGCCTGCTCCAGGGAGTAAGGCTGAAACAGTAAGATGGAAATTACTCAGTTTCCACATGCAGACTTTAAGTATCGTCCTCTTACGCCTTAATTCTCAGAAAACTGCCACTGCAACTGAGCAAAAACAGAAACTCATCACATATTTAAAGTGACAGCATCCAAAATTCCAGTTTTTAAGTTAAAAGATGTTTCTGTGTTCTCTTTTGTTTCAAATGTGTCACCCCAGCCATTTTTTATATCTCAGATGACACTGGAGAGGTTTTATATCAGCTCAAGTGAAACAAACAACTCTCTGATGACACCGTATGTTTGAAATACAGCTTTACCCTATTAACCTGGAATGAAATTTGAGATATATCCAAACTAGGAATATTCTGAAGATAGCAGGATGAGATATATCAAATATGTATATGGAGATATATCTGAGAATATACCAAGTAGTTATTAATGAGGCTTGTATTCCTCCTCTGCTTACCTTCAGAAATGTTATGTGTGCCCTCAAAGTTACAGTCAACACTGTAGTTATCTAACTTGTGATGACTATTATCCCACAAATCATAGCCCAGGGCCCAGGTTCTGCAGTGGGTAGCACTTAATCAGGCAGCTGCTTTTGCTGACATCACATGTTGCCCATATTATGCAGAGTTACACATGGTTAAGTACAAATTACAAAGACAGGAGGGAAAGAACTGGCTCCACAGTCACTGTTCCCTTAGAGCACTCATTTACTCCTTGAGTGGTGGAGCAGGTCAGACAGAATTTCTCATAAACAGTTTAGCTGTCTCCCCAAATTGGGATAAAATAAATAAAAATGGCAAAGTCTTCCCCCTATAAATACTCCAAAATATCTTTACTTCAAACAAATGCTGCATCAGTAAGGCTCCAACATTCTCATTGAGTTCACTTCTTCATTTTCTCTTATACCATGGCTGACATCAGGAAAGAATTCGCAGTAGAAGAGACATGTAGTAAACCAATGTAATTGCTCTGGTCACATTAAAACTAAACATTTTAATTATTTTCTGGGGAAAAAAGGACAATGAAATGGATGCAGAGGTGTTGATTTTATTGAATACACAAACCTTTTCCCCATATAAAATTGTTCCAGTAGAGGGCTTTCTGCAAGTTGTTAAAACACAACTCCCTGGAAACAGAAGTACTACTATCTGTGTAGTTACTCCTAATTCAGGATGAGGGGTATATTTCGGATCCTGGTGCTATGGTCTTAATGTATTGCAGGTTAAAATGAGAATAATTCCTTAAAACTGATGACTTTAAAGTGTGCAACCCAGCAGCTTGGCCATTTAGATATATTTGCATCTGCTTTTCTGTACAAATAATAATACAGATTAAGTCTCTGAACACTAGGACCATTAAATGGCTGAAGTGCATAAAAGAGCTCTGCAAGAGGCACATGCAGCAGAGTGCACAAGGTGTGGCACACACACCCAAGGCACTGTCCAGAAGAACCAAAAAGTTTACACAGCCATCTCAAGTGAAAAAAAAACCCAAACAAAAAATTAAAAAATAAAATCAAGATTATTAATTGAGCACAGGTTTGCTTCTTATGGGTTCAGGCTGGCTGATATGTCATTTCCAAAGCAAGGATGTCTCTGCTCTTCACTCATCAGAATTTGTTTTTCTGAGGTCTGTATGGTCATGGTGTAAATCCATTCTCTGCCAATTAGTTTTCCTTTGATTTTGGATACCTGAGTGGTTGCTGCCCAGGATTTCAAAAGACAGTCAGACTTGGCAATCAGCACATTTGTGATTGACACTTTCTTACTTTAATCTTTTACATGTAGGAATGAAACCAACTTTTAAAAGACACAGTAGGCTCTGAAAGCAGTAGACCATCTGTGTGAGCCACAAGAGCTGCCAACAACAGAGCACCCCTCCTGTGCTCTGCTTTTTAAATAGGCTCCTTGGGGAATAGCAGCTGAGATTCACAGTGTCTCAAAGCAATCTAAGAATCAAGGAAATGGGATGCCCAGAGGTGTGATGGCAAATCCCCCAGGCTCTGATGTCATGTAGGATGGGGATGATGATGATGGTGACAGTACACTAATGAGGACAATGATGCTGTAGGCTGGGTAAGTTACCTAAAATTCCTTCAATAGAAATATCCAGGGCATATAACTAACTTGTCTTGTCTAATTTACTTTCTGATAGTTCATATATGGGTATTTACTCTATCCTTGTAACATGTTTTGAACTTAACCTTATCTAGACTCTCAAAAATCCATGTTACCTCTAATCTTAGCTCAAAATCATTTCATGTCCATGTTTTCTACCACCTTGGACTTTCCTTCTCACAACAAAATTCTGCATAACATTTGCAAGTTAAACTAAAATGTCTTTCAAGTCAGCCTGTGAAATGTAAAACTCATCTTTTGAAACAAAAACATTCCTTGGAGCTCATGAATCTCTGAGCCTGAGAAAAGATAAGATGTATTTGCAACACAGCAAATTTGTAGTTTTTTTGTGGCTGGCATGTAAAAGTGAGGAAAATACAGAAGTTCTGACAGAATTTTACCACGACAACAGAAGACTCAAATGTAAATCAGCAGATGTTATTCTAAGCGTATCAAAGCCAAATAAAATGTTTGTATGGACCCCTGCGAAGCAAAACTGCCAAGCTGCACATTACTTCAAGGCAATAAAGCTTGCTGTAAAGACAACTACAGTTAGTACTCTCAGATTTCCAAAACCTATATTACCATATGTTCAAAGGTATATTCATTCTCTCCAAACAGCTTTTTACACTTTCAAAGGACATGGAAGTGTGTTTTCTGCTAACTAATGGCAAAATTATACTGTTTCTACCAGATGAAAGGAAATGTGGCATTCTCAGGGGCAGAAGAAGAAAACACAAAGGCCCAGCAAAGAAGCATACATGAAGCTGTTATGTTTCCATATATTTTTGCTCAATACATAAGATCTCAGTGTAACTGTGGCACCGCTAGCACAACTCCCATTTGCACCAGGAAAAACAAGACAAGGCTCCTTCTGTTAGCAAATGCTACACTGATTGTCATGACAGGCAATATTGTGGCTGTCTACTCTGCCACTTTCCATTCAGAGGCTGTTTTCTGTATTGACAGGGTACAGCCTTGTGTATTATTGCAAGGGATTTTTGTCATGAATAACATTTGTGTAAAACCTTTTTAGTTAGCACTGTCAGCTCTAATAGATGGAATGACTAATCAGCACATCTGACAGAAGTCTCCTCTTCAAAATTGCATTGTACCAAAGTGTCAGGTTCAAATATTGTGACAACCTTCTCTCTTATGCACAGAATTGTAAATAAGGACTCATCATGGTTATGCAAGTGTAGTCAAACTTGTATGTTGAAACAGAAGTATTAAGCTTGTGTTGTTTTCACATTCCAAGTACACACACAGCAAGACACTATGATTCAAATTAAGGTCGCAGACCTGGAATGATTTCAGCAAAGGTGACCCTCTGTAGTTTCAGTTATGTTCTCATGAATCCCCCTACTCAGACAGTAGTTTGACAAATCAGTATTTTTTTCTTCCTCTTTGTTTTTCGGGATAATTTTATTCTTAGGTAAAGTATTATATTTGCTTCCTTCCCTCTTTTTCTCCAGAAAACAGTCATCATAGCTGAATATCTAAAAATATTGCCTTGGTATTTTCACAGTCTTTTATTTCTATATTGTTAAACTACCTCTACCCTGTTTAAAAGTGCAAATTTTACCAAATAATTGAGATACAAATCACCTAATTTACAGCAGCGGGACTTAGATGACTTTAGCTAATATTCTAAGTTTGGACATACAAAACCTTCAGTTACCTCTGGATATTACTTCCATACTGGAATCCTAGAATGGCTTAGTTTGGAAAGGATCTTAGAGATCATCTACTCTAACCTCCCTGTCATGGGCAGAGACCCCTCTCTACTAGACTTGGATGCTCAAGGCCTCATCCAACCTGGTACTGAACACCCCAAGGGCAGAGGTATCCACAATCATCCTGGGTAACTTATTCCAGAGTCCCACCACCTTGTACTGAAGAACTTCTTTCTAACATCCAGTCTAAAACTACTCTCCCTCAGCTTAAAATCATTCCCTCTTGTCCTGTTGCTGAATACCCTTATGAAAAGTCCCTCTTCAGCCTTCCTGTAGGAGTGTTGAAACTAGATGATCTTTGAGGTGCCTTCCAACCCTAACAATTCTATGATTCTATGATCTTGTTCATTGCATGATCATCTCAGCTTTGTCCTATGTAGCTTACTAACTATGCTGCCTTTTTAATCTCTTTTCAGTTTGCAGCTCTTAAAATACTCCTTTGGATCTCTGACACTTATACATTGGCAGTAGTCTGGGAATTAAAACTGCAGTTCAGGACTGGAATGGATATTGGTACTTTTTTCATAGTTGCCTCTCATGGTGTTCATTTAAGTTGTTTGACTTTCTTTGTCTTCAATTGCCAAAAGCAGTCATGCAAAGGACGATCTGCCATGACAGAAACAGTTCCCCAAATCCTTCAGTTTCCTCTCCCAAACAAGTACCAAACTAAATACTATTCTTTTTTTTTAACTTTTTTTGTGACTATAACAAATACTCACAACTTTGAAATTTTATTAACCTGTGTATCTGATTCTCAGTGAAGAATATTATGATTGTAACAGATGAGGACTGAAGGCAGGCAGCAACACAGAAGGGTGAAAAAACAATAAAGGCTTTTGAAAAAAAAAAAAAAGAAAAAGAACAATGCACGAAGATATTCAGACACATCCATATCTTAATGGAATTGTTAATTAGAATTGTAATTTTTTCTTATATCTGCTTTTCAGAGATGACATGATGGAATGACTTTTTAGGACAGCTTTAAAAAAAGCAACAAAAATGGCTTCACATTATTTTATCTCGGGTTTTTAGGGTCTTTTTTGGTTAAAACAGCTAGGTGGGATAAAGGCATTTTGTGAAGCAAGACTAATGAAAAATAAAAGGCCACAAAAATCTTTTATTTTTACATCCAAATCATTCCACAAATATTACAAATACCTTCTATGAACTCAGCAGCTTCATCAAGTTTGGAGGCAATTTAGATCCTTCCATTGCTACGTAAGCCTTCCCAAATCTTCCCTTTTTTTGATTAGAAAAGTATATCGAATTTCTAGTTTAAATTTATACATTTCTATCCATTCAATTTTCTGTAAGCACTACTATTCAGTATTTATGCCTTTGCAATTGTTTCCTGAATGTATTTATGAAAAACAATCATAGCTGCCTCTTCTTTTATTTTTCTGGGCTGAATAAACAAATTCTCTTTAATCTTTTTATGTATGGTAAGACCTCCATTTCCTGCACTTACACAAGTGGTCCTTTGCTCCTGTTCCAGTCTCTGAGGACTTTGTTATTTTAAACACAAATTGCTTTACAGAGTATCACTGTATTCTAACTGTGCCCTTACTAATAGCCTTGTAACAGCTACACAGTGCCTGGAGTAACATTTCTCCTGAAAATATCTCACATTATATGCTGCAAAACTGTCACCTTTTCCATGGATGGAAAGCCATTATCTTGCTCATTCAGGTTTCTTCTTCTATCATATTAATTCATGAACTTTTGCTTATAATAAATGCTATGTTATCTATTCCAACATATATGATCTTGTATTTGGTTCATCTATCTCACTGTTATCACTCCATCCCTTGAAGCTATACCATGTGATAGTCTTATCTTTCTGCAAACTGGTAGTAAGGCTTGAATTGCTATTATCTCCACTTTTTTGCATCACCAGACTCATTCATGAAAATATTAAATAAAGACTCTACATATATGTATATATGTAAAGAAAAGGCACTCTTAAAAAAATAAAATAAAAAGTAACCAATCCTCTTTCTTTCTTTTCAGTATCAATGAATTCTTATCTCTCTCTCTGAGCCAGATTTTTAATCCCATGCAATAAACACCAAACATCCCATTATCTCCATTTCAATGGTTACTTGTGGGCATTAAATCAAATGCTTTCTCTTAAACATAACTAAAGTCACCATTTTTCAAAGCTATAAGTTATTTTAATAGGCATTATGCTGATTTGATAGAAATGACCTTTAATAAAACAATTGTAAATTTAAGTTTACTTTGCATTTATGCCTGTATCCCTCACATAACATTCTCAGCCTGCTATAAGCAGGTATTTCCTGGACTACCTCCCCATTACACTCCCTGTTCCAAAAGCAGAATTGAGTTTGGTACTTTATTTGTAGCTTTCCATTTCCTAAATGCAGTACTCTACTGCTGAGTTAACTGAAATCATTACTACTGGATTTTCAAATCCATTTTCCAATTCTTGTAGCATTTTCAAAAGGTGGATATATTTTAACCAATGAGTAGTCCAAATATTGTTTTCATCACAAATTGAGGTTCCATTACCCAGTATCCAGATTAATGAACTCCTACAATCATCCGTGTCCAGATCAAAACTGTAAATAAGCTATTAATTTATTCTTCGATTCACAAACTTTTCTTAGCCTTATTTGCATCCTTGGTATTTGGAATGTGTTCCTTGGGCTTTACCTTTTATCCTTTTTTATGCCTTAAATCTGTCATTATTATTTTATTTACAAGGTGAAAAACTCCTTAGCTTTTAGCTATTTCCACTCTATTCCTTAATTCGTTTAATTTCAAGAGTGAGCTTTTTTTGTTCATCACTCTTTTCCCCCTCTATTTGGCTGTACCTTTCTTCTGAATATCTGTGTTCTTTATTCATTATTTATCCTGTGCCAGTTTATTGTCATCTGCCTGAGATAAAAACTCTACAAAATACGTGCATTTACTTGAAGTAAAGTAAAGTAAAAGTAAAGGTAAAAGTAAAGTAAAGCAAAAGTAAAGTAAAAGTAAAAGTAAAAGTAAAGTAAAAGTAAAAAAAGACATCCTCCCTGTTCAAATTACACATCATCAACAAGTTTTTTCTATTTCTCTGGCTTTGCTTTCTCCAACAGATTTACTTTTCTATAATTTACATTTGAAGAAGTGCTGAAGCAGTATTATTCACTTCCAGCCTTTTTTCACTTTCCAGTGAGTTCCATGACTCCATCTCCTCTTTGGAGAGGATTTGGTTACCTGTCTTCACCAATGATATGAGCATGTGACAGGAAGATACAACTAAGAAGGGCAAGACAGCAGGGGATTAAAAGAAAAAAAAAAGTATAAAAGAATTAGAAATGTAGACAGGACACAATGAAAGGGGGAAGAAGATCAACAGGAAAAAAAAAAGGAAAAGAAGAGAGAAATGCAGACTAATACAATTAGATGGAGCAAAATAACATAAAACATAAATTTTCCAGACTGAAAGAAACTTAGAAAGCCAAAATAGGAGTTACAGAGGAAAGCAACTTAGAACAGCAGCATGAATTATGGCAGCAAAAACAAGCCAATGCAATTTCAGTCTGTCTATGTATTGATAACATGACATAATGCAGCACTCTATCATCTGGGAAAAGGAAAAGTAACTCCAGAATTTAAGGATGTTTCTATTGTGCACCTTATACAAGGAAAAGTGATCATATCTCATACCACAACCACCAAAACATCTCCTTCCTAACTATATCTGGGAAATGGCTGGCTCAGACTACATTCAGTTGTCTACCTGCTGACTTTGTGAAAGTATTATTTTTAGATTCACAATGTGGGTTCCCCACTGGCTGCCATATTGCTGGCTGCAGTATCCATGATGGGAAACTGAAGAAAAGTGCAATGCCTAGGTTCAGTCCTTAATAAACTTGCTGTTTGTGTTGTTAAATGACTAAAACAAGTCATGAGCACTTCCTCCTCTCAGTCTCTGAATTCAGCCCAGGAAGGCAACGTCCACCTCAGCCCTACAGATAGTGTAAACGCTTTTGCATTAAATCAATCCATTCCAGCCCCATCATACAAGTCAGCCAAATTTCAATATACTTGGATTAATCCTCCTGCCTAATTCACAGAATCCCACAGTGTTACCAGCTGTTATGACCTTTGAAAAACAGGATTTCTCCAGCACCTCACCACTACTGAGGCCTCCTCATCACACATTGCCTCTTTGATCAGGTTTTAAAAAGTGAGCACATATTCTGTAGAGTGTTAAAGAATTTATTGTTGTCATGTAGCAGAAAGGCAGTCTTCTTAGTATGCACAAGGCAGAGAGGTTTAACACCTTAATGATTACTAAAAAGAGCTGACAGGGTCGAATACAGAACCATTACTTCTTCCTAAAAAACACTGTAATGCTGTGCAACCCCCAGATCCTCCTTTCAGCCTCTCATCTCTTTGCCATCTTCCTCCTTTGCTACTCTCAGTGTTTGTTAGCTGGACCATGACAGACAGCAAATATGGCAAACACAGAGTGAATTTTAGCTGAACACTAACACTTTTTATCAGGTATTTGCAATCATTCTGTAAATACCTGCCACTGGTTTCATCTCTGCATTCTCTGTTTCAAGCAGACCCATGCTTGCAAGGCCATCTCAGTAGGGAAATGCCTAGAGCTCTGATCCAAGTTACATAGGCAACTTACACATAACCCAAACAGCAGTGAGATATCACTCTGCCCCGGGCACTGCAGTGATGAAACCTTCTCAATAAGATTTCACTATGCACCGTGCCAGACATGGAATCCTTTATGAAGTAGACATTAAAACTGCAATTGGACTGGCAGACCTTTATGACATAATCATAGAATCATAAATGTTGGCAAAGACCTCTAAGATCATCAAGTCCAACCATCAACCCAATACCACTATGTGCCTGTAGTGCCATGCATACACGTTTTTTTAACACCTCCAGGCATGGTGACTCCACCACTTCCTTGGGCAGACTATTCCAATGCCTAACCACTCTTCCAGTAAATAATTTTTTCTTAATATCCAATCTAAACCTGTCCTGGTTCAACTTGAAGCCATTTCCACTTGTCCTATCACTAGTTACTCAGCAGAAGGGACTGAAGTTCACCCCACTACAATCTCATTACAGGTAGCTGTAGAGAGCAATTAGGTCTCTCCTTACCCTCCTCTTCTCCAGGCTAAACCATCTCAGTTTCCTCAGCATAAATGGAATATATCTATAAAAAATTATCTCTATACTATAGAGATAGTATATATAGAGAAAATATCTCTATAACGTAGAGATAGTATATGCAGAATGCAGGGGGGAAAAATCTATCTAGCATCAGCATACAGTTAGGAGAAATGCTTGGGGTTTTGTAACTGAATGGATTTATCTGGTCTTTCTTGTGATCTGAAGAAGGTATTTTGAGTTTGGTTGGAATCCCAGTGGGAATGTGCACAGAGCTTTTCCTTTTAGATAATGGGGATCATCAGACATATCTATTTGTTGGTCCTCGTTTGCAAATCCTAAAATAATTCATGGACTTGGATATTTTTACTTTTGGAATGGAGGTCTTTTGTATCAGTCATCTGCTATTGAATTTAGTGTAGCTAAGGCATCATATTTCTCTGTTCTATCTCTCCGTCCCCTATCATTTGTGTCATCAGCAAATTTTAGTCATTTTGCAAGATGTATTTTATTTCAATAACTGTCTTCCTCCAGCTATGCCCTACATGCTCAGTTTCCAGATCAATCTTGAGTAGGATGTCCTGTGAATTCTAATCACTTAAATCATATTCATATCTACACAACAAACTCTACTTCTAAATTTATACCAAAGTCAATCTCAGGCCCACCTGTTTTAAGGATTAATTTTCAACTGCTGAACTGGAATCTATAGATGTTTGAGTCCACATATTACTGGAGGATTTGATAGGTAGACAGACACAAAGGTTCAGTAACTTAAATCATCATCTGACCTGTACTTGGGCTTTGATTCCCACATCAACTATGTCTATAATCTTTAAAGCAAACATGGATTACAACAAGCTTGAATGAAAATTGATGCTATAGTGTATATTGTCAGTGGAACTATTTCAGCAGCTCATTGGAGTTTCAAAAAGTCTGACATCCATTGTTTGTCTTAATCTCAACAGAACTTCACCTTAGAAATTAGTATTTATAGCCATTTGTCTAAGTGAAATAACAAATTGAGTAGGATCCTTTTCTTGTACATTTCTTGTACAAGTAGTGTTCATGAAGGTGCTTGCTTTACATTAATCTCTAGAAAATGCAGTGTTCATCCTGCTAGGAAAATGAAGTATTACTGGACAACATGTTCCTTTTATTCCACTGCCATGTGAATTTGGGTAGAGATTGTATTTTACCCTCTGTATTTGCAAGATGGAAACAATTCATATTTTCTGCCTGATCATGACGCTTGCAAAACTGAATTAAATCAGGCTCCAGGAAACTCTGACGTCTTAGTATAAAGCATACCTTTGACAAGCAAATTAAAGTATTTTAAGGTATACTTCCTATATATGTGATTAAAGAGTGGTTATACTCTCTTCCTAATAATACAGAGGCAGGTGTCAGAGCCTTGTTCTGTTTTCACTGCCACATCTGGATGCTAATTGCATACATAACCATTTAGAGCAGCCTGCAAGTATTAGGCTTGTCCTTCTCTTTCTCATTGTTGTGAACTTCTTCTGTCTTAACCTCACTGAAACTCTGCAGTTTAAAATGTACTGGTCTGGATGTTTGCTCATGTAGAAAAACTATTTCAAGCCAAGCCAAGGAAGCTTAGTGAGACAAACACTGTACTAGTGTTTTTAGAGTAGATTCTTCTACTTAGGTGACATCATTGATTCTAGTTAGTAGAAAATATAGAAACACTTTGTTTAGTAAGGGGTTCTGAATCTGACTCTTTGGCTAGTAGATTTTCAGCAACAAAGGAAGTATTCTGGAGAGGGCCAGCTATTCACATGAAATACATTCAACATTTAACAATGCAATAATATGAGTAAAAAGAACAGAAATAATTGCTTTTGAAATATCTTTTGTAATAAAATGTGTAAAGTTATTAAAATCTTTACTGCAATTTAAAAAAATATATATATTTTTAAAGGTTTAAAAGTATTTGGAGATTAAACTATTACGTGATGATATGTACCTGGTCTTAAATCAGAGATTACACCTGCAGAAGTCACCCATGATTAAAACTCCAGCATTTTGCCATCCTTTTAAGACCTATTTACTGGTTTTAGAGTCTGTGTATTTTTAATATTCCCATAGTGAGGCAACATATTGCCTTAATTAAAATAAGTCCTGTTAATTTATGAATCTCTGATTGGGATTTATCAAATAGTGATTAAGGTGTAATAGAAAGACGCAATCATAGCTACCAGGAATTCAGCAGTGGTCTCACAGTGAGAAGCTCTTGACCTTATAACTCATTTACTCTTTGGCTTGGCCTGGAAATCTCCAGAAGGAAATGATGTGGAACACATGAGGATTCAGGTCAGAACCTTGTTAGAATCAGTGTGAAAGAGCAAAAGATTATTAGGAACCTCAATAAATTATGACTGGAAATTATTTCAAGGGAAAATTATGCCAGGATGCAAAAGGAGCAAGCAGAAGGAGGATTAAATAATAGGCCTTCCCTATACTGAAAGCATACCAAAACAGATGTATATCAGCACTGTATAAAGTGCCTGCTTAAGAAAACACTGATTTTCTGTGTTATATTATAAATACTTCTATTGCTCTCTGTGATAATGGATGTCAAGATACATACACACAGTTTTATGCAGTTGTTTCCTGTTTGCTCCACTTCTTCCACTGATAAAGTCTTGTAATGACATGCAAAAATATCTGGACATGTTCAAACAGACTCAGGGCTGTTTATTCACAAACAATCAAATTCTCTCCCAAAACACCACAAAATTCCCCTCATACTGATATTTTTATACTGTGTTCATTTAGTCCTCTTTACTGCATAAGAGTACCAGTACCTGAAAGTTTGCACACAAATCTGAGGCAGAACATGTCCAAAATCACTTTTTCAGTCTCAGATCATAACTGGCAAGAGGGAAGAAACTAAACTCTTTGGCAAGTTGCAGTTGGATGATTTTGCTTTCTGTACAGTTGCAATTTCATCCTACCTGGGACTAGTTAAATGTTGTTTATTTTGACCAGAGATGTGGCTGAGACCCAGTCCTTGGAGACATTCAAAGCCAAGCTTGATTGAGCCCTGAGCAATGTGATCTAGTTGGAGATGTTCCTGCTCACCACAGGGAAGCTGAATCAGGTGACCTTTGAGGGTCCCTTCCAACCTGGTGCCTTCTGTGATTATGATCTTAACTATTTTCCCACTGCTTAGCTTTTGTTTTAAATCTAGACCTTACTTAAACTCTCCCAGTTTAGGAAGAGGTATCCCACACAGACCTATCACCTCTGTCTTACTACTGTTCCAAATGTCCAACTTTGATATCTCTTTGTTTCACCTCCAGGTTTGGACACAAAAAAATGAATGGAAGGATAGAAATTTTCAACTAGTGAGAGCTAGACCTTTGTAATACAAACTGTCAAAACCGTGTTTCAGGATCAGCTAGTAGACGTTCTCCTTACATGTCTAGAGACACACACAGCATCTTGGGAAGTCAGTAAAGTGCTTGATTCAAGACAACCTCACAACAGCCTCTAAGATTTTTCCTCAAATTGTTATTGTAGAGGAAACCACCAGATGGCGACCAGAAATGCAGCTCTTCATCATGTCCTAAGATTGTGTAATGTTCTGTTCATCTGTCTTCAGACCTAGCATCCTGGTGGCCTCAAAGGGCAGACAACTTAGAGTCAATGAAATGAAGGCATTTATCACCCTCTGCGGTTTAAGCCTGCTTGCCAGCCAAAACTGTAAAACAGCTGCAAGCAACTGAAATGTGCATAGATCTGTTCATAATGTCATACTCTGATATGAAATTTATTCGAGAAGTTGTCCTTTGCCCCCAGCCTAGCAACACATACAGTCCCTGCATGCTGGAAAGAGATAAATCTGTTATTTTACTCTTGAAATTCTAGGGCACCTATCAGCACAGCGTCTGGGAGCAAGTCATAGTACAACAGGGAACTGGAGCTAAACTGGTATGAGAGATAAAGTACATTAACAACAGAGGGAAATCAAAGTAGTAAAGAAAAAAGGCTGATGATAGAAGTGAGAAAGTTTTTCTACTATTACAATAATGTACATATGTATTACTCTGTCTCAGTCTTGCTTTAGTCATGAAATAATAGTTGTGTATCAAATGAATGAAAGTCTTCTTGTTGACAGGGTGTCAGCTTAACTGTTTTTATGAATTTCTTTGTCACACCTGCTTCACTATGTTGTTTTAAATGACCTGCAAAACTGTTGAGAACATATTTTACTGCTGAAGAAGTTATATGGGCAGTAATTATAAGTCTGCAGATGCCTTCCTGTGTACATGTTATACAATCTTAGAATCATCTTGGAAAAGACCATCAAGACCACTGTGTCCAGACATTAAGCCTACTCTACCAAGTCCACCACTAAGTCATATCTCCAAACACCATATCTACATAGCTTTTAAACACACCCAGGGGTGGTGACTCAATCATCTCCCTGGGCAGCCTGTTCCAATGCCTGATAACCCTTTCAGGGATTTTTTTTTCCTAATGTCCAGCCTAAATCTCCCCTGGTGCAGCTTGAGACCACACCCTCTTTTTCTGTCACTAGTTACTTGTGAGAAGACAAGTCTTCCAATTCCAAAGGCTAATTACAGAGTGTCTACAGTTCTTGAACCCTCTAGTTTGATTAGCTTTGATAACAAACAAGAATAACAAAAAGAACCCTTCAGTCTAGTAATTTGAAGGCATCTCTCAAACAAGACTTTGGTAAGCCCACTACACTTCCTTAAAGGCTAAATTATGGGGTGTGTGAACAAAAGAGGAGAGCAATTAGGATTTGGACAAAAAATATATTGAAATGCATTCAAAAGGCACCTCTGACAAAAATTCAGAAATCAATGTAGGAGTCTTTCCTATTGCTAACTGGGCTATGTCAACTTTAAGGGATTTTTAGCTCTTCTCTCTAATGACAGATCAATCAAAAGGAATGGGTTGGGTTTGGCGGCAATGTGCTATTTGATCCTCATTTGTCTAAAGAACCCCTGTTCAGGATGACTTAGCTGAAGTATTGAGAGGAACTTAATTTTGTGCTTCCTCTTTCAGCAGTCAAGAGGGAGAACACATTGTTAATGGGCAAGAGCGATAATGTGTTCCTGAGTCTGGCTTCAAATAAGGCAGTGAAGTTACTGAAGGCTGTTGGCATTGTGGGAATGTTTCTGAGATGACAGACGATGTTCAGGAGTTGGGTGTAACACTGTACACTTCATGCAGGAGTCAGACCAAGTAACTGGAGTCATCTAGAAGCAGTACTCCATATCCTTGGCTGCATCAAAAGGTACATGGTCAACATGTCAAGGGAGGTGATTCTGCCCCTCTACTTCACTCTTATGAGACACCCCCACAGTACTGTGTCCAGCTGTGGATCCCCCAAACCAAGAAGGACATGGATCTGTCCCACAGAGAAGGTCCAGAGGAGGGCCACAAAGATGATCAGAGAACTGGAGCACCTCTCCTAGAAGACAGTTGGGACTGTTCAGCCTGTAGAAGAGAAGGCTCTGGGGAGACCTCATTTTAGCCTTCTAGTACCTGAAGGGGGCCTACAGAAAAGCTAGAGAGGGACTATTTATAAAGACATGTGGTGATAGGACAAGGCCACCTGAGAGTAGATTTATATTAGATATTAGGGAAAAGTTTTTTACTATGAGGGTGGTGAGACACTGGAACAGGTTGCCCAGAGAAGTTGCAGACACCTCGTTCCTGGAAGCGTTTAAGAGTAGGCTAGATGAGCCTTTGAGCAAGCTGGTCTAGTGGAAGGTGTGCCTGCCCATGTCAGGGAGGTTGGAACTAGACGACCTTTACAGTCCCTTCCAACTCAAGCCACTCTATGATTCTACCCAATGCCATTCTGTGTTGCAGCAGGGGGCTGTTGGATGCTTCTGCATGTGTGTGTGCACAAAGAAAAGACTGGAAATGACAGAGATCTTTCAGCAGTAATTCTGAAAGTGTTACGTGAACAAGCTAAGAGCTAGAAGGAGGTGAATGCCTAAACACAGGTGAACTCTTTATTGTACACATTTCTTGTGACTGGGGGATTGCAGCCCAATTGATATATTCTCCTGAAATACATGTAAGGTAAGAAGCATTATTGTACCCATTCCTGAGCAGGGAATCGAAGCACTGAGAGATTAAGTGAATTGCTCAAAGTGACAGAGCTAGTAAGGAATAAATCCTAGTCTTCTGACACCAACTCAGTGCTTCAGTAATCCTCTCAGTTACAGTTGCTGTAAGAAAATAAGTCTGAACCATTGTAAATATTACCTAGACCTTCAGATGTGTAATCCTGCTTGAACATGTAATGCCTACTTCACTGGCTGGAGAACTGAAAGCCAGCTAGCCCTATGAATACATCATTATATAACACTCTAACACTGCCCACAACCATACTGGATAGCACTGACATTCTTCTACTGCTGCTCTGTATGGCCACAGTAACATCATGTCAGAAGCTGTAGAGGTGCAGATTTGGAGATTTTTTTCTTCTACCAAAATGCTAAGTAATGGTTTAAATATATGTTAAATTAATTCAGTTTATGTGCAAAATACTATATTTGCACATATGGCAAACCTAGTAATTATCTTTTTAATATCATGAAATAGCTACTTATTTCACCTTGAAATATTGTCTTCATGAGATCTGCATATTGGACTGAATTTCTAGCAGGTCATGAGTAAGACAAAGAAAAGCAAAAATTATTACATTTTCCATAACTAACATGTGCCTATTAGTATTACCAGTTTCAGGGCACTGGTTAGTTACTGCTGAAATATTCTCATGTGAAACTCTGCTATTCAGGTTTGAGGTATTTACATGGCTAAGTTGAGAATGCCCAAAAGTTGCTCAGGTTACAGCACCAGAGACCATAAAAATACTAATGAAGATAAAATCAGTAGAATTTGTAAAGCATACCCAGAACAGAAATACCAACTAGACAAGATTCAGCTAATCCAGATGGGTATGCTCACATATTTTGCAAGTAGTGACAACAGGGCAAAATGTTTATAAATGCTATTCAATGGTAACTTTACTTATTTGAGCTCTATGTTTTGCTAAATTCTTCAAATTTAACCAACTAGAATATAACTCCTGTGGATCAGAAAGGTTAACTGTACTGTGACAGAATATTTCGCCACATATTAATGATTTCTCACAGTTTGCTTTTTCTTTTACCAAGTATTTTCATTATAATTCCCAAAAGCTTCTCCTGTTTCTTTGTTGTTCCTATATCCTTGCTCTGATTTACCCTGAAACTTTTCCCCACTCTAAGGCAGAGTTATACAGCCCATGTTTTGTCTCCTAACACAGGAATGGAGAACAATGTTGAAGCACCTTTTCATATTCTTCCTCCACAATTTATTAATTCAGATAAAATATTGGAAAGTCACACTGCACAAAAGCTCTTCCTGTGATCAATATGGGTTGCAGAGGTCTCAATGTTATTCATTCTTTACTGTTCTTTCTGCTATTAAACTCAATCTCAGCACCCACTCTGTCCCAGAGCTCACCATCACCACTGAAAGATGAGCCCTTTATCTGTCCTTACCATTCTCACACCTTCTCATAAAAGGCAGAAAACTGAACAAAGATACCTGGCCCAGCTTCCCCAGGCTGCCCTCACCATCACCTCGTTACAAGCAGAAACCAGCAAAACTTAGAGATTCAGCTGTGTCTTTTATCCTCCCTTGAGGGGTCTGCCACCTTTCCCAGAACTGCTCATATAGAATGAAAACACATCAAGAGAGACTGGGAGTAAAGATAAAGGCAAATTTGAGGATAAAACAAACAAAACAATAATAAAATAAAATTAAAATAAAATAAAATAAAATAAAATAAAATAAAATAAAATAAAATAAAATAAAATAGCAAATACTACTTTTTTAACGCTGTAAACCAGCAAAGACTAACTTGAAAAACACAATGGTTATCTTTACCTATAAACATGGCAAAAATGGAATTCAACAGCAATCCAAATTTATGTGAAGCTTGTCTGGAAACTTCATTTTGTGGTGCATCTCTCCAGCAGTGATGCTGAAGGGTGCAGTGTCTACCCTTTTTTTGCATTAAGAATCCCCTCTTAAGTTTTTCATATGAAGCCAAACCTTTGGCATTATAGAAATCTTTACCTGGGACCATGTTACCACAGAGAATCTAAGTGCTAGAAATATCTTGGAGGGATGGAAAGCAAAGAGAATAATGGCAATGCAAAGATGCAGTGATGTAACATGTAGTTCAGCAGCAGCAACAGCATTTTAGGCGTCCTTGTTGAAAGCCTCATTGAAAGCACCCTCAGTCTGAAAATAATATGTTAAATGCTGTTCTTTCCAGATTAATATGATCAACAAAGTAAGGAAGGACTCATTTCTGTGGAACAGAAAAATTCTGAAGACCACAGCACTTCATGAAATAAAGTATTTAAATGGTCAAAGAAGTTTTTATCAGGTCCCACTGACCTAATATAGGCAAATATCTGATACAGATAGAGCAAACACGTGCTGTGGGCAAGCAGATGTCCAGGGGATAGTAAAACTGAGAGAATGACAGAAAGACAAACTTTCCAGGCTTCAGTGCAGCAGCTGCTACTCTGCATTTGGCCTAATCTACTCAGCAGCATTTCCCTGAGCACAATGACCATGAAAGATCCAAGCCCTGTCCACAGGAGGCTGAAGCTGGCTTGCTGGCACTGCACCTCCCTTTGCTCCATCTCCCCACAGCCAGTCACAAAGGCAGGCAGGTGTGTGACACTGTGTGGCAGGCTGCAGTGTACCTTCTCTCCTGGGTGCCCCACTGTCAGGCAGGCTTGAGCTAGGCAGCATGAAGCAAATAAATTATTGCTACCCTCTTCCAACATGTCCCCCATAAAACAAATCTGAGAAGCTACTACTATTTATTCCCTTAAATCCCAATATGTTACTTAATTCTGCGACACTGGGAGTATTAATTTTTTTTTCAAGACAGCACAAAGTGATGCCTGGGTGTTGAAGCAGTTATGTGGATTTATATTAAATACAACATGGCATAGAAATGTATTTGCAGATAATTACACACAGTTTAGCATACTGCTCTCCCTGTAAGTTTATGTTTCTCTTGTCTCCTGAAATTGGAAGTGATTTGAGGCAAAGCATGGTTCCATATCTTTATGCTATGCCTGTGTTAGCATCAGCATTTAACAGTACAAATATTTCCAAGGAAAAATAATAAGTGTTTTGAATATTAAGCTTTCCTCCAAAAGCATTGAAAAACTTGAGACAGAGAATCACTATCTGAAAATCATGTTAGCTGGCACTATGCTTTTAATCACAAACTTCTGACCTTATATTCTGCTGAGAAGTAGTTCCCTTGAAATCAGTTTAAAGAAAGGGTAGAATTGCTTTGGTTTTGGAAACAGAAAATGTTCTGAGACAAGGAGTTACGAATTCAGAGGGACAGTGTTACATTCCTGTGAGAAATATCACAAGATATTAACAAAATATTCTGCCCTGACCTGCAACTCCTTGTACCTCCCCTGTCTGAGGAGAAACAAGACCAAAATGAAAACAACTGACAATTTTTCTGTTAAAAGAGAGGAATTTTATCAAGAGCCATAGCTTAAAAGCAACATGTTGAATATTTTTCAACAGGGATTCCTCTGGAAGAAAATGCTATTTCTCCTAAATCAAAACTTTTTAAATGGGCACAGCAGGAATTAAATTTGGATTGGAAAGAATCTTCATGGAAGGAGAGCTCAGAGTAGTCAGCTGAGTAGTTGTGAAGCTGCACTCAAACAGGGGTCCTTACTTTAAGAGTCTCCTTTGCCCAACACAGAGAAGGATGTTTTTCACATGCCAAATGAGTATCCTGCCTATGGAAGGAGGCTCTATGACACCTTCTTTAGCACTATGACATTCTGTATAAATAACAGAATGTCCATAAAGGCTGACCCAATATTCATTGTAGTCTCTTGAGAATAAAAAAAGAGAGACTCATGTCCCCACTGTGATAAGTATTTAACCACTTATCTGATGTGGAACAGCTCCAATAAGACAGTTTAGAAATAGACACCACACTCTGGCAGCTACTGCACATACCTACTCGTCAGGAAAGCCCTCGTTTACCTTGCTCTGTCTGTAACTACATGCCAAAGGAGTTAAAATATGGTAACAGAGAGCTTTCCATTCTAGCACACTGCTTCAATCACTAGAAAAGTTCATATGGGAAATAAAGGGGAAAAGCTTTAGCTAGAACTATTTATTGATGGCAGTGATGGATCTTTCACCAAGGCTTGTTTTTCAAATCAAGATGCAGTCCAGGTCCAAGCAGTTATTGTTCAGGGAAATCTCATGGTCAGGTCTGTCAGGAGGGCTGATTAGATGATTACAAAAATTTCTTTAGGTTCTGTAAGCACAGAATTTATGAAGACAACACAATAAAAAAGGGCAAGTCAGCAGCAAAGGACAATGAAGTATTTTTTGTGTGTTTAGCATTGTGT
This sequence comes from Indicator indicator, assembly GCF_027791375.1. Taxonomy (NCBI): domain Eukaryota; kingdom Metazoa; phylum Chordata; class Aves; order Piciformes; family Indicatoridae; genus Indicator; species Indicator indicator. The sequence goes on along the minus strand of NC_072020.1, from coordinate 20,206,039 downwards.
GAGCAACTTACTGAGCTCCTTGCATCCTTATAGTGTTTGGTCTGAACAAGACACATTGAAAACATTCAAGATAGTGGATAAATTGCCTACATGTTTGAGGATAAATAGGCTAGCCTGAGCAACCATATGAGATTATGGTTGGAAAAGGTTCTTGAGAGCCTCTCCACAAATCCCAAAAGAGCAAACAAACATCAGTTCTTCCAATGTTGTTTGCTACTTAGGCACCCAGAGCTGTGATGATAAAGTACTGCTCCTTTATGAAGCTTTTTGTAACCTGAGTATTTTTTTTCTTATTGTGTTGTCTTTGAGTCACCAGGGTCACTAGTATTTCAACCAGCTTTCATAGGAGTGAAGAAGAGCAAAGGGCATGAAATTCTTACTCCAGATGTCTGCCATCTAACCTGTCTACAGCAGACTTACTGTCTGGATTCCACTGTAGTCTTGGAGAGCTAATCAATACAGTTAATGGAGTTTAAAGAACAATTCATCTGACCAAATTTAGGACAAGATGAACTGCTCTCTAGATGCCATTGACTGTATTGGCTATATCTCCATTGACTGTAATGGGACTCACACAATTAATTCAAATATGGACAGATGCATTACATATACCCAAGGCAAGACGAGTCTTAACCAGAGCCTTTCCATTCTGTGGGTAATGAGAATGCCCACAGCTGTATTGGACAGTGTACATGATATGCCTGCACAAGATCTTTGTGCTTAAACCTCTTTGTTTCACCTGAAATTGAACTGAAGAATGCACTCAGCCTTCATCATGTCTAAGAAGTTGAGAGCAATCAGACATGGTGCTACTACTCCTGTTCCTTGTGTAAAAGTAACTGCTGAGTCTTAGAAGTGTTATACTGGCAAGACATTTAAGTTTGAGCAGATTGCTGGCTTTGATGTGTGCATGAATACACATGTATATACATTCCTGGAAATCACTGTGTCCTTGTCTGCTTATAAAACTTTATCCAGTTCAGTAATACAAGGGATAGCTGGACTTTGGAGTTCAAAATTTCAAAACTTCACTATCCTGCCTTAAATCAATAGGGAAGGATACTTTTAGATCAGACTGGATGCCGGAAAATAATTTTTCACCATTCAAACTACTAGACATTGAAACAAACTTCTATGGGAGGTGGTGGATTCCCCTACATTAGACAATTTCAAGGTCCAGTTCGACATGAGATGCTGGGCCATCTCATTTGAGCTATACTCTTACCCTGAAAAGTTGGACTAGATGGTCCTTGAGGTCCCTTCCAACCTGTCTATGAATGTGTGAATCTTCAGTATTCCACTATTACTTGTCTCAGATCTTAAAATGTGTGACATAAAAATGTAATAATTTCAACATAAATTTTAATCTTAGCTGACCACAGAATCACAGAAACGTTCAGGTTGGAAAAGACTCTCAGAATCACTAAGTGCAACCGATAACCCTGCTCTACAAGGCTCACCCCATATCCCCAAGTACCACATCCAAATGACCTTCAAATACATCCAGGGTTGGTAACTCAACCACTTCCCTGGGCAGCCCATTCCAGTGCCTGACCACTCTTTTTCCTAATGTCCAGTCTAAATCTACCCAGTCCCAGCTTGAGATTGTTCCCTCTTGTTCTATCACTAATTACCTGTGTGCAGAGATCAGTGCCAACCTCTCCACAATGTTGTGTCAGTGTGAGCTGAAATTCCCCCCCCCCACCAACAATAACCAGGCTAGCTCAGTCTGGAAGCAAATGAAAAGCTGTATTTACAAGCAAAGTCTAAAATCTACAATGAAATGCAATAAATATGTACAAATATACAAAATTCACAACATTCACAAATATATACAATCAACAGAAAAGCACAACCGATCTCCCTTTGCTTCCCCCCAAGGGGACCCTCCCAAAGGGGCCTCTCTCTCTCCCAGGAGCTTCCCCCCAGACCCCTCTGGACAGAGAAGCAGAGTTAGTTAAGCAGAAAGTTGTTAACTTAGCTGCCAAGGTCAGTACGTGTTATCTTCAGCCAGAAGAGAAGAAGAAACAGCAGCCAGACAGCCCAGCAGCTGCCCCCACTGCAGAACGGAGAATGTGCAGAATGCCTACTTTGGGTAATAGTTCTTAAACATTTCTATCTATCCAATGGAAGTGTTTAGAACAATCAGTATTTTGCTTTCTTACACCCAATAGTGACTTATTTACATTCTTTCACTTTCTCTGTTCTGAACTTTGCAAGGAAAAATTAAAAAGAGTTTCAAACCATCACAGTCCACCCCTTCTAAACAATTCCATTGGCTGCTACTATCATTGATCTAATCTAAAATAATATCTACAACAATATCTGAATAAAGATCATAGTCCATTCCGGCTATCTCAGATGTAGATGATTCAAAAGAGTCAAATCACAGGAAAAACAGCAAACAGCTTGTTTCCTCGCAGATGGAGTGAAGGAAGGAACAGGGACTCTCAGGTGACTCAGGGCTCTCAGGGTTCGTGCACCGTAGATCTCATGGACTTTCCTCTTGGGCGCGATGCTGTATCTGTGCAACACTCTGAATTTAACCTCTCTCAGCCAAAGTTAGATTTCTTTGTGGAATACACTGAATTTCACCATTTTCTTGCATCACCCAATAGGTGTGACCAGGACCTTCAGCAGAAACCACCCCTCACACAGGTTTGGCCTCTCCTGAAGGAGAAAATACCCAAACAGTTTTGCCTAACAGATTCTTTTCTCTGATAACAGGAACTCTATCACCTTCTTCCTTTCGCAAGAAATCTGATTGGGCAGGTCCAGCTCGATTCACTGAACCTCTACTATTCACTAACCAGGTTGCTTGTGCTAAATGCTTCTCCCAGTTTTTCAAAGATCCACCCCCCATGGCTTTGAGAGTGGTTTTCAGCAAACCGTTGTAGCGTTCGATCTTCCCTGCAGCTGGTGCATAGTAGGGAATGTGGAATATCCACTCGATGCCGTGCTCTTTGGCCCAGTTTTTTACAAGATTGTTCTTGAAATGAGTTCCATTGTCCGACTCAATCCTCTCTGGAGTTCCGTGTCTCCACAGGATTTGTCTTTCCAGACCAAGAATGGTGTTACGTGCAGTTGCATGAGGAACTGGATAAGTTTCCAGCCATCCAGTGCTTGCCTCTACCATAGTCAGCACATACTGCTTACCAGATCGAGAACGAGGTAGAGTGATGTAGTCAATCTGCCAGGCTTCACCATACTTGTACTTGGACCATCGGTCAGCATACCACAAGGGCTTGATCCGCTTTGCCTGCTTAATAGCAGCACAAATGTCACAGTCATGGATGACTTGTGTGATAGCATCCATGGAAATGTCAATGGATCTGTCACGAGCCCATCGGTAGGTTGCATCTCTGCCTTGATGTCCTGACGAGTCATGGGCCCACCGAGCTAAGAACAGCTCACCTCGGTGTTTCCAGTCAAGATCAGGATCAAGATCAGAGTTTGTGTCCACCTGGGAAACTCTTGCAGCTAGATCTGCCTGATGATTGTGTTGTTGTTCCTCAGTAGCTTTGCTCTTAGGAATGTGAGCATCGATGTGTCTCACTTTCACTGGGATTCTCTCAATGCGAGCAGCAATGTCTTGCCACAGATCTGCAGCCCAGATTGGCTTTCCTTTCCTCTGCCAGCCATTCTTCTTCCAGTCTTTCAGCCAACCCCACAAGGCATTGGCTACCATCCACGAGTCGGTGTAGAGATAAAGCTTTGGCCATCTCTCACGTTCAGCTACGTTGAGAGCTAGCTGGACAGCTTTTACCTCTGCAAATTGACTGGATTCTCCTTCTCCATCTCTCGCTTCTGCAACTCTGCGCGTTGGACTCCACACTGCAGATTTCCATCTCCGCTTGTTCCCAACAAGACGACAGGAACCGTCCGTGAACAAAGCATATCTCTTTTCATCATCAGACAGATCACTGTAAGGAGGAGCTTCCTCAGCACGAGCTACTCTCTCCTCTGGAGGTTTAGCACAGCTTGTGCCTTCTGGCCAGTTTGTGATCACCTCCACCAAACCAGGCCTTTCGAGATTTCCCATTCGAGCTCTCTGTGTTATCAGAGCCATCCACTTAGACCAGGTAGCATCTGTTGCATGATGTGGTGAAGAACCTTTGCCTTTGAACATCCAATTCAGAACTGGCAATCTAGGAGCTAGAAGAAGTTGTGACTCAGTTCCAATCACTTCAGAAGCAGCTTTCACTCCTTCATAAGCAGCTAAAATCTCTTTCTCTGTTGGAGTGTAGTTTGCCTCTGAGCCTCTGTAGCCACGACCCCAGAAACCAAGAGGACGTCCTCGTGTCTCCCCTGGAGCTCTTTGCCATAAGCACCAGGTTGGACCATTGTCACTCGCAGCTGTGTACAGAATGTTCTTAATGTCTGGACCAGTTCGGACAGGTCCCAGACCCATCGCTTGGACTACCTCTCGCTTGATCTGGTCAAAGGCTGCTTGTTGCTCAGGACCCCATTGGAAACTGTTTCTCTTTCGAGTCACATCATATAGAGGTTTCACAATCTGACTGTATCCAGGAATGTGCATTCTCCAAAATCCCACTATGCCTAAGAAACGCAGAGTTTCTTTCTTGTTGATGGGATTTGCCATGGTGGAGACTCTGTTTATCACATCCATTGGGATGTGACGGCGACCATCTTGCCACCGCACTCCCAGAAACTGGATTTCTCTGGCAGGTCCTTTCACCTTGTCTCGCTTGATAGCGAAACCAGCTTGCAAGAGAATGTCAAGGATTTTGTTACCTTTCTCGAAGACTTCTTCAGCAGTCTCACCCCAGACGATGATGTCATCGATGAACTGAATGTGTTCTGGAGCTCCACCTTTCTCCAAAGCATCATGGATCACTGCATGGCAGATGGTTGAACTGTGAATCCACCCCTGGGGCAAACGATTGAATGTGTACTGAATGCCTCTCCAGGTGAAAGCAAACTGAGGCCTGCATTCCTCTGCTATGGGAATAGAGAAGAAAGCATTAGCAATGTCTATGGTAGCATACCATTTGGCCTGCTTGGATTCCAGCTCATATTGGAGTTCCATCATGTCTGGTACAGCTGCACTCATGGGTGGAGTTACTTCATTCAAGGCACAGAAATCAACTGTCAGACGCCACTCTCCATTCTGCTTTCTCACAGGCCAGATTGGACTGTTGAAAGGTGAATGAGTTTTGCTGATGACCTTCTGACTCTCCAACTGACGAATCAAGTTTTGAATGGGCACCAAAGAGTCACGGTTGGTTCTGTATTGTCTGTGATGCACAGTTTGAGAAGCAACCGGCAGCTTTACATCCTCTATCTCATGTTGTCCCACAACTGCAGATTCATCTGAAAGCTCAGGACTAATGGACAACTTCAATTTTCCTCCATCAATTTCTACAGTTGCTATTCCAAAAGCCCATTTGTAACCCTTAGGGTCTTTAAAACGCCCTTCTCTCAGAAAGTCAATTCCCAAAATACAAGGTGCATTAGGACCTGTTACAATAGTATGTTTCTTCCACTGCTTCCCAGTTAAACTTATATCAACCTCTATCTTAAACAACTCTTGAGATCCACCAGTGACTCCCTGAATAGTTATAGATTCTCCCCCTTGATAATTTGATGGTATTATGGTGCACTGAGCTCCTGTGTCAACCAAGGCCCTGTACTTCTGAAATTTTGAAGTGCCAGGCCACTGGATGTACACATCCCAATAGATTCTGTTATCTCCATTATCCCTTACCTCCCCCTGGCGGGAGGCAGGGCACCCCTAATGGTGGGGATTACCTCCACATGTACAGCTGGCACAACGTCCAGCACCAGAATTAGGATCACTGTTGGAGCTATCAGAGTTGTTCTGGGAAACTGAGGAAGCGACAGCTACCCTCCTGGTATTGCTACCTCGGGATCTGCCCCTCTGCAGCTCCCGTAACCTCTTGAAAAGATCAGAAGTTGGTTGACCATCCCATCTGTTCATGTTCTCACCAAACTGATCACGCAGAGTTATCCAGATACTGCCACGTGATTGCCTCTGCTGTCTGTTTTGGTTTGACCTATTCTGGAATGGCCTTCTTGGAGCACGTCTGTTTCTGACAGCTGAAACTTGTATCCATCTGGAGGAAGAGGAATTAGAATCATCCCCCTTCATCAAGTTGGATATGGAGGTTTTAAGTTCCTCCTTCAGCTCTTTCCTGCAATTCTTTATCTCTCCAGACAGAGTTTCAATGGCTGAAACCAAAGAAGTACGTGCAAGACTATCCTCCAATTGCCTCATTTGGTCAGTGAAATGGCCAACAGTGGGAGGCACTCCACCATAATTTCTTGCCACAATCCTGCTTGCCAGAATAGTAGCATAATTAGGAGGAGCAAGCTTAATGAGCTTTTTGGCAAGGCCTGTTCCAACAGGAATTTCATCAGGATTCAGAGTCTTATGATCTCCATACATTACTTCTCTCACAGCAAACTCTCTCAGACGCTTGATTCCCTCAGCTATTGTGGTCCAAGGCTTAGGGTTCCATGGTAAATCATCTCTGCTGGGGTACCTCAGCGAGACTGCCAGTAGGAGGCGTGCCCACAGAGAAACTTTACCAATGCACTTGCCTAGGTGCCTGTCTATGCCTGTATCCTTTGAGAGCATCCCCAACTGAGAGGCCGACTTGTCGCCTACCACCAATGCTGGGGCTCCCATATCAAAACACCTGGCTAGCCAAGACAGGACTGGCTCATTATCTCCTCTGATGTAATCCTTCCTCACATGTCTAATTTACTGTCTGGGTGCATTAGCTGACTGTATGTCATCCTCATCATCATCATCATCATCATCCTGAGGTTGCTGTCCCCATAATCCTATTTTAATCCTCCGTTGAATTTCTTTGAGTTCAGAGACTCTGCCAGCAGTTGCTAATCTACCAGGGTCTACCTCCTGACCTACATCTCCATCATCCATGTGGGGTCTCAAGAGGTCTACCAGAGTTTTAAGGCTAACCCTCTCTTCCTCATCAGAAGGATCTTTCTTAACAGAGGGACCCTGAGTAGAAGGACCCTCATCTCCATCTGCACCATCTCCTGCAGCATCTGCATCTCCTCCTGCAGCTCCTTTACGCTTTCTGGTTACAGTGGCCACCAAATTTACTGGCTTGGTTTTCACATTCACAGCAGAGTTGGAAGAGCAAGTAGCCTTATGTCTTTCTTGACACAGTGCTATCAGTAGCCATATGATTATTCCAAGAAGCAACAAAATTAAGATTAAGGCTAGCACAAGATATCTAGGGTACCACTGGTTCCAAGGACCCTCTGTAGTTGTAAGAGGAGTAACAAACTCATATGTGTCTGCTAGCACATCCATAGTTGAGTTACCATAGCTTCTTAGCCCAATAAGACCACAACAGAATTCACCAACATTCAGTAACTTGTTCTTAACCCAAAGAAACGACTTATATGCCACATATCTCACAATCTTGTCTATCATGCAGGTAACAGCCCATCTGTAGACAATTGCACCGATAATAGATGAAATAAAATTACTCAAAATCCAAAACAGCTTCATTTTGCTTCCTAATCTGAGCAGAAATAAATCACAAGCAATCGAGCCCCACGTTGGGCGCCAAAAATAAAAAGTGTGTCGGTGTGAGCTGAAATTCCCCCCCCACCGACAATAACCAGGCTAGCTCAGTCTGGAAGCAAATGAAAAGCTGTATTTACAAGCAGAGTCTAAAATCTACAATGAAATGCAATAAATATGTACAAATATACAAAATTCACAACATTCACAAATATGTACAATCAACAGAAAAGCACAACCGATCTCCCTTTGCTTCCCCCCAAGGGGACCCTCCCAAAGGGGCCTCTCTCTCTCCCAGGAGCTTCCCCCCAGACCCCCCTGGACAGAGAAGCAGAGTTAGTTAAGCAGAAAGTTGTTAACTTAGCTGCCAAGGTCAGTACGTGTTATCTTCAGCCAGAAGAGAAGAAGAAACAGCAGCCAGACAGCCCAGCAGCTGCCCCCACTGCAGAACGGAGAATGTGCAGAATGCCTACTTTGTTTTGGGTAATAGTTCTTAAACATTTCTATCTATCCAATGGAAGTGTTTAGAACAATCAGTATTTTGCTTTCTTACACCCAATAGTGACTTATTTACATTCTTTCACTTTCTCTGTTCTGAACTTTGCAAGGAAAAATTAAAAAAGACAGTTTCAAACCATCACAAATGTTCTTTCAGGTAGTTATAGAGAGCAATGAGGTCTCCCCTCAGCCTCCTCTTTTTCAAACTAACCATCCCCAGCTCCTTCAGTTGCTCTTCAAAAGATTTATTCTCCAGGCCCTTCACCAGCTTTGTTGCCCTCCTCTGCACTGGCTCCAGCACCTACACGTCTCTTGTATTGATGTGCCCAAAACTGAACACAATACTCAAGATGTAGCCTCACCAGAGCTGAGTGTAAATATCTCAATAGATAAAAATACAGAAATAAAAAGACTATGGATGTTTGAGAAGAAGATATATGCCACCATTTTATAAAGAATGCTAGGAGGTGAAAAGTTTCTTGTAAGAACTGTTCTCATAAAGTATATGCAAATGTTCACTATGATGAATAAAACATTATTAAACTCTTGTACCCTGAATCCATGTTTCACTCGACCTTATCTCATTAAGAACTTGGTGCTGAAATCACATCTGCCAGATGGCATTATAATTCTGGGTCCAAGGAGCATGGACTAAGTCCTTCAGGTGAAATGTTTTGTGCCAGGACATATCAGTAGTAGTCTTCTGTTACCTTTAAAGACCATTAGTGTTTCCTAAAAATACATTTATACAGCTCAGTTTAATTCCAATACTTTTACTGATAGGAATAGGATTTCTAATGACCAGCTGGGACATTCCATTTTATGTTTCCCATCAGAGTCAATTACGAGGAATAATCAGGAAGTTTTTTCTCAAAAGTTCAGTAATACAGAATAATTGCTTCCCAGAGAATTGTAGGTTTCATGGATGTTTCAGACTGGGTATTGCAATTAAATTGCTTTGGTTTCATTACTGGCAGTATTTCTTGAAGCTGCTGATTTAAAAAAAAAAAAAAAAATTCTGTTCCACTCTGGGCATACAGTATTTACTGCTGAAAGTAAGCAGCAGGACACTCTTCCTCCAAATGCATAAAACAACCTTCAGTTCACATGTGAGATGGCAGTAAGGGGGATTCTTTGTAGTTTTATAGCTGAATATATGAAGCTAGCATATGCAGACCATTAGCTCTGTCATTTTGAATAGGAATTGATGTCATTCCGAGCATGTAGTTATCAACAAGAACAACTGCCTTTGGTCAATATGCAAACGAGAAGAGAAAGGATAAAGAAACTCCCTCTGAGCTTTCAAAACCATAGGGAGGAAAAGAGGCATATCAAGCTATTCAGAATAAGCATGATACATAAATACATAAATACAGACCTCATCAGCTGCTTCTCCTTACAGTCATGAAACCACAGTGGGGCCAAACGATTTATCTACATAGACTATCCTGAGCAGTGAAATTATTAGAAGTAAATAAAAAATGGGGGGGGAAAAAAAGGCAGAAACAGGAGTTTGACAGTCAGGGAGGAAAGGAAAACTGCCAAAAAAACCCTCCATGTGAACCACAGTTGCAGTCCTATTTTCCCAGATGTACTCTTTTACATCTAAGAGTCTGCCAAAGGACATGAACACTGAAAACAGCTCCATGAAAATCACAGAATCATAGAATGGTTTGGGTTGGAAGGAACCTCCAATGGTCATCTAGTCCAACCCCCCTACAGTGAGCAGGGAGACCTTCCATTAGATGAAGTTGCCCAGAGTCCTGTCAAGCCTGACCTCAAATATTTCCAAGGATGGGGCTTCCATCATCTCCTTCGGCAGTCTGTTGCAGTGTTTCACCACCCTCATGGTAAAGAACTTCTTCCTAATGTCAAACCTAAATCTACTAAAATACAAGGAGAGACTGAGTCTCTCTTTCTAGATGTCATCTGGGAGCCAGGTCAATGGGCCAAATATGCTAGCCTATAACCTGAAGCTACCGAACCCTTGTAGAACATATGCAATTCAGTATGACAATAGGGCAGCAGAATATGTATTGAAAATATGAATGTCTTACTCAAGTTGTGAGCTTTTAAAATGTACATGGAAAGACCTGTTTACTAGGAAGCATGCCTTTTAAATCATAAAAATTACCTTTTTTTTTTTTTTTTGCCACTTACCAGGCTGTCAAACAGAATAATAAAGCTCGGAGAGGAGCTTCACAGATTTCCATCCTTTAATCCTAAACAGAGAGACCCTGCAATTTGACTTAGACTTAAAACACCACAAATTAAATCTAACAGCTCAGAAAGTGTGATCTGGAGTATTGGTGGACCTCCACAGAATGAAACAACACAAAAATTACATTCAGATCTTCGAAAGAATTATTTCCTACATTATTATGTTCAGGAAATATGGCTTGTCTGACCATAATCATTTACTCTGAAAGGCACATCAGTGTCTTAAGTGTTATAGCTCCTCTGGCTAATACTGTGCTGCTCCCCACATACATATTCATATAATATACACACAACCTCAACATCTCAGTAATAATAAAAGAGATTTAGCAGAAATGCTTCATTTTCTTCTTTCATTTTAGTTGTCTGCCTTTGTGTGTTTAACAGCTCTGTACTGATCTTCAGGTTCATTCCTCAGGCTTTACAAGTAACAAAGTAACCAGAACTGATAGTCAGCAAACAGCAGGGAAAGGTTTTCAAAGCAGGAGGAAGAGATTTTTTTTATTTTTTTTTTTTTTAAATGTTTTTGACCTGGGCCAGTGACCCTGTGGAGCACAGCACAAAACTTGGTAAAAGGAAATATTTGTTTAAAAAGGTCTCTGATTCCCAGGATGCTGTAGCAGAAATTGCAGGCTGTGATTTGGGTTTTTTTACAACTACTTTCTTCAGGTTGCTAATCACATGAAAGGTGTAGAGTCTCTGATTGGTCTGCACTAGTGTTTTGTACTGATCTTAAGCAGCATACTCATTTTACTGCCTCATACATCCTACCTTGCAAAATGTTTTCAACACTGTCACACAGCTTTGGGTCAGCTTAGCGTGTGGGTTTACTCTTAGTTTGATAAAGCTTCTTTTACACTAACTGCTTTGGCAAGAAGTGCTGTGCATTTCAAAATGTTACCTTTCCATCTCTGTAAACACCAAAAAAGAATCAATTCCATTTGCAGAGCTGCAGATTGGAATTTTGATATTAAATCACAGTAATCCTTCTGCTTTTATGCACACTTTCTTTATCCAGTAATAACAATCCTCCTAGTAAGGAAGACACTAACAATAGATCTGATTCTCGCAGAGTTCAGCCACAATCTCTGAGTTTTAGCAAAAAGATCAACCTTTAATTCTCTGAAGCCAAATTAGAACATAAGACAAACTAGTTTTGTTCCAGCTCCCAGCTTCCTAAGGTTTTTTCAGTTTACTTTACAAGCACTTACAAACTCAGCTGGCCTGAGCCTAAGACCTTTCAATTCCATAATCCTCCCTCTTGCTGTATTCTCTGTAACCTCTGAATGCAAATCAATGGACCTCAGATGGTGATTCTGGCTGACTGCTAAACAGTCTTCTCACACTCCTTTTAATGTCCCCTTGCATCATGCAGAAAACGTTCCCTACTTCACTTGTAACTACTCTAAAAGTTTAGTAAATAGCATGGTGCAAAGCATTTGAACTAAACTCTTTCAGACCTTCTGTGAAGATGTTTAGATTTGAATACATCTATATCAATTTAATATGTAGAAAAGACCCTGGCTCCAAGCCAAGAGGAATCCCACTGGGCTTTGAGTCTGATTTAGACCAGTTCATCCTACAGGCCAGGTAAAATCTTCATGTCTGTTCATCACTCCTGCCTGTAAACACAGGCATAGTCTAGCTGTAAATTTGGAAACTATTTCCTTATTTTACCTGAACAAATGTTTAGATTTGTTTCATATTCACCAAAACAGCATAAATCTTCAACAATATCTGTGAATAATGAGAAAGACCCAAGCAGAAACAACAGCTCAGAAAACAGTTAATGGAATTTGTTTAAATTATAGTTCAAACTTTTCCTATAAACCCAAAAAAAAAAAAAAAAATCTGAGAACCCATATAAACATCTCTCAGAAGACAAGGAACAAGTAGCATCTGCACCAAATCATAAAACTGACCATGGGAAGTTGACACGGAGCCCTGCTTGATAGGTGATCTGTTCTAGTCCAAGTCTCCTCCTTCAAATGTTGCATGCTTTGCTGGAGTGTTTATTAAAGTCAGGATTTAGCAAGTTCTTTGCAGACCCTGGAATATAGTTTGAGCTTATCTGGATGGTGCTGTAAGATCTCTACAGATCGGATCTCAAGAAATTGTTTATGAGTGTTACAATATAAATGAAAAAAATAGAACTGAATACAGATATCATGGGAGTTTTCTTCCAGATTCTATTAAATGCTGAGAATTTGGGTTTCTCCTTGAGGAAGGGGACAATTGAGTCCTTTTTACTCCCAGTAAGAAAAATGAAGCTGATAGAAGTTCCTCCCTGGAAGGAAAAGCATCACTTTCTTGGAAGTTGAAGGAGGACAAAATGATTCCTTCAACATGTAAAATGTAACTTTTTGAGTGTATATTTGACTACCTAATACATTTTTACCAAAAAAATCCATATTCTTTCCAAACAGATTGATTCTGGAAATGATGACAGGCTGTTTGTTGCAAAGTCTAGCTTGCAGGCTTCTGGATTCCACTCTTAAGGAAAGGAAATGATGTTATACAGGGTTCCCTTTATCTCTTGTGCCTGAGTAACAGTGTTCAGATCAAGCCTCAATGTGTAGAATAGGAATATAAATCCAGAGAGTTAATGGAGTCTAAGGGGAGACCTTACTGCTCTTTACATCTGAAAGGATGGTGTAGTGAGGTAGGTGTTGGTCTCTTCTTAGTAACTAGCGATATGGCAAGAAGAAATGGCTTCAAAGTGCACCAGGGAAAGTGTAGATTGGATATCAGGAAAAATTTCTTTACTGAGTGGTCAGGTATTGGATCAGGCTGCCCAGGGGAGTAATGGAATCCCCATCCCTGGTGGTGTTCAAAAAACACGTAGAAATGGCACTTTGGGATGTGGCTTAGTGGCCACAGTGGTGTTAGGTTGACATTTGGACTCACTGATCTTACAGGTCTTTTCTAACTGAGATGGTTCTATAAGCTATCAGGAGCATTTCACATCTGGGAGTGATTTTATGAACTCTGCCTGTGGGGAAAAAAAAAAAAAAAAAAGAAAGTGCCTGCCTTGTTGATCATTATCAAAGAAAGTTCACCAAGTTTCTTTTTCCCAACCTGGTCTGCAGTGGTGGACTGTATCTCTAGCCCTCTTAAAGGGCAGAGTAGTTAGTTCCCATGAACCTAAATGTCTTCAAAACTACTTCTAAGCAGCTGAAAGAGGTCAAAGTACTCAAAAGTAAGAAAAATGATAGACAAAGGTGCCACAGACACATTCAGACACATTACATACAAAGGTAAAGTATGACCAACTGTATCTCATTTTCTGGCCAGCCTAGACTGAAATATATCCATAGAAAATGTGGGGAGAGACTTATTTAGTGACTTGTGAACAGAGTATTTTGATCTGGCTCATGCAGTCATTAGGGCACGCTAATGATCTAGGCTGACTTTCCCCGCAGGCAATGAGAAAAGAGCTACCACTGTCAACAGTTTGCATACATATAAGATGTCATTTTCTGTAGCACTATCAGTTTCTTTGTGGTGAGACTAAAATGATGTGGAAGTAAAAAGGTACATTTATTTTACAAGATTAAAGCCAGGTATCCAAATTCAACCACTATATGCCTGTGATTTTAAGAATACTATAGAAGACTGTCTCAATGTTTTCTTATGCCACCAAACAGCTTTTCATCCTTGCTTTTCTTTCACTACTTACAAGGAAAAAATATATAGAATCTCCCTTTTACAGAGTAAAAGAAACAAGATTCATATTGGTTTTAAGGAGGGGAAAGGTTGAGGAAACCATGGTGTATTAAGGATTCCCTAGGTAAAGATGGCAGGCATGGAAACAGGAAGGGTTAATTTCTCTATGTTGTCAGCAGACTGCCTTCAACCCATAGTGAAAATTCCAGAACAGAACACTAAGATCCAAATAACAAGGCAAATCATAATAATGATAACAAATAAATAACAACGTTGAGACATATTCCAGTCATCTTTTTTTGCCTTTAATCTTGCCAGAGGCATTCTACTTTTTTTCCTATTAAAATAAAACAAATAAAAAGCAGCAGCGTTCTTTATCTGCTTTGAAAATATTATTAAAAAAATAAATAAAAATGGATCCCTCTCAGCAATTTTATTAAAATAAAGCTGAATATATTCTGCTTTTAAAAGTGGAAATGATTCTGTGCTTTTAATTTCTTTCTGAAGTAACAAATTGCACGGTACCAGAATGCTGCTTACCATTACTGGTCCTGGCCTTAGGGAATGTTACTTTATTACCTTTCCAAACCATACTTCAGAGGAATTAATTAATTGATGCTCTTAGCAGCCTCATCCTGACAAAAACATATGATACTCAAATGTTAAACATGGAAGCTAAGATGAAACTGTCAGGAGAAGGCTGAAAGTGGTTATTAATATGGGTTTTGATAAATATCTTCTCAGGCTCACACTGTGCCTCGTCTACTTTCATCTTGGAAAGTAGTTAATCTGATTGATGAAGATCCTGTTTCAGATTGTCTCCATGCTGAGTTTAATAACTGCACTTTCTCTTTTTCTTTTTTTTTTCCTTTTTTTTTTTTAAATAAAAACTCCCTTATTGCAAGGCAAAAAAGCTTTGGGCTGCCACGTTTTGCAATTGTGTGAGAAGCCTAACAGTGAAACCCTTGCTTTTTCCTCTCTCCATGCTTGAACAGTGTTGCTTAATTACCACACCAGCCCATATGTGACAGCATCCAGCTCACTTCCTCCTCCCCATGTGCTTTGTAAGCAGACTCCAATAAGAAAATTGTCATATGCTGCTAATGTTAAGCCCTTAGGCTTAAAAGAGCAAGTTCATCAAGGCATCCTCTCAGGAGGCCTCCAGCACAAAGGGGTGACACAGCACGCCAGTTTAGTGTCATTACCAACAGTCCAGTGTTAAAAATGAACAAGTTGGGTTTATTTCTTTTTATTCCTTAAATTCTTCTCTTATTGTTTTTAAACATATAGGCAGAGTTATGGTTGCTGGGTTGAATGAAAAGGTGTAGCACTGTCACAGAGTAATATCTGTAGACATATTACCATGCAACACATAACTGTTCATGTTAGAAAGAGAAAAAGTTCAAATATAGTATATATCATAGAATCATAGCATGGCTTAGGTTGGAAGGGATCTTAGAGATCATCTACTCCAACCTTCCTGCCATGGGCAGGGACGTCTCTCAACTACACTTGGCTGCTCAAAGCCTTATCCAGCCTGGCCTTGAACACCCCCAGGGAGGAAGCATTCACAACCTTCCTGGGCAGCCTATTCCAGAGTTTCACTACCCTCATACTGAAGAACTTCTTCCTAAGATCCTGAAGATCCTAAGATTCTGAACCTACTCTCCCTCAGCTTCAAATCATCCCTCCTTGTCCCATCTCTAGACACCCTTATGAAGAGTCCCTCTGCAGCCTTCCAGTAGGATCCCTTCAAATACTGGAAGGCAACTCTAAGGTTCCCCTGGATTCCTCTCTTCTGCATGCTGAACACCCCCAGCTTCTCCAGCCTATAAAAGTGAAACTCAAGGCCCCAACAAGATTTGAACTCATGATTCCTGCTTTACAAGACTGGTGCTCTAAATATAAATCAAAGAAGAACTTCAACTATACAGTGCTACTGTACAGACATATTAAAAACTGGCAATGAAGCTGTTACTAATTAATAAATCAGCTTCAGCTATAAAAGTCTTTGTAATGTTTCTACAGAATATTCTTCTGTTCACTTGAACCTGAGATATTTCCTCTGTGAATGTCCTGAAGTAGAGTGAAAGTTATTTCTGTGATCATGGCAATGCAGTTCCCTCTGCAAACTGTTCCCTCTCCACTCTATTGGTGGATAACATGGTTTCCTCAAGTCACTGCTTTCTCTATATCACCTTTCCTTTAATCCCATCATTGATGCCTCCCTCTCCATTATATTTTAATTATTTCCTTTGTGTCCACACTGTACAAAGTCTATCCCTTGCCTCTTGATTATCTCATCCTTCATTTCCTTCCTAGTAGCACAGAGTCACAGAATGGCTGAGGTTAGTAAGCACCTCTGGAGGTCATCACATTGAACCTCCCTATTCAAGCAGAGAGCCAAGCTTTTGAATATCTCCAAGGATGGAGACTCCGGAACTCCCCTGGGCAACCCATGTCTGCCTTTTAAGGCATTGTAACTCACAAACATCTTCTTTACTGAAATGACTGGAACAGCCTGACAACCACTAGGGTGCTGCAGTGTGGAGATCACTATCTGCCACAGCAAGCTGCATCATCTCACTGTCACTCTGAACTCCCCTGACTGACTTAGAATCATAGAATTGTTTTGGTAGGAAAAAGCCTTTAAGATCAAGTCCCATGACTGACTTGCTCCTGTATAGACAGGAGTACTGGCAGTTTCACTTCTAGGGAAACAAGGTCCCACAATCAGAGTGCTGAAAATAGAATAGATTCAATTCCCACAAGAAAACTCCCATTAAAAGATCTTCTCAGTCACTCATTCTGCAGCTAAACCTCAATAACATTGAGGGCTAATGCGTGGGTGGAAACTGAAAGGCAGCTCAGTGCTGAGGAACAGCTATGTGTTTATTTCATTGCATCCATAGTCTGGGCAAGACTACAGCCCCTTAGGAAATTGTCTGTGAAATGTTATTTTGTGTGAAAATACTGACTCGTCAGAAAATAAATTTAGAAAGCTTCCACTTCAACTACCTTTCTGTTCTGTTTGTGAGTGTGTGTGTGTGCTTTTATCTCATAGTGCTTATTTTGGGTTGTATTTGTTTTATTTTCATTTAAAAAGTAATTGGAACTATTTCTAAGTAATTGTTTAAAATTGTTTCGATTCACTGAAATTTTATTTATATTTTTGAGAGGGTAGTGAAATGCTTTCAGTCAGTAAAGAATTACAGCACATCAGGGCAGAGTCCTCTGAAGTCTTGTCACCAGTGCAGACAAACTCAGTTTTGCTCCTGTAAGGTCCTACTAGAATCAGATTGCTCTTTGTTCTAGCACCTGGGACCTTAGCAGACACCTGGGGGGGCAAAGAAGATGCAAAACTGTGTACACTGGAGGAAAAATACCTGAGGAGCCAGTTTGTCATTATTTTAGTGGTAAGGAACCTGTGGAGTGAGAACTGAGAGCAGACGTGTAAGAGGAAGGTACTGCCTTTCCCCACATACCTTTACTGGTAATGCTGCAGAAAGTGACAGAGCTTTCCATGGCTGAAACAGTGATAAAAGAAATAGCAAAGGACACAGAATTTTGTTGTTTCCAGATCTTAGCTGCTCTCAGTAACTGCTTCCCTGGTCTGTGCCCACAGCCAGCTCAGAAGGAAAGGGAAAGAAAGTGTGTGTGGGGGGGAAGACAAAAAAGAAAAGGCAAAAAGGAAAAGGCAAAAAGGAAAAAGTCACTTTTCTCTGATACTTAATGTGTTGATAAACACATCATAATGCAACCTGATTAAACAGCACTATCAGTGTATGCTACTCATAGCAATTCTTCCCATCACACAAGAGTTTTTGCACACAAGAGTGCACACAAGAGTGTGCATAATACCCATCACTTGGGTGTTGCATCATTTTAAGTGTACTTTCCTGGAGGGATAGCACACTGAGCCAACTGCCAGCAAATCCAGAACAAAAAAATTGCAGGGAAGGGCTGGAAATACTCAGGCTGCCTACCTACACAGGAGCTGCTGGCAGATTTTCATTCCACATTGGCAAAGGAAAAGTCATTGTCTCACCAGTTTGAGTACTGGGGAGAACTTAACACTTATTTTGTTTCTTTGCTATTCCTGAATTTAATACATGGAAAACGATGTCTTCTGGAAAAATGAGAGCTGAGATTTAACTGATCTGGGAGGAGACAGATGAAAGTTCCACACCACCAAAAAAAAATACAGAGTATGGTCTTGGCAAATGTCTATTAAGAAATGCAGTTTTAGAAATCCAAATTGGCATCAAATTACTGGCATCTCTGAGAAGCTGTGAGGATACACATTAGTTGCTTTAACAGGCCTAAGTGTCGTACTTCTGTTGGTATCAATCTCTGTGACTGTTAAAGAGAGAAAGCATGTCTTACAAGTTTCATTTCAAAGAAACCTCTTTTTGACTAACAATGAGTTGATCTCATTACCTGCTTCTTGTATCAGTCTGGTGAAAGAGTAAATCTGAAGTTCAATTTTCAGTCTTTCTTCTTAATCAGCCTAGAAAAAAAATGTCTTTAAACTGAAGTAACTAATTCAGAAAAAAAAAAAAAAGGAAACCTAGATGTTCTTATCTTTTGAAATCTGGGCTCTATCTGGAGGCTACATTTTTTTTATTAAAATAACTTTTATCAGCCTAAGAAATTAACTAGTCTAGAAAGAACATTTATCAAAACTGCAGTTAGTCTCTGAAAAGCAGTTAGGTCTGAGCAAAATGAAATTAAATAAGATGATTCAGTGTCACTGTGGAACATAGTGAAAAGCAGTGCATGGGAAAGAGAATATAAAAGTGCCACCATACATTAAGCAGTTCAGCCCATACCACACAGAGCAAGTCAGTACATACTTGTAATTAAAGTTGCTTAAGTATATTCCTACAACATTATTGCCAAAGGCCAGGAACCAAGAAACTTTCACTCATATATGTGAAATATCATTACCTTCAGGTTTACAGACACCCACCACATATAAAATCAAAACATCAGGTACTCTGCTGGTCTGCTGCTGTGTCTCCTTTATGACCCTACTTTGATGGTATGATTATTTAAAGCATGAGTTGGCTGGCATTAAGTCTTCATGCATGAGCCTAGTTTTTGAGGCAGCTGAAATTCATTGTCAAGAGCTCCAGTTGCCTAAGAGTTTGAGAGCAAATAAGAGGGTAAGACACTTATGAGTAGGGTGCTATAACCAAGTAGAACCTACAGGATAATTAGCAAAATAATAGTATCCCAAAGGAGTCAGAGAATGACAAACAAAGCAACACAGAGTGACCACAGAGAGTGTAACAGCAGAGGATACTGGACAAATTGGAAAGAAAAGGGTAATTTATAACACTGGCTGAGAGAATAATCAGCAAAGAATCAGCAAATTGAGGTCAAAAAACCTGAGTCAAGAAAGTGCCTGAAATGGGAAATGACTTCAAGTATCTCAGTGCAAGTCTCTGGAGTATCAGAGCTCAAGGTGAGATTAAGAAAAGAAGCTGTGAGAGAAATAGAAAATGTAACAATTAATATAAAAGTACATTTGTGGTGTTCAAAAATTATTAAAACAAGAGTGTTTAAAAGCTTTGGCTATTGATTTAAATCATATTTTTCCCCCTACTTAATTTATTATACATAGGATATGTGAGTCAACTATTTAGTTGGGGGTTTGAGGGGGTGGGTTGTGTGTGTGTTTTGGTTTTGGTTTGTTTTTCACAACCTTGCTGTACAGGAGAGGCTTTCCAGAAATGAAAGTTGAAAAGCCTGTGTTTTCACAGGAATTCAAAGGAACCTGTATGTTTCTTCATTTTTAACCAGAACTACTTTTAAAAAATCGGCTTTGTGTTCTGTAATGACCTAAAAAATTCTGGTGAAGAAATGCATGTGAAAATGAGGCATGGCTGAAAACCCCATGCAACAAAAAGAAAGTTTCTGCTGAGTGGGGAAGGTTTGCTAAATATGGCACTGAGCTGTGCCTGTCTGGCCCTTGGTATTGGCATTGTCCTATGTGGGACTGTGCAGCACAGGGTTTAATTTGGGGCATTTGTCCAGCACAGTTCACTCACCCTTAGCAAAATCTTCTTTCAGTTCCTCCTTCCCCATCACCTCACTGCCTGTGCTTGACTCAACTTTTGTCCCCTGGCCTTGGCATATATCAGTGGGGAACTCTTGCTGAATCCCTTCTTCCCTGCCCTATCCTTAACACTTCCCCCACCTTTTCTGTGTTACATCCTTAGACCTGCTTGACAAAACTTTATCATGCATTTTCATTTGTATGTTCAATTATGTGTTCTTACATGAGCTTGCCTCTTTTGCTGAACAACATTTCTCACAACAGACCAAGATGATAGCATTTCCAGTAAACGAGGCAAGGATGAAGCAGGGATACAAGAAAAGAAATTTAGCACATACAAAGAACTTGAGCCACCAGGGAGACTAAAAATAAGAACCTCCAACACTCTAAATGCAGTAGTGTAGTGATTGTTGGGCAACTTTTCTTCTGGTGTTCCTAAACTGGAAAAAATGCTCAATCATACACACAATATCTTTCCCTGTAGTAACCACATTAAAAAGTATTTTGGAAGAAATTGCCAATAAGTCACAGAACCAACCAGTTTGGAAGAGACCTCCAAGATCATCAAGTCCAACCAGTTACCCAACCCTCCCTAATCCACTAAACCATGGTACTAAGTGCCTCATCCAGTCCTTTCAATGAGAAACAAAAAAGTCTTTGGGGACAAACAAAACAAACCAACCAAACAAAACCCAACCAACCAATAAACCAGAAGAATAATGTGGATAGAAAACAGGTTTAAATGTCTGTTTTCATAATTTTACTGAAAATTTGTTTGAATCAAAGACATGAGGTCATTGGTCATTCAGTCCATCCTCTCACTCAAAGCAGAGCAAATTATGTTGGTCACAGAGTTTCTTCCTCTTTGCCAGAAGCTTTCTTCCTTCTCTGATTGAGACTGTCTCAACATTTTCCAAAACTCTCATAATATTGTGCTTTTGATCCTTATATTTTATGCAAACTTCTGATATCTGGATATTTGGTTCTTTTTTCATCCCTATTTTTTTTATTTCTATTTTTCTGCTTCCAAGGTTACATTCCATTAAATGACCATTAGTTTACAGAATTAGGATCTTCAGTATCATCTCCTATCACATCAGGCAGTGTCTGTGCTCCTCTCTGCTGCATCCTGTATTTGTCTTGCCTGATGATTATCTTCAGGTCCTAGACTCTTGTTATTTAGAGCTGAGTACTGCTTTTATTTTTGTTATTATTAAGACAAATTTATTTTCCTGAGAGCTGTGAACAATAACTTCATGTTATTACCTAGGTTTCCTCCACAACTTAAAATGTTAGATGCCTTTATTGAGATTATATAATCATAGAATAATAGAATCAGTCAGATTCCTAGGAAACAAATGAAAAATAAAAAAAAAAAGGGGGGGAGGAGGGGTTAAGTAGTAGATCAGTATCCTGATTTGAGTGAAAAAGGGAGGCTAGATGATGATTTCTGAGTAGTGAACTCCTGAAATTGGCTATACTGATGATTATAAGAAATGTTCCTTAGAGGCTGTAGCCAAACCCAAACCAAACCAAACAAACAAAAAAACCCCACAAAAAACAATATAAAAGAAATGGTTCTAAGTAGTTAATTTACAAGTATGAGAATGAAACAAAGATGCAGATGGTGAAGAAATATAAGGGCAAGAGAAAGCAGATGAACATCAATGTTTACAGGAATGGTGATGAGGGAGAAAGAAAGAAGGGCGATAATGGTAAGTGAAGAACATTGTCTGTGGCAGTCAATACTCAATGCGAGCAGCGTTCAATCAATATGCAAAGAAGCAGCTAAAGTGGCTACAGCACAACACTCAGAGAAGGCATTAAAATGGCTGCAGCACATACAGCATGCATTTGTTAATCAACAGAGGGCTGAAGTTGTGCCATCCGCTGTGACACGCAGAAGCACGAGGCAGGGGGTAGGCAAACAGAGGTTAAGTGAATAAAATGTGATTGATTATTAACAAGGCCAGCAAGCAGGTGAAAAGCAAAGGCAGTTACAACTGAAGGATGAAAAATGCAGCTCTTTGTAATGACAGCAGAAAACACCAAACACACACCTGCAGCCCTGCTCTGCCCAGGGCACTTCCAGCCTCGTATGCACCAGAGAAGGTGCAGAGCTGCTCGGGCAGACTGTGAATCTCCCACAGCAATGCTCCATCCTTCTTTCCACATCTCTCTAACTGCTAAGGAGAATTTCCTCATGCAAATTCTGTTTTCTCCTCAGCACTCACACAGTCTCCCACTTTTTATGCCTATATTAGAGTAGTAAGCAGGGGCTATAATTATCTGCCACCACCATCTACGTTCTGTATTGCTAGCAACAATTCCCACTCTGCTCCTTCAGGTACTTTCAGTGCTTTTTTTTCTGGCCTGTACCCTATCCAGCTCCTTCCTTTCCTGTGTTACTTCCACTCACAGAGTTTATTTTTGTTGTAACACACAAACAAATAATTGCAGCTTGCCAACGAAACAGAGAAGGGCATGGTACAGAGAGCACACTGCACTAGAAATGCAGAGACAAGTGGAAACCTTTATAGAATCATAGAATTGTTTTGGTTAAAAAAGACCTTTAAGATCATTTATTTAGTCTTTAAAGAAAAGGACAGCCACTACTATACTTCCTCTAGAGGCACACTGACAGTTTTCCCTTCTGGTTTGTATTTATTTGTTTGGGGTTGTTTTGTTGTTTTTGTTTTGCTTTGGGTGGTTGTGTTTCTTTGATTTTTTTTTTTTTTTGGGGGGGTGGGGTGGGGTGTGGTTTTGTTGTTTCTTTGTTTGTTTGCAGAAGAGGTTTGGGGTTTTTTCCCAGATATGAGTAATTGAAATGATTCCCAAAGGAGACATATTATGAAAGGAAGGTGAGCAGGTGCAATCAGTTATATCAGTATTCTACAACAGGCTCTATGGAGAGGTTTGTGACCTGTAAGTCATATACCTTGTTTGTTTAACAAGACTGGACAGAATGGATCAGCAGTGGCAGTTTCCCAGTATCAGCAGGACTCTGATATTACCCTTTGTGTAGCTGAGCAGGCCATGAAATGATACACTGGGTGAGGGGTGAGGATAGTTACATTTAGTCTGCAATGAACCTAGAACTTACTAAATTACAGCACCAGTTCCTGCCTGAATACTGAAAAATTCTACTGTATGATAAAGATAGGCACAATGTATTCAAAACCAAAATGAGACCCTGAGCTTCTCAGCAAGCCTGACTTAGTTTGTCCACAGTAATTTTTAAGTGGAAGGGATTAAGCATAGGAAAAGTACTGTATAGGTGGCTAAGAAGGAATCACACAAATCTTGCTGTGTCTGTGTTACTTTTTGTGTCACATTATAGAGCTGCATATTCTAGATTAAGCATCAATCTTGTTACACTCCTGCAATAGTCAAAAAGTGGAGCACACAATACAGAAATACAGATTTTTCATAGGTGTGCTATCCTTGTGAAGATGTTTTAGGTAGGAATAATACCAAAAATCTACTTCCCAAGTTTCTTTTTTGGTTACAAAACAATTTTCTTTTATTTTTTGATTGCTGGGGGAGCATTTAATTCTGCTTCCACATCCAAACAAATTAGTAATTCAAAACTTTAACTTACAGTTCTATTAGCCAGCTGCTGTGGCAGGGATTAAGATACTGGAATATAAAGATGTAGCCTTTATTCAATGTTAGTCCATTGTGTTTCAACAAAACAGAGGAAAAAAGTGGTTTCATGTGAGTTGATAGGATGCAGAAAGGGATGAGAGGAAGTTTCCTATGCTCACCTAGGTGGGTCTGAACAATGTGAGAGGGTGACATCAAAAAGACATTTGTGGGAGCTGGTGAGGAAGGAAATTGTGAAATCACTGAAGACAGAGGTTTTGAAATGATAGATTGATAGATAAGCAACAAATATCTATAGCAATGCCAGTTCATTACAGAAGACATAAATCAGAAAGACTTGATTGTCAGGACATATGTAGGACTAGAAAAATGCTTATGCTGTGACCTGTCAGGATCTTTGTAAGGTAGAAAACATGGGCCTGACCCAAGAATACTTGGGTGCTATGGATGTACACAAGTCCTGCCAAAGCACTCCTGGGGAGAATGCATTGGTTATTGAGCCTCAATGAAACCTGCCTCCACATCTATCAGTTTCAGAAAGTTAACCTTTTCTTCCCTTCCCACTTTCATCTTTCCCGAGAAGAAAATGTTCTGCAAATTCAATTACTATTCAAAACATTTTTTGAACAAATAAAAGCCCATTCTATTCCATTTCCTGAATATTTTTGCAACCTTATTCTCTTACAAACATATAGCATATACATCTCAACAAATGATACAATGATTGAACAGTATAATTGCCTCAGACTCTAAAGGGAACTATCAACGATCCCCAAGTAACACTGGGCTTGGGAAGGTGTGTTTCAATGCCAATGCTCTTGGGCAGGACCTTAGCATATTCCAGTATGATTTTCTATAAAGACCACATTTTTATGGGGTGTGTAGTCACCTAAGGAAGAGTAATATTGATAGTGAGTTTTGTAAAAGGATCCAATTTAATGGTGGATTAAAATAATAAAACCTAAGCTGAAAAGTATAAAATGTGAAAATAAAACTCTCGAGGTGTTTAAACACACTAAAAATTCTGAACTAAAGTGACTTTGGAAGCAGATACCACAGGGGGGGGAAAAAAACATTGGGTTTTCTGTAGCTGTATTATTTGTGATCTTAAGAAAATTCCACCTTTAGCAATTGTCACTTTTTGAATTTGACAGAAAATACATAATGCCTCAGGTCTAGAACTAATTGCAACTTCATCTCAGGTCTTAAACAGTCTTAAGAGGAAAAGAGCACACAGACACTTTCTTTCTTGTTTCCACTTATTTTGATGCATTAAAGAAAAGAAAATAATCACTGTTCTTCTGGTCACTCAGGAGCACTGTCTGCCAAACAAGGTTTGAAGAAGGCAGTGAGCTGACTGGACTGTTTCAGTGTTCACTGATGGCTGCTACCCATATCAGTGTCTACAGCTGCTGCAATGAGTTATTAGTCTAACTGAGACAAAAATAATGTCAATGTCCCAGAGTTCTGCTGCTAAATAAAATGAGTGAAGAGACACCCTTGTGCTGGGATCCTATTTGAAATGTAATCCATGACATTTTCCAACAAAAGTTGCAATTAGCGTCGTGGACGTTGCTGTCATCGCATGGCAAACGTTTTCTTGCTTGTCTGTCAAAATCGGAGCAGCTGTCACAATTCAACCAAACTGAAAAGAATTGCAATTAGAAATCTCTACTTTATAAAATTTCCAGGATGCTTTTGCTAAAGTCAACGTAGTAATTATAGAGAATTCAGTCAGAAATGCAGTCATCAAACTTTTTTAATAGAAAAGATAGCTTGCTTTTTTTTTTTTCTTTTCCACTTTTCTGAATGCCAAGTGTGATTATGAAAAACGGAGGTTAGCTGAGATTAAAATATTACCGTATATCCCCAGTATTAGAAAGTAGTACTGTGGGGTTTGGGGGGGTTTAAATTGTGTGTTTATTACATATAATCCATTAAATCTTTTCTATGTAGAAAGTTGAAGCATTTACCATAAAACCAATAAGTGGTGGTACTGGGCACAGTCTAGAGGCATTCAGAATCAAACTGCATTTGCACTGTAGTTTCTCAAGTCCTCAGAGACAGATTCCACCAGCAGGTTCTTGTTATTAAAAAACAGTAAATGATTCAGGAAACTACCTGATACAGCTACAGCCCCTACAAAGCTATTGCCTTGAGGAGAATTAGTTTTAAACCTTTTATGCAACCCACAGATCTCCACAGATCTGTGTTGTTACATTGAAGGCAGAGAAACTTCATGAAGTTTTACACTATTTGTGAAAAGGTCTGGAGCTGAAACTAGTTTCATCCTGTATTAAGAGCTATTTTTAATCAGTCTAAATGTCATGCAACCTAAACAACTACAAGATTTCATCCCTCAAAAGAAAATATTTTTCAAGAAATTCCTAACCTTTTGGGTTTTTTTTTTTGCACAAACTTTGCAAATATTTCTACAATCTTCTTCAACCTTAAACTTTATTGTTTGGCAGAGATTTTATTAAAAGAACTGTTTACTGCATTTTTTTAATCTCTGATCTCAGCAAACCCACCAACACATTTCTTACAGAGCAACAAATAGATACTGTAAAATATTGTCAGACATCTGACCCAAAATTTCTGCAGAAAAAAATAACAGCACATTTGAATAATGAGGGAGTTAAACTTATTTATGAGCAGACATAAATGTGGAACTTTGTTGAATAAATTTCTGGCTGTTAATCATTCTTTTATTTCCAGGTATCCTTGGTTTGTTTCTCCTACATACACACATACAAAATAAGTTTCAGTGTATTTTTTTAAATATGCTTCATGCACACCTTTTAAACACACCTTTCATACAAAATCATGTTTCCAGAGCTAGATATCTGAAGTAAAAGCATATTGAGGAATCCAAATAAGTCACCTGATTTTTAGAAATACTGAGACTCAGCTCCCAGTGAGATCAATATCTATTGATTCCACATACTACATTCTCCTTATGCTGTTGAAAACATACCAATATTGCCATCCAGTATTTCATCAGGAAGCAATAAAAATGAAATCTTAGATATCTGTGTTACTTACAAACTAAAAGTAAGTGTCAAACTGCAATTCCAGTGGTGTAGTGTTAATAGTACTTAACAGTGATTTGTAGAGTTTTAATTAGAGAATTTGTTTGTGTATTCTCTGAAATTCAACAAATACTTTCAAACTGAATGCTATAAAGGCTTTAAAATTGACATCTCAGATTGAATATTTCAAGTGAACTTTCTCAGAGATGTAGTTATTAACAGTAGATATTTGTATCCTGTGTTGTGTGTAAGAACAGTTTCCTTGTGAAGCCCAGCCACTGATCCTGAAAGATTTGCTATGTTTTGTCCATATCATTCTCACCATCCTGAAAACGCCATAACTTCCCTCACCTTAAAGCCCTTACTGGATTATAAACTCAAAAAAAATCGACATCCTATCTCTGTTAACCTTTGGCAAAGCTGGAGGAACTATTCCTTGCTCATGAAAAAGCCATCTAATTGCTAATCTATAATCCTTTTAATATGCTCTGCATTTTGGATTGATCTATTGCCAGCTGACCCAGCAGTGCCCATGGCTATATTAATCCTATTATTCACATATTCCAATGGAACTCTTTAACGAAGTCTGAAAGGCTTGCATGCTACTGATATTAAGGATGGCTACACTTGTATAGCACCTAATTAGGGAACATTCCATTGTATCACCTAATTGTGCAAATTGCATTTTATCCCAAAGCATAATTTATTTTTATGACAACCTTTATCATTTTGTTTTCATCTGTATCCTGGGGTGGTGTTTTTGGGGAGGGAGATGACTGACTTGCAGCTTCAGTGTTATGGTTTTAATATACTAATATATACTAATAAACATTTCATCACTTGACCAGACTAAGGTAAATAATGGATGTTTTGAAAAATAGAAGTGATAAATTTTCATAGTGTCTTGTATATCTAGAATTTAACCTAAGGTTTTAAAACCACTGTAAAAAAAACAATGACAAATTGCTAGATCTTAAAATACTATTTCAGGAATTTTTTTTTTTTTTTTTTTTGAGAAAGAAGTTAACAAGACATTTTAATAATAAAGATACTTTACTATCATTTGCCACAGTTGTTCAGTCTCCACTCTCTGTTATTCTTTCCTGCAGAAAATACAGGATCAGTAAGCTTTGCACAAAGTCCTGTGGTGCAGCTGACATGCTGGAGGACCTGGACAGGCTGGAGAGGTGAACCCATGACAGCCTCACCAGAGTCAACAAGACCAAGTGCAGGGTCCTGCATCTGGGTCGGGGCAGTCCCAAGCACTGATATAGGCTGGGCAGTGACTGTCTTGAGAACAGCCCCAAAGAAAAGGACTTGGGGGTGCTGGTGGATAAGAAGCATCTTACAGCTCAGAAAGCAAATCATATCCTGGGTTGCATCAAGAGAAGTGTGGCCAGCAGGTCGAGAGAGGTGATTCTCTCCCTCTAATCCACTCTGGTGAGACCTCACCCTGAGTACTGAGTCCAGTTCTGGAGCCTCTATTATAAGAAGGATCTGGATGTGCTGAAAGGTGTCCAGAGAAGGGCCACAAGAATGATCAGAGGGCAGGAGCACCTTTCCTATGGAGCCAGACTGAAAGGGTTGGGGTTGTGCAGTTTGGAGAAGAGAAGGCTCCCAGGAGACCTTATTGTGGCCTTCCAGTACTTGAAAGGGGCTTACAAAAAAGCTGGTGAGAGACTTTTTAGGGTGTCAGGTAGTGATAGGACTAGGGGGAATGGATCCAAGCTAGAGGAGGGGAGATTTAGATTAGAAGTTAGAAAGAAAATCTTCACCATAAGGGTCATAAGACACTGGAACAGGTCACTGGAACAGGTTGACCAGGAAAGTGGTCCTGGATGTTTTTAAGGCCAGGCTGGATGTGTCTCTACGCAACCTGATCTAGTGTGAGGTGTCCCTGCCCATGGCAGCAGGGGTGCAACTAGATGATCATTGAGGTCCCTTCCAACCCTGAAAATACTGTGATTCTGTGATGTGTGCATGGACTTTTCCTTCAGGAGTTTGAAGCAATTGACAACTGTTGAAATTGATGGAATCACTTCTAGTGTCCCACACTAAAAAACAAGCCTCTTTTTCACTCTGTGTGTTGCACAGCAAGTGAAACACACCATCTGTAATTACTGCATCAGAAAAAAAAAATTCTAATCCAACCATCTGAAATCCTGGGCAACTTGGAAAATAAAGTTCCCTATTCCCCACACTGATGCCCTTCACTGAGTCTTATTATGGTTTGGGTCATGTATCTCCACAAAACCTGCCCTGCAGTTACAAGAGAAATCACTTACACTTCATGATGCCATAAGAAAAAGAATAGCCTGTCCCTCAAAAAAATTACTTAAACACATTGTCACATGTTATTCTGCCAACCATCCCAAGAAATAACACCACTGAGAATGGAATCTGTTTTTTTTAAAGCATATCTTTGTGCTGTTAACATCTTGGCCCAAGTTGGCAGTAGCTTCCATTTGCTTTGCACTGAAAATGAACATTGTATTGTTAACCCTTAAAAAGCTAAAGATTAAGCACGCTGCAATGTCTCAGCTGCTGAGTGATCAGCACGATCCATAAGCTCCTGAGTGGCAGAAAAATAAATATCAAAGCCTCAGCTGAATAGTAACCTTCTGCTACCTGAGCTTTCTCTCTGTTTTAAAACACTGAATCTATCCCATAAAGCATGACCTTAGACAAGTATTGTGACAATGGAGTCTCGATTACTTTACCTAGCTAAATCTTATGCATTTATGTACAAGTACAGATTCATAACAACATATACTTAGAACAGCGAGCTGATGTTACATGATACTGTACAACTGGCTAGCTGCTTGTGCTTTGTAAACACCAGAGAAAATGAGGATCTATTACCTCTGAAATACTTCATTACAGTTTTCTAATTGGAATGCTACTTAATCATCCGATATACTGGCTAAAGGTACCCTACTCATAAGCAAGAGCCACATTCAGGAAAATAGCTTTAAATCTACTAAACTGGTGGCTTTTGGAGTCATAGTTGTAGATAAACCAATGCAGCAGCAGTTGCACATTACTCAACATGTACTTGCTCTCTTGACAAAATCCTAGTCTCACAAAATGCTCTAGAAAGAGTAATCTCCTTTGGCAAGCAGTGGCACTCTTTTATTTTGGCTTTTTCATAGGCCAATTGCTTTATCTGGACACTGTGTTCATCCTTCCATGAGCTTTCCATGGATCATTCTTCTTTCCTCTGTACATGCACCTGAATTTCTTAAAAAGCAAATTAGAGAGGCTGAGGAATTCAGTCTGTCTGTTCATGACACCAGGGAATCAGGACCTGTGTCAGAAGATGTGTCCTACAGGATAAACCAAGGCAGCATTTCCATCCACTAAGAGGCCAGGAGCAGCTCTCAGATAACCTCTCATGCTATGTTGCCTCCATTCCCTCTTCATTGGGAGTTCACTATGCAACCTTCCTGAAACACTTCCCACACTACAGGATTCTCCTAGAAATGAGACATAGAATGCTTAAAGAGGCTTGATAAGCCAGAATTGAAGACTGAAAATTCACCTGGAGTTGCACTGCAGCCCAGCTACCCACTTGAGTAATCCTTCACCTTAGCAGTAGCCTCATTGCCATTCCAAGGAACCCCTGAATTAGGTTCGGTTCAGCACAAACAGAGTAACAAACTAGGACACGGAGTTGGTAAGAGACATAAGTGAAAAAATAAGTACTTCAGTTAATGGAAATCAATAGATTGTTCAACCCTTGGCTATACATGCTATTAACATAAATGTGCTCATTAGTCTGCTAATAGATTTACCAGCCAAAAGCATTTTTCCCTTTAGGAGCATGACAACAGAATGTAAGAGAACTTCTGACTCATGTCCTCTTAAAGATGCATCTTAAAAAGAGCTCTGTCAATGTTGGAGGTATTTATTTTGACTAGTATTAGCAAATACTCACCAAATTGACCCTTCTCTCCCAAAACAGACAAACAAACAAACAAACAGTCTACACAGGACATCAGCATTGCTCAGTTGGTACCTTAATTGAAATTTGCTTGACTGAACTGCAAACAGGAAACTATTCAAGCAGACATTACAAGGACTAAGAACCAAGTTAGAACAATGTTTTAAATCACATAGGTTGAGGGGCAAGGTATGAAAAGCCCATGAAATTTAAGAGTTGAATGCAAAAATGAGAACCACCTGGGGAAACATGTAGAAGTTGGTTTATTGCTTTACTATTTCAGATTCCTGATATCATGACCAGATCCTCTATATTCTCCATTATTAGCATTTTGATTTCATATCAGCTCATTTGCTTAATGTATTAGCTTTGAAAGAAAGAAACAAACAACAACAAAAAAAAAAAAGGTGGCTAAGATTTTAGTTTTGGAGGGAATGTGGAGAAAAGGGAAGAAATTATTCATGTCATCTCAGATTTTGACTTAATGATACCAATTATCACTATTAGTCTATTTCCACATTATTTCCAAGATATTTGTGGTAGTTTATAGTTAGCAGCTGTATTTGTACTAAGCTATTTTCTCTGAGACTTGCTGAAGTAAATTGGCACAGATTTATTTGCATTTTAATGTCTTTTTTTTTCCCAAACACTTTTGAAATATTTTTAATTGGTCTCAAGAAACCACTATTTCCTTAAATAAAGAGTAGCAACAGTTCCCCCATTTCTTAAAGTTAAAAACAAGATGATAATTTCTTTCGAGGAGTTAATGAATTTTTAACTCTGCAGGTTACCAATTTGTAGTTTGGATGCTGCTGAACT
Organism: Indicator indicator; assembly: GCF_027791375.1. NCBI lineage: Eukaryota > Metazoa > Chordata > Aves > Piciformes > Indicatoridae > Indicator > Indicator indicator. Next base: position 20,174,648 of record NC_072020.1, on the reverse strand, counting down.
AAGCTTTGAACATCTCAGCACGAAGGCTTTATAACATTTCTGCTGTTTATGGTACAGTTGGAGAATCTGAAAACAGTGAAAGTGATTCAGTTACTTCTGCTAGTATACTGCTGAGCTCTCTTAGGATTATCAGATTCACATGTGATGCATACTGTGTTATTAGCCTTACTCTGGGAGCTGGTTAGTAGAGCTCCCTGTAACCATCAGCTCCTGATCCCCTTCCTTGCACACTGTGAAATTTTGAACAAAGTTTCCATCATATATGAGATTAGTAAATAATTTCTCTGCTGTTTGTGGGGTTACATCATTTACTTTCCCAAGAAATATGTATGAGAATTCACTTACCACCAGTTCATCACAAAGATTAATTATTAATTCATCATCATAATTTGCAAGTACTTCTCTGCACAAAATACAGAACAAGCTTTCATTAAGCCTCCTCAAAATTAAACTGATTGGCTACCGCATCATTTTTTTTGCTAACACACCGTATTCCTAGGTTCTACCAAAACAATTAAGTCAGTATTTGGAAAATAAGTGACAGATTACAGAATCACAGAATGTTAGAGGATGGAAGGGACCTCCAGAGATCATAGAGTCCAACCCCCTTGCCAAAACCAGGATCACCTAGGGTAGTCCCCACAGGAAGGCATCTAGGTGAGTTTTGAAAGTCTCCAGAGAAGGAGGCTCCACAATTCCCCTGGGCAGCCTGTTCCAGTGCTCCATCACCCTCCTTGTAAAGAAGTTTCTCCTCATGTTGAGGTGAAACCTTCTATGTTCAAGTTTATATCCATTGTTCCTTGTGTTATTACTGTGCATCACTGAAAAGAGATTGGCTCCCTCCACTTGACACCCACCCCTCAGATATCTATAGAAGTTGATCAGATGCCCTCTCAGTCTTCTCAAGACTAAACAGCCCCAGGGATCTCAGTCTCTCTTCATAGGGGAGATGCTCAAATCCCCTAACCATCGTCATAGCTCTCCATTGTAAAGAGTACATCAACTATATTTAAAAGTCCAAAATAGAAGTTATTCTTAAATCATCAAAACTATCTGATTTGGGACCTGATTGATGAAAAACAAATTTATGCAGCAAAATACTTCATAAAAAAGGGAGAAACTTACAACAAAGCCATCAAACAGAAATACAACATTGATCAAAAATGGCTCACTGCAATAAGTGAAGATTTAATAAGTGTACTGAAGCAAAACATTTTGTTTTGCTCTACATACTCTACACATGCTGCTGAATCAGCAGAATATTCCATAAGTTGTTCTAGAAAAGTATGTCTATATCATAACCTAATTGAAGAAATCAGTTCCTGTGGTGTCAACAGTTTATTTATTTCCATTGTAAAGAAAATTTTAGTACAGAAGATGAGAGAGGGAAAGAAGGAGATTTATAGTTCATTTAGGGAGATAAAAGTCAGTATTTTATCAGTGCTAAGTCAAATAAAAAATAGCGTTATCTGAGGAATAGGTTCAAGTTGTTTCAGGAAAATTCAATATTTTTTTTCTTCAAATCTCAGTAAAAAGCAGGTTCTAGATAAAAATTGCCAAAATGGGTGAAGATCACTTTTTGGGGGGCATAATTTCATGTGTTTCATTTATCCTGGTGCAGACATCAACATTTTCTTTTCTTTTTTTTTCTTTTTTTTTTTTTTTCCTCCTTCCAGGAGAATTCTAGAGAAGATTTTTAAACAGTCTTGTTATTCTGAACACAGCTAATGCTGTCACTTAGCTGTGTCTGAAGTCCACTGAGAAAAACCAAACCAGGAGGACAAAAAGTCCTCACAGGGAAGTAAAAAAATGAACCTCTACAGAATAACTCAGTTTAGAATACATTTTACATGGAGACATCATTCATTGTGTAGGTTTTTTTATTCCACAGCCTTTTGGTTATACTTCAACTCAATTTAGACATAAATCGTAAAGAAAACCTATGGTATGACAGAAAAAAAACGTTGACTTTTTTTCCCCCTTGTGACAAAACCAAAAATGGATAATGTAAATTGGACCTTCAGAGTAACTTCAATACATTTAAACACACTTGATAAAACCTGTATGCAGTTGAGCCTGTAGGCACTATGAACTAGTCAGGAGCCTTTGCATGCAGCAAATCCAGCTCCTGAGATCTATGAAGGTTTCCTTAAAGAGTCTGTGGTAGAATAAATAGGAGGATTAAGGTTATAAAAGTATCTGGAAGAACACAGACAAATGGATAAGATGAAAGTTCATGGAGCACTCAATAATACAAATAGTTCTCACAAGAGCTGCTGATTTTTTTTTACTAATTAAGGTTGCACTGCACAAGGCAGAAAGTTGCATGCTTCTTACTGCATATTGATTTATTACTATATGTAAACCCTGCTTTATGCCTTAAACACAGTCACTTGATTGATCATAAGACTGGCACATGCATGGAGCATCAGGCTTTCTGTTTCTGCCAGTTACTAAACTAATCCTTTGCAGGCTACTCAAAAAAATAAAAGTAATCAAGGCTTGTATTTTCCTGTCTTTAATTTGATCTGTATTACAATAGTTTTTTTTTTCTCCAAACTGATTCAATAAAAATAAACAAAACCACAGACACGGAATCTCCAGAATACTTGAAATGTCAGTATCTCAAAATATCATAAATCCTTTCTCTTTTGCATTTTCCTGTCTCTGAAATAGTATCAACTTTATGAAAGCACTTGCTAAGCCACAGGTATATGTGTAAACTTCAAGGGAGAAAAATGCTTAATAGCAAGACAGAAAATTTCGCTTGGAAAGAAACATTAAATATAGATAGAGAATTTATTCCTCATAATATAAGACATTTTGGCAACTGAAATCACTGTAAGACTTAGCCTACTGAAATGAGTGAAAAGCTCATTGATTTCCCTGTTCTTTGTATATTTAAAATAAATAAATAAACACATCCTTATGTAGTTGTACCATGTGCTTTTAAAGAAAGCTTCTGGATTAAATTTGGAAACTCTGTTTAGAAAAAGCCAGTTATTCACCCAGGTATTTTCCAACATTCAAACAACAGAGAATAATGAAAACAAGTAGAAAATATCATTTGAGCATAAAACCAATATTAAATAGGAAAAAAAAAGAAACTAAAACCTTTTCTATTATTACTTTTAATTTTCATATTAAACATTATCCACCTTCTCTAATGCAGAATTTAATTTCTAATACAAAAGAGATAAAATACTGACAATGCTAATGGATAGTAATCTGAAATGGAGTGAAATAAAAAGAAACATGCATTAAAATATGTTCGTGTTTGCATAATATCTATAATAACCTAATATGTTTTTAATGCATTTAGGCAAACTGGAAACAAGTGACATTAACAGCAGATAATAAATCCCTTTATTTGTGTGTCCAGATATAATTTACATGCTGAGATCATTGTGTTTCTTGTCACAGGCTTGCAGTGAAAATAGCAATGAAATAAATTAATCTGGTACTACGGGAGTGGGCACTGCAGTAAAATGAATTTGAGCCTAAAAAAAATACCCTAAATATCCAGAGAACAACAAACAGGACACAGAGAGTCACATATCCTAGCTTTAACTAGAGAGTTCTCTTAACACATGGACATGCCAATGTGCCCTTGGAAAATACATTGCATTAAACACGTCGATAACAAATGCTATCATCAGCTTAATGAAACAGATGTTCAGGATTCCAAGTGGATTGAATGACACTGATAACTTCATTCACAAGTAATAGTCAATATAAAATATTATTTTCTTAATAGACTAGAGCACAGTATTGATAATTAAATAAACTTTTAATAATGAATTTGTCACAGAGCAAGAAACTGCCATGAATCATTCATAGTTACATGCTTGAGGCAAAAAGTGAAAAATGGCTGATTTTTTTTTTTCCCCCACTTTTTTCTCTGCCAGATTTGCTCTTCCAAATTAGCTAATCAAACCAGCTGGATAATGAGGTCAAATTTTTGACCAGGGTTAAAACATCATGGGTTAGGGGTAATAAAAAAATAAATTATTGAAATAAGAAGGCACCGTGGTCTTAATGCTCACTAAATTTAGTGAGCATTAAGACCTTATTTTTTCAAAATAAGGAACTATGATAAAGTCTACAGAATTTGGAGTAAATAATACCCTTCTATATCTAGAGAGGGATTGTTGAGAGGTTGATACCTAGTTCTTTTGCTCTGGAAACAATAGTCATCAAGTAGAATAATTTTTAGAGCTGTGAGGATGATTAGGGGACTTGAGAATCTCCCCTATGAAGAGATACTGAGATAATTGGGGCTATTTAGTCTGGAGAAGAGAAGACTGAGAGGGGATCTGATCAATGTCTATAAATATCTGAGGGGTGGGTGTCAGGAGGAGGGGGTCAGGTTCTTTTGGGTGGTACACAGTGATAAGACAAGGAACCATGGCTTCAAACTTGAACATAGAAGATTTCACCTCAACATGAGGGGAAACTTCTTTACAGTGAGGGTGACAGAGCACTGGAACAAGCTCCCCAGGGGGGTTGTGTAGTCTCCTTCTGTGGAGATTTTCAAAACCCACCTGGATGTGTTCCCATGCGGACTACCCTAAGGTTATCTTGCTTTGGCAGGGGGGTTGGACCTGATGATCTCTTGAGGTCCCTTCCAACCTCTGATATACTGTGATACTGTGATAAATACTGAAATAAATACTTTTTAAAACACATATTAACTAGATTGTAAAAAAAAACAAAAAAAAAAAAAAAAAACACCAAAAACGCTCCACTTTGGAGTATCTGAGTCTGGATTTGTCTGCGTTGGTCAGTTTGAAGACTCAGCTCACCGGGTGCTGAGCTATCTCATTTCAGCTACGCTATCACCTAGTCCACTCTTGCAATATCCAGTGTCACTGTCTGGACTGAGAATTAAAACATGGGACAAATCTCCCATAAGGTGTCCACACAGTTTTCACCCACAGTTGTACAAATGGGTGATAGGTGCTCCAATAAATACAATCATTCTTGGTACAACAGGAAAGCCCTGAGGTTTCGGAGAAGATGGTCCTCTAAGGTCCCTCAGCCAGGCACCTCATGTAATGCCATGCAGAAAACATCCTTTCCCTGAATAATTTCACTCAAAAGAAAGAAGGTTGGTGGAAAAGAAAATAATACCTCAGGTTTACAGATGACACCAAAATAGAGGAGACAGTCAGCAGGCTGGAGGGCAGGGCTGCCACCCAAAGAGAACTGTGCAGGCAGGAGGAGTGGGCCAAGAGGGTCTGAGGAAATTCAGCAAGGACAAATGCTGAGTCACACTCAGCTGAGAATCAGTTCTGCTGGAGGGATGGACAGAGTGTGAGGCCATAAGTGAGCCCCTGCAGCAAAGCAGACCACGGCTGGTAGCTTAAGGGAGATGACTATTCCCCACTACTCAGCAACACAGTGGTGCAAACTGCAGGAGAGAAACAACTCAGGAGATAATCGGAGACCATCAGCTCATCAGTGATGTGTCATGCATCACTGTGTGCAGCACAGCTTTCTGCATGTTCCTAGAACTTGTACCCTTTGTTTCCCTGAGGACTGCAAGGCAGGGTTAACAGTTTGGCACAGACATATTCTAGTCTCTCTCATAGTCCTTCTGTGCTGTGCCATATTTCTTCAGTTTCTTTGTACAAGAGGATTTACTATATTACAATCAAATACAAACGGTGAGTAATGAAAGCAGCTCTGTATTACACTCACGTTCCCAATTAGTTCCTCCCTATTGAAGAAGTAGATCCAGGACAGTTTCTCCTCTGGATGGATTTTCTACTTTCTGGATCATAAAGCTGTCTTGTCTGTATTCTAGGAACTACTTTCTTGTTTTACTGTCTTCATTACCTAATGGGTTTCAAAATGGTTATTGTTAAGTCCCTCATGAATATAGTTGCTTCTGGCTTTTAACACTTCAAGAGCTGATGAAGGAATTCTCCATTCCAAGTCAGATGACCTATAACAAATACATGCTCTCATTTCTTCATCATATCAGTTTATTTTTTTCAAGTGCCAATAGTTGGTACTATTTTGTTTCCTTATTTTTCTATATAACATTTCAAATAGTTTATTTCAGAATTTCACTCTAATTTTTTTGTATTTTAATTCTCACCTATATGTTTTCTCCTCTATTGCTGTTTTAGCACTTTTCTTGCCCTTTCTTTTCTTGTCTTGACATACATTATATCTTGCTTTTCTATTATTGCATCCAAATAATCTAGAACAATTCAAAGATTTCCTTTTCTTTCAACTGAAAATTAACCACTTTACCTTGTGGGCTTGCCAGAGAAGATCAAGATCTTTCTCATCCATTTATATACATTCCTTTATGAAAACATGTCCTGTGTATTAACTAGCAGATGCAGTACAGCACAGGAGTTGCTAGGAGAATTTTTCACTACAATAACAGAGCAAATAGTGATTTATCTGAATATAATTTATAACTAAGCTTGAGGCTGCAGTAAATTATGCATCTTCTTTTATTCACATCATGTCTTACAAATATCAACTGAAGATACCTCTTTTTCTCCCCCTGTGTTTTCTCCTGTAATGTTTCATACTCTTAATGGAGAGTAGTAATATGTTCAGAAGGAAAAATAACATACTTCACTTCTTTTTCTCTCTAAGCTGACATTCACCATATGTATGGTTGCCTTGTAAGCACACTCCACCAGCTTCTAACCACATATAACTGCTAATATCTAATCACTGCTTATGGACAAGGTAGAAGTAGTAGAATGTCCACTCCTTCTTTCTCACCAAGGGCATTAGGACATTTTGTAAGAACTGAAGTATTTAGAAGACTGAGAGCTAAGTTCTTGGAATTTGTACTCACTACCTTGAGTAATTTTCACTTTTTGAATTGGATCCCTTTCACAGAGAATAGCTAATTTCATGTTGTTCACTTCAGTCAATGAGGGGAGCAATAGAGACTGTCACTATCTCAATTACTCTCACTCACAATTATTCAACAAGTCCGAGTGCCAGGTTCTACACACTGGCCACAACAACTCCATTAGCACTACAGGCTGGGGACAGAGTGGCTGGAGAGCAAACAGGCGGAAAGGGACCTGGGGGTGCTGGTTGATAGTAGGCTGAACATGAGCCAGCAGTGTGCCCAGGTGGCCAAGAAGGCCAATGGTATCCTGGCCTCCATCAGGAATAGTGTGGCCAACTCTGTACTCAGCACTGGTCAGGCCACACCTGGAGTACTGTGTCCAGTTCTGGGCGCCTCAGTTCAAGAAAGATGTTGAGTTGCTTGAACGTGTCCAGAGAAGGGCAACAAAGCTGGGGAGGGGTTTGGAGCACAGCCCTGTGAGGAGAGGCTGAAGGAGCTGGGGGTGTTTAGCCTGGAGAAGAGGAGGCTCAGGGGAGACCTCATTGCTGTCTACAACTACCTGAAGGGAGACTGTAGTCAGGTGGGGTTTGGTCTCTTCTCCCAGGCAACCAGTGACAGAAAGAGAGGACACAGTCTCAAGCTGCACCAGGGGAGGTTTAGGCTGGATGTTAGGAAGAAATTCTTCACAGAAAGAGATTGGCCATTGGAATGGACTGTCCAGGGAGGTGGTGGAGTCACCGTCCCTAGAAGTGTTTAAAATAAGACTGGATGAGGCACTTAGTGCCATGGTTTAGTTGATTAGATGGTGTTGGGTGAGAGGTTGGACTTGATGACCTTGAAGGTCTGTTCCAACTTGGTTAATTCTGTGATTCTGTGATTGTCAGAATTGATTTACTGACCTCTATTTCTGGGAAATATCATGTCCTTCAGTTTAACAAATGTAAAATTAATTACAGAAGAGTGTTATCACATACACATGGAACCAAATTAAGCAAACTCTAAAGAAACTGTAAAATATCAGAATTTAAAATTAAAATCATGAATCACACATATAACTTCCAGTAAACCTGGTGTAGTTAAAGTGAGAAAGCACTGGAAAACCAAATTCACAGATAAAGAAACAAAAGTTCGTTGTCTCTTCGCTGCAATTTCTACAGTGCCCAGCAGTTAAGATTACTCAGGTTGGGCAAAAAGGATAGAACTACAACAGGAGAACTACAAGTGAATGGTTTAAACTCTCCTAGAGAAAATCACTTTACCTGCCTGTGTATGGAAAAATAAATCCTCATCCGCATTTTCAGGACTTACTTAACCTCTTAGGCCTGTGGTATTTGGCTTAAACCCAATGGAAACTTAGACTCACTATCAAACTTTGTAAATATTAGCTAGTTTTCAAGGAAAAGTGCTGGTAATATTATTCAAAGGCATGAGTACTGGAGAGCTGGGAAGGAAATTATTATCTTAGCCTGTGATGCCTTCACATTAAGCCAGAATTGACAGTTCTGAAGGGTTTTTATGGAAGATATAGAGAGCCACTCCTCAAAAGAGTCAGTAGCTAGAAGTGTCACTCCCCTGAGATATGAGTTGCAAGTTCAAGTCCTTGTTTCCAAATGAATTTCTGCAACATAAGCTTTCTCACATTTCACACACCCAAGAAACTTAGCAGGCTCAGAGCAGCTTACACAGGCAACTGTGATAGCACACGTTTTTCTTGCAGTTTTTGAAAGGCAAAAATTTTGGTAAAAGTTCCAAGGTGATTCAAGAGAAAAAAAATTCACTCTCAAGTGGTTTCCAAATGGGTGGCTGACCTGCCCCAGTATATGGGAAAATTTTAAATATTTCACCTTCTTTTCTGACAAAAGAAGAAAACAGGAAAATATTTGACTGTCAGCTGCTGAGGAATGTAAATGAAGTTTCCTGTTTTATTATTAATTTTATTGATATATCCTAGGTAAAAGCACTCTTCAGCACTCCTGTTAGGTAGTGATATTGGGTGAAATAGCTGTTTTGCATCTCCCCAGTTATCATTATGTTAATTAAGTTAATAAAGTTACAGCCTCCAGCTGTAATCATATTCTTATGCATGTATCTTATTTGTCTGAGGTGTTTGACTCAGCACATTGGTCTTATCAAGTCTGACAAAATGCATATTTTGATACCAGTTTAAAAGGAAATTTTTTGGGGGGTTGGGATATAGTCATTTACTGGTGCACTGAAACTCATTCATTTCTAGGAAATACAGAAAAGGGGTCTGTACATTGCTTTCAAAGGATAACTGCAGTCCCCACATACAAGTTCACATTACATAAATGAGGATGTTTTACTGAGCCCAGGATAGTACAGACATCCATATTTCTTTTTGAACAGCATTTTATAGGTCATTACATCAAGCAGATTCAACTCTACTTATTTAAATTCCTTTTTCTTTTTCTCTACAGTGGTAAGTGTTTGCCAAATATCCTAAAATTTCTCATCTCCACAGTTTTCAGAACAATTTGTGACTGTGTAATTGACCTGGCTCTGACTAATGATAGTGCAACTGGATTTGAAATTAAGATGCAAGTGAGAGGAAAAAAAAATCACTTAAAAGTGAGGCAAAGAAACATTTCTTATAATGCCTGCAATTTAACAGTTCCAAATTAATTTCAGGATGGACTAACTCAGTTCAGCCCATTTTCAAATCTGTCCCTAAGTCATAGAATCAGAGAATTGTTTCAGTTGGAAAAGATCTCTAAGATCATCACATCCAACCATCGACCTAAGAGCGCTAAGGCCATCGAGTCATAAAGTTCTTCCTTGGGTTGACACAAACTGCATGCAGTCAATGAATATTTTCAGTTGAAGGGTGTCTGTGGCAGACAACACATGCATAGTGATGGTTTCAGCAGTTCTATAGCGTGCAGGTCTGTTCCAATTTCACTGTGATGCCTCTTCCTGCATCTGAATCACCTAAAAGCCTCAGGTAGCAGTAAAGAACACAAATGTTTATGGAAACCTATTTGTATAGCCATAATTTTGATAAACTCATCAAAGATAGCAATTTGCAGATGTTCTTATCCACCTTAGATTTACAGAACGTAATTGTGGTATGACTCTGCTCTTTGGGGCTAGTTTTCACTTTTCTTTTTCTTTAAGAATTTTGAAGAGAGTTCTTTTTCCCAGATCTCTCTAGTTCAGCCAAATTAACAATGCTAGTTCTAGTAGAAATCATGAAGTTTTGGTATTGATTTCACAGACACCTCAAACAAGATTTTGAAAAAGAAAACCTATTAGGAAACTTAATCATTTGTAGTAAAATTATGTTAGCTACCACTTGGCAAGATTGGCTTTAGAACTAAAGCTTTGAAGCCTGTCACAGGTCTTAAAAATAAAATTGCTTGAGTAGTTGAGGAGAACTGTATTAAAATGCAAATTTCCAGCTGTTAATATTTCTTCAAAAACCAATAATCCCTCAAGGCCACCAATATGTCAAATACTTAATGGAAAAATATCCCTTAGGCAGAATGGCCTTTCTAAGTTGACTTTTGATTAAACTTAAAATACTATGTAGCAAAAAAACTTAAAATCAAAAAGAGGATATAAATATCATACCAGACTAAAATGTCATCAAGAATGCAATTGCAGGGGCAAACTTGAGGTTGCTAATTTTTAAGTAATTTTCTTCTCTTTTTAAGGATTAGCCAAGGAAATAATTGCTAATATAAAGTATACCCTATAACACACACCTACAAATGGGCCTTAGAGAAACAGAAATTAATACTTTATTCAAAGCAATACAAAATAACAGAGATGCAAACATAAAGTTGGGATGCAGTTGGCATACACAGCATAGATGTCAAAGTCTCCACTGCCAAACACTTCTGCTTCTATTCTGTTGTAGTAAATCTGAAACTTGAGGCTCAACATTACCAACATAGAATTGTTGTCTACAACTACCTGAAGGGAGGTTGTAGACAGGAGGGGATTGGCCTCTTCTCCCAGGCAACCAGCACCAGAATAAGAGGGGACAGTCTCAAGCTGCACCAGGGGAAGTTTAGGCTCGAGGTGAGGAGAAAGTTCTTCACAGAGAGAGTTGTTGGACATTGGAATGTGCTGCCCAGGGAGGTGGTGGAGTCACCATCCCTGGAGGTGTTCAGGAGAGGATTGCATGTGGCACTTTGTGACATGGGTTAGTAGTCATGAGGTCTTGGGTGACAGGTTGTACTTTGATGATCCTTGAGGTCTTTTCCAACCTATTGATTCTGTGATTCTGTAGGAATAAGACAGATCTCAATTTCCCTGGCTACTGAATTCCAGGACTCTGTGTGTCTCTGTCAAACACAGAAGTCTGATTTCCTTTCAAAGAGAATGACTGAATCAAAAGTCTAACCTTTTTCCCATGGAAAGAAGTGAGAAAACATTCATGTAAGGAGGATTGAGATCTCAGTAAGTTGTGGTACACTGTGACTGAGGAAAAGAAATTGTAATTTAAATATCAAATCAATTCCAGAACCAATAGCTGCTACTACCTTAAATCATACAATTGTAGAATCATTAAGGTTGGAAAAGACCTCTAAGATCACCCACTCCAACCATCACCCCAACACCATTTTGCCCACTAAACCATGCTCTGAATTGCCATGTCCACATTTCTTGAACACTTCCAGGAAGGGTGAGTCCACCACCTCCCAGGGAAGCATGTTCCAATGCCTGACCACTCTTTCTGTAAAGAGATTTTTCCTCATATCCAGGCTAAACCTCACCTTTTGCCATAAAAACTTTGTGGCAACAAGGTAAAAAAAGTGTGCTAGACCCACACTGTCATGTCAATGAGTAAAGAGAATTTTCCTTTGCAAGAAAAGGTAACCCCAGGTGCCTGAACTATAATTCAGCCTCAGTTCATCTCTAATGTACCGCACATTTGGATTTTAATAGGAATTAGACAAGTGTTTTGGTCAGATAAGGAAATCTCATGTGATCATGAGGAAACAGCAGCTGGATTCTCAGCGGGTGTGAGGCAGAACTGAGCTCCTGATACGTCCTGAAGATGCAAAGATCTACATCAGGTAAGGACACAACAGTGAGTTTGATCTTCAGAAGATGGGATATGATTTTTTTGCTCTGTGGTATAATTCCAAAGAACATGTTTTGAGTACAAAAGCTATCTTACAGTTCTTCAGAATATAATCAGCTCTATAGCTTCAGTATAACTTTTGAGGCTTCAGTTACCAACGCATTACTCTAGTGAATGTGAACCATCTAGCAGCAAAGAAATTATCCTGGAGGGGGGAAAAAAAAAGCTATGAGGCAGGAGCAATATCAGGCCCCTTTTTTTAAACAGAAGTGGTAAAATCTGTAGTTTGTGTAGAAAGAGAAAAATTTCACAGACAACTGTGATAAGTAGTTGTGATGAGCATTCTGAAGATAAAGATGGATCCAGACTGTGTTCTATATTCTGTTCAGGTGGCTTTATATCCCTTTCCCTCCATAATTTAAGGGAAGAACAAAAGAAAGACTCTTTCAGGCTTTCTCCAGGTTTAGAATTACATATTTACATTCATTTAGCACTTTTTTTAGATTATTTTAATAGCAATTTTAGCTCATGAACAAGTAAGATTATAGGTTTTTTTCCCTATCACCATCCTACCTTTGCTTATCTTACAGGAAGTTCTGACAATCTTTTTAAAGTTAAAGGTTTTGCCCTTTTATTTGGTTTACTTTCAGATATTACCCTTTATTTTCCCCAGGGCCTGTCAGGAATTGAAATTTTGTTTCAAATAATTCTAAGCACTCTTATATCTCTGTTCTCCAAATAGTGTTTTGGGGTTTTTTAAATTTAATTATTCCAAAGGGGCCTTTTTACATGCAGACAGACAACTGAGAAGGCATTTATTTTTCTTCTTTACCCTTTATCTTTGAAAGATGCATTTTGTCTTTTTATATTTGGTTGGTTGGTTGGTTGGGTTTTTTTTTTTTGTTAGTTTAATAAGGAAGTTACTTGAGGATTGAAGATTCTTAATTAATTCCCCAAATGGTAGGGTTGTTTGGGGTTCAGGTTTTTGGGACTGGGTTGTCTTTTTCTACATTTAAATAGCTTTTTACTTTGTTACTCAGTTATAGCATCAGAGGCCTTGTTATATTGTAAGGTTTGGATTCTTTTGTGCATGTTCACACAGCAATGGACTATTCTACAATGTGTGCATTTAGACATATGGTATTTTCAGCTACAAATTTCAAAAGTGCCTTATCTTAAACAGTTAAGAAACAATTAAAGTTTCCATCAAAGAGAGAACATGAATAAGTTAAAAATAATGAGTTTCTGCAAAACATATCCCAACAATCAGTGCTTACTAAAATGTAAATCCTTTAGCATTCTTATAAAAATTGTTTAAACTAAGAATTTTATTATGTTGTAAAATGAGGTTTTATCATCAAAGACAGACAAAAGTAAGACAGAAAAAACTGGCAACTGACTTGGATTTAGTACTCAGCATTAATGCTTATTCTGAATGTTCCCCCTTGAATTATTGTAAGAGAGAATTTTTCTTGTTTGATCTGTTGAGTCACTTTTGTTTTGTTGTGTCTAAGACTTTACTTATTTGTGAGATCAAATAGTGTCTTAAAAGATTAATTATTTTCTTTGGTATGACCTTATGATCTGCTTTTCTTTGGTGCAAAGTGGTAAATAGATTTATAACCTGTCATTTCCAACTATGGTAGATTGCCCTTGGCCAGAGGCCACTCTCTTACTGCTCCTCCTCTAAGATGCCTTCTGCTAGAGCAGAAAAAAAAAAAAAAAGGATGAAAACAGCTTGCAGGTTGAGATAAAGATGGTGACATCATTTACCAATTACCATCATAGGAAAAACAGACTTCACTTTGGGAAAATCTATTTACTGAAAATTGAAATAGATTTGGATGGGGGGAAATAAAGACAAAATTAAAACACCTTCCCTCCTTTTTCCCAGGTTCAACTTCACTCCTTCATTCCTGACTTCACTACTACTTCTTCATCCCAAGCAGCTCAGAGGGATGAGGAATGGGGATGTATTGCAGGAATTCCATAACACTTCCTCTATTCTGCTCCTTCCTTCTCCTCTGCTCCATTGTGGAGCCTCTCCATGACCTACAGTCCGTTGCTGTAATCCTGCTTCAGCAGGAGTCTCCATGGGTCACAAATCCTTCAGGAGATAATCACATGCTCCAGTGAGAAGTCCTCCATTCTACTTCAGCATGTTACTCCCATGGGTTACAGGAAAACTCCTGCTCGACCATGGTCCCTCCACAGACAGCAAGGGATTCTCTGCTGTGGTCCTGGAGCATCTCCTTCCCCTCCTTCTCTGAACCTTGTGTTCGTAATGCTGCTTCTCACTGGTTTTCCTCACTCCTGTTTGCAGGCATTTTCATACTCCCTTTAAAAATGTTTTCACAGAGCCTCCACCAGCTTTGCTGGGTTCAGCTGCGTCCTCTGATAGATCCACAGAGCAACTGGCTGGAAGTGACTGCGTTCAGCATGGGGCAGTCCCTGGCCTCCTCCCATAGAGACCACTCCTGCAGCCACACCACCCACCATCAGATACTTCTTATAAGTATTTTAAGCAAGGTAAAAAATCATAATAATCAAAGATCATATACATATTCCTGAAATGGAGCAAAATTAATTAGAAAACTACATCAGGAAAGAACTTCTAACACATGTTTAAAGTCTGTAGTAAAAATTATCTTGAGTAAAAAGTAACATCATCCATAATATTTTCTTTTATGCATGGATGACATGAAATATAAGTATTTTAGCATTCCCTTATATAGGCTGCAGATCTCATTAATCTGGCAGTCAAAGACTGGCAATACCCCTTGTGGATCTTGGGATTTATCTGTAGGAGGCATATCAGCTTCTCTTTCTTTTTATTCCCCAAATTTAATGCATAGATGGTTTTGAGTTGTTATGTGTTGAGAAGAATTGGGGAACAAATAAATTGGTGATGCAGGTGGCTGAGTCCCTGAAGGGGTTCAAAAATCATGTAGACATGGCACTTTGGGACATGGTTTAAGAGATGTGGAGGCGTTAGGTCAACAGTTAGATCTCAGAGGTCTTTTCCAGCTGAAACAATTCTGATTCTATGATTCTATAAGAACATATTTCTACAACATAGGCCATGTGAAGTAAAGAAATTTTTAGGTAAGAAAATTCTATTACCTTAGTTTTTGTTTTAAAACACCGTACCTTTTGATTTGCTGTTCCTTCAAGTGACTGAAAGTTTCTTCTGAGAGCAGATTTTAATAGAAAAAGAAGGGAAAAAACAGGGTCGGGGGGTGGGGGAGGGGAAGCAGAAGAAGAAAAAGCAAGCTAATGAATGTGATGTTTAGCATGCAGTCATCCATTTAAGGCTTCTGCTGCCACAACTGCAGTAAGCTGAGCACAGCAGTAGTTATGAGGACTAATGAGTTTGCCAGACATTTTGCAATTCTCTCCTGCTGTGTGCTGTCAGTTAAAAAAAGAGGGAGACAGTGATGGCCACCAATTTAAACACAATGGATTGACCATAACTGGCACCTAAAGAACAATAAAGTGAAGACCAAATGGCAAGATCTAGCCAACTAGCTTGTAAGCTCCTTGAATATGACCAGGATTGTTGCATTTTAAATTTTACTTGAAAAGCAAAGTGCAGCTATAGATTCAGTAGCCTTTTATACATAAATCACCATGTTCTATTGGAAAAGCAAGATCATTTATGCCAGAATATCGAATATTAAAGATGGTTACACATTTTTTTCATTCTTTTTTGTGCTAATTGAAAGCAGAGAGATATTACTTGATCATTTTGAGTAACATTAAAACATAGGAAAAAAGCATGCTCCAAATATATTTCTCCAGTTTTAGTGACATTCCTGTGAAATAGGAGAGATTGCTCTCCTTTTCTGCATTTTCCTTCAAAAAGATTGAAATCTAGATTTTTAAAAGACAAAGTAGATCTTCCTATCTGCCAGCATGCTTCATAGTTAGGATATTCGTTATTTTCTAGTAAAAGAGGGATTGGATATCAGATTTTCCACTCTATATGAATAAGCTCCAGTTGAAGTTAATTAATCTGTTCTATGTGAAAAATTTATCCTACTGGAACTCTGTTTCCAAAACAATATTTCAGGGTTGAAAAAGAGAAACAAAGAAAGAAATAAAACAAGACCAAGCAGACCAAAAAAAAAAAAAGGCAACCCAAAACAAACAAACTAAACCAAATCAAAACAACAGCAAACACAAAATCACAACCAGTGGGATTTTTTTTTCCTTTCCAGTGGGTAAAATTAAATATAATGCTTCAACATAAGGGGATTGACCCAAATAAACTTCACTTGAGTTCAATTTTAATATTTAGCAGGAGTAAGTGAGCCTTGAGAGGACCATAAAGCTGTTCCTTGTTCAGGGTACCAGCTAGAGGATTCATCACTGGGGAGGATTTATCTCCCCTCTACTCAGAAACCCTGACCTTAGTTTCTGAGGCTGAGCTAATCACCCCAAGATCCTGCCATAGGCAATGGATATAAAAAAAAAAAAACACCTCTAGATAATGATCTCTCTAAAATGGGCATAGATGGATCAGATTGATTGTAAATACATGGTTTTGTTTGTATTTGCTATAAAAGGAGTTTCAGGTATTTAATTCTGGCATAAATATTCAGGGTTTATTCATCTAATTTTTTTTTTTTTTTGCCATCATTCTAGCTCATTTGAGTATTTTTCTATAAGACTTGGAGATAAAAAGGCAAGGAGTTTTTTCCCTAAAATCCGTTTCAATCCTCCATTTTCAAACAGCAGAACCAGGCCTAAATATCAACAATTTGTATCATGTTGTATCAGTTAAGTCATGCAATACAAATAAATGTAATATTGATCATACTCAACATTGCACCTCTGTTTATCTGTGACATGAGAAAGAACAACTTCCTAGTTTCTCTGGAGACTACAGCAGTGAGTTATTGCAAGGCGTATTTGGAGAACTGGAAGTCCACAGTATTATGAGCTGATCCTCTGGGAGCCCCCTGGGAGCTACTGGAATTCATCAGAACAGCGCTGCTAGGAGAGATTTTAGTTCACAGATCACGAGCTTGAGTGAATATCTACCTCAAATGCCTACTTTATTTTTATTTCAAAACACTAAAAAACAATGGGGCAACTTTATTTCAAACTAAGAAAACAAGAATTGGGCGTGCTGAGCACAGAGCTTCATCATAGAATGATCCAGATTGGAAGGGACCTCCAAAGGTCATCAAGTTCAACCCCCTCTGCAGTAAGCAGGGGCATCCTCAATTAGATCAGGTTGCCCCTGATTAGCTCTGTCTTCATCAGGAATCCTGTCTGTAGAACAGCCTTGCAAAGATACCTCTGGACTGCATGGGTAATGGACAAAGCTATTCCAGGTTTGCTTAAGGAAGGTAGAGCAGAATCATAGAGTTCAAACATCTATGTCCAACAGGAGCACAGAGACACAGAGTCAATATAAGGGCTAAAACCTTTCCACACCCAGTAGGTGTAAATATATTCCCACTTTGGTCATACTATGGGAAAGCATTTTTTCACATCCCTTGCGAGACACAGGACTCAGATCACAGCAGGGGAGCTTCTATCACACAGGCTGCAGCGCACCTTGTGCTTGTGTGTACAGAAAGAGAGCTATAACCGCGTATTGGCCACGTGTAAGCTCCCAGCATTACAGCACTGAAGCAAATGCTGTCATCTGACTGTCCCAAATAATTCCCTGCCTGCTTAGCAGACTGTCTAAGCACCACAGGAGGACTGCAGCTTTTACTACTAGATAAGAAGAGCAGCTTACAGCAAGAATGGCAATAGGCTTAGGTAACGTAATCCACAGCCATGGCTGCAGCCTGGACAGAGGTTTGTGAACTGCATATAAACCTATCCTGGTCTCACAGAGGGTTTTTGCTATTCAAAACCATTTCAAAAATTTCTTTTACATGTAGCACTGTCACCCTTTGTAATGTCTGAACTATATCATCTTTTCTGCTACATTATTATTCTTCATCCAGCATTCCTGGTGTAGTTCCTCCTCCTTGAATGGACAACAGAAGAGTTTCAGCAGGGGATTTACCAGAGAAAAAGAGAAAAGACTAATAATGTTCCTCAGAAATAAAAGGGAATATTCTTATTGAAATTCATCCATAGCTTTTAGATTTAGCAATGTTTTTGTGAGGAAAACAATGACTTTTTTTAATACTAATATATAACACACAACAATAAAGGGAAAGAGACTTAATTCACAAAAATATTCCAAACCATTTTTTATTCAAAGGAATGTTCTAAAAAGGGAAAATCCAGGGCATTTCCAGCAAGTGTAAGCAACCTGTATACTTTGTACTTAAGGACAACTGAGTCCTTGGAGAAATAATTTTCTATTTGAAGCAGCAGGTGTTTGAATGGGGCATGACCTTAAGGCTACACAAACATTTAAAAGGTTAATCAAATTTTCATCTAGTTAAAAATTCTGTTTAATAATTTTTTAAAAATAAATTTTAAATAAAGTTAAATAAATTTTATGTCTATACCCCCATAGATGTCAGGGTGACATATTGGGTGACTAGACCTGCCAGCAGCTGGTATGTTCTAGGCTGAGGACTTGTCCACTGTTCTGACATTGATTTCAGTCGTATTTGGAAGACAGTAAAGCTTTGGGCAGTTATTTGTTTCCTCAACTAGCAGTGTAGGGATGGTGCTTTACTGTTAAGACTGAATAGGTGGCCAGCATGATCTATTTGCTTAGGATCTTCAGAGAGCCCTGATTTTTACCCTGGTCTTACCCTTATTCTGATATATAACAGGACACAACTCACTTGTTGACTGTGTTGCCATGCTCTGTCCAGGATCTAATACCTTCAGAGAAATTCTTCTAACTACATACAAATGCAGAAAAGAATTCCAAATTGCTACACTTTTGGTGAGTAGTTAATCTTGGAGCATGTTGACTGCACACTCAGAGGCCTAATTACATACATTTAAGACTAATCCTGATTCAATTTCACCCATGAGGATTTTTTGCTACTGAAATATCTCCATACTTCAGATCATACAGCAACTAGACCAGTGTTGGAAGCTTTTTAGAAGATTTTGGTCTCCAATTTGTCTTACAGATTTTTGCTTCTTTTCTTTCTTGATCCTCCTCCCACCTTTCTTTCCCATTTCTGATCCTGAATCTTACTGAGTTACCTCTTGTAACACAAGCTTCTCAGTCCTCTCCTAATTGGCAAAACCCTCCTGGGAGGATGACTTTTTAGCATTTCAACATCTCATATTATTGCTGTGATCTTTTCTGCATAAGAGCTGCTAGACTCAAGCAATTCACTTTCAGTTTGCTAAATGAGATGACTAATGGGAGTGGACAATGAACCTGCAGATAGGTCTTTTTTGTTTCATTCTCCCCCATGCATGTGCAGATATATCACCATTGAGTTGACTGGCATTTTGTGGGGGTAGCAGGAGTTATTTAGAACATTATTACACATTCAAACAAGAAAATAATCCTATTTTCAAAATGGTTATCTCTCAGAGATTACATATCCTCAAAGTCATATTAAATCCTAGTGTAGGGTATAAAGGCTTTTTCTAATTAATTCAATTTGGTTATGGAGATTTGGTTCCACCTACACAATTTTTTTTCACATAGCATTTTTTATATTATGCCTTTTACAAAGAGATTAAACTTCAGGACTTAAAATAAAAATCTATGTGAAAAGCAGGATGACGTCAGTCTAGTATCTACTTCTTCTGTAAGCTAATAGCTGCTGAGCAGACTAAAGTTCTTAAGTTGAAATGCGACTGCATAAATCATGCAAAACAATTCAAAGTTTCTAGACATCAAGAGGCTTGCAGACTTGAGGTGTGATTGAAGAATAATAATATACTTTTGTCAGTGAGTTAGCCTGGGTCTGAAAAATAGACTAGCTGATTGAAGGACTTGACCTAATGATCTCATTCTTTTATCTCTACTCTGTCCTTGTTTCCAGTCCACTCTAGATCTTTGTTCTCCATTTCTTAGTAGACAAAAATTTTCCCTCAATTCCACTTATGTAAATGAATTTCACCAAGCCTGTCAGCTTTGGTGAGATCACATTTTATGGTATCCTATTTTCAGCCATGACAGGTCTAGCTATAGGTAATACAAATAGGCAAGACTCCAGGGAAAACAAACAACAAAACCAAAACAACAAACAGCCAAACAAAAACGTAGCCCACCAAAAGTTTTTGTACAAAAAAAAAAAAAAAAACAACAAACAAAAACCCCAACGAACACCTCACCTAGATTCAAAGACCAAGAAGCATGAAAAAAATGTATCTACTTAAATGTAGAACCATAGAATGATTAAGGTTGTAAAAGACCTCTAAGGTCATCAAGTCCAACCATCAACCCACTACCACCACACCCACCTGAGCACCTCCAGGTATGGTGACTCTACCACCTTCCTGAGCAGCCTGTTCCAATGCTTGACCACCTTTTCACTAAAGAAAATTGTCCTAAAACCTAGTCTAAACTGTCCCTGGTGCAACTTGAGGCCATTTTGTCTTGCTCTGTCACTTACTTGATAGAAGAAGCCCCCACCTCACTAAAACCTCCTTTTAGAGAGCTGTAGAGAGCAATGAGGTCTCCCATCAGTCTCCTCCAGACTAAACAATATGACTCTTGAGATTTATCTTCCTTGCATCAGGTGATGGAAAGCTTAGTGTTCTTTATATGTCTTAAATCATTCTCCAAGAAGAAATGGTTGTTGTGGGTTTACCAGGACTTTTACTATACCCTACTCATTATTTTTCAAATGATCACTGTTACTATCTAAAATCTGTGCTAACGAAGTGCCTGAGATTTCTGTCCATGACCTAGACCATGTTTTACTCATCTTGTTGCAGCACAGAAAATAGCAAAAATATCTGAGCCTGACACCTGAAGTTAACTATTTTCTTCATTTCATCCAACATTCTGTATATTTCTAAGGAAGGTTAAAAAGACATTCAACATTCTAATAATCAAGATTAATTTTAAGGAACCAAAAATGGTGTATACATTTCTTACGCCTTTTATAGTTTACCTTATCCATAGTTGTCATCAGGGCAAAAGGCTATTCTGATTTTAATAGAATTTCTGTGAATAGCTTTAGAAGAATTCAGAGGTGGTTTCAGATTTTGGTGTTCTTGCAGAAAATGCAAGGTTTAATTCTGAACAGTTATCAGGGAAAACAACGAATACACATGATTTAATTTAGATATAACTGGAAATAGCTGCTAACTATTAGATCCTTTCCAAAAATGCATTTCTTCTAAGCTGTCCTATCACAGAAAATAAAGAGATCATTTTACAATACCTTTCCATTATCTGCATTATCAATCATTTAACAGCTTTAGCTGTTTAAAAGTAAAAACAAAATCATTGCATTACTGTTGCTAAAGATAATGCTACTTGGAATTAAAGGAATAGTTTTTCTCTATGCTGTCATCTTCAGGGTGCAACAAACAACTTATTTATTTTAACATGCATCCATAAAGTACTGCTGTAATTTTGTAAATGTTATTTCTCTATCATACACCAATATTCTGTCTGTGCTACTTCCCACACAAGAGGGAATCCATAAGGAAAAAAACCCCACACTTGTCTGTCTTTACTTATTTTCATATCTGATTTAATGTTCCTAGGGATTTAATCAAAGTTTTCGCTCAGAAGCCTAATTTTTGAAACCAAATTATATCTTACTAGCTCTTCTAAAATACAATTAATCAGCAGAAGACCCATTTTAATGTTGAGGTTTTTTAGCTGAGAAAGGGATTTTGCAAGGGGAAATTCATCCAGCACCAAAAGGGTTGCAAATATTCTACGCTTGTTATTTATGCCCTCTGCTCAGGCTCTAAGTGAAACTCTCAGTGCTGCCTGCTCAGGAGACTTTAACCCAATTAAAAGCCCTTGACAAAATAGGCTACTGCATTTCAAGCTCAGTTAGCCTCAGGAGAAAACATCAGGGGTAGGGACATGACAACATGGTCAATTAACATGATTTTAGATATGTTAGCCCAGCTCTGCCACAGCATTAACTAAAGTCAAATGAGCTAATACAATTAAACAGAAGAGTCTCTTTATCCATCCAAAACATACCCCCAAAGACTAGGAAGGGTGACCCAGTGCCTGGCAGATCCTTTCAGGGAAGACACAGTAAAAGCTCCATCTGGAATACCATAGCATCCTTAGGTATAGCTGTGTGTTCAAGTCAAGCTTGAAATCAGTCCTGAATGTTGCTCTAATCCTTTGTGTCTCTCTTACTGTCTTGCATAGCTGCTTACCACATTTTCTGTTCTATACCAAACAGGTCTGCCCCTAAGAATCACAGGAATATAGAATCTTAGAATAATTTTGTTTGGAAAAGACCTTTAAGATCATCAAGCCCAACCATTATCCGTCTCTGCAAAGTCTGGTACTAACCCATGTCCCTCAGCACCACATCTCTGCATCTTTTAAATACATCCAAGGGATCAGGATTCAGCCACCTCTCTGGGCAGCCAGTTCCAGTGTTTGAGAAATGAAATTTCTTCTAATACCCAACTTAAACCTTCCCCTGATGCAACTTGAGGTCATTTCCTCTTATCTTTTCATTTGTTTTAGATAGAAGAGACTGACACTCACCTCACTACAACCTCCTTTCATGTCTGAAGTAAAGGCAAACTTCTGATTCTTTTGCTCATCCTGATAGCCTTCTCTGAACTTTTTCCAGTACCATTTTACCTTTCATGAACACAATTAACTGGTATTGTTTGATTTAGAGATTCTTATTCTTCAGTGAGGTTTTTCTGTCTTTAGTGATGTTATGAATCAGTATTCTGAATGTCCCAAAGTTCAACCTGTAGAAGACTTCTCTAGCCTATCCATTCTTTGGCTGTATTCAGAAACATAGTCATCTTCAAAGTTCATTTTCAATGCATTTCTTTAAAATATGCCCAAAAAGCTTTCATACAAAATACTGCAAGGATCATATCCCCAAGTCAATAGGGACTTTTTTTCAGAACTTTGGTGCTACTTAAGGCAAAATATTTAGAATTCTCCAGCTGATATCCAGGGATTGATCTTTGGTTGCAACTGAATTTTGTCTTTTGTGCAGTATGCATTTATTCCATTTTGGAAATTATATTCAGTCATACAGGTCCAAATTCAGTCTCCCAGAGTTTTGTTTTATTTTTAAGAAATAATAACTGGAAACAATAGGGTGAAGAGATTAAAAGGGCATGCTGATACTTAACACATGACAGTTTCCCAAGAACTGGTGTACTGCACTAATCAGAAGTCCTGTTCAATCTGAAAGACATTTTGAACTGAGAACACCCAGTTGGCCAAATCTGTGCAAGACCACCAGCACATGCTAGGATCAACAACAGACTGTGCACCTTGAATCACATCCAGAAAGGTGATGACTGCAAAGACTACAGGACTGTGCACATACCTCATGAAGGAAGGGACCTTGAGGGACTTTCTAAACACCTACCTACTTAAAAGCCACTGGTCTAACAGATTTTAAACTTTTTTAAATAGATGGAGTCTGGGGCTTCACCCTACTACAGCAGGAGGCTAAATCAGAGTACTGGCATGTTCTTATATAAAGGCAAGAATGAAAGTTAAAGATCTTGAATCCACTGTGATTGGTAATGTCTAAGACATTTATGGAGGTATTATGTTTGTTCTGGATTTTCCTCAAAAGTTTATTAAACCTAACCACACCAACAAAGAAGAAAAACATTTTTCATCATCTTAACATTGAATATATCATGTTGTCTTGTCCCAGATGTCTCTCTTTACTTACTATTTCCATAAACAGATGACCTCTCCTGTCATTTAGAGAGAAGTTATATCTTTTAAGGTCCAAGATAGGCACAAATAGCAATTTTGTTTTACTCAGTGATTTTATGTTATTGCTTTGATTTGTAATGTACTGCAATTTCATTTGCAGTCTGTGCTATCTTTCCAGGGAGATCAATTAAAGATAACTGGACAAATTCTTGATTATATTCAGAGTCAATTTTAATATTACTTACAAGATGGCGGTTGTAATTTTATCAAAGATGTAATCTCTCCAGTTTTGCTTTTGCTTACTGGGAGGTTTGAGCATGGTAATTCAAACCAGCATGGTATGGAATATGAGAAAAGTCCAATTTATCAGTGTTCCATCATATAAACCAAACAAATAACAGCCTAATGAAGAAGAATCGAAGATACAAAAAAATTATTTCCATTAAGCCTCCCAGAAATGCAATATTTCTGACAACATATTCTAAGAGGCAGTGAATCTCAAAGCCAATGCAGAGAGTGAGAAAGGAAACAAAATAATACTAATTTCAGAGGAAAACAACCAATATCTTACTGGATTCAGAATGGCTTTATATTGCCTTTGAATTCAAAAGATAGCATAGTAGGCTTGTAAGAGAAAAATGAGGGAACTTGACTCCATTAATTGCTACCTTCAGTCAATCTGGAAATGTTAGGTACTTTGGTTTTGTACAGCATTTCATGTATGATTAATATCAATAACCTCCACCACTGGTTACTGGGTGGGTGTGAGACCCTTGGTTTACTGAAATTCAGATCTGATATCAGAATATGTAATTTAAAATACATTGCTTAAGACTTTTGCAACTCAGCTGCTGAGATTTTCTATATTGTATTATAAATACATAGATCTAATGCATAGCTTTTTATATTTCTACCAAGCTTCCATTTTGCATACATGTCTTGAGGCACTGCAAATCCAAAGTGTTTGCTGTCGAACAGATATAGGCATTTTAGGTCTGCTGAAATGACTCAAATCCTGCTGTGAACACCAATATATCTGGGGTTAAATAGGATTCAGGTAATAATTTAGAAATTTTCAAAGTGCATTGCTAGTCATCATTTGCACCCAGTGGTTTTTGATAGATATGACTAAGCTGTTCTGTAGGCATCCAGGATCTACCATATAGAGGTTGTGGGAAGAGTGGGAGCAGGGAGCGAAGGAAGGAGCGAAGTGGAAGGACCGAGTTCAGTTTGATAGCACCAAAACAGTTAACTTGTTCCACTGTGGATCTCACATGAAATTAGGTTCCTCAATCTCTCTTCCCATTTACAGTACCTCTTTCAGACACAGCTGGTGCCACTTGGCTGTTGTTTATGCAGATGTTCCAGCTGTTAGGGGCTTCATTCTGTCCCTTCTGCTATAGACCTCACAGGATAGAAAGCATTAGGCACTTTATGTGAATTGTATATCATTCATAAACTAGATGTTCCCAGCTTCTGTAACAGTCCATCTTCAAGGCTGGAGCTAGTGCTCTGTGCAGCTAATCAGTAGGGAGAGTTGCAGCAGTGCTTTGGTTGCTTTGAAGCTGCCAGTTGCAAGAGACTATGCACAGAACTGAATTGGACACCTGGGACGTTAGGCTGTAGTTATAGCTGTGAAAACAGCAGCAGTGCCAGCACGATGACTCTAAGCACCAATCTGTTGTTTGGGGAGCCTGAATTATTTTTGAAAGCCCTAGTAAATGACTGTCAAGCAGACTTAGGGCTACAGCTATTGCTTGTGATGGGCTGTTTCAGAGGTACTATCTCAGGGTCTTGAGGTGGAGCAGTCAAATCAGTTCAGGTGCACTCCCATAAGTGCATTTACCCTCTCGGAATGGGATGATTAGTTGGACTAAGAATCCTGCTGAGACTGTATAGCTGCTGAATGGGAGAAACTTTAATTAAGAAAGCTATCTCTTCTGCTCACAGCACTGCAAGGTAGATATCCCAAACTCCTGTTGGTGACTTATGAAAGCTGGACCTCAGGTTCCCAAGTCATTTCAGAGTGGCAGTTCACTTACCCTTTTCAATATCTAGAACAAAATATTGATTATTCCACCAGAAAAGAGTAGATGGCAATGGTAGAGTAAAATATGGTATATCCAAGGCTTATGTTCCCTTAAGACATCTGTGCCACAGCTAGACTAAATTTCTTTCTTCCCCAACGAAACCAGAAACGCCTTATTTAAAGCAACACTGTTGAAAAAACAGTTTTCCTATTAGATAGTGTCAGACATTACCTTCCAATACTTGTGTGTGTTCTTGCTGTCAGTAAAACTCTGAGATGATGACCCCCAATATCAGCTTTTAAAGTTGGAGCAGTATTTAATGAAAAAAATAGTCCAAAATTTTTCTAATCTGCAATAAAAACAATTTTACCTACCTGCTTTCCATTTAGAAAATCTGACATATTTTAAACTAGCCTCAAAGTAACTCCAAATGCCCCATATATATTTAGTAATGTTAAATAAATTTTGACACTCAGCAGGGCTAACTACAAAACATAAGGCTTACTGACACTTTTTTCCTTCCTAAAATGATACTTGTAATTCAATTATGTAGTCATAGGGGGAGAAAATGGTGCATATTCCAGCCAGCAGCCCCCATTGTCCACATGTGCATTGTCAGATCAAACAGATCTAATAATTCCTTGTTAAAGTCATCATTTCCCATTAAATGAGCAACTGTGGCTGGTAAAAGGTAATGGTTACAGTGTGTTACACAATTAACACAGTGTGAAATGAACTGAAATATGTTTTCTAAAGACAATTTTAAATGGAAATGGAGTATTTAGACTCTTTGTGTCAAAAATACTGATCCAAGTGTGGGCTGTGCTGAATTGTTTTTACAAAACTGACAGTGTGCTCACTCACAGCAGCTCTTGTACTACACATTAAAACCAGTGTGTTGTCAAAAGCATATCAACCACTCTTTAAGACTATGAAAAAGAAAACTTGCATTAGAAGAAAATCACTTTATGTTGTCTGGATATACACAAATGATGGAAATGTTTTCAGCCTTTGTAATGGTTTCTGCCACAAAAGGTACTAAAAATACAAATAATCACAAGGACTGCAATGGGTAATAGACAGCAAGTTTAGTGTAAATAGAATGAATTCAGAAAAGAAAATTGCATTGCTTGGGAAAAAAAAAGAAAGAAAGAAAAAAAAAGGGGGAAAAAAAGAATCCACCTAGCAAAACCATTAGCAAGCAGTTTACTGGGTTTTCTACATGATATGTGCCAAATTACCTCCAGTACAGCTCAAGTAGTCTGAGAACCACAATACCCAGCAGTTCAGAGATACAGAAGTTGCTCATCAATTCATGCAGCTTCTGTTTGTCAATAAAGAGAGCAGGTCTCTTAGCACATATCTGATCTGGGAAAAAAAAAAAAAGAAAAAGGAAAAAAAAAAAAAAAAGGAGAATAATAATTCCGTAAGTCTCTTCACGTAGGAGAGCTTTTTTTTTTTTTTTTTACTACCCATAAGCTAAATGCATTTGCAAAGGCTTTAAGGCAATGAGTCCATTAAACACCTCACCTGGGTGATGACACATAGTTGTAAGTTGATAGAAGGTGCCTCAAAAAATAGTGAAGCAAATTTTGTTCTTCAAGTGCAGAAATCCTTAGGGCCAGCTGCTTAAGATTTATGGCCAGTCTCCATGGGCAGGCTGTGACTCTTAGACACCAGCTCCAAGCCAGAGGCATCAAAACTAGGTGAGACTCTAGAGACATTTAGACAAATCTTTATGTGGCTGTGTCCCTGTGACTCTGTCCCAATAAATCCTAAAATGGATTTATTGGTATGAGCCAGTCTGACCAGCTCAGAGCACTAGGAAGGGTTTTATACAAGTGGCAGCCTTTGACCACTTAAACAATTCCTGAGGTACTGTTGTGTTCAAGATAGCAAATAGATAACCTTGATAATGCCTTCAGGATTCTGTGCTAGCAAAATATCCCATGTTAGTCAGGTGCAAAACAGCTCAGGAAAAGATTTCAGAAGCCTGCAATATACTCTAGTAGAGTGAATGAGGGTGAACCTGGAATATGGGCAGCACTGTTCTGCAGTGTTCCTTACTGCAACAAAACTAAGTTCAGCTTCCAATTAGGATGAGATTAGGCTATCCAATAATTAAGTTACACAGGGAAAAAAAAGTGTAGCATCCTCAGATGTTTCTTCCTTTTAGGACATGAAGATCTTTCACGCAGAGTATAGACAATAGATGTGGCAACCAAAAGAAGCTCAAACCCAAGGATCTGTCTACACAGTATAATGGAGTGCAGTACAGAAATCCTCCCACACCCCTGTGGCTGCAGGAATGGGGTAGCAGGTTTTATTGTCTAATTTTCTATGTTGCTGTCATGCAGGATTTTTTTTCTCACAGTTACTCTATTGCTCTTCTCTTGAATGTTGCCTTCCTGTATACCCCTATGGTTGTCCTTAAGATTTTCATTTTACATGCCTGCAAGGTATCAGGTGTTTGATGACAGCAGCTCAGAGCATACTCGAGACACATGTTTTGTCCTAGCAATAAGGTACAGCAGCACTTAGATAGTTTTGAGGAACCAGCCAGTATCTCCAGATGTCCTTTCCCTCCTCTTCCTCCTTAATCTAACTTTTTAGCATCCATTATACACATCAAGCTCCCATTGCAGTTTAGCTAGGTTTTGGGACAGGGGCTGTGTTTGTGAATACATAATGGCTGAGATCAGAAATCACATTATGCAAATAATAAGCAATAAATAATAAGCAACAAATAACTGTAACAAATGTCAAAAAAAAGTAATAGTTTCATTCCTCTTATTGAAGTGGTCTGAAGGAAGATAGAACCTTTTGTAGGACTGTTCCTGTTGCAGCATCAAGACTCTCTTTGTGTTCCCTGGGAGTGGGATGAAGGGGTGTTTAGTTTTGAAGATGAAGAAGACAACCACAAAGTAATATATCCACTGAGTAGATCTTGCCTCCCAAAACCAGAGAAAGTAAAAAATTGATTTGGGTATCTCATCTCTCTCATTGAGAAGATTCAGCAATGTTAGTCTGTGAGACAGATAAACATTTATGTAGTCTGTGATGTCTTTGGGTTGTGATAGTACTCACTTAAAGTCCTGGCAAAATCTCCAGTGACTCCACTGTGAGTTATCATAGATTTCAGTGGGTTTGAAGTAGCTTATGAATTGTCAGGTATGTATTTGAGTCTGCTCCAGAACAGAATGCTTCTAATCACTACAGTGTTTCTGTTTTAGCAAAGAATGATAGGAAATGCAGCCCCAAAACTCCTAAGTTCACACAAAAATGTGAATACTTAGGAGGCTTGGATCCCTCAAGGTATAAATTTAACCTTGTACCTATCACCTCTGTGGAAATGATGCAATGTGACCTCCCTGGACTGCTAGAGCATGATATCTCATTCTAGAGTTGAAAATATTCACAAAAGAAGACATCAATACTCAAATCAATCATGCTATACACATTTGCAGATGATGTCTAGTTAGGTTACTTCAAATGTCTGGCAGAGAGACAGAGCTTGCAGTTAAATCTCTTATGACCACTCTGCTTAAGTGCACATTTGAACACTTAACCTAACACCTAAGCCTGAGACGTTTCTCTTCTTGAGTCCTTGGAGTCATTCAATCTACTAGGCTTCCTGAGAGAACATAAAACAGAAAAGAAGAGGAATTGTAGCCTTAGAAAATGCAGCCAGAGTGGGGAAGTTGACAGAGTGAAGAACTGAATTCATGTCTTCCACTTGCTAGACAAGTGCTGCAACCAGATGGTTCTCATGGGACTGGTGAGGATGAATCCTGCATATTTTAAAAGGGAAATCTTTGTTCAGTTCTTTGTAGGAAAGAAAGGTCTGAGGGCTGATTCAACTTGTGTTGCAGCTGTCATGAGATCTGATTTACGGGGGGGGGGGAAGATAAAACTGAGTATTTAGAGACAACAGGCCAGCAGAAGAAGAAACAGAAAACTTCTTTTACCAACAATCTTCAGAAATGAAACTGGCGTTAAATTAAATCATTCCTCAGTTCCAGTCCAGGCTACATAAATTTGTTTATGCTTTTTGGTCGTCTTTTGGGTTTTTTGGAAACTGCATTCACTTATCCTGTGAACTTACCTCCCTTCAGCCCAAAAGCTGTGCAACCTTAGCACCTCAGTGATGTTCTCACATTTAGACCCATCACAGCAGGGGTTTAGCACAGGAGGGTGTGTTGTTGCAGGACTTGCAAAGCCTACCTCTGCCTGCAGGTAGCCAAACTGCCCTGCAGCTTTGTTTTCACATGAAGGTACTCCACTTGTTGGAATAGCCACATCAGAGTCAGAGAGCCAACAGGTAATAGTAAAACAGTGACAAGCTGTGGGTGAGTTTTGTCTTCCAACCATTTATAGTTAAAATTTTATAAAGAGGAGTCAAATTTTCTTTAAAACTAAATGGCCAAAGTTTAGTGATGATCAGAATGGAATTATATGCATAAAGGTTAAAATCCTTGTTTTGATAAGGTAATATTAACATATAAGGCAACCTTGCATAGCTTCTCCTAGGCACATGGTACCCATTAAAATGTAGGAGCTTGTCTTAAGGTTATACAAAAGCCCTTTCTGCAGACTGGGACAATACTGCCTCTGATCCAGGAAAAGATCATCACACATACATACCAACAGGCCAGAGGTAACAGCTGCTTCTAATCCATTAGCATCTGTAAGCATAAATCCCAGCAAAAATTCAAACACCTCCCTCTAGAGAGTTATTTCACTCATTAATATGAGAAGGAATTAGGACTTTATTAGCTGTTTCTAGTTCCAATAGACACATTTTCCTGTCTTAACACACACACACACAAAAACCCAAACTTACTTGAATTTTAAAGTTTATGACATTCCTTCCTTTCAAATGCAGGTAAATGATTAAAGTATCTCATTCTCTGAACACATGAAAGTTATCTCTTCTGGTGAATAATCTGTTGAGTCTTCTGCTGAGTCCCCAGTTAATTATTTGTTTAAGTTTCTGTTATTTGTAGTCTAAAAACTGTAACTGTAAAAATGCTACTTTGTTTATTCTGGCAATGTTAAGGTCTCACCTGTGCCATCTTGTAATCATAGAATCATAATATCTCTAAGATTGTCAAGTCCAACTGTCAACCCAAAATCACCATGCCCACATCACCATGTCCTGAAGTGGAATTTCCATCTCTGGAAATATTCAAAACCCTCCTGGATGTGTTCCTGTGTGACCTTCTTCAGGTGAACCTCCCTTGGCAAGAGGGTTGATCTCCAATGATCTCCAGAGGTGCCTTCCAAACCCTACCCTTCTGCAATTCTGTGATGTGCCATACCTACACTGTTTTTTTTAACATCTCCAGAGATGGTGACTCCACCACCTTCCTAGACAGCCTGTTCCAATGTCTGACCACTCTTTCAGTAAATAAACTTTTTCTTAATATCCAATCTAATCCTACCTTGGCACAACTTGAAGCCAATATAAATTGATTTACAATATCAATATTGATTTACAGTGTCATTAAATACTATGAAGAGCTGATGTTGTAACTCTGAAAGTGAAAAGGGGAGGAGAGAGATACATTGCTGATTACCAAAGCCATCTTGGTAAATATGGGGAATGGTCTGAAATCCATAAGAGCAAATTCAACAGAGCCAATTGAAGTACTACACTTGGAGCTTGTCTACACGAGCAAGTCAGCAGAGCAGATTAAAACATGAATTTATAGTACTCTTGCTGCTGCACACTAACTTTTCCTGCTGACACTCCTGCTAAGCAGTAAGTATAGCTCTGTGTGAAGTTGTCTACTCCACATGTTGCACAGAGCCAGCAGTAATGCAGGCTGCCAGCATCCACAGGGTAGGTGGCAGAGAGAAGTGAGTGTGCTGTAAATTTATACCCTAGCTTACTGGAATTTACTAGTTTAAATATTCCCTTAGGCAGAAAAAAAAAATCAAATGCAGAAAAAAAAAAATTAAAAAATGTAGAATTGCAGGTTAGACAGCATTACTACATAAACAAGTTGTAGGTAGCATATCCAGGACAGTCAGTGAGGCTCTGGCCAGCATGATCTAGTGTGAGGTGTCCCTGCCCATAGCAGGGGGGTTGGAACTAGATGATCCTTGTGGTCCCTTCCAACCCTGACTGATTCTATGATTCTATGATTCTATAAATGATGAAAAATAACAATGGCATTAGTACTATATACAACATTGTTACCAGTATACAGAACAAAACAGAAAATGCTTGTTTATATTCTGCTTTACTCAGTGTTGGTAAGACGCCAGCCAGAGCAGTCTTTGGAGTTCCATACTTGAAAGCATAGACAAGTGCTACTCCTAGAAATGCAGAACTCAAACTGCTTAGTCTAGGAAAACTGTGGCTGAGAGATGAATCTGGTAACGTCTTTCAAGTATGTGAAAGAATGTTATGAAAAACAAACACACACACACAGAAGTTTGTTTTTTCAGTCCAAAAGTATTTGAAATTAAATAGTTGGAGGAGGAAGAGGAGGAGGAGGAGGAGGAAGAGGAGGAGGAGGAGGAGGAGGAAAAGGAAAAGGGGGAGGCGAAGGAAGAGGAGAAGGAGAAGGAGAAGGAGAAGGAGAAGGAGAAGGAGAAGGAGAAGGAGAAGGAGAAGGAGAAGGAGAAGGAGAAGGAGAAGGAGAAGGAGAAGGAGAAGGAGAAGGAGAAGGAGAAGGAGAAGGAGAAGGAGAAGGAGAAGGAGAAGGAGAAGGAGAAGGAGGAGAGACTTCATAAATAGCTTCCGTTGGAGAAAAGACATAAAAATAAATGACTTGAGAAACATTGGCCAAATGTGGGATCAGATTAGTTTATGAAAATGATGAATTAAGCACACTTAAAAAAATTCACAGTGTAGACAAACATCTTTAAGTATGGTGTGGGTATTTTCAACCCTTTTTCTGTGCAGGAGCTCAGAATTAAACAGCTTTTCAATTCACTTTTGTTTATTTCTTTACATCTATATCACTCTAAAATATAGATCTAGTGGCCTTACTTGGCTCAAATATCTAATTTACAATTAGCTGCAGAGCAGCAGCATCTATTGATTGAAACCTGAGAGAAAGTTAGTGGGATTTTAATTTTATGTCTGATCGTTTACCATGCAGTTGGAGTGTGTCATCTAACCTATCTTCCTCATCTTACTGATGTGTGAAAAGATGTTATAATATCACAACTATAATAAATAATAAATAAGCAAAATACTTACATTTGTACGTAAAATTATGCTGCTAATTACATGTGTTGGTTAGGGTTGGACTCGATGATCTCCAGAGGTCCCTTCCAAGCCCTACCATTCTATGATGATTTATTTGCATTTCATTAGTTAATTGGTGTTCTGTGTGCCTCCTGGTTATCCATATATCATTTGCATCACTGAACAGGTTCTATAGTGAATTTACAGCTTTTGTGCTACAATGAGTTCAACACATCTTATATTACAACCCAACTCTCCTAAAAAAAACCCAACAAGTCTTTGAGTTGACTACATATTGCTTCCTCAAAGACAGCAGATGGAAAAGATCTAAACCTGGGAGATATGAAAAAGCAGTACCTGCTAGGGAAAGGGTGGAATGTAAATTTAAAGTATGCCAAGTAGATAAACTGAAAGTCCCGGAAATTTTGAAATCCAAAACATGAAAGGGGTAATCATGATAACAGAAAGTTAATTGCCTTCTCTTGGCAACTAGTCATGTAAGAGCAGCAAAGGGAATACAATGCAAAGCCTTTACTTAAAAACTTGTTAATAATATTTGGAGGAGGAAGTAGAAGGATTAGAGTAAGTCTAAAGGCTGGCAATTGTTCCTTTATACTAGCCTGCTACCTAGAAACATACCAGAAAGAGCAGGAAACAAAAGTAGCGTGCATTTACTAGCAATGATGGGAAATTATTTTATTGATTTGTTGTACCTCCAAGCAAATCACTTTACCTTTTAGTTATATTTAGTCATTTATAGACAAAAACTTTCTTTACATTAATTTCCAGCCCTATGAATAAAGTACTTGCTTGATGGGTTGGTTTTATTTGTGGCATGAAATCTTTACCTGAAGATTAATTATAAGTACCACTACTTAGAGTTTTTACAGGAGTTAATGCAGTCATCTCATTAGCTCAATTTTAGTAAAATACATAAGTGTATATCTCACCTGCTCCTATGTGTAACACACATTAGTGTGGAGCACTATTTGAATGTGATCTAAAATAGGCAAAATTAGTTCAGACAAAAAGGCACATCAGAAATCAGTCCAAAAGAATAATAAACTATTTCTTGTATATGATGACAGCAGTGATCTAGAGTTAGGTCCAAGTAATTTGCTAATGAAGCTCACAGGTGATTCTTACATCTGTGAAGTTAGAAATGTATTAAACACAGACTCATAGAATTGTTTCAGCTGGAAAACATCTCTAAGATATCAACCCAACACCAGCATGGCCATTAAACCATGGCCCAAAGTGCCACGTGTACACATTTTTTGACCACCTCCAGGGATGGTGACTCCACCACCTCCCTGGCCAGCCTGCTCCAATGCCTGACCACTCTTTCAATAAAGAATTTTTTCCTAATATCCAATTTAAACATCCCCTGGTGCAACTTGAGGCCGTTTCCTCTCTTCCTATCACTTGATTCCTCCCTACAGCCTGTTTTTAGAGCAATAGGGTCTCCCCTCAGCCTCCCCTTCTCCAGACATGAACCTAAAAAATGCAGAGCTACAGAAAGCATGGTGTAGGAAATCAGCCGTTAAGATATCTGAAGACTGCTACTTCAAAACTCGAACAGGAAATGAGAAACAATTCTGGAAAGCAGTGTAATTAAAGGTTGCTATTTCTATTAGAAGTAGTAGTGGAGAGCTCATTAGAAGTAAATTTTTTGCAGCTTGAGATCTGAGAGAGACCACTGTAACTGTGAGCATGGAGCAGTTTTGTTAGAGAAAGGTGATGAGACCTTTATCATTGGGATTCCATCTAAAACATTCCATTCATTTACAGGGTTTGATTCTAATAGAGACTGAGGAAAAGAGAGTTTTTCTGAAAAGACCAACAGAGTTCCTCTGGAATGGTTAATGAAAAGCAACTTTACAGGTAATATCATGCAATTACCCAAATTATCTAACTGGGGAAAAAAATAATTGTAAGATTCTCATGAATAAATGAAAAGGATGCTTTGATCTCAAAAAGGAGGAAAAACATACAGGGTCTAAATTCAGCAACAGTGTAGACTTCAGGTGGGGTGGGGAGGAATCAGAAACTGGTAGAAAATGAAAAATTACTTTAAAAAATGTTTCTCTTTTTAATAGTTTTGATTAAAAGAATGGTGGCAAATGAGTAAATCTCTGATGCACAGAGGAGATGGTACTGGAAAATACTGTGAGCCCCTGAGAAAAGCACATTCCAAAGTTTGAGTCAAATATCCAACAGAGATTATTAGTCCTGTTTTCTGAAGGACTACAGCTAACTTACTGAAGCTTATCAGCTAAAAGTTTAATTAATTATTCTACAGTCATGGAAGATTCATTTGGGAATCTCCTTGTTAAAGTCTTATTGACACACAAGATGTGTTGCTGGTGTCTGCCCACATTATTAAGTGGACACAACATACATGTGCTGGTTTGAGGCCAGCCAGAACATCTCTTGCCCCGAAAGGGACAAAAGAATGACACACACAAATGGATTGGAGAGTGATGGAAAGTTCAAATGGAAAAGCAATTGGTGAAACTACAGAAAACTACAAAGCATAGTGGCAAAGAACATCCTAAAGCATACAGAGTCCCTTACATAGTACCCAGAGGCTTCCCAATCTTTCCCTCCTCCCACGTGAGGGTCTACCCAAACCCCCAGGGCTCTTTCTTCCCCCCTCCCACTGCTAGGCAAGTCTCAGGCTGGCCAGGTCCGAGACTGCCCCCCCCTCCATTCTCCTCCTGGCATTAGGCCTAGACAGCCCTAAGTGGCCTTGAGGATACTCCCCCAGCATTACCTGATAAGAGAGAGAGCATCTCCCATGGGAGCAGAGAGGGAAGAAAGAGGAAGAGAATGGCTTTGCAGATGGCTTTATAGGGTGCAGGATTTATGGGTAGAAATACGCCGTTTCCTGTGTCCACCCCTATTGGGTGGGCACCTGGGACACCAGAGGTGTATCTCATGTAGCAGTGGCAGGGGGCACCCAGACTAAACTGCCACACTACAGGTCATCAGCAAAATAAAGACTAGTGCACTTAATGTCACACACCCATGTATCAGTTCATTTCAGACAGTTTATGAAGGAACTCCACACAGAAACAACAAAAATTAAACAAAAATTTAAACAAAGGGGAAAAAAGGAAACAGAAACAGAACCAAAAAAACTCAACCAAGAAAAACCATCATGAGTACAGGGTCACCACGGTCCCTGCCAGCCAGGCTCTGTTATTTCTCTTTGGTTAACCATCAGCAATAACATCTTGGATTCTGAAAGCAGTCAGTAGAATGGAGACCAGAGTATTTGCCACTGGAGGGAGTATGTCGCAATTGCTGAAAATTCCATGCAAAAAAAATCCAGCTTTTGTCTCCAAGACGTCCCCATCGTATGACTAATCAAAATACTTCCACCCAAGAAATTAAAAGAAGCTTCATAAATATGGCATAATAATTGTCACCACAACTATAGCTATTGCATACTTTAACATTTAATACTACTTTTCATTCATGTTCCATAAGTAACCTCATTTTTCCTCATGTAACATGTTTCTAAGTAGGTTTTCGATCTTATTTTAGATCTGCTCTGACCTAGACGATGAACTGAAGGTCTCATATTATTTATGCCCCTGCTAACTCTGGTTTTACTTCTTTCCTATGGTTATCAGATCCATATGTGCACTGAGCTTTTCCCAGGAACTCAGTAGCCCTTCCATAAAATATTGGACAAAGTCTCAGACTTATGTTTAGAAATCACTGATTTCCACATCATCACTAATGCGTATAAACTGTTTCAACTCCAGAAAAAATTTTGTTCCCTCTAATTTCCTATTAGCAACAGTCCACTAAAGCCTTCCCTCATGACAATATCTCTATGTGCTACATGGTTGAGGTACACTGACCATCAATCTTACACATGCTCCGTTGTCTCATAGCCTATCTTCAGCAACAGGACAGTAGCTTTGTTAGAATTAAAGTCCAGCTGTCTTGCCCCTGGTTAAAAGCACCTACCAAAAAATTACATTTCTTTCTTTATCCCAAATGCAAACTAAAATAAAGCATTTAAAATTATGGATACCATGCACAGCACATCAGTTGAAGCTGAGGCAGTGATCCATGACCTGTGTTTTTCAAAAATAATTAAAATGATTAGACAGACATATTCCAATGAAAAAATAAACTCCTGTGGAAAACAATGTGAACCCCTTTTCAGTTTGGGTAGTGGTTATAGTTTAACTAATTAGCATGGAATACAGAAAACAATGAAAAGATTTTCTTTTAACCATTGGATCATATTGTCAGGTGTCTATTACTCAAGGAAACACAACATTCCCACAGCCCTGCGATTTTATCTTTATAAAGAACAGTTTAACTTTACAAGCAGTGAAAAATGTTAGCCTTTTCCATAGATACTGACTTCCTCAAATTTTATCTAGGTAATTAATCAATCAGTGTATTTTAGCTTGTTCTTAAAAACTAAAAAAAAAAAGGAAAGAAAGTAAAATGAAGGGAAAAAAAGAAGGAAAAAAAGAGAGAGAGAATAAAAAAAAAAAAGACTTTTAAGCCTGGCTTCCACTGCCAAAATATTTTTGGAAACAACAATATTCATACTCATACACAACAGTGATAACAGGGCAACTCATCAAAAGACTATAATATAACTCATAAGCAAAGTTTCCATTTCTTAATACACATGTAAAACTAATTGCTTTCTATCCTCCTCATGAAGCCCAAACTGATACAGTAGAACCAGAACTTTTTTTTAAAGGGTCTGGAATGCTTGTATTTCACTGATGTATGAGTACTTTAAAATGGTACTTTTTGAGAATCACAGAATCACAGAATATCAGCAGGTGGAAGGACCTCCAAAGATCATCTAGTCCAACCCCCCTGCCAGAGCAGGATCACCTATACCAGATCACACAGGAACGCATCCAGATGAGTTTTGAATATCTTCAGAGAGGTTACTCCAACAACCCCTCTGAGCAGCCTGTTCCAGTGTTCCATCACCCTCACAGGGTAAAAAATGTTTCCTCATTTTTCGATGGAACTTCCTATGCCTCAGCTTCCACCATTGCCCCTTGTCCTGTCATTGGGTGTCACTAAGAAGAGCCTGGCTCCATCCTCTTGGCATTCACCCTTTACCCAGCTCCCTCAGTCTCTCCTCATAAGGATGATGTTCCACTCCCTTAATCGTTTTTGTGGCTCTGCGCTGAACTCTTTCACACAGTTCCCTGAGGTCCTTCTTGAACTGAGGGGCCCAGAACTGGACACAATATTCCAGATGTGGCCTCACCAGGGCAGAGTAGAGGGGGAAGAGAATGTTTATGGCCTACTAACCACACCCCTTCTAATACACCCCAGAATGGCATTGGCCTTCTTGGCCACAAGAGCACATTGCTGGCTTATGGTCAACCTTCCATCCACTAGGACCCCCAAGTCCTTTTCCCCATCACTGCTCTGCAACTGTCCTTATGTTTGGTTTTTTTTTTAAATAATTTCATAAACAATATGCCTCAAATTCATAAATACATGATTTACAGGTATTCTGCAGTAACCTGCTTTGAAAATTGGCAGTTCTTGATATCAAAAGTCTTTCTGATTAGGTATTGTGTACATTTCTGCATCATGCAACTCCTACCGCAGCAGGTCTTTGATGCAGCTGTTTGAGGTCTCTGGCAATGTCAGACACACAATTAAGCACAGATCAGTAGTGATAAGACTCTCTTCCATTTCTAGCTGCAGTCAGATATGATTTGACCACCTCTGTCAAAGAACGACATAGAAAACCCACGCAGTGCTGAGACTACAGTTCAGTGTCTTCTGGTGAAGAACAACTCTTCAGCTCAGATGCCTAAGCTGGTGTTGCTGTAAAAGCAGCAGATATTTTGTAATCTCTCTTTTCCACCACAATTCTATAACACATCATTTTCAGAGTAGTTTCTGATATTCCTACAGGATTCAGAGTTACACCATAGGATTAAGAATGCATGAGGATGTAATGATATAACCACAGTTAAACTGCCCTCTGACTAAACCCCTTGAGTAGTATTACCTAAATCTCTAGGTTAACATTTAACAGAGCACTACAAGTCATCCATTCTACTCTACTGAGTTTTGACTTCATCTTACTTCATTCTAAATTAGTACATTTCAGCAGCTTCTGACATCATACTTTTAAAGTAAGGGATACTTTGAAAGACAAGGTCTTTGTAAAGAGGAATTTATTGGTTTGCTTATTATCCATGCAATCTTGGGAAAAGAGGAGAAAGGGATAAAACTTTATGAGTGACTTCACAAAGAGGGAAGGAAGTATATTTTCTATCCCATGCTGACATATGTTGATAAAACTAACAATTGCAAGTCTTCCATTTTTCCATCACTCTTTAGAACTTTGATCAGTGATTTCTTTTTATTTTTTTTTTATAGTCTATATATGTTTTCTGTATTCTGGATTCCTTGTCTTAAAAGGACAGAAAATGGCACATAAATTTTACCCCTGACCCATCCAAAGCCAGTTTAACACATCAATCTTTGCTCAAGCACATGATCCATGTACTATTGTAAAAAGAATTACTTTTTTTATTAAAATATCCCTATCTGTGACTTCTCTGTGTAGTGAGAATAAGACACAAAGTATGCTTTAAATGTCTTTTTTTTAAATTACAAAAAAAAAAGTGAACAAAATCAGTCTCTTCACTTCTTTAAAATAAATAACTCAACCTTCTTTAATCCTAAAAAATACACCTTTAGAGATATACATTTTTACTATGTCTAGAAGTAGTGAGTTGTAATGAGGCAATATTTGCCTGGCCTAGCACTCCATTAAGGCATTGTTCATGTCCAAGACCCACATAACTGTACATACATTGCTTAACTGAATTAACACATTCATGTTCATTAAATTCCTTTCTCAAGTGCTCAAACCAAAACCAGTCTTTAACCAAGTCAGCAAACACAAAATATTTCCCAAAGAGACTGGAAGAAAGTAAATGCAATGAACTAGCACCTGAGCAAAACATTCTATATTTTGATATTAAATCATAGTTTTACAACCAGGTCACCAAAAAGAGCTCGTCCACGTTCAAACTCAAGAATACTTATGAAGAAGATAAAGTTCTTCAGAGACTTAAGACTGAAAAATAATGTGACTGATAGTGATAGAAACAGATAAAGTACCCACTATTAAAGTTAAAAGGATCAGAACCATTGCATGATGAATAATTCCTTTTTGTCCTGGTGTAACTTGAAAAGTGGATAAATATATACATGAAAGAATGCTTAAACTTCTTATATATATATATGGAAAGTTTTTTTAAAAAGAAAGAAAATAATGAAACTGTACCAGTAATACCATTTCACATCCTTTTTTTTCCAGAAATATAAGTGGCAACACAAAGCATGTAATGCTCAGTCATAATACAGATTGCTAAGGTTGCTGATCATATTTAACACTGGAATCCTACATACTATTAAATGGAATTTGTATTGAACTCAATAACAAAATTCCCACTGACTTTAACAGAGCCAAAGATTTTACTTTTGGTCAGTGCACACATAATTTTATGGTTTATATCGAGAGCAGTACTTTCCATAGAGCACCAATGAGGAAACATCAGCAGTGTAAGCACGATTCCTGTCAAAGAAACATAAAATTAAAAAAAATCTCACCATATTTCTGAATGAGATCAGAATCTGGACTGTATGGCTTGGACAATTTATTTCTCCAAATCTACACAGGGGCCAGAGGTTATTTGTCCTGGGAAATGTCACATACAAAGAAATTCCCACAAGTATATCTGTTTGAAGAAGCCAAAGCAATAATAACGTGGAAGTCTCCTATGTAAAGAACAATGGGAAAACATTTACTTGTCAGTAATGTCATCCAGTTGGTTTGTTTCATTCTCATTTAGGTTCTGCACATTTCAGCAACAAAGGTCCACAAGTGGAAGTTGTTTCAAACTTCTCCCTTGTTGAAACATCAATGGAGTGTTTATTGGGATTTTGGAGAAGATGTTCATGATGCTGTGCATATTTGGAAGCTGACCCATATCTTCATTCACAGCTTGGACACAAGAGCACAGAACCTGGCAGGGAGGGTGGAAGTGGAAAGAAAGCATTGCCAGGAATGATAATTCTGAAAGACATGATATCAAATACTGAGTTCTTCTTTGGGCAGCCTTCTCTTACGCATGGACTTGGTAGAACTACTGGTTATCTGGATATTAAGAGTGAACTGTGGCACTATACACATACACACACATATGGAAAAGGGGGGGAAAAGTATATAAAAGCTATGAGCTTTTTGTTTCTAGGAAGAAAATTCCCTTGTACAACAAAAAGGGATCTCTTCATTCCATAACGAGAGATCACTACCTCGGAGGAGGCTAGAATTAAGGCAAAGACAGGCCTGTGTATACAGAGTGGCTCCATGTTTCCCCACTTCTAAATGACAATGATTTTAAACAAAGCCCTGCTTCTCCTAATTTCTTCTCTGAGTTGGGCCTTTCACTCAGCTTAGCAAGACCCTTCAGTAATAACTTCTGCTTGCTAAGAATAGGGCTTCAGTAATTTTTCTGTAGTCTGCATATATGCCTATATGGATTTGCAGACACACACACATGTACCTAGGCACACACAAACATGCACACACCCAGACTTATAAATAGATGCATCTAGATGTTCATCTACAAAGAGACAGGACTGAAAACCGTGTCAAACTTGGAGTGTTATCCACTTGTCAGGACCATTTAAAACACTATCTACACAGTACATACTGAAACTCAACTTTAAGATTTTTTTTTTTTATTTTTATGTACAGTTCTTTTTTTTTTTTCCTTTTTTTTCTTCTCTGGAAATAAAATAGCTAAATACAGACAGACTGTAATGTTGTATATGTATAGCTTTCAACAATACTTTAGCTGAATAAATGCTTTGTACATAGTTCTGTCTTTTAATGGAGTTTACAGCTACATTGATAAAATGGATTCCTCATTTCCTTGATTGCTTTTAACCAATAACAAGCAGAGAGACAATTACAAGTTAATATTAATAAGCAGCTCAAATAACACTGGTTAAATTATGTACAATACAAACCATTCATACAAATGAAGACTAGGATATTGAATTTGTTACAATATTCTGTAATAAAGATAAGACAGCCACTTATAACTTACATGTTCTCCACCAGGCATTTTCCTTCTTAGAGATCAGTTGGGGAGGTTTTAAGTAGCTTAGGTGGCCTAAATTCAACCAGGTTTAAAGAATCGGAGCTTAAAGAGTCAGAGAAACATGAAACCAGAATGTCTGCCCACATGTAAATTCCAAATGTTTGCCCATCTTTACTAGTAACAGGATTGCTCCATGGAAAAAGAGCCACCTAACACCACCTCGAATGTGCCTACTGTATGCTGGAAAAAAGTCACAATGCTTTGCTGTGTTCATATATTAAGGAATACTGAACTCTAGACACACATTTTTCCCATTTTAACAAGTACTTACTCCTACAGTATTATTTACCAGTACAGCTACTCCAAGCAGTATAATGCATGAATGGGAATTATTGATTGGCATGTACTCAAAGGACTTTCAAAGAGATTTCCATAACAGTCTGCATTAGAAACCATTCTCTGTCTAGTTAATCCATTTTGTTTGATGATGGGTTATCCTGAAACCTTAGATAACAGACAAACAAAGCTCTCTTAACAGGAATCTCAATAGATGCGAGCTGAAAAGAGTGTGTGTCTCTGTGTATGTGCATGGTTTTATTTCAAATCCGTAGTGATTTACAACTAGAGTGATACATGGAGCTGACTGGGCAGAAAAAAAAAAAAAAAAGAAAGAAAAA
Source organism: Indicator indicator (assembly GCF_027791375.1). Lineage (NCBI taxonomy): Eukaryota > Metazoa > Chordata > Aves > Piciformes > Indicatoridae > Indicator > Indicator indicator. The sequence goes on along the minus strand of NC_072020.1, from coordinate 20,131,957 downwards.
AGAAAAAATTACATTAGATTGTTTTCCACTAACATATTTGCAGCCATTTGACATCAGCAGCAGCAGCAGGTAGACACATTCCAGGCAATAGATGTGGCCTTCCTCCTTGAGGTTACAGCCCTGCCATACGACCTCTTTTATTCCCCAGGCTTCAGTCTCAGACACGTGTTGGTCCTCATCCTGATGGGAAGTAGGGTGTGTCACTGTGGTAGTTGTAATCAGGACACACCTTCTGTACTAGTTTATAATCTGTACTATAAAACGAAATGTAAATACAGATTACTTTAAAGGGCTTGGAGCAGAGCCATGACACGTGGCTCTGCGTCTGCTCCTGATAACAGGTTTTTGAAGGGTCATAGTTGCAGAGTGTGTTCTTGGTAGCCTTGTCAACCTTTTCGTACTCGATTCGACAGTTAAAGGACTTGGAATCTTTGGCATCAATCACTGTCTGTTGTGCCAAGTCAAATTCCACTATTTTTGTAGGGGGCACTAGGCTCACAGACACATTCCCTTGACCGGTGGAGTTATGCCTGAAGTAAACACTAAAGGTCCCATTGCCATGGTCAACGATTTTCCCCGTTATTAACAGATTTAGCTTCACAGTCTTGATGTTGGAATGAAAATCGCCCCAGCCAAACATTTTCTTAAATTTCCCAGTCTTGACAATGGGCCGTCTCTTTGCTCTGGGCCGAGGCTCTTGCAGGTCTGTGGAGTTCCTCAGCCAGTCCCAGAGATCTTGCTCAGAATAAGTTTCTGGGGCATCGTATCGCAGGTCCAAATCTGTATCGTTTTCCTTTCCGCGAAAAGTCTGTGACAGCAGCCGGCTGATGGACAAGTCCTTGCTACTTTCTGTCCATATATGCTTTAGTGTGGATTTGGAGCTCCCTGATTTTAGGAGTTCTGTTTTTCCTCCATTTGTTAAATTTGCACAGGTAACCTGGGGGAAGGAAAAAAAGAAAAAAAGGAAGAAGAAAGGATATATTGAGATAGATAATACAAAACTCCTCATTCCCACCTGAGAACAAAATGATCACATTTCAGAATCATAGGGATTTGACTTTTTTTCTTCTTTTGGAGAAATTAAATTATCTCTCTCTATGCAGTAATACAAACCAGAAACATCTCCTTTCCTCTTCTTTCCAAGTAATTCTTACTTAATTCTCCTTTTCCAGTCTTTTACACCAGCCTTCAGATTTAATCCCAGCCAATCACATTATTATTCACCCTTGAAACCTACTTCTGTTGTGATGCCTGTAAGTGATGAGTATGTAACGAAGTACTGCAAAGACTAAAGCACACAGCCATGTCATCCTTCAGTCTGTATGTAGGGTTTTCACTGGCCACTTCTCACCTAAGAGTGAAGTACCCTGGCTTGAATGTTCTCTCTGCAGTGATACTTTTCCACCATCAGTTACATTCATTTATTTTTGCTGTTCCTGGAGTCTGCTCTCAGGGTGCTGTCTTGGTGGTGCCAGCCTGGCCATACTCAAAGTCCCTGTCATTTTAAATCTAATAGTAGTAATAAAATTTTCCTACTGCTTTTATGAGTACACATTGGTCTGTGTTCTTGACTGGGACCTTCAGTCACAATTGTAGATAATAGAATAATGAAAAATTTTAATGAGTTTTATGCCAACAGCTGTACATACTGCTTGCTGTACCTCAATTAATGCAAGGGGAGCCAGTCACAATCTTTTATTATAGTCCCTTACAGATTAGCTACTGACTTGCTGTGTCTGTATCTAGTATGACACACATTTCTCCTTTCCACTTCACTTCTTTATTCACATCTTCCTTCCCAAGGCAGAATGTAGTCTGTGCAAGACAGAAAGCCACTTACCTATTTACATGCAAAACAGGGCCACCAATTTAAAAGAAGTAATAATAAAAACCCTGCAAAATCCCATCTTTATAAAAGACACAAATCTTGCACCAAGGTCCTACAAAATCATAAAACTTCAGACATAATTCTTCACAGAATTTAATGTCAGAGCAATTGGCCTTATTTATATATTTTTTTTCTCTTTGCCTTAATTATGTGGAAAACAGGGAACAGATGCAGCCTCGCAGCTGTCTAACGTGGAGCACTGGTAAAGAGCTCTGACAGCATCGCAGGGAGGGCTGGAACTGAGGGGGGCAGCGGCTGGGTGGAAAGAGACCAACACCAACCTTAGTGCCATTCCCCCTAAAAATTCACAGCAGACACACTGCCACATTTTTTAACATTTTAACTGCTCTGAAGAGGTCATCAATTTCTTATTTCCCTTTTCATGGCTAGACAGGAGATTCTGAATATGTCCATTTTATTCCTCTGTGTTCTGGCTTCTATCATGATTTATGTGCTTCTATCACACTTGCAGTTATATCATTCTCCTCACTTAAAAATGAACTGCGTGTATTCTCGACCCAGGAAATCCATTGGAAACCAGCTAGTATTTAAATCATGTCCCCTCCCTACTGGTACAACTGGAGGAATATGTCACGGAGGATATCTATCACAGCATGGCCTTTTCATTTCCTAACAATCATGGAATTGAAGCATGCTTTCATTAACTTCAGTACTTTTTCAAGGTCAGTTGAAGGCACAGAATAGAATCAGTCTAAATTGTCTTAATACACTGATCAGGTAGGAGGTATGCCCCCAGCCTTCTACAATAAACAAATAGGCAAATAAATCTGTCACATCCCACACTATACCTCCCCAGTGCATTCCAGGCTGGTGGGCCACTTAGGGTAATAGATAAAATATGGGGTTTATTTAGGATTTTGCCAAGGAGATTACTTCCACTTCTTTTCACTAGAAAGAAGGATTAAAACACAGACTAGCATTTTGATAGCCAATTTGTAGCTGCATCTTAACATCAACACAGTGAGCCAGGAGAGAAGCTGTAATGAAATGCACTGATGGTGCGCTGGTTAATGAAGCAGCAATGAAGATGTCACAGGGAGAGAGGAAGAGACTCAGAATATAATTTTCCTGTGGCATATGGGGAAGGAGTGCAAAATAAGAGAAGAAATGTGGTTAAAAGGAAAAATGTACCTGTCTAGCATGAATCTGTCAACCTGCTATGAATCTAAGCAGTTAGCTAGCAGAGCTACAATACCTGCAATCTGTAGGTAGGATACAGATTGCTTACCACTGTATTTTAGTTTGCTCACAGCTTGTTTTTCCTTTGTTTTCCTTCCTGCACCCAGTGATTTACATTTCACAGAATTACACTACAAGTTCCATGTAACAAGATGTAGCAGCATAAAAACCTTTTAAAGAGGAGGTGTCTGGTTTTTGCAGATGTACAAAATTGAACACCCAGAAAAGGAAAGAGGGATTTTTTTAAATGGTTGGTGACAGATTCAATACATGTGGTTTTCCGAAAGTCAGTATATTTCATGGAAATGGATCGTTCAAGATTCTGTGCATGCCACACTGCTTCACACCTGATCTAACAAATAAATTGACTGCTACTGTCATCACTTCTGTAATACCTGAAAGACTTGTGGTCATGCAGTTAGCCCCTACACCTCTGCTTGTGATTTTCAGTGTGGGTAACTGGCTGTATTCATGATCAAAGGCCTGAACCTACCCTCCACTAGTCAGGTGTCTGTGATTCAGTGATTCCCAGTCTTCCCAGTAACCTCCACTCAGCACTCCCAAAAACTTGCCAGTGCACCCAGTGTCCTCCCAGGGGTCACCCAGTGAGGCCAAGTACAATAGCTACCTCTACAAGGTTTAATCAAGACAGTAAACAAACAAATAAATAAAAAGAACAGCCCACAAGGGTTAATTTAAAAAAGCTCTAGAATTCATTGCTCTTCACCAGTGTGAAACCAGCTAACTGGTTTTTAAATATACTGTTAGAACAGTCCATACTACAGAGAGTAGCTATACATCACCCAATAACACAGAGCATTGCTGTGTAATGCAGTTTCTGCAACTGCAGCAGCTATTTTCACACAAACTAATCCACAATTTTTTTTTCCACCTCTCTTCTTTCCAATCACAAGGCTGCAATAATAGAGGAAAATTCATCGCAGATCCATGAGATTTTGCACTTAGTGTAATAACTGAGGCATACTGTTGCAGGGGAAAAAAAAGAAAACAAACAAACAAAGCTAGTTACAAATCATAGAATCATTAAGGCTGGAAAGGACTTTCAAGATCATCAAGTCCAACTGTCAACCCGACACTAACATGATCACTAAACCATGTCATGAAGCACCATGTCTAAGCATGTTTAGAACAGAAGCTAATGCAGAGCTAAAACCATCAAGCAGCCCAAATTCTGTGGTGGCTTTCTTGTCCTCTTCCTTGAGTATATTTGCACACAATTAAGAAACTTGCATGTTCTACTTTATCGATTCATTCACTCTAACCAGAGTTATCTTCTTTCCCAAACCCAAGTGCCATTCCTAGACAAAACATTGAAAATTTTGGCCCACTTGTAGTGGACCTGGCTAGGAGAGAATTCCTTTTCTTCATAGCAGCTCATATAGTGCTGTGGTTTAGATTTTTAACCCAAACACTAGTAACACACTAATGTTCTAGCTCTTGCTGAGCAGTGTTAGCAGAGAATCAAGACCTTGTCTCTTGCTGAGCAGTGTTTGCACAGCACCAAGACCTCTCGTTCTCTCTCAGCCCTTTGAAGGGGAAAGATAAAGAGATTTGCACTAAGCTGGGAGGAGACACAGCTGAGCAAGTGACCCAAACTAACCTAAGAGATATTCCATCATTCTTAGCAATTAAAAGGGAGAAAAGGGGCTTGGTGGAGGGCCCATCTTCTGCTCAGGAACTGTCTGGGCATCAATCTAGTCAAGGGAAGTGGTGAGTGTTGCCTTGGCACCAGTTGTTTTGTCTTCTTCTCTCTTCTTTCACTTATGCTTCATTTATTGAACTTTTTTTTTTTTTATCTTGACCTCCAACTTTTCTTGTTCTTATTCTTCTTTGCTCTTCCCCTGTCCCACTGGGGAAGGGAGGGAAGTGGTGAGCAGTTGTGTGGTGCTAACTATCCACCAGCAATAACGCACAGCACCACTACAGCTGCAAAAGGGCTGAGGAGGGGAATTTCATAGCATCATGGAACGAGCTGGACTGGAAGGGACCCCCAAAGCTCATCCAGTCCAACCCCCCCTGCAGTAAGCAAAGGCATCCTCAACTAGACCAGGCTGCCCGGAGCCCCATCGAGCCTCACATTTGAATATCTTCAGGGATGGGGCCCCCGTGACTGTATAGCTGGGAGGCATTTTGAATGATTATGATGTTAGAAGTGTTCACATAGAACAATAGCAAGGAACAAAAAGATTTAGAAATGCTTATCCAGTGCTAGAAATGTCAGTGGAAAAGCACTCAGTACGCATGGCAGACTGACCTTTGGTTCTGGTCTTGTACTCCTAACGGAAAGTATGAATTTCCACTACCTAGTAAAGTTTACTGATATACAAGTATACAAGGAGCTGTCTGCTTGGTAATTCTTTTCCAAAGAATGATGAAATGCTATTCCATTCCTTCTGCTTCTAGGAAGGAGTAAAGACAGTGGTTCCACAGAGCAGAAAAGCCTACAGTGTCCTTAAAAAAGACACAGGAACTTATCTGTAATTCAGATTTTTGCTCCATTAACACAGAATACACCAGTCATTCTATACCCTCTATTCTGAGGGTGAGCATTTTTGAAAGACAGCATTTAGCATCTTTAAATGTGTTTTAATGACTATGTGTAGCTCATTTAGGACTCCCTACAGAATAGGCAGTTTATTTGTCTCCAAAAATTTGGAGCTTTCTTTCAAGACACTGAGCCCTCAATGCTTTCTCAGGTCATATCTGAACATTTGAAACAGAGAAAACAAAGATGGAGAGGGATCTCAGGAAGCCACAAAGGCCTCTTTTCAGTGTAAAATCAGCCATAGGTATATTAAGGTTAATTTAAGACTGATAAATTCAAAGAGGTACATAATGCCTCTTGATTTCTCAGACTTTTCCTTTTATTCTAGCTCTATTAGAGTTCATTACCTGTAATTATAGCATTGATTTAGAAATTATGTATTTATTCTGCTGAATGTGTGACTACTTGAGGGCAAATGAAAATGTAAACAAACAATCTAATACTCAAGGTAGAAAATTTCTCTCTTCAGGTAAATAACTAATCAAAACCAAGATCATTCTTGCTGGCATAGCTCTGTAAGAATTTGACAGCACTGTGCTTCCATATGCTCACTATGAAAGAATTCAGAATTTTCTTTCCTCAATCAGATCTCTCAGAAACAGCATGGGTAGGAACATACTGAGGGACATAACTATAAGATGGATAATTATCAAGGCTCAGGACAGCACTTGCAATCTTTTAGCTGCATCCAGTTTCCTCATATTAATCTGTTAATTCAGTGGCTGGAGGAAAATCTGGACGTAGTTTATCGTTCTGCTTTGATCAGTTTTTCTTCCCATGCCTGCCTATACACCGTACAAAGTTACTGGTGGCATGGAAATATTTTTTTCAGTGAATAATTTCCAGAGTAATCAAAGCCAGTACTCTACATGAATGGACCATAAACAAAGAAACTGAGAATGAAAGTTAATGGAGATATGATTCTAACAGGGGGAGTAAAACAGAATGAAAGACTTGTTACAGATTGACACTTCAGAAAGGGAGGATGAACGTGGAAACCCATATATTAATATTTCATAGAAGCAGATCTCTCTGCTTCTAACTTACAAATTTTATTGCTACATGACATGAAAAGAATAAGGATGTGGATTGGTCAATCAAAAAAATGCAGACTCAGGCGAACCTGACAAATGGAACAATAAATCCTGCTCTGCTGTGTCAAACGTGAACACAAAATTGGCTATGCAGAATCAACCCAAAGGCTCATTTAGAAACACATCCTTTCTCCTATAGCAGCTAGAAGAGATGCCTGGAGAAGAGCAGGAACATGGTAAGTATATGATAGTCTCCTAATTTCTTCCCAGGTGTCAAATACTTTTAGTTTCCTCTGCTAGTTATTGTTTCTGTATGTATTTTCCACTTCAGTAACTCTCAGTAAAGTGCTCTTCTGTGCATTTGTCCACTCTGACCCTTTCTAAACTTTTAACCTGCACAATATCCTTCAGCAGTGAGTCCCACAGCCCTATTCCCACTTAAAGTTTGCTTTGAACCTGGCTCCTGCTGCTTTCTTTGGAGAATGCTTTGCTCTTCAAATGGAAAATTCAGTCTCTACCCAATTTTCCCATGCTCCTTTTTACATTTCTTTGCTGCTACATTTCACATCTTTTTTTAATTATTATTTTTTTACAGTGTGTGAAAAAAATGATGATTTCTAGCTACATAAAAAGCTTACATCTAGCCCACCAGTACATACCTCAGCTATTCACAGTAGCAAAGAAACACTGATCAATTTTATAGCCCTGAGTACCAGCTACCTGCTTAAAAAACAATTCCTTGTATAGAAACAATTCTGTATCTGTACCTTTGAATTTCCTTTTTCTCCTCTGCAGCCTGCTCAGTTCTGCTCCCAGTTCAGTCTTTAAGATGAGGAGATCAGTATATAGTATTGAAGATGTGGTAGAACCATGGTCTTGAACAGTGGCAAACAGCCTTCTATTATTCATTTTTTCCCCTACTAATGTATAATAACTTATTTACTTTTCATCACTAGTGAGCACTGAACTTCTGATTGTATGGAACTGTCATAATCCCAAAATCTTAATCCTATTTATATGTGAAGATGGGTTATGCTTTTTATTCCCCATGTGTTTCACATTACATTTACTACCACAGATTTTAATTCCTTAATTTACAGCCTCTTTATCTCTGATAAGACCTTTCTGCTATTCCTAACTGTTGGTTCTTATCTTTTCTACTCCAAAAATATTTTGTCACCAACAAACTTTATCACTTACCTTTCCCAAGTCATTTACAAATATATTGAACAGATCCTTGCACAGAGCCCTGCAGAATTCATATGGTGACCTGCCTTTCATTAATGACTATAGAAAAAGACATTTTCAACATTATTTTGTAAAATAATCACTTGGGTCATTCATTAAGCATAATAGATAGATAGATAGATAGAGAGATATAGATAGATATAGATATAGATATAGATAGATACAGGTAGATATATACAAAAACATTTGACACAGAGAGAAAAAAGCCACAGGGAAGGTATTTTTTTCTTTTACTATCTTTAAGAAATTTAACTTAATATACACTATTACTGCAATTTTTGTGCAGACCTAACTTAGGATTCGTAAGAATTAGCATAATGCTCTCAATTGTGCTCAGATCAGATTTAAATTCTGTATTTTTCTTGGTTTAATCTACAAGCTATTGTGCTTGTTCTGAATGCCTCTTGCTGAAAAGAAAATGTGGCCACCTGAGTTGTTTCTCACAACAGAGATTATGCAAGATGAGAAGCTGTTATAAATTCAGCTGAAGACAGCTGATGTAAATTCAGTGAAATTTAACATCATTGAAATTAGAGGGTCTATATCAGTTGATATCCATTTAAAATGTAAGAATCAAAGACTAATTAGTGAAGTTGTACCCACAGAAATATGAGGGCTCGAATAAAACAGTAGTAACACTGATTTGTTTAGAGACATTATAACTCCTAACAGTTGTTGATCATAAAATATTAAGATATTGCAGTGAGCTCTTCTGCAAAAGAAAAATACTTAGCAAAAGTTACAGTTGCACAGTGTTCTTCTACACAATGTAAGCCACCTGTTTAAACAAGCCTGGAAAATAGCAACTCTCAGTTTTCAGGAAATGCAAAAGTGATAAAGCACCTTCAATTGTTGTGCTCCAATGAGACTGTTTAAGAACTGCCTTGTCAAATTTTGCTTTAGAGTCTCATTTCCTCTTCCTTGCATTCATACTGACTGTGGGCTAGGTTGTGATGTTGCCAGAAGTCCTGTGAATGGTAAAACTGATGAAAGAAAGTGGCAGCCTGACACTACACTTCAGGAGGGAGTCAGGACATGTTCTGTGCCAGCCCAATCCATAATCTAGGGTGGGAATTACCTCAATGATCACTTCATTCTCCTGAATTCAGATCTTAGGTCTAAACTATTCATCTAGGCTTATTTCATAATCAAGAGGGAGAGAGAAATAGAATGAAATACCTCCTCTGTCTCCATGAGTTGTTGATGAACCTTCAAGGACTGAGTAACTGCTCTTCCTGTGGATGTCTAAGAATAAAAAAGAAAAATCTGACCTATGGTGCATAGTTTGCCCTGGAGAGAACACCACAGAGAGAACACAAAGGCAGCAAGCTGGAAGTAGGACAATGATTGCTCTATCTAAGCACTTGCTGAAGTGGTTTGGTCACGTTCAAGTCTACTGCTCACTATACATCTGTAAGCACACTCAAGCTACTGCTGTGTTAATCCTCCATCAAGGTATGTAGATTTGCTGGTATTGCTCCTCCTTTTATATTCAGGAAATTTCCCATCTGAAGGTTTCATTTCACAACAGTGTAGCTTTGTTAAATGTAGCTGTTATCTCTTGGGTTTTAATCATACAAACAATTTTCACAGGTATTTAGGATCTGAAAAACTAGTCTTCTTGAGCCTGCTTTGTTCACTAGTGACTGCCAAAAAATGTTTAGTAAGCAGGCTTTTTAAAAGCATTTAGGTTTCTAAAGATAGGCACTTAAAATCAGTCAGACTTAGATTGTAATTATGGAGACAATTCTTCTGGTAGCAGTGCCCTAACTGCTTCTTGCTTTTTATTTTTTCTCTGCTTCACTCTGCCTGTGCTGCCCTTTCAGATGTGGCAGCTCTTTGTAAGAACCCAGGACCTCCTCTGTCTTTTCACAAACTTCCACAGTTGAAAATAGATTCTGAGCTAAACATCCAGGCTCCTCTAAATGCCTGGAGAAAACCAAGAACTTTGAATCAAGAATGAAAACCATAAATCCATGGCAGAGAGTGATGAATGTCCAGCCCTAAGAAATGTTCCACTCTTTTTCTGGAAAGCAAGGGTGAAGACAGACACTCTTGCCACTCTTGCCTTTCAAAGAAGGAATTACATTTTTTTCCTTCAAAGACATAGCTCTTAGAGAAAAAAGAACGATTGTCCTAGTCTATTTAATTTAGAGCTTGAGAACATTACCAAGTCAAACCAAAAGTCTATCTAGTCCTGCACCATATAAACCTGACTGAAGGTTTATTTTTTTGTCAAGGAATCCAAAACCAGGGAAAGAATATACAACTTCTACCAGAAAATCTTTCTCATCTTCAAGCCTTTGCAGACCAAGAACTTTTTAAGTTAGATTTATGGTTATGAATTTAATAATTTTCAACAAGTATCATTTACAAGAACTTGCCTGTTTCTCTCTGAAACCTCCAGCATTTTAAACACTCTGTGACCAGTAATCACACCTCAGCTTCAGACTCTCTGAGGAACCTTCTCCTCCTGTTTGCTTTGAACCAGTCACCTCCTACTTTCATTTTGTGTCACCTAAATTCTTGTCCATCAGGCCTCACCAAAACCTAACAAGGCAACAGCACTTTTCCTGTGGGATTCAGAAGGAATGTTGGTGCCTAGATTCTCAGGCCAGGCAAAGTTATAAAAGTTTATGCCACTAGACAAACTTTCAGGTAAAAAAAAAAAAGAAAAAAGGAAAAAAAAAAAAGGAGGTATTGTCTGAGTTACAGCTAATTCCAGAACTAAGAAGCTCTAGAGGTGGTAATCAAGGGGCAGCATAAAGCAATGGGCTTGGAATATATAGGAAATGAATGGACTTTCTGGAGTCAATTTAGAGGTGAAATCCTGACCCACCACTAGAGTCAATAGTAAAAATTCTGGAGGAGCAGAGGGATGAACACAGTGTGGCATTATGTAGTTTGATTTCATTTTCTTGCCTAGTTAAGGTAGAATGGATGGTGTTTGGTTTGTAAAATACCACTTCTCTTTCAATTTAGAAAACATTAAACTCTCCTGCATAATAGGCTGTGAACTGAAGGACCAAATGAGTTAGAATATGCTGTGTAAATCTTCACATTACTGTTTTACAGCTTTCTGCTTTTTGCCTTAGAAGTGCAGGAATTCAGCCCAAATATTTCTAACGGTGGCAATGCAAGAGAATTTAAAAAGATTTGGAAAGGGTTTGAAATATAACTGTGTGAAATATCCTATTAACTCTTGCCCTATGTTTTACATTTTTAGAAAGAATTTAAACTAAACTCTTGAAGCCTGCTGCCTATGTTGTCATTAAAGATTTTTTACTTTAGTGGATTATGACTTTGGAAAATTCACTCCATCTCTGTTCAGCGGGGGATTAAACTTCCATGGAATAAATTAAAGTGGGTTAAAAATGTCTAACAGAGTTTTAAGACCCCTGTATTATACCAGTATCATGGAATGCTGCTAACTTTGAAATGAAAGCCTAGCTAGGTAAATAAATTTTGTCAAGGATCTATTGTTCTCATTCCACATTCCTGTAAGCCTTCTTTTATTAATATTGGTTTGCCATTTTCTGCATACATGTAGAAAGCAATATTAAATGAAATTAGATTTTATATAAAAGGCCACAGAGCAACATTTTAATCAAATTTTGGACTGGCTTGCTTTATATATGACACATTGAAGAAAATGTCCATTTTCATATAAGTAGACATATGTTTGGAAGAAGGTGAAAAACCAGTAAAATGTGTGATGTCCTGGCACTACATCATGGACAGAGCCACTGTGCACTGTTAACACACCCTGTTAGTATTATTTGCTTCCTACATAGAGTTTCCAATCATCCACTGTTAATGCAAAAATTTAACTCCTGCTGATGTTGGCAGAGTGTACATTTCTACACAAAGAAATTGTATACCTGTATGAGATGCTCATGAGATGCAAAAAAATATTTGTACAAGAAATTCTATGGCAAGTGTATAGATTTCTCTCATTAAAACTGCCTGTTGTTCATTATGAGTTACTCATTTACTACAAACAGCTGAACACTTGAGGAAAGACATTTTAAAAGCATGGAGGAAGACGTTTCAAGGTTCAGTTTGGCATATCCTTGCTAACTTTTATGTCTTCATCCTCACTTTATACCCTTGCCAAGCATGCCTTCTGACTTTCCAGAAGTCTTCTGTGATCACAAAGGAAAAAGTTTGCTGCTCTTTGCATTTCAACCAGAAGCAACTGTGTCTGTTCCATATGCATTGATCATTCATTCATTCTGTCAATGGATATCAAAATCTATTAAAATCCATCTCTGAGGAAAGATGTGTATTTCTTTAATGTTGTTCTGGTAAGGAAGGGGGAGATTAAGTGACTGTTCTACTGCAAGGACACTCAGTTACTTTTTATTGACATTTTCTTGGTGTTTTGTTGAGGTCTGCTAATTCTTACAAGGGATCTGCTCAGCAGTGAGCAGCACATGGGCACCAGCTCTGCTGGGCTAGCCAAGTGCTGCACATTGTTTTCTTGGCTATGACATACACAAATATGTTGCAATGGTCTCAAAGTGCAGAGATGTCAAAAAAATACATATTGTCCTATTGGAAAGCAGGAGATATGACATGATACATATTTACAAGATCCAGGAAAACAAATTCTTCTTGATGACAAGAGTCCTATTATACCATGAAAAGGAATAGAATACTGGAAGAGGGTACCATACACCATTTCCCCTACTTCTTGTAAAGTAGTATTATTAATTCAGTATGGTACTTCTTTGCTACAAGGAAAGGCTGAGTGAGCTGGGGTTGTTCAGCCTGGAGAAAAGAATAATCCAGGTGGAGTAAAGAGCTCCCTCCCAATACCTGAAAGTATCCTACAAGAAGGCTGGAGAGGGACTTTTCACAATGGTGTCTAGTGACAGGACAAAGGGGAATGTTTTTTAGCTGAGGGAGATTAGGTTTAGACTGGATCTTAGGAAGAAGTTCTTCAGTATGAAGGTGGGTGGAGGGACTCTTGAATAGGCTGCCCAGTGAGGTTGTGGATGCCTCCTCCCTGGAGATGTTCAAGGCCAGGTTGGATGAGGCCTTGAGCAGCTGAGTGTAGTTGAGAAACATTCCTGCAGGAAGGCTGGATTAGATGATCTATAAGGTCCCCTCCAACCTTAGCCATTCTATGATTCTAAGATTCTCAACAGACCAGTTTGTAGGTCTAGGGTACATTTCTAAGTTGAATCAAAGAGATGTTACAAGGGAACCTAGCACAGCCAAACAAAACAGAATAGACTACCCACTGGAAAATCAACATTGCCCGTTCCCGATAGCAGTCTTGTATTTTCCTTCTACAATTGTATCACACCTAATTAAAAGTGAAAATTAATAGCCAGCAGGATTAATCAAATTCCATATGCAAATATCTGGCTCATGAGAGCCATGGTCCAATTGCTTGTACTATCATTAAAGTCATTAATTTAAATTGAGATAAGTTAAGAGTCCCTTGGGCATTGACACATAAGTTGAAGGAGGTTATTCATTGCTAAGTTTTTCACACTGAAAGGAAAAACTTAGGAAGAAAATATGTGAACTTGCTTCAACACACTGATTTCTAAGATAGTGAGCAGTGCTGTGAGCTTTTCTGTGGACGACCATGAGTGCTAGCCTGTAACACAGAGTAGTCCTGATGCATTGCTTTAAATTCATATTAAGATATACTGAAGTAAGTTGAATGAAGATAGTTCAAGATATAGTAAGATGACATATTTGGGATTATTTAATGCTTGCTGACTTCTGCTGAGCACCTTAAAATTACAGAAAGACTTTTTTCCCCCTTTATTTTTACTAGAACTTGAGTACCAGTTTCTTAAACCCTTCAAAGACTTTCACACTCATCAGAAAAGGTCCAAACATTTCCAATTAGCAAGAAATACCAACTCAACTTATAAACAGAAATACTGGAGCCCTTAAGCACTGGTTATGCTAGTGTAAGTATTCTCAGTTTACCGTCTCTTCAGCTCACCTAAGAACTAGCTCCAGTGTCTTGACCCATAACTGCATTTCTAGGCAAGGTGACTAGAAGAAATGTAGTCTTTAAAGGCAAATTATAATGGAATGTTGATGGCTGAAATATTTTAAGTTGCATAGTAACAGACTGACTGTAGAGTAATAAAGAAGTGATAGCATTATATTACTTTTCCAACATAAAGAATAAAAAACATTAAATTTATTATTCTGACCTTGTATCACAAGGACTTCTCAGGTAGGTTAAAAAAAATAAATAAATTGGGCTGTCAAACTGGACTTAGACTTAAAGGGAAGCCTGCAAAGCCTGGTTTCCAGAAGCTTTTTGCAATGTAAAAAAAGACACCATAGTAAAAAAAATTAGGCTGGAATCCTTATAGGTTTGGGATTAAGCATTTATTCAACAACATGTTATCATAAAGAATAATAAAGAATAACAAATTCAGGGTTCTGGGAGAATCAGAAATTAATAATGTCTTAAATTTGCATGAGTTAGGAAACCCAGTGATGTTGAAAATCAATAAGAAACAGGAACTTTTCATACCAGGTTCCAGAAAACCTTTATTTTTCCTGACTGATACTTGGAGTCCATTCTGCTTTGACCACAGACTGTTCTGAGCATCACCACCTTAACCACACTGAACTATTTGGGCCAATTCTTTCTGCAATTCCATTTGCACAGCCTCCTGCACAGTGGAGTGATTCAGACAGGAATTAAGTTCTTTGCCTTTCAGAGAATAAACATTTCTTCAAAGACAGGTCAAGATGACTGTATATTAATATATTCCTACATCTGGCCAAAAAAGCAAATAACTTTTTTCCATCGTCTCATCCTCTATATCTATGTGGCTGAGCAGCAGCAGCACAAAACAATTTAACCTTAGCAAGCAAATTTCATTTGTTACCTGCCAAACACTGATACAAAAGATAACTATGAAAAAGCAATAAAATCCTCATTCTCAGGCAATAAGTAACATGTTTTCACTATAATACACTTGCTAAATAACATTCAATGAAGTCATAAAAGCATTTAATTTAAATATAAATGCTTAGCAGTTCCATTTTTCAGGGAGTAAATGACACTTTTACTTGCATTTCTTTTAAATGTATTTGCAGAATAGACATCCTTTCAAAGCCCACAGTTAGTATTATATATTATTACTCTCACTGCAATGCTTACAGACCACCCTGTGGTCAGGGTCAAGTTGCACTACATACTAAACACCTCTAGCTACTGCCATAAGAGGGCTTTCTCCCTGAAACGGCTTTGGCAAAGGCAAAGTTAAAAAAGAAATAATGATCATGTCCTAATTCAACTGCAGAGCACAAATCTCTGGACTTTTCTTTCCAATGTCATATCCAAGATGTCCACAAAAGGCTGATTTCAATAACAGGTTGAGATAGAAAATGCCACTAGCTGTTTGAAAAGGAAACAAAGTCAGCTCAGAAATGAGTTGTGTTGCTGAACTCACTAAGTCCATGTCATCAAGAAGTCTGAAAGCCACTTGTAGAGCATTAAAAGATCCCAGTTTTCTGCAGGAGCAAGGGCACCTTTCCTCAGTAGTGAGGAAACATTTGACTTGTTCTTCTGACAAAAAATCATAGTAAAAGCAAACATAAAAATCATATATTAACATAATATTTTCAAAACACAAGTCCCTCGATCCCCCTTTTTTTCCATCAGCTGTCAGTCAACAGCTGCTCTGAGCAGTCCACGAGCTTATTAACCAAACCTAGGGAATGTAAGAACATATTTCATTGCTGCAGCTTAATAACTTTCAAATGATACAATTTTTATAAACTTACTGGAAACCAGAAACAACTCACTTGATATTCAAGCTATTAGGTTTTTAGAGTGTTATCTTTCTTAGATTGCAGTATAGATAACTAAGACTGTGAGGCTGCAAGTCCAGTCAGCACTCGTTACAAGATCCTTTTAGCATTTTATCTGCCCACTGACTCTTATCTTGTGCATTCATCTTACAGACTTTATTACTAGAATATGGAAATATTTTCATCTAGTGGGATCCAGTAATATCCTGGATGAATTAATAGAATAGATTTTCTGGTCATTTCAGAACAGTTTTTCCATGGAGAACAGCATATAGACAGATTTGGTCTAAAATACATCATGTTTATAAGAAAGACATTCTACTAGTCACTAGTTGCAGGATAGCATGAGAACATCAAGCTTTGGAATTTACAGTTTTGCTGTATCATTATAGCAACCTTATCCAAATGCCTGAAACCTAAACCCCCACCCAAAAGCTTTAACTCTTTATTGCAAGCCCCTAACATTCATCCTTTCACTTAACCCTAATTCTAACCTGTTTAATGCCCAAGAAGGACAAGAAAGGCAGGGCTTGGAGCATGTGCCTTATGAGAAAAGTCTGAGAGACCTGGGGCTTTTTAGTCTGGAGAGGAGAAGACTGAGAGGGGGTCTAATAAATGTTTATAAATATCTGAGGGGTGGGTGTCAGGAAGGAAGGGACAGTCTCTGCTCATTTGTGCCCTGTGATAGGACAAGGGGCAATGGATGTGAACTGCAGCACAGGAAGTTCCACCTCAATGTGAGGAAGAACTTCTTTACTGTGAGGGTCATGGAGCATTGGAACAGGCTTCCCAGAGAGATTGTGGAGTCTCCTTCTCTGGAGATTTTCAAGACCTGTTTGGATGTGTTCCTGTGTGACCTGCACTAGATTCTATGGTCCTGCTCTGGCAGCAGGGTTGGACTCGCTGATCTCCAGAAGTCCCTTCCAACCCCTAACATCCTGTGATCCTGCATAATTCACATAATTTATCTATGATGTACTTTCTCTAAAACTACTTGTGCATATTCCAGTATAATGATGTGTTTTGAATAACGCAGAATCAGATCCTCTAACAGCTTCACTTAACTAATTTTTCAGCAGATCCCTGTCGGATTAACCCAAATGAGTATTGACCACACATATTCAAAATTATCTCTCAGTTTGAAATTACAAACTCTTCTGCATTCAGAGCATTTAAAATAATCTTCAGATACTTGCAGTCCAAAATATGGTTTGCTATCACTCAGAATAAAAGATTTTCAAATACATCCCATGAGCACAAAATGCTCAGACAGAGAGACTGCAATAGCCCAGCTTGTCCTTCAGTCTGAACATGGCAGTACTTTTAATTTGGGTAATGGCAGTAAGGGCTGCATTGCACTGTCTGTGCCCCTTCAGTTACTGCCAGTTCTCATCATATTGCCAACAAGGGATCATTAGGAGTTTGGTGCTTATGGTGTAAAATATATACTAGGAATTGCATTTTGATGACTACATTTTGCATCTGTCTCCCACTAACCAATGAAATAGAGGAGTGTTAATCACACTTGACCTTTCCTAGATTTGAACTAGTAATTTAATTGCTAATCCTCATTGAGGGACTCTGAAGTACACTATAGAGCTCCTGAGGCACGCAGCTTGACCCACTCTGATCAGCACTAGTTTTAACCACCACCATCATCAAGAACATGCCCAGAGTCGACAATGTTAATGACAGTTTTGGCCATCCTTTCCAAATGGAAGTGTAGATGAAACTGTCTAACATTAAATATCTGCCAAGCTCTAGGTGATTCTACATGAATCGAAAAGTATCCCTAGCCAAAAATGTCTTGCAGCCAAGAAGATCTTGCAGACTCATGCCACTGCACTATCAGTTTGCTCTTAAATAATGCCCAAATCCTGACAATTAGAATTCCTAAGGGACTGGGTAAAAATCTGTTAGTTTTGGCTTATTGCAAAATCTTACCCTAGATGGTAATGTAATTCCAAACCAGCTGAGATTCACCCTGTGTTGAATTTCACTGTAAAAAAGGATCATACAGCAAAGAAACGAACAAAAGGTTTTCCCCTCCTCAAGTTTCAAGCCACAGCATGAAGAGCATTTTCTTTGTTTCTTTTTTCTTCTGAATGAAAATCTTGCTATTCTAACTCTTTATCTCCAGATCTAATATTTTTCCCTTCGTTATTTTTAAAATTTACACTCAACTTTATTTCAGACTAACACTTAATAATGGAGAGAGAAGAAACACAGAAGCAACATGGTCTGCTATGCACTCAAGTCTCACTGCAAATCATAAAGCTGGAAGAACATGGAGTTCTACTTGCACAGGGGCTGCCAGATTAAAAAGGTTTTAAAATGACAGTAATTGTCTTGCTTCTTACATATATATGTCAAAATGTATTGTTTTTTTGACAAGATTTAACATCATATTTGTAACTAAGCTCAGGACTACATTTCTGCTTTAAACCTACCTCCTGAGAACTTCTCTACACAGGTTACATTTACTTTACTGCACAGCTTAGAAGACATCATCATTGCAAACTGGAATGAAGAGCCTACTGCCCTGAGACTGTTGATTCATATCTCAGACAGAAATACTAGGAAGATTCCTCAAAGCAGATAAACTGTGTGGATTGGTTGGACTTGATGATCTTGGGGGTCTTTTCCTTGATGATCTTGGAGGTCTTTTCCAACCATACTGATTCTATGATTCTATGACATGGTGCTTGCACAGAAGCTAATTAGATTCACCTATTATACAAGCTTGAGCACCATGTTGAACTGATGCAGCTCTGTGCTTTCTGGTTCAGGAGGTAGCTTGCATGGATCTGAACTGTATTTGTTACAAGGTATTGGCAAAGCCCTAGTTTTCATCATTTTTATCCACAGAAAAAATATAAGTCTTCCACAGTAGTTTTCTGTGTTCACTGGAGTGAGTAATTTCCTGTACAAACTGAATTCAGGCTTCATGAACCCAGCTGCAAAATGTCTTTGGAGGGGAATAGGTAGTTCATAGAGAGGGATGCATGAAAGGTACCTCCCAATTTGGTGAGCTACCTGCCACTCAGGTTGCATCTCACAGAATCACATGGAATCACCAACTGGTAGGTGTTGGAAGGCACCTCTGAAGATCATCTAGTCAAACCCCTCTGCTAGAGTAGGATCACCTAGAATAAATCATGCCAGAACATTGGTTTAAATTCCTCCAGAGATGGAGACTCCACAACCTCTCTGGGTGACCACTTGTTTTTTAGTACAGAATAAACACAAGTTATAGAATGTCATGTCTGCACTTTAGTGGAGCTGCTTCAAAACTACACTGGCATGTCAGAAGTCCTAATCTGCTCCACATGTCAGTATCAACATAGTAAAATGAGTAATTAATATTTGTTAAGGGTGAGAACTTTTTTCCCTTTCCTGCTGTCTTGGTCATGCTGGGGTAGGCTCACATAGGTTAAAAATATATTAATACATTTTTAAAAATCTTTACATTTATATTTTGCCCAATATAAACCAAGAAAGGAAAAAACACTCTTGCAAGCTTTGCCCTAAGATCTCAATAATAGTTGCCACAGAAAGTTGCCTGAGAAAGCATGTTGGAAATACTTCTTGGACTAGGAATTTTAAAATCTTCACATAGGAGATCATGCACTCATCTCCTTTAAGCACTTCAAAGAACTAGGAAAAAAGCAGCAAGAGCCATGAAAAGACTCAGGACTTTTGAACCATGCCCAGCCCTCTTTCTGTTGATGCAGCTCCTCCAGGAAAGGCAGCTTGCCAGTTTGCACAGACAAATCCCCTGCACAAGGGGACTGAGGAATTGGATGGACTCAGTCAACAGGAACTCGTGGCCAGCATGCCAGGCCACCTGTTCCGGGAGGGGGGGATTGGGCCATGGAGAGGAGTTGAATTCAATTTCCTTAGCCATTCTCTTTACACAGCTTTCCAGCATTTATCGAATCTCAGCCACCTGGAGAAACTCTCTTTGTATCTAGCAGAGAAAGGGAACAATGAAGCAGGATGTGTTTCCCCATCCCTATACCAGATTGACATTGAAAAACCCTCAGTAAATGCTACAAACCTTGCAATGTAAATGTACAGTTTTGCTGGGACATGGATGAAGAAATCTTCTGGCAGATAGATTAATAATAATTATTATTATAATAATTATAATAATAGTAATAATAATAACAACAACCACCATCTCATTATTTTTTTGTGAAAATTAATTAAAACTTCAGGGGACTGAAACAGGGAAACATCTACAATTACTCCAGGGGGATTTTTCTATCCATTGATGTTTCATTTTTTACCACCACACTAAGGCTCAGATATTTGCAGGAACTTAACACCATTCACCAGCAAAGACTCTTAGTTATTAATATAGTCAAAATAAAATTATCTCAGCAACATATCAACAGCAAATTATGCCACAGACAAATACACATGAAAACCATTTTTTCCCTTTACTTTGAAATAGAAAAACTAATAAATATTTATTTCTGTATTTGGAGGAAATATTGCTAGTATTGACTATTTATAAAATATAACATGAAAAATATTTATTTACATTATTATATGGTGGGAGCAAAATACAAAAATAATATCCTATTCAAACACAGTACTTTTCCTTAAAGAACTTTACAACAGAACCAAGTCTGTCTACTCCATACTCATCATTATTAAAAATTATAGAGGGCAAAATCAAACTACTGTAAGTCACACAGCTTCCTCAAGAATAGCTCTGAATGACACTTTGCAAAAATCATATCCAAGCATCACCAAAAATCAATCCAAGAAGAATTAAGGATGGTTAGGTTGCATTTTTGATATTAATACAAATGTGATCCTAGTAAAAAAGGACAGGCCATAGAACTTGTTTAAGTGGAATAAATGTTAAACCAATACTTATATCTGCTTGGATCAGAAATTCAGGAAATGATTGCAAGACTAAAAACAGAAAGTATAAATAACTAATAGTGTATTTTGAAAGGAAATGAGTACATTGAAATCCAAATAGTGCAACTTCCCTCCACACCCCCCTTCCTCCCTCCCCTCAATAAACTACCTGAATTGGACATAATGAAAAATGAGACAAGACAGACAAGAGTACAAAGCTTCCCAGCACTGGTCCATCATTGGCAAAGCAGAAGAAAGAAATGAAGGTTTATAGTTGGTGTGGACCCATGTGACACTTTCTGGAGAAGCAAGCTTTTTATTCAGAAAAGGAACAGATGTTTTGGCAGATAGCATAGAAAGAATCCTGTCAGAGACTATAAACTAGGCTTGAAGGGGGAAAAAATAAAAAAGAAAAAGAGAGTGTGGAGAAAATGTGAAGTATAAAACAAAAGAATCAAAATGACATGGGTAAAATAGAAATGCAGAAAAAGAGACAAGGGTTTTGTTGAACTTGAAAAGAGAAAGTAAATGTGCTAAACTCCTTGTAACTTTGGAAGAAGTTTTAAGGCAAAAAAAAATGAAACTTATCTCTCTTCCACTGACACAGCTCATTGCAGCATGAGGCTGGGAGATTAATTTTATAACTGCAGACAGAAATCAAATAAAAGGAAGAGTCAGTGCCCTTTTTAAGCATCAGTAGAGAAAGATCACAAGTACACAGCCGATATTAAAATGCAGCCAAGGTTTATGGCCAACATTTAAGTAGATTTGTGCTGGAAGAACAAAAAAATAGCCAACTGTGTAAAAAGAGATGGGCACCCTGCTCCTGAAAGTTTTCTTCATTTATTCATTTGTGATAAATAAGCTCCTTCTGGACCAAACAAATATGTTTAAGATGTTAAACTCAAACTCACTAAGCCAATTCCTCTGAATACGCCCAGTCATGACACAGAAGAGCATTGTCAAGAAATTCTCAGACTTCTCCATTCTGAGATCTGCTGCTGGATAACACCACTTTAAAATACTCTCTTTAACCTCCAAGAATAGCCTTTTCTGAAAATTGTGAAGGAATCTGGCATTAAGGTAGCAAAGCCACTTAGCCAAGGCTCAGTCCTGCCATCTGCTAATAGTGAAGTACCAGCTAAGATACTTACCTTGGTACAAATATCTTAGTTGCAATGTGGCCCTGTGCAAGGTACACTCTCAGCTGTGACCCACTGTGATCACACCGACACTTAAGAAGTCTTAGCATGTAGTAAGAAGTCCTCGATACAGGAAGGACATGGACCTGATGGAGAGCATCCAGAGGAGGGCCACGAAAATGATCAGGGGGTTGGAACACCTCTGCTATGAGGACAAGCTGAGAAAGCTGGGGTTGTTCAGCCTGCAGAAAGAAGGCTCCAGGGAGACTTAATCATCACTTTCCTGTACCTGAAGGGGCCTACAAGAAGGCTGCAGAGAGCGCTTACGGAGCCCTGGAGTGATAAGATGAGGGGCAATGGTTTTAAATTACAGAAGAGTAGATTTAGGTTGGATGGTAAGGAAAAAGTTCTTTACGATGAGGGTGGTTGAGCACTGGAACAAGTCGCCCAGAGAGGTGGTTGAGGTCCCATCCCTGGAGATGTTCAATGGGGCTCTGGGTGACCTGATCTAGTTGAGGATGCTCACTGCAGGGGTGTTGGACTAGATGAACTTTAAAGGTCCCTTCCAACCTGGATGATTCTATGATTCTACTTGTGCAGAAAGAGAAAAAAAAGAGAAAAAAAAAAAAAAAAGTAATCACAGAGAAAAAACAAGAGCATGGATTACAGAATGCTTAAGAATACTCAAGATCACACCTTAACTCCTACTGCAAAAGCTTCCTCCATACCAAAATAGCAGTAGTTGGCCAGCAGGGATGCAGCTTAAGGTACTTTCTGAAGATACCTTAAAAATCAAAGGCTAAATTTAGTGTTTAAATGTTGTCTTGAATAGCTGTTACTACGGGGAAAGACCCACGGAGAAAGAACCACAAATGTAATATCATGATGAAAGTGTTACACACTGTTGTCTTTTGGATGGAACTCCCTCTATCAAGTCATTAAAAAGGTGCACAAAACAGAATATGTGTGTAAAAAACAAGAAACCATGAGAAAATTCACAGTCAGAGGAACGTACAAGGAAGAACAGCAAGGAAATTAATACAAAGTCCCAGTAAAGCTGACAGGAAGAGCTAAGAAGAAAATTGATCATCCGAGCCCTTTTTTGCATTCCATGGACATTTCCACCAGTGGCTTCCATTTAAAATATTCTCAGTTTTCAGTCAAAACCAGATTTTCCTGTCTGATGGACATGAAAGCTCAAATTCACATCTGCAAATTAACTCTGTTCTTTCTGCTTCATACATCAAGTGTTATGTGCAATATTATTTCTGGAATTGTATCTTAGCTTACAATTTGATGATTATGGCACATCAGGGAGAAGAGAATGCACCTTGTTCTGCCACAGCTACATTTTTATTGACTCTGCAGTACTGAACGGGGACATTTCTTTTTGTCAGCAAACTAAGCAGGTCTGACTTGGGAGATTTAAAGGGTGCAGATCTGGCATCAGCGATCGGTTGATGTTTGCAATGACAATGAGATGGCAAAAAGTATCTCTGCAGTCTAGGAAGCTACTACTATTCAGCAGCAGAAGCAGAAATGTTTAAACTGGAAACATTAAGGGATGGCAAGACAAAAAAGTTTTACCAACTTTTTTTCTGGGAAAATTTTGCTTTATTGATGGAGAGACTTTCTGCACTCTCACCAGCAACCCACCACAGAATCCCCAACCTGTTATTCATCAAAAAGAAACAATCCGAAGTAATTTCCTCAGTGGTTCCCACTGATGCTATAGATTTTGGGTCTTGTCATAAATGACTGGTCCTCCCTGGCAAAGTCTTTATCCTCCCAGTGTAGTCCCTCAGATTCCAGAACTGTGAATCAGCAAATCATATAATCATAGAATTCTTTGGGTTGGAAAAGGCCTCTAAGATCAGGCCCAGCCATCAATCTAACACCACTATGGTCACTAAACCATGTCCCAGAGTGCCATGTCTACACATTTTTTAACACCTTCGGGGAAGGTGACTCCACCACCTCCCTGGGCAGCTTGTTCCAATGGCTGACCACTCTTTCAGTAAAGAAATTTTCCTACTATCCAATCTAAACCTCCCCTGGCACAAGGAAACAAGACCTTTCGGTTTGCTCTCTCACAAATTCTCTGAGAGAATTTGTCAAGAGAGAGAATCAGCAAGGTCATTCCTCCTCCTCCTCCCCTAGACTCCTCAAAATCTTCCCTGGCTCTGAAAACTCAATCTGTATTTTCTGAGAAACAAATTCTTCACAGGTGAAGTCTGATTAAAAGTATATCTTCCTTGTTCTGTAAAGAGGAAACAGCTGAAATAATTTCCTACTGAATGCAAAAGCCACAATCCAAAATGCTGGAGGACAGACAGGATTGATCCAAAAGGCAATGAAATCTTTCCATTGACTTTGATAGACTTTGGTCTTAAGTCATTAATCAGTACCATTTAGGACTGCAGGTATTGTGGAGAGGTTTTTTAACAAGAAAAACAGAGAGAAAAAAATACAATCCCTAACATTTCCCCTAACTAAAAAAATAAAAATGGGAAGTTGTATTCATAGATACCACAGGTACTGAGAATATAATAACCAGGTTTATGTTTAGTAGACCAGACTGATGACAAATTAAGCATGGAACTGATGGAATTTTATTCATTCACATTTTTTTTTTTCATTTTAGAAATAAATGCTGTGCCTTCAATAAACACAGATCGATGTTTTCCTTTGCAAAATTACTAGCTCACATATTTTTCTATGGACATTCTCTGTGTAACAAGGTAGTACTAGAACATTCAAAATTAGAAGGACAATGAAGTTTTTGCACCATAGATGTTATGATTTTTTATAGCATGTAAAATCATTTATAGTCAAAAGCTATATTTATGTATCGTTGATGTTGTTCAGTTTGTTTGCTGGTATTACACACAACGTAGGAAAATTAGTTCCATGCCTACCATTCTTTCATCTAGGTCATCCTTCTGATTACATTTTTCTACCTCATATGTACAAACCAGTTCTCTGAACCATCCTCCTGAGCTATCCCTGGCAAGTGTGAATTATTTTGCTTACTTGCATTATAATGCTAAATTCTTCACAGCTGCAAATCATTACTTCTCCTCATTTTACTCACCTATGTTTCTCCGTTTTTGTTTTGCTCTACTAGATGAATTTTTCCATTTTGCTGATCCTCTCAAAAAGGTGAAGTCATTTTCCTTAACTTGTGTTTGCCATTACTTGATAACTCCATGACTCTTTCCTCTCCTGAAGCTAACCACTTTCCATTATCCAAATAAGGTGAACTTTTCAGTGGTTGTTGCAGCTAACACTGAGTAGTATTTAACCTAAATGGGGAACAACTCTACTGTGGGTCTGATGGGTGCAGAGCCTTCGTGGTACCACAGAACCCTCAGAAGATATTGCAAGGAATCATCACCTTTGAGAATGAAATCTCAGGGGCGTATACATTCAAATAGATGCTGGCTGGCTATAAAAGCTTTTAAAAGCCTGCTTTGCCTTTTAGACTGGGTTATAGGTGAAGCTTTTTTAAATTATCAGCCCTTACACCCATGTCTCACTCTCCCTAGTTAAATTTTAATCTAATTGAGGTAAACCACTACTTAAAATAATTAAATATCTTCCTTTCCTAAGTGCTGCCTGTAACCAAATAATACCTTTCTGAAGTGAATGTTTAGCTCTTGCTATCCCCAAGAGCAGAAGTCATGCTTAAATATTAGTAATTTCCTGTCTCCCAGTTTCTAGTTACCACTTTTAAGTCTTCCTCTATGATAATATGCTCTTGCCTATATCTGGTTCAATTCTTGTGTTTCTCATCTCTAGGACAGACTCCATCTGCCCCTGGAGCTTTGCTAGACTTTAGAGATTCTAACATCCTGATCATCTGTTGAGGCATGGTCTTGATTTCCCTCAGTATTTCTTCTTCCTCTTGTAAGAAATTTACATCCATTCCCAGCATCTGCCAGCTTGTGACATGCCTCTTGTGAAGGTTAAGGCAGATCATTAATTTAACATCTACAAGTTCTGCCCATTAATTATGGTAGCTTCTTATTCCTGATACCTGCATGGGCTTCTCACGAAAAGTACTTTAAAATTACTTCAAAAACACAGCTCAGTATGTCTTCTCCCATGCTGACTCTTTCTATAGGCTTAAGCTTCCCACAACGAAGACCTATTTGCCACCTTCTTCTATAAAGGCTAAAGAAGAAATCTATAATGTGCACTAGTTTTGTCCAAATCTCCCATTAACTACTTGGTCTCAACTGTGACATGTAGTAATTGCTTTGATCATCTGTATTAATCCAGTGATTTTTCAGGTAACCTAACCTCTTTTTGCAAGCTTTTTAATGTGGCCAGTCTCGCAACAGAACTTTGAATGGTGAGGATTATTTAAAATTCAAAGTAGCCAGTGAAAGCTTTTGAAAAAAATAATGGGATGAAATACATCTGTTCCACAAATATGGACAGAAGTAAGTTTCTGTCACTGTAACTACTCACATTGTATTTTTTTATGCATGTGCATTAATTTTTAACATTTTTTATTGCCCTCACTCAGACAAAAACTTCTTCGCTATCAACATTAGAGAAGAGGGAGAGACTGCACCACTGACACAACTTCCTCTCAACACCAGCCAGTGCTTCCCTTTTCACTATGAAAACCTGCCTCAAATGCCTCTAGAAACTGAGATCACAATCTCCTTCATAAACAAGTCACTATCCTGTGTGGATACACTGCAGCTGAATTTTTGCAGATGTTTCTGCACAGCAGCTTTAATGACTGCCCATTCATATTCACCCACAGTGCCAAAGGTCTTGTCCAATCTGTCATGATCCACCTCAAATCTCCACGACCAAAACATCTGTTCCTCTGGCGAACTCTGATCCCATGAAACCAAATCTGATGGAACAAAAGTGTCAGTCTCTTTGACCACTGCCTGTTTATGATTTTCTAAAGAATCTGATATAATCTATTTGGCTTCCCCTTTAAATTCTTTTTCATTTTTGTCCTACCTATCATCTCCACTGAGCTGTCTCTAGTTAGACCATACTGTTGGCTTCCATTATCCATTTGTCAGATATTTTTAAACAAGCTCCTCTGTGATTTTTTTCCCAAGCATCTGCCACACAACCTCATTATCTTCCTTCAAATCCCTCATTAAAACTCTCTTGCTGTGATGCCTACAAAAAAAAACATGAGAAAATATTTAAGCTAATAATACACTGAGACTTTTTCTCTTATACTGACCAACATTGCCTCATTGTTTTCTTCTGCTCCTTTAGCTGTCTGGATCCATGTGTTGTCTCTTATCTTACATTTGAATCATAGCCTCCCCATGTGGTCCTGATTTATGACTTAGAGCTCTTCGGTGTTGATAATGTAAATAATAATCAGAAGAAAAGACTTTTCCTTCTCATTATACTTTGCTAGTTTCAGAAAACATATTCACAGTTCTCTTTTGTGTTAGTTTCTAGCAAGTAATTATAGAAAGCTCTATAATATAATCTCAAAGTCCTCTCCCTTTTCAGAAGGGAGCATACAAGTGAAGGACTAATTCATCCTCTATTCAGAAAATAATATTTGCAAAGGAGGACTCTGGGTAAGAGGGAAAAGCTCATGTTTTAGCACTTTTTTTTTTCCATAGAGGACAGAAGTTCAATCCCATTTTCTCTCCATCTTGCTCTTGCTTCTTAGAACAACTAGAATTCTCCTCAAGGAAAGGATGAGGTCTCTCCTGCAGATTAGAGATTTCCTTTCTTCCTTCCCTGACTGCCATAGTCCAAGTCCTTCTACTCTTGAAGGCCTACACTCCTGCTCTGGCACTCCCCATGGAAAGGAAAATGTTTTCCTCCAGGACAGGAAAGATTTTGTTTTCCCTCTGGTGGTGGAGAACAGAATGAAAAGCTAATGTTTTTCTCATCCCATAATTCACAGCCTCTCAGCTTTGTCTTTCTCTCCTTTTTACCAGAAGAGTCTAATACTCATGCATTGCAGAAGGAACAGCCCCTGTTCACAAGGAGAGTAGTGACAATTATTGCTGACACATTATCACTGAAGATGCTACAAAGAGATGTAGAAAGTACTTTAGACAGAAGTGCAATTCATTAATATGTTCAGCTGGTAATTGTCTATCATATGGAGAAGAACTTTAACACCTTTCTAACAAGAGATACACACCTGTGAGAAAAAAAAACTTTTACATTTCTATATCCAGCAAGGTGTCCACAGACAAGCAGCAAGCAGTCAGTTTTGGCATCTGTAGTGTCTACATCGACAAAGCCACAGGAAGTGATGGACTCTGTGCTGCTCAAGTGAGATAGGACTTGGATACTGAATTTATGCTCTGTGTTTCCATTTTGTAAACAAAGAACACTAATAATGCAAGCTGACAAATTACATCACATTCACAAAAGACTAAACTCTGCCTCTTATCCTTTTAATCAATCTGAGTTATGGGGAAATGGTTTAATTATGAGAATTTAAGCAGTCGTAAAGATTTAGTAGTTCATTAATCCCATACAGCATCCATGGGATATAAGTGTGGAACTGCAGCTCAAGCAGTAGGAAGAGCTGTTTGGAGACAACATGGAGCAGGTGTAGTCTTCACCTCTTCAAGAAGCATTTCAGAATTGCAATTCTTTGTGTTCCTAGGGGAGTGAGGCAGCCCCACACTGTTAGCATAATCTCAGAGAGCCAGCAAATGCAAATGTACTGTCCCCACTTTGATTTCATGTTGACAACATTGTGTCAACCCTGATCAACCAGTTTCCATTTAATTGTAAATTGTTATCTCAAGAGAAATTCAACTCTACAACTTTCATATCAGAAACCTACTGGAAAAATAATGCAGCCTAGCAGAAAGTTCTGTTTCCTATAGACAACACCTGCTAGTACCTTACTAGCAGCTCTACAACACTGCTGGATCCATGTTATAAAAGAGTGGATATTCATTCTATGCAATGTATAAAAAAAAATAAATGTTTGTGCATTAGAAACACAACAGAAGCTCAGCATTGACATTCACAGCATAAGGACTTCATTTTCATGCAAATATTGTTATCAAACTTATTTAGTCCATGTGGTTTCAGAAAGCTACCCAAAGTGAACAGTTCTAATTCAAAATGTTGAGCCACCTTAAGAAGAAACTTTAATGATCGTGGAGAAAAAAAAAGGAAAAGAGGGAGAAAAAAGGGAAGAGAGAAAGAAAAAATAAAAAGAGAGAAAAAAAAAGGAAAAATAAAGGAAAATGAGAAGGACAAAAGGGAGGGAAAAGCCAACAAGAAATCACAATCTTCCAGAATTTAACTTTATCTGATTTTCTCCAGTGGGTTTTGATCACTTCCCTAATATCACTTTCAATGTGTCTCATATCAATACCAATGTCACTCTCTCTCCAAATTCAAGCAGACATCTTCACCTGAAATTGTGTTCTGATTTAGCAAGAAATGACCTTGCAAGATATCATAAAGGGTAACTGAAGTGAGCTGAAAAAAAATGTAAACAACAGATTAAGACATTAAACGTAGGGTTAGATTATTTTCATCCTAATATGAATACAAAAGAGAAAAACAAAACCCAACTTTAGCAAAAAAAGGAAAAGCAATAATGTTATCATGTAACAAAGGAATGTAAGGAGAAGAATCCATTACCTGGACTACAGTCTATGGACCCAATTTAAAGTTATGCACCATTGGCAAAGATCTTTTGAATAATTCACTCAGAGGGGGGGGAAAAAAAAGTTCAAAAAGTGCTGTCCAATAAAGCACAAAGATTTACAGTTCATTTGAGCTATGTTTCTTTATGCACAAGTGGCCATATCTCCATTATGCATCCAAGGGTGCACAATCACAAAACAAGGTGGACTGTGACAGAAAGGGACATGACCTGTTCCAGTACACAAAATATATGCATTACCAGTGCTCATTTAGTTGAAGAAAAGTAAAAGAAGTATAAAATGTCAAACTGCCTGAGGAAGCCTTAACTTAAAATGAATGTTCATTACCTTCAAGGGTTTTATGCTGAGCTCTGCTGTGAGAGAAATAAAGGATGAAGAGGAGAAGAAATGCAACCACCTAAGAGAAACTGCCCACAACAAGATATTTATGCTAAACCCAAGACATGCAATTTGCAGGTTTTGTATCTCTACATTGTTTACAAGTGAAAGAATGAGAGGAAATGGCCTGCAATTGTGCTAGTGAGGATTTAAATTGGATATTGGGAAAATTTTCTTTACTGAAAGGGTGGTCAGGCATTGGAACAGGCTGCCCAGGGAAATGGTGGAGTTGCCATCCCTGGAGGTGTTCAAGAAATGTGTGGCCATGGCAATCTGGCATATGGTTTAATGGCCATGGTAGTCTTATGTTGACACTTGGACCCAATGATCTCAGAGGTCTTTTCCTAACAAAACAATTCTATGATTCCATGATCTGTCACTGACCTGTCAGGCAACATTAATCATTGTCAGTGACAGCTTTTGATCACCCAGTCAGGCCATTTCCTCTTGTCCTATTGCTTGTCACTCGGGAGAAGAGAGCAACATCTACCTTGCTACAACTTCCTCTCAGGAAGATGTAGACAGTGAGAAGATATCTTCTGAGCCTTTTTTCCTCCAGGCTAAACAACTGTAGTTCCCTGAGCTATTCCTCATAAGACTTGTGCTCTAAACCCTTCACCAGCTTCATTGCCCTTCTCTGGACGCATTCCGACACTTCAATGTCTTTCCTGAGGGGCCCAAAATTTAACCCAGTATTTGAGCTACAGCCTCACCAGTGCCAAGTACAGAGGTACAATCTTTTCCCTGGTCCTGCTGGTCACACTATTTCTGATACAGGCCAGGATGCTCTTGACCTCCTTGGCCACCTGGGCACACTTTTGGCTGATATTCCATCATTTGCTGACCAACACACTCAGGTCCTTTTCCACCAGGCATCTTTCCATCCACACTTCTCCAAGCCTGTAATGTTGCATGGGGTTGTAGTGACCCAAGTGCATCAGCTGGCACTTTGCCTTGTTCAACCTCATGCCACTGACTTCAGCCTTTTGATCCAGCCTGTCCAGATTCCTCTGTAGATCCTCCCTACCCTCAAACAGATCAACGTTCCCACAGAGCTTAATGTCATCTTTAAGTTTACTGAGGGTGCACTAGATAGCTTCACCCAGATCATTGATAAAAACAAAGTCTGATCAACCTGATTATCTTCAGGTAGCTCTACTATGAGCAAGAAGTTGGGGAAAATGACCTCCAGAAGTCAAAACAAAAAGAGGTTATGCAGTGGCTGTGGTTATGCAGAGGCTCCTTCAGATCAGAAGTGGGAATAACAAACTGCACAGTCAAATACATGTTGAAAGCCATTACACATAATCAACACCAGTTACAAAATCTGAGAAAGAAGAATTAATTGGTACTGAAAACAGGAGAATTTTAGCAAGACTTTTGATGACAAGCTGGGAGGTAGAAATAATTATTATCTGATTATTAGCTATAAATATGAGGAAGCTGGTGTAAAAGAAGTTGATCATTACTATTAATTTTGTAGCTATAAGGGCTAGCTTTTTAGTATCCAGTGAAACTGGTAAGTTTGCTTCCCAAAATTTTCCTTGGGAGCTATTTTATAACTTTCAGCATCAGGCCTAAAAGGTCAGAGAGGGAATGATTAGTAAGAGAAGAATTCCTCCACTGGAATGTGGATGCTTATCTCCATTATCGATTTTCTGTTGGAGTTTGTTCAAGTGTAGGACTGTTATTCAATTTTATCAGCTTCCCTCCCCGCTTTCCATAAGGACATTTGGTATGCTAGGTGAAATATATTATATTCTGGGACATTCAAATACTAGTTTCAGGGCTTTCAGTGGTTCCTTTAGAGAAGACACTTTTTATGGTGTGATGGTGAGCACTGGCAAATTGCACATTTGTTCCTCAGGCAAGAGTGGGCCTATTCAGAGGATTAGAGATTGCAGAGAGTTTGCTTCTGATGACAGAGTTTATGGAGGCTGAAGCTGTGCAAGGATTTTACAAGGGTATCAATGCATGAAGGAATGAATATCAATAACGAGAAAGTCTGATAGAAGTGGAAATCATTTTATTACAGAAATATGGTAGGAGTACTTAGACAAGCTCCATAAAGAGAATGAAAAGGCTAACAACAAATGGCCACTTTCCAGACAGCTGAGCCAAATTTTGAAGAGATTCAAGAGACAATCAGAACTCTAAGGAATAACAAGCACCAGGTGTCGAGAGTGTTGATGCTGAAATGTTAGAAACAAGAAGCTGTAATCTTAAGAGACCTCATCCAATAATTTGTTTGATGTGAAGGTCTGTGAAAATGCTAAAGGATCTGAAGAAAGCAGATAATTTCAAAGAGGAAGACAAAATATAAAGAGACAGTCTGCTTTTTCCACTTATTATGGTTCATAGAATCCTAGGTTTAAGATTTGATATAGATTTTGCCCTTACAGGCAACAAACAATAGGAGAATGCAAATATTTCCAGGCATATATAACATCTTATAAATTTCATCTCTATGTGTCAGACATTTTCAGTGCTTCAGTGACAAAAAAAAAATGTAGTATGATCAGTGTATATATTTTAAATAGATTTTAAGAACTGTGTGATAGCATTTTCCAACATGGTCTTTGTACTGCAATGAAAGAGCTGCCTAGTAAGATTATTGGGGATGTGCCATCGTGTGTATGTGATTGAAAGGTAGACTATGGCATGGGAAATTCCTATGGAATTTGTCAGTTATAAGGGATTATGAAAAGCAAAGCTGTGTGGAAAAATTCTGGTAGGAGTCTGTGGGAACTTTGTGAAGAACGTAGGGCAGGGAAAAAAAAAAATTGGTCTTAAGCAAATTCCATAGCAAAGCACATAGTTGGAATTCTGGGAACATATTCCAGTTCTGGGCCCCTCAGTTCCAGAAGGGCCTCAGGGGACTGCTTGACAGAGTCCAGTGCAGAGCCACAAAGATGCTGAAGGCAGTGGAACATCTCCCTGCTTAGGAAAGGCTGAGGGAGCTGAGGCTCTTTAGCTTGGAGAAGAGAAGACTGAGGGTTGACCTCATTAATGTTTACAAAGATTTGAAGGACAGAGTCAGGAGGATGAAGACAGTCTCTGCTCAGTGATCTCCAATGATAGGACAAGGGGCAACGAGTGGAAGATGAAGAATAGGAGGTTTCCCATGACCATAAGGAAAAACTTTTTCACTGTGAGGGTGACTGAGCCCTGGAACAGGCTGCCCAGATAGGTTGTAGAGTCTCCTTCTCTGGAGACATTCAAAGCCCACCTGGATGCATTCCTGTGTGACCTACTCTAGGTGATCCTGCTCTGGCATAGGGGTTGGACTGGATGAACCTCCAAGGTCACTTCCAGTCCCTAACTTTCTGTGAAAGCCATTCTCATACTGCTATTGCATAACCACTTAAAATGTTGACCAAGGAGGAAACAAAAATATGGCAAGTGCTACTATGAATCTTCAATGTCAAGGTGATGAAAGAGAAGAGAGGAGAATCTGAGCTAGATTCATCACAGTGATATTCCAGTTTTCTAACAGTTGGCCTTGGCTGAAATTGATAGTTCCATGAGTATAATTTCCATAGTGAGTCAGGCTGAGGATAAACTCAGTAGTGAGTTGTGTTTATTCATGGAGCCAGAGCTTCCTTTGTTATGGTTGTTATTTATGGCTCGCCCTTGGAGTCATACCTTGTTTGAGGTATGTTTCTGAATTATTGTCAGACTTGACTTGCTGTTGTACTTCATTACATTAAAATTTTGCTGATGGCTGATTTTAATATTCATATGCATGATGCAGCTGTGTTTTGTTTCGATTTAATTAAAGTTACCTACCTGAATCATTTTTGCCTTCCCTTTTGTTTTCAATAGCCATTTCTTGCCCCTCTTCTTTATCTAGTAATTATTGCTCTAGGCAGTTGTTAGATCCAGTTAGATTGAGTTCCTTACGAATTTTGATTTGACAAGTCATATTGCTGTATCAAAATCAGCAGAAGAGGCATGTGATACCCTCACTGGAGATTAGCATATCTTAATATAATTTCTTATCCTTATTACTTTGTAATAAACAATTTCTAATAGGAAGAAAGCTGCAAATTGGCATCCCTGAGCCAAAAGAAGCATAGGTAAGTCGTTGATTTTGGGAAAGAATCACATGTAGAAATCAGGCCTATCATGCAGTATGTCATTATTAGGAGATTTTCTTCAAGAGGCAAAAGTTTGCCCCTGCTCTCCTTCCACAGGTTGTCAATAGCATTTTAATCAAGAAAAATTAGCTGAAGTTAGTGTCATTTATCTAGGGCTCTATAATGATCTTTACAAATGTTTCCTGAGTAAAGCTTCATAAGTGAAAGTTCTCTATACTAGTTGTTTTATTTATTTGTTACTTCTGCCTACCTTAATGTCTGGCTACAGTGTTATGAAAATTGTCACTGAACATTGCAGCTAAGGAAGGAATCAAGATGTCTTTGAAATAACAAAATAAAACTCAGCTTTTTCTAGCCCTTTCTTAAAACGAATGTTGAATGTATAGATCATCTTGTAGAATACTATAAAGTTCAACAAATCTAGATTTGTTGGGCTAAGAGGGAAAGAATAAATAAATAAATCAGAACCCAATTTTGTACCAGCAAGAGTTTTCTAATCCTTCAGCATTTGTGTCGGAAATTGTTCGATT
Organism: Indicator indicator; assembly: GCF_027791375.1. Classification (NCBI taxonomy): domain Eukaryota; kingdom Metazoa; phylum Chordata; class Aves; order Piciformes; family Indicatoridae; genus Indicator; species Indicator indicator. The sequence goes on along the minus strand of NC_072020.1, from coordinate 20,097,535 downwards.
AAATCTCTTCCTTAAAAATTATACACTTTCATACACATTGTTTTAAATGCACATCTAAAACCATAAATTGCATTATACAAACAAAAATCAACTGTACTCCCAAATGAATAGTGCCATTTACAAAAAAGAAGTAAATGTATTTCTTCAGAGAAGCAACTTGGATAAAATAGGAAACTCTGTTCAAATGAATTATTCTTAAGTAAGCCAAAAAAGGAGCATGATTTACAGGGTGCAGAGTACAGTGATGATGCCAACACAGAAAAAATTCAATGCTTTGAACAAAATCCTTCCAAAGATTTCTTTTGTTTTGTTTTCATTTAAAGAGAAAAGTTTCTGTCTATCCAAAGCCTAGAAATTCAAAGATATAATCCAAACCTATAAGTAAACAACAAAAACTATGCAGGTGTATTATTGGATCACTTAAACAAATAACACCACACTACAACTGTAGAAAACACTACTTAGTTTTCACAGCATCTGTCAATACTGACCACTTGAATTTAAAGAAACACACTGATGCTCTATTCTTACATATACCTTTCTGACACCACCTTGTGTTTTTTCTGTGACATGTGCCCTGATGCTTAAGAAAGCCAACAGCATCCCAGGGTGCATTAAGAGTGTGGCCACAAGGTCAAGGGAGGTTCTCCTCCCTCTCTACTATGCCCTGGGGAGGTCACACAAATTGCTTGCAGTTCTGGACTCCCAAATTCTAGGACAGGGAACTACTGGAAGGAGTCCAAGAGAGGGCCACGAGGATGATAAGGAGAGGCTGAGACACCTGGGGCTCTTTAGTCTGGTAAAGGGCAGACTGAGATGGGATCTTATCAATGCATATAAATATCTACAGGGTGAAGGTCAAGGGTGGGGGGGAGGTAGGAGGGGGGCTCTTTCAGTGGCAGCCAGCAGAGGACAAGGGGCAAAGGTGCAAACTAGAACACAGGAGGTTTCACTTAAGTTCAAGTAGAAATTTTTTTCCTATGAGGGTGACAGAGTACTGGAAAAAGCTTTCCAGAGAACTTGTGGAGTCTCTTTCTCTGGAGACTTTCAAAATCCACCTGGACATGTTCCTGTGCAACCTGCTCAAGGCAAACCTGGCTTAGCAAGGGGGGTTTGGCTAGATGATCTCCACAGGTCCCTTCCAACCCCTACTATTCTATGATTCTATGGTATTACACCTAAGGGCAGACCACAGTGGTAAAATAAAATTGGAGTACACTCCAGAAATTCATGTGGAATACTTTTCCTAGCAAGACTTCCCAACAAGCACCTGTTAGGAACATTCATCACAGTAATAATTTTTGATTATTTCAGCCTCTGTGAGTATCTGTAGCACTATTTGGTTTCATTCACAGACAGTAAGTACACCACTGTAACACAAAACCCCCAAACCTTGGGGTTAATGCTACCATCATGTAGCTTTTTTAATCACCCTGAAGAAGCAGCCTGGAAAAGGCTACCATGAAGGTAATAGCTGCATAACTCATCAGTGCATAGCTTTAAGTAATAGTTAGCCCCCAGAGACCTGTTCTTCAATGCAAGAGAAGGAAGAGAATACTCTGTTATGAAGCAGAAGAGTGTTTCAATTGCTATCTGGATTAGAGAAGATATTGGTCAATGAGTGCTCCTAGCAAGAATTCTGCACTCGTAAAGGTTACCTTGGGTCTCGAGAGACCTTTGGTCAACAAAGGTGGTACCAGGATTTAGAATTGGAGCCTGTGCAGAAGAGAAGGCCAGCTGTAATTGCAATAACAGAAGGAAACACAGATGAAAGTTTCCCATAGGTGTATAAACCAAGAGGAAATGTTTTAGATGCATGTTATGACAGGGCCACTGCTCCCAGAACTCTTCTCACCCCACTTTGTTTTATTGCCTCCTGTGTGACATTGACACACGATGAAGGGACTCCATGCAGAGTACTGCTCTTGCACATGTAGGCTCACTTGAGCAACCCACGCCTGCTTTCTGCACCCACTTTTGCCCCAAACCACTTCATTAATTCAGTAATTTGTGAAATTCTATTTAAATTTGAAACACACATAAGAAACAGGATGTGAAGAACACTATCCACAACATGGGTGTCCACATGGAGATTTGCCTTCTTCCTCAGTATATTATCTTTCTGGCTGTTCTATGACCTCTTCTGTTCAGAAGGTGAAGAAGACCAGCAACAACAACAACAACAACAAAAAAAGGACAGACAATATAGTTTACTCTTCTAATAGAGGATTTGCACTGTAGTATCTGGAAAACATCCCCAGAGAACAAATTCAGCGGCCTCACGATTCACCATGTATTTATAGGGGATCAGGAACAGCAGGGCAGATGGGTAATGATAAAAGTCTGCAGCATAAGATGCCACCAAGATATATTGGTAAACTTGTCAGAAGAGGAAAGTTAAAAATAGTGATCAAAAGAAGTAAGAAAGATCAAAAAATCTAATATAAACACTGTCCTGTCTAAATATCATGGATGAGCTGTGAGTGTGAGTAGAGAAACCATCTCAAAAGAAATGAAGACTACCCTCACATGATGCTGAGAAAACAGAAATATTCTATAAAAGACTTGGCTAGAAGTATTCTCAAGATGAGGAGCTGAGTAAGGCCTTGGTGGTGACTATCAGAGGTTGGTTGTTTCATTGAGGGTTGGGTTGGAAGTAAAAAGGGATAGAATAAGAAGGGGAAGTACCTGCTTCAATATATAAGGCTCAAGGGTGGCTTTGAAGAGACCTACCTGATCACAGTCTTAGCCCAGCTGCTAAGTTTGTGCCCTCAGGCAATTAATTTTCATTCTTTGTGATTCTGTTTCCTTTTCTGTTTCCCCTGCCATCTACTTTGTCCTGTATACTGTTTGGGATAGCAGCTGTTCTTTACAGTTCTTAGAATGATTGAGTTCTGATCTCACAGGAATCTTCTAGACACTCCTAGAATACAAATAATAAATAGTCTTAATTTAGCAAATATTTTTTGAGTTCTCCCAGGTATTATAACCGATTACTGCCATTTTCCCTTAAAGAAATGATCCATCACTCTGCTGATGATAAAAGAGCTTTTCAAACAATGGATTTAAAAATCTATCTATTCGGAGGAATAATTTGTTCTTATTTCTTTCCTATCGCTTTATGCAAATTGTTTTCTTCCTTGTGGGACAACTCTAAACCCTCTAAATAGTGTGAGCTAAACAAGTATTGAGCAGGTTCAGATTCTGTACAATATGAAGATGCAGAAAGATGTTTTCTATTTCTAAATTTATTTCTAAATTGCGTGTACATTTCCTTCAGAAGTCATTAATAAATGAGCTAACTAAGCAGGATATGACTATATACCCACCTAATTTTACACTGACATATTAACAATATTTTTTTCCTATTTCTTAGCCTTGTGACTACACTCCAACAATTCTTTGTAATTCATTTCTGTCTTTTAGTAGAGTACCACATAGCTTGGCTACACTTCTGGTAGGCAAATGCACATATTTCAAGAGTTGTCGCTTATTTCAAATGGATCAGTTTCAGAGCCCAAATTCAGATATTCAAGGATTTATTTTTTTAGCTTTAAATGAGCCCTCACAGTCCACTCTCAAGAAAGTTTGTCACTCTGCATGAGAGGTTCACTTACCTAGGGGCTTTTGACTTCAGCTACTTAGGAAGGGCTTGCTTTAGTTACCAGTGGAAAGATTCCCATGAATTTCAGCAGTACTCATCACAGATGGCTGCAAAGGACAAATTCTCCCTTCTAGTTGATTAGTAGAAGTAACAGACTAAGTGAAAAAGGAGAATATGTTTGTCTGTTGTCTACATATGCCAAATGTGATGCATCAACAGAAAATCACAAAAACTAATCCTGAGTCTGAGCTCTACTGGCTGAGACGGAAATGCTATCAATAAATCATTTCATTATTGATTTATTTTGGGGAGGTTTGCAATCCCATTCTATCTATTTGCAACAACTTGAAATAGGTATTATCCTGATATTAAGCTGCTGAAAATTTTGGCTGATTTTCATAATGAAAAACTCCTTTAGGGTAAGGGTGTAAGGAAAAAGCCTTAGCATAACAAAGGCTGATGGCAGCTTTGTTGGACTTTTAGAATGTTTTCTATCTGCTGTAGACAGCTCTGTTTTAGTCCCAGATGGTAAACCAGATCCACCTATGGAAGGTGCTAAAAAGAGAAAGGTATTGATAAAATAATTGAAATTGTTCTTCCTTTACCCTGTTCCACAGTTATCATTAATCTCAGGGACTGTAACTGGACACTAGTCTAATGATGGAGGACTTAAAAAACACATTACTTGGCATACACTGCAGTGAATGTGAGCACACAGGCAAGAACCACAGGTCAAGTGATAAGATGTGTGATTTCATTGATTGTTCCCTTTCCTGGACTATCAAGTAACTGATGGTCCCTAAAGCTACATCCATTCATTCCATAAAAAAGTATTCTCAGTGTGCAAGGCAGTGTGTTGCAGTGGACTGAGTTTCATGAGTTAGGAAACTGATTCCAACTTGGCTACTCTGAGGTGTGTAACCTTCATCATTTCATTGTACAGATGTTTTTTCTTATTAGCCCTTCCACTGTCTAGACTTCAAGCTCTGCGTGGCAAGTACAATCTCTTACTCTTTATGCACACAACCCCTAGTACAATGTGGCCTCAGTAGCTCCACCAAGGCATATACTGCTCATGCAACACTTTCTTTGGCTTCATATGGTGTCTGACAGCCTAGACTTCTACACTTTAATCTTGCCTTGGGGAGATAATGTTCTTATGCACAACCTCATCATTAGTTTGTTTTCAGCTGATCAGTTTTCAAAGTAAGCTCAGAATCAAATTGCATCAAATTAAGGAGTTGCACAACAGTGCTTCAGTCTCCTGAACTCCTGTTGATTTCAGTGGCATCTGTAAGCATCAAAACAGGACTTGAAGCCTCTAACTACCTTTGAGAATATAAGCTGATTCCTCTGGATCAGTTTACCACAGTTCCCACACACTCCCTCTGCTCATAAATCTGATTTTTATCCTATTCAACAACACAAATTAACAGGGTGGAGACAGATTTGCACTTTAAATCATTGGTTTCCAGTATGAGTATGAAAATTACTTGTGCTTTTAATTTTGTGCCTAGAATTACAGCAAGTGAAGCTGCAATTATGTCAATCTGTTAAAAAACTAGGACCAAAAGTAAGCAGGTTTTCCATCACAATAGCTTTCCAAAAATTACATAGATTCAGAACTCTTATGGATCTTTCAAAGTAGTACAAAAACATGCAGTTTAACCTAGACAATAACAAATAGAGGTGGACACATTCTTAATAGTCTAATGACCATTTGAAATTTGGATTCTACCTGTACAATATAAAACTGTGCTTCTAATGTGATGCAGGACTAGAAGTATACGAAACAAAGAAAAAAACAAACTTTACCACTAATCATGAAGTTTGCTAAAAATATCCTTTTTTCCTCATTTGTACAAAAGTTGTCATCAGATAGAATGTTTTCTTGATTGCAATGCTCAAAGGTACTCACTAAGTCCAGGATAAAAACAACCAAACAACCCACCCAAAAAACAAACAAACAACAGAGTTCATATGAAACCTGTACCTAACCTTTGCCCACAATACTGAGGTTCAGATCTATTCACATAGGTTGGGAGGAGGACTTGTTAGAATGTTTGGCTGGTGGTGTTCTGATTGTGCTACTCCATGTCAGGTTGGCTGGCTGGATATTTATTTAACACAGCCCACACTGCCTTGGTTGTCAAGCAGTTGGCAAACATTTGTTTGTCTTCAGAATACTGTAAAACTGGGGAGCACCATTTATCTTGTTAAAAACTGGAGAAGGAAAGCATACACGACTCATTTCTGGCTTGTGCTCAATACAGACAGCATTTAGCTTTTTTCACTGAGTGCAGAATCATGGAGCATCATCACTGGGACCACCCAGACTTAGTAAAGGTGGTAGAACTGGTTCCAGATTTATTAAGACTGAAACTCAAAATGTAGAGTTCCAGAGTGTTTTAAAGGAGTCATAGAATCATTAAGGTTGGAAAAAACCTCTAAGATCATCAAGTACAACCATCAGCCCAATACCACTATGACCACTAAATCATGTCCCAAAGTACCACTTCTACACAGTTTTTGAACACTTTCACGAACAGTGACTCCACCTCCTTCCTGGCCAGTCTGTTCCAGTGCTCATGACCTCAAGTAAACTGCTTCAAGTAAGCAAGTAAAGCCCACTCTCCAAAGCTCTTTCAGATCTGGATTAGTTAGATCTTTGTACATCTGTTCTGAAGTAGGTATCTGAATTTTCCTGTCAGCAATTTTCCTTTCCACCCCTAGAACAGACAGGATGTTGGACAATGACTGCCAGAAGCTACTCTCTGCTTTCAGTTCACAGCATCTCAGAGATACTCCTGAATTTACTCAGGTACTTAAAATTATAATCTAGAGCAAAATTGCTTTCCACAGTGTACATGCAACTCACAGAAAATATCCTAAATTCCTGGGTTCTCATTCAATGACCTTGGTTGTGATACCATCTCTCCTGACTGCTCTATATCAGTTTGAAAGACTACTCTCAAATTATGTTGAGCTTAATTCTGCAGAAAGATTAAAATTAAAGGAGCATGATCTCAGATGCACTGAAACACTAGGGGATGATTTCCTGTGGATAGCAATGGCCTTGATATAGCAGAGCAAGTATGCACATGCAGCCTGCTAGCAAAAATAAGAACATCTTTTCCAGATGCATGTGCTCTGTATACATTTCAAGGGTAAAACAACAACAGTGATAACAAAAAACAACCAAACAAAACCAAACAAAACTAAAACCCCACAAACACACATACACAAAAAAAAAAAAACACCACAAAAGAAAAATGCAACCAAAAAAACCAAATTGAAAGAAACCATCAACTTCTTTCCTTTTATTAGGAGATTTGTAAGAGTCTCATTATAATTTCCATTTCCCATTCAGGTTGATTTATGGATTTCCCCCCTTGTTTATGGTGCTTTTTAACAGTCCACTTTATAGAAGCCATGAATACATCAGGATTTGAACCCAGGACCTGATGCAAGTAGCTGAATGTCAGCTGACAAAACAGCAGTCTCCATTTAACAAGATTCTTTGTCTGCAGGTTCTCTCAATCTGCTTTGCACCAATTACAGAAGGTAGGGTCAGAGAGAAGGCTTAACCTAGAATTTTTTGCAGACATTTTAACAATGCCACGTTCAGAACTGTTTTCCTGATCCCTATTATGTCGTTAGCCCAGCAGAGGGAAGAAACAGTTTAAAACATGTCACAGTAGGAGCTGTCTTAATATTAAGTGTTAGATCACTGAAGGGGGATGTGAAATATCCCAGCTTTGTTGTAGTGTTTGAAGGCTTGTACAGAACTGTTAAATAAAGCAACACGGGTTTACTACCTATTTCTTTCTTTAGAGAAATAAAATAAACATGAAGGGAAGGCTGCGTGCCCCTCTTAGCACAAACTGACTCAAAGCCATGAGGGGAGATGCTGTAATGAACAGCTCAGGAAAAGCTCTGCTTTTTTCTGGATTTTTTTTTTTTCTTAATTGGGTGATAGTAGGTCACTCCTAAATCTCCAGGCAATCAACAAGAACTATTTTTACACAGATGTAAAGGAGTAATATGAACATTCAAATATGATCTAATTAATTTTCTAAAAGCCAATGCCTTTTTCTGCCAGAGCCCAACATAACATAATATCCTTCAAATCTGAGGAAGAAAAATCATTAAAATCTGAATTGTTAAGAAACAAAAACAAACAAACACCTTCAAATTATGAATTGGAGGTCCCCTGCAAGGATAATTACAAAGCATTCAGAGTCATGTTAGGTTAGAGGGCAAAAATGCTTTTAACTTTGTAAAAAATTGAGCTATAGTTCACCTGATCTTTTTTCCCCAATAAACTGCACCTGATGGAGCAGGTCCAGAGGAGGGCCACATAAATGATCAGGGGGTTGGAGCACCTCTGCTATGAGGACAGGCTGAGGGAGCTGGGGTTGTTCAGCCTGGAGAAGAGGAGGCTCCAGGGAGACCTAATAGTGACCTTTCAGTACCTGAAGGGGGCTACAAGAAGGATGGAGACTGTTTACAAAGGCCTGAAGTGGCAGGATGAGGGGCAATGGCTTCAAACTTGAAAAGAGCAGATTTAGATTGGATGTTAGGAACAGATTCTTTTCTATGAGGGTGGCAGAATACTGGAACAGGTTGCCCAGGGAGGTGGCTGGGGCCCCATCCCTGGAGATATTCAAAGTGAGGTTTGACATGGCTCTGGGCAACCTGACTTAGTGAAGGATGTCTCTGCTTACTGCACAGGGGATTGGACTAGATGACCTTTGGAGGTCCCTTCCAGCCCAGACAATTTTATGATTCTATGGTAAGATTATCAGGATCATTGAGAGAAGCTTATGATCATCATCTAAAACTCTTCAGGCTTCCACAACAAGCCTTTTCTGGTTTTTAATACTTTGATTTTTATGAAAAATTGAAAAACCTTGCAAACATATATATGCCATTACATGTGTGATAACAGTACAGACACATATCACCTACAGAAAACAGTTTGCCTGTGCACAAGAGATGCCAATTTTTATGTTTTGCTTCTTGTCACTACAGAAGGGACGACGCCAGCCCTCTGTGTGATGTCAAACAATGTGGCTTTGGCTTCTAGTCCTCAGCAGTAAATCTACCTGAAATATGGAAAGACTTGGCAGTCAGCCCAAGCACCCATCACCATTTTGATAGTTTGAAGTGCATATGGTCCTTTGGAGTATATTTGCTGTGATTACCCAGTTCGAGTCTTTTCCAACTATTGTATGTGTCATCAAATGACAGTAATGATAACTGCAGTCATTATTATACAGTTTAGAACTATGCCATCTGTTGAATATTAGGCTTTGCCTTCCCCCAACTGGCAGGTTGTTGTGCCAATGTCAACACATAAGCAATGTCACCATACTACACTTGTGTACATCGATACAGCTCTTTTGTTTCTATGTATCCCAAGGAATCCACAAAACAGAGCAAATAATCACCAAGCAAACAGGTCAGACAGAAAAAGGTAGTTCAAGCACTGACACCCAGACACCACAGTGCAGAGTCAATATTCATCTTTACAAGAAAAGCTAATGCAGCTGTGTTAAACAGATGTTAAGAGATGGAAGTCTCAAATGTATGTCTTAACAGATTTTTTTCTTTGCAATCAACATCTGTAAAGAGGTAATGTAAGGTATCAGCATAATACCCTGTAGGACAAATAAATAGTGAATTCATAGAGATATCCTTAAAAATATCAATATTTGCCCTCAAATACAACAAAAAATCAGAATAATTCTAGCAACTGAATGCCAGAAATGACTGCCCAGATTTCAGATCATAAGAATCTCTCATTTTCTGAAAGCTCAAGCCCCTTTCAAGATAAAAAGGGATAAAAATATTCTGATTTCAGAAATTCCCTGAGCTTAGAGAGCTCATCAGGCACAAAAGGGATGGAGCAGGTTGTACCATCCACAGCAATGGATGTACATTCTTCACTCATGCGTTATCACGTGCTGCATCACAGAGCATTAAGATGATTTTGTGAAATTCACATGGCACTTGCATGCAAATGCTCTTTTATTGGTGACATCAATTGGGGGAAAAAAAAAAGAAAAAAGAGGCACTGCAATGAATAATTTCAGCAGGCAATTCAGTCAGTGGAAGACAGCTCTGTCAGATATGCCTGGGGAGGTGGTTGAGGCCCCATCCCTGGAGATATTCAAGGTGAGGCTCGACAGGGCTCTGGGCAACCTGATCTAGTTGAGGATGCCCCTGCTGACTGCAGAGAGGGCTGGACTAGATGACCTTCAGAAGTCCCTTCCAACCCAGACCATTCCATGATTCTGTATAACAAACCAACTACCAAAGACCTTCTGAGTATTTATTGCTGGGTTTGGGCTGACTAGGAAGGAAAATCAAAAGGTAGATTATTACAGGAGGATGAAAGAATCTTTGGGAACATTAATACTAAAGATTTCCTGCACATTTACATGCCTGGAACGTATCATCTACATTGTGTTTATTTTCACAGGTTATTCTTTTGGTAAACTTGTGACACTCCAGATTCATTCTCCAATCCATAAAGACAAGCTGAAGTGAAGATAATGTCTCAATCTACGGTCTTTAACCAAGTAAACCATCTTAAGTAAGAGTGTCATGGTAGTGAATTTGACTGAAGAGCAAACACAGCCAAGTGTGAAGGAGGTTCTTACAGAAAGCAAAAGCTCTCCTCACTTCCGAAATGTCCTGTGAGCCATGAACGTGTGTCCTGGTTTGAGCCAGAACAGAGCTAATTTTGTCCAGTGATTTAACTTTTCAGTTCAGTCTCTTCTAAGTAGCTGCACTTTCTGAAGTTAACAGCATGTTTTTGAACAGCTTCTGGAAGTGGCAGCCCTTGATGCTTATAGTTAGTACCAAAGATTGCTGTTCACATCAAGGTCCCTGCTAAGTCTTGTGTACTACCTTGGAGGTGCAGAAAGTAAAAGGCTCCAGCTGTGGGGAGAAAGCAGACAGTTCGATTGACTCTAAACTGACCAACAAGGGATTCCATTCCAGATATATCATACTTAGGATAAAGCTGAGGGATCATGAAAGTCAAGCTCTTTCTGTTCTTCAGTGGCCACCATCTGAGGAGGACTCTGTACATTCTGTCTTCATTCCTGATCCATGAATTCCTGAATCCTGTTCCCACCTGCCACTGAGTCCAGTCTAGGATTTCCTCAGTGATGATTCTATGGTGATGAAATTGCTATTAGGGAGGGTGGGTTGAACATTGAGTTTGTACCTATTTATATATATTTCATTTTATTGTTATTATTTTCATTAAAATAGTTTCAGATTTCTCAGCCCATCAGTCTGTCTTCCATACTCTCTTTCTCTTTCCTTTGGGAAGGGAGAGGGGTTAAAGCAAAGCATCTGCCATTTGCTTAATGTCTGGGCCAGCCCTAATCCTTGACAATATATACAGCAAATAAGAACCACCCACAACCACAAAAGGTACTAAGAAGAAAAAAAACACAATTCCACAGCCTCCAGGCAGACCACAGGAAACAAAATTTAACTTAATGTTTCCTGACAAGCTACCTCCAGTTCCATAATCAACTAACCAGAGTTTCTAGTTTTATATTGAAATAAAACTGCAGTAGCTTAGAATGCATAACTTTATTAAAAAATAAATAAATAAAGCTATTATTGCTTGAGTTTCCAAATTAAAAAAAAAAAAGGCAAAAGAATATGGTACTCCAGGAAACACTCTAACCATTAACTACAAGCTTACTATTATAAGTGCTACAGTTTTCAGCTGTAGAGTGGAAGATCTGTATGCTGTAACTGCAGTCACTATTTGGAGAGTGCTGATCTAAGCAGACTGCTGATCTAGCAGCACATTGATTGCTCATAGAGAAATAAGGTTTAGAGCAACAGATATCAGCTTCTGTAAATCTAATTCAGTTTCCTTAATTCAAGACTTTAGATTACTCTCATGTCATCTTTATAACCCTGAGTTCTTAAATTACATAAACTGAGTGGTAGAAGAAAGATGAATTAAAAACACAGGCGGAACCATGGCCAGGTTTTTCTTTTGATTTTCCACCCAGTTCCTTGGTGCACATCTCAGTGGTATTTTCCTTTCTGTCCATGTTTTGCATTTTCAAAATAGATGAATAGCATAGAAGACGGCAGAAAGTGTTTGCTTCTTTCAGTTCCACCACAGAATGATTAAAGGTAGAAAACACCTTTAAGATCATCAAGTCCAAACATAACACAACCACCAGGAGCACTAAACTATATGCTGAGGCTCCACATCTACATGTTTCTTGAACACTTCCAAGAATGGTGACTCCACCACCTTCCTGGGGAGCCTGTTCCAACACCTCACCACTCTTTCAGTACAGAATTTTTTTCCTAAATATGGGAGGTGATTCCTCTTTTGGGGAGATGTCAACATTTAGGGCTGGGCTGACCTCTAGATGAATGACAGAGACTCTCTGCTAACCCCTCTCCCTTCCCAAAGGGGAAGAGAAAGGAAATAAATGAGAGAGATTTATGGATTGAAAAGAAAACTAAAACTACTTCAATGGAAATAATAACAATACAGTTAAATATATACAAATATATACAAAACTAACATTGAGCCCAACCACCCTGATGGTAACTGCATCGCTGTTACCACTGATGCTATGGGCAAGCACTGGAGGAATCCCAGAGTAGACTTAATGGCAGACAGGAACCAGATTCAAGAGCTGGACCCAAACTGGATTTAGGAACACACAGACTGGGATCAAAGGCAGAATAACATCCTCAGATACTAACCATTATAGAAGAACTTAACATTCAACTTTGTACTGACTGTGATGGATAATGTATGGAATCCCTTGTTGGTGAGTTTAGGGTCACCTGAACTGTCCAATCCTTTCTGCAGGTGCCATCCTCTTTCTTTACAGCACCTCAAAGTGGTACAGAAGATTTAGCAGTGACCTTGGTCTGCACAGGAGCGAGTACAAACAAGAGCCTTTCTGCAAACTGATCCTTGGTACTAGCTGTAAACATCAAGATCTATGATTTTTGGAAGCAGACGCTGTCAGCAAAAACATGCCATTAGCTTCAGAAAGTGCAGTTACTGAGAAAAGGCTGAGATGGAAAGTGAAATCACTGAACAGTTCTGCTCTAACTCAAACCAGGACAGGAGGTTATAAGAGAAAACAAGTGATCACAGGCAACCAGAAGAGCTGATATCTTGAGGAGCAAAATGAGCAGCCACCAATATGGTGAAGACTTATGAGTTCCTTCTGATACTCCCCTCACAGTAATACACTATGGGATAGTAGCTTTCTGAAGTATCAGCTTTCTCTATCTGACTGTTTTTAATCAGAAGTCCAACCCTAGAGAAGTCTTCTCGTTTAATCTCACTGAAATGTTTACAGTACTGCGAAAAAAAATTGGCTTCAGTAAATGGGTAAGGTTTTTTGGACACCCCATTTCATCAAAACATGCCTGAACAGGATAATTCTTCAGAATCAGATGGATCAGAAAACATGGAGGCTAAACTCAGACCCCATAATGGAAGAAGAGCTACATGTAACTCATACTTCACCATAGCTCTGTGGGAACTGTGATCAGGCTAAGTGCTGTAAAACGTAGCTGCAATTATTTGCAGATGAAAAATTCCAGCTACAGTTATTTCTTGAATCAAGGATGAAGTATTAGAGGTCACTCTGTCAAACTAGGAGCATTTCAGCATAACTTTTGTCAAGGTTGTCTTGCTCAAGTTTTTTTGTGGTTGCTTTTATGGAATAGGGTAAGAAATAAATTCTAGCATCCTGCACACAAGTTCCTCATATTCAAATGCAAAGCTGTGGACAATTCAAAATGCTGCCAAGCAATATAATGCTACAGGCCATCTTCACTGAGAGAGACACAGCTGGATTGAGAATCTTCACTGAGGTCTCCACTGGAGCATGGGAGAACAAAGATTGGAGAAATGGCCACATAAACGTGTAATGGGCAATCTGCTGTGATTTCTAAGGATACAAAATTAGAGAAAATTATAAAATCCAGACTATTCAGCCATCTGTGGAGTCAAAATGAAAAGTACTGGATCAGACAAAAAGTCTAATAGTTTCATTAGACTTCAAAGCTGATTTACGGTTCGTTATTCCCCCATCCATCTGGGAATAACCTGGAGACAAAAGCTGTTACCTCATGTGGAAGGACACTAGTCCATACCTTTCACAGCTCTAAGTACAGAGAGCATGTAAGGTGAAGGGGAAATGTGACAGAAGCTATGAAGAAGATAACAGAAGTCATCTAGAGGGAAGTATGGGTAGGGAATACATGAGGACCAAAACAAAACCAAAGCAAGCCACAACAACAACAAAACAAAACAAACAAAGAAAAACCCCCACAAAATCAAAAAGAAAACCCCACCCAAACAAGAAAAAATAAAATAAACAAACCACCAACAAACCTATATTGCTACTCTGAAGAGGCTTACACTCAGTTTTCAGGAGTACTGCCTAAACATATGTGCAAAATTCAGCTTAATGTGTCTTTCAAGTCTCTCAGCTGGCTACTAGCCACAAAATTAAACCCCTATTACAGATAGAGGCTTTCTGAAGACACAAAATGCTGTTAACTGAGCCTGACTGACATCCAGACCCTCGTTCTGATCTGATATCGAAACACACATTTCTCCATTTCACACCAAAATCAGTTTTGCAAACATAAAAAAAAGGCGGAATATTGACTTCACTGTTACTTCTTGAAACAGAATCAAAAGCTTCTGTCAAAAGAGTTACTGTGATACTCATCTGATTAAAAAAAAAAATAAAAGTTAGGCAAAAGCCTATAAAATAATCTGCATTCAACAAATTTGCCATACAGTAGGACTACGTAGCAGGTAAAAGTCTTAAAACCTATTATTAAAAACATATTAGCACAAATTCAGTGGCCATGAGAGGTGATGTGAAACCAGAGAGAATCACAGAATCAATAAAGTTGGAAAATACGTCAAGGATCATCAAGTCCAACCTGTCACCCAAGACCTCATGACCACTAAACAATGTCACCAAGTGTCACGTCCAGTCCCCTCTTGAACACCTCCAGGGATGGTGACTCCACCACCTCCCTGGGCAGCACATTCCAACCTCTAACAACTCTCTCTGTGAAGAACTTTCTCCTCACCTCCAGCCTAAACCTCCCCTGGCGCAGCTTGAGGCTGTGTCCTCTTGTTCTGGTGCTGGTTGCCTGGGAGAAGAGACCAACCCCCTCCTGGCATGCCTGCAGCAAGTCACAAAAATCATCCCAAATTAATTAGTAAGTCCAGAGTTTATTTATTTCATTATTATTTTATTATTAAATAAATAGAGAAGCATGTTGCTTTCCTAACAGTGAGGGCCTAATAGATACAGTGGATCAATCAATAATCTGTACAATCAGGAGATCTAGTAGTTATTACTCATTCCTACTAACATAGCATTCTCTAAAGCCAAACTAAGAGAACAGGAGTGAGATATTGAGAAAGGGCTGGCTAGCAGATTGACATGTGCCACTGTGCTATATTAGATCAATTAAACTGTCTGGATAGTCCTTTGAGGATAAGTGGGGAGATGCTCAAAGAAAATATCTGCACAATCTGATGAAGACATTGAAACAGCAATTCATCATTGCCTTCAAAATGAATGGCAATAAAAGCTGAGCAAATGACAGATGTTCTATACAAAGTCAGTCATTGCAGAGGAATGCAAGAGATAAGATGCTTCAACTCTTTTCAGTAATGACTGGAAATACACCAAGCCAAAAATCCCATTATTATAGAAATAGGATTCCTCTAGGGAAAAAAAAAAATCTCCTGCTGTTATCATGGACCAGTCTGCTCTGCCAAACTGCTCTGAGCACACAGCTTGCCATAAATACACTATAAATGAAGTTACCTCTTACCAGCAACAAATCAGTAGTAATTACTTACTGCAAGTGACTTTTTATTTAAAGGATTTTTTGTATTCAAGCACAGGAGCCATAGCACCACTGTGTGCTAAGTGGCTGAGAACTGTGAGGAACATACATCACTTATCCATCAGTTTTATTTAAAAGATTGCTGGAAGTCAGTTTGCAGAAGTTAGAGTAGTCTCAGGTTCACACTAATCCTACAAGTGATTCTCAGAGAGACATGGAACCATCCATGCCTGCTGAACCACTCCTGCATTATTCCTTTTCATCTTGTCACATCTGCCTCTCTTCCTCAGCTGAGCTCTAAATCTGAGTTGTGTGTCCCTTGAGAGCCAAGAAATGATTCAGTGGTGATCTCAAGGTCTGAAGGCGTCGTTTCAGGATGCTGTAAGCCAGTCCAAGAGTGCCCTGATGTCAAAAAGAGTGATCCCCTTCCCATGGTCTCAGGTTGCAATTTCCTTCTTTTCATCAGCTCTAAGGCTAAATGGAGCCAGGCAGAGTCACGTCAGTTTACTGATCCAAAGGAAAACTTCTACATTTTGGAAGGTTAGCTTTCAGTGTAAGCCATCACACCACTACATGCTCATCAGCACCAGCACAATAAGCTGGCAAGGCTGGAGGGAAGGGCAGGGCCACCTTCTTTTCCACACTGGTCATAGACAAGCATAAGCTGAAGATAGCTCCACTGCCTTAGAAGCAGCTCTGTTATTTAGCAGCAGAGTTCAGCTCTCCCTAGAGCAGAGAAGTGAAAAGCTACTGTTAATTAGTATCTGCAAGTGTTTACACTAGCCAAGGGACTACTAACTGCTTGGAATTTCTGGCAGGAGCTATGATCCTCCACGACCAAGTACATCAACCAATTATTAGAATTGATTGATATTCCTCAACCTTGAGGAACCAAATTGCTGTCAAACACCCAGAGCAAACAGGTGTAGAGGAGCCCAAAAGGGTCTTGGTACCAGAAAGCTTCAAATATGGGTTCTGTCATCAGAAAAGAACAGCTCTTCTTTCCAGAGATGAGACCCAGAAAGAGGCAGCTGAGTGCTCCTGCAGACTTTATAATATCAGTGATTTTCCATCTCCAAACAGTTCCAGCAACAGATGCTAAGAATTTGCATGTAAAGGTTTGTTGATGTTTCAGCAGCCAGTGCCACCTCATGGAAAAACTTACATGGGCTGCAGTAACAGAAGTCAGAGCAATCAAGAGTATTCTGTAAGCTAGTAACTACTGCTCTTTCTGGCAGGGGGAATTTTTAGGTCCTCACAGGCCATATATCACCTCTGCAACAGGACAAGCACCTTGGCTCACAGTAAGCTATTCGACCTCTTTGCTTATAAACAGACTCAGGTTTTCTAGGTAAAGTTGAGGTGCTTGAAAGGAAATGAGCATCACACATGCAACAAGCAGTAAGATCTTTACACATTTCACTGAAGATGGCAAAATCCCAAGTCTTGACTATGGAAAAGATTGCTGGAATTAAGTCAAGGTGGAAGTCAAATAAAATATCCAAACCCAGTGAACGCTGTCCACTCACACTTGAAGACCACCATAACAGTGCCAAGAAAGTTTCAACACCTTAGTACTGGGATTTTCTCATTTGTGCATAATGTCAGCATCTTCCAAAACAAACTCTACTCGCAAAAGAACATGAAAATGTTGCTCTTCAATTGCCATAACATTTAAAAGTTAGAACAAATTAACTAGAGAACATTTTGTGCTTCCTCTATTCCCAAATATTTCCTTCCTTCTCAGTTGTTCAGCTCCTTTTTCATGGCTGTGTAAGCTAATTCTTCAAAGGTACTCAACAGCAAAGGCCCTTCTAAGTGCCAAGGTTTTCTAAATGTCATTTCCCAGAAACTTTATGGGCATGCATTATGACACTTGCCAATACTACCTCAGATGAGAATTTTGGTAAAGATGGCCCTTAATTAATATTTTAAAAGATTATTATACCATGAAGGTGTTGATTTTGGTCTACAAAGCAGTCTGCAACAGTTGGGACTTACCAGAGAGGAGGTTTTAGTCCTAGCCAAGCCAGCAGCTATTTCCATATTCCAAATTTCTCCTGACTGTGCATGGTGTTGGCAGAATGACAGCCTAACTGTAGTTCTATTGTCAACATGGAACGCAAAAGGGAAGTCAGTTTGATATGCCAAAGAGACAGCCAGTGGGAAGAAACATAAGCAATTAATTTTGGAGTGTTGCATTTACTGAATTTGGTTAAACATAAAATGATTGTGCATTTTTCTTTCCCTGAACTGATTGCTAATTTTTTTTTTTAATAAGCTTAAGGAAAGTCTGTGCAGACTCCGTTGTGAGCCTGTTTGCCATACATAACAACAACAATGTGAAATGCAGGACCTTTATTCTATTTGATTTCGTTGCAGAATAAATTTGGTTTGGAGTCAGGCCTTTTGGACAATTGGCCATCACCTTCATCACCCATCAGGAAGATTATCACCCCACCTCTACTTATTCTGTCCCTCTATCATACAACTCTGATTGGGGCAGAGTGGCTGGAAAGTTGCCTGGTAAAAAAGGACCTGAGGGTGCTGGTTGACAGCAAGGTGAACATGAGCCTGCAATGTGCTCAGGTGGCCAAGAAGGCCACCAGCATCCTGGCCTGCATCAGGAATAGTGTGGCCAGAAAGAGCAGGGAAGTGATTGTGCCCCTGTACAGGGCACTGCTGAGGCTGCACACTGAATACTGTCTTCAGTTTTGGGTTCCTCACTGCAAGAAAGACATTGAGGTGCTGGAGCAGATCCAGAGAAGGGAAACAAAGCTGGGGAAGGGTCTGGAGAACAGGGCTGGTGAGGAGCGGCTGAGGGGTTGTTGAGTCAGGAGAAAAGGAGGCTGAAGGGAGATTTCATTGCTCTGAAATACCTGAAAGGAGATTGTAGTGATGTGGGGCTCAGTCTCTTCTCTCCAGTATCAGGTGATATAAAAAGAGGAAATGGCCTGAAATTCTGCTGGGGCAGGTTTAGATTGTGTACTGGGGAAAGTTTCTTTACTGACAGAGTGATCAGGCATTGGAACAGGCTGCTCAGGGAGGTGGTGAAGTCACCATCCCTGCAGGTGTTCGATAAACGGATGGACATGTTTCTTGGGCCATGGTTTAATGGCCATGGTGGTGTCATATTGAGGGATAATCTTAATTTTTTCACTGAAGTACAACATTAGCACAAGCTGAGAAATTTCTAAGCAAAGCTGTTACTGTTTACACTGCTTTTGTCTCATCATTCTTATGAGTAGATATGCAGAAGGCTTGTTAAAATTTACTGGTCAGAAAGGGCAGGACTCTCCTATGACCACACTCTGAAGAACTCTGGAGAACATGTTTATAAAGCCTGTTTTCTTATGTTTTACATTGGGATAACTGAAGCTTTCTTTTACTTCTCTTCATCATGAGTTGACTTCAAGTATATTTTATAAATGAGAGTTTCTGACAGTCAAAGCATCTATTTCCTTCAAGGTTTGTTTTTATTTGCTGCAAGATTTTCTCATGAAAACTCTATTTCAGGATTTTCTTTCATTGCTAAATTTAAGGTCAAACAGAATTTTTGAAGTTGGTATATCTGACAAAAGATTATGACTAGAAGAGTCATATCTGCATCCTTAGAGCAGATTTGAGAAATGCTAAATAATTCCAGTTCTGACCATAAAGCCAAGAGAAAACATCATTGCACAGAACTCTTGAGTAAATTATTGGAAACATGTGAAATGTTAATTTTCCAGGGTGAATAGTGAGTATTTGGCAAGTGTAACATTGCCTTAAGTGTCATGCTACTATAAATTAGGTCACCTACCAGTCAGCAACATCTGAAAACATACAAAAGATTACCAGCAAAAAATAACAAAGACAATTTTCTGTCTCTCCTGCAGCACAGCATACCAGAACAACAATCTGCCTTGCCTAATTCTGACATTCAACATCTTTACTTGTGGTATATCACAGTGCAGTAGTATCTCATAGAATGGTTTAGGTTGGAAGGGACTTTGAAGATCATCTATCTCCAACCCCTCTGCGATGGGCAGGGACAGCTTCCACTATATACAGGCATGACCTCCTTGGGCAACTTATTCCTGCATCTCACCACCCTGACTGTCAAGAATTTCTTCCCAGTCTCCAGTCTAAATCTGCCCTCCTCAAGCTTCAGTCCATTCCCTCTCATCCTGTCACTACAAGTGCTTGTAAAAAGTCCTTTCTCAGCTTTCTTGTAGCCCCCCTTCAGGTACTGGCAGGCTGTTCTAAGGTCTTCTGCAGGCTGAACTGTTCCAAACCTCACATCCTATTCCCATAGGAGATGTTCTCCATCCCCCTGATCATCCTCGTGACCCTTCTCTGGACCCACTCCAGCAGCTTTATGTCTCTTATGCTGGAGGCCCCAGAACTAGATGCAGTACTCCAGGTGGGGTCTCACAAGAGGTACAGGAGGAAAATCACCTCATTTGTCCTGCTGGTCACACTGGTTCGGATGCACCCCAGGACACAGCTGGCCTTCTGGGCTGCAAACTACCATTGTCAGCTAATGTTGAATCATAACGTTGAATCATGTTGGTTTCACAATCTCTGGCTTCGTCTGGGGAGGGCAGGTAAGTGGGCTAGAAACCTGCATTTTTCTTCCCTGTATTCTATTGCTCCAGACGTAATGTTGCTTCACATTTCATAACTGTAAAAGACCAAGAGGTCCTCCTCAAAGGAAGGAGATTCCAGCTCATCAAAGCTGCATGTCGCTGGATTTATCGTGCAGTGTTGAAGTCCCCCCTGCAAGAGTGTCCAACAACAACTGATACTTGGAACTAAGAGTAAAAAAACATCATTTCTTGTCCTAGAAAAAAATTCACAAAAACTTTGGTAGCCAAACCTCACTTGAGAAATGAGATAACATTATCATCTTTCATCATGTTAGTGTAGGCTCTGTCGTACACTTATCTCTCAGTTTCTTCACTGAGACTACTATCCTGTGGAGCAAAGAATAGACTGCCTCTGAGTTCAGCTGATAGCAAGGCACCACCATATTGATCAGTGAAGGAAGAAATGGTATTTGGTCCTGCTGCTGGATTCTTTTAGGGGAAGGATGCATCGGTACTAATATGCTAATCTCCCTTGGAAAGGAAATGGGAGATAAGAGCCTCCTCCCAAGGAGAAAACATTGAAAAGGTCACATTTTTATAGCAGACTGAAGAGCAAATATAAGCATAGAGGCAATTTTGTGCCAAATCCTATTTTGAGTGCTTCTTTTTTGTTTTTCTGAAGCAAAAATATTGTCTGAGGTGATTTTTTTTTCTTCATTTTCTTACTCAGTCCACAGTTTGCCAGCTTTCATGATGATTAAAGTAAAATGTGGCTATTTTTCATGGGAAAATGCCTTTTGTACTTTAAAGAAAATGTCCTTGTCATTTTTTGCATACTGCTTAGTCCAAAAAGTGTTATTTGGCAAGCTTCAAATGCTGTGTGTATACAGTCAAAGGGAAAGATTTTATGTTTGACAGAGTTTGAAAGCAGCAGACAAGAAACAAATGCATTAACATATAAAAACAATATATTCTAGAACATGTCATAGCCACATCTAGGAGCTGATATGGAACATGATATTTACAACAGTTCTAATTTAATGCTTGAATGCAAAAGGAAGACAAGTATGTTTAAGGTACTATAAAGTCCAGGCTTTGGGTGCTGATCCTGTTGTGCAGTCAACATGAAGTCTCTGGGTATTGCATTAGGTGATAAACACACAGAAAATGCATCCTGGCATCCTGCAAAGTGCTGAAATGTGTGCACATAATCAAAACAATTTCCTTGTCTTTTCAGCACTTCTGATCAACCCTCTCTCTTGTGCAAACAGAGCTGTAGTTAGGTTATTGATTACACAGCCAACTAGTTATTAAAAAAGCTTCAGCATCGTGCTGTTTTCTTTAAAATATCATATTATTGATCACAACGGCCTTATTTTGCTTTTTACATATTTACATTATTAAAAGAGAAAAAAAAAAAAGGCAGTTTCTAAAATTGGGGAGAGGGAGGGGAGGAGGGCAGCACCCTTGAAAATAGTGTTTTTGTGACATTAGGTTAAGAAATTCACACTCACCAAAGCGTCAGGCAATTCAAACTTATGATTGCCATGGCAAATGCAACATCCACACTGCACACAGGCCTGAAAATATCTGCCAAAGGAAATCCTAGAAAACTCTCTGCAAGGTAAAAGGAGACTAATTTAAAATTCCCTTGAGAATCATCACTTTGAATTCCTTGACTCCTCTGTGCATGCACGCTTTTATCACGACACTGCACAGACACAGTTTTTTGGATTTCCTCCTACACTTCCACTACGTTTCTAACACCAGAATATTGCACTGTGAATGTTAAGCACTGGGATTCTAAAACCTTGCTCTTATGGAAAAGGCTTACTAGAGCAGAAGCTGAACTGTGTTCATTTATTGTCGTGATGAAGGGGATAGTGAGAATCAAAACTGACACTAACTCTTTCCATTTCCTATGCTACTTTTTGATTGCAATCACTATGGTCTCCGTGGATGTCCTACCCGTAACAGGCACACCAGTATTTGAAGCAGTTTACTGAGGCTGGAAAACAATTCTGATAAAAATGTGCTGCTGCCAGAACTTGGCATATTAGAGTGTCTGAAAAGATTGCCAAGGTTGGCATTTTGCCTATATCTTGCCCAGGGCCATAGAAGACTGACACAAACTAAAAATAGTTGAAAAGATCAAATGCATTTGATTTTATGAGGCACTTTTCTCTTATTTTAAAGGACAACTTGCCTGTCCAGCCACAAGTACCTAAAGTGACAGGGTGCTGATGACTTCAGGAATGGTGCTGGGGATCACATGGGGTTTTGATGGCTTCAGTCCACTCTGCAGAACTGGACCTGTAGCACATGTTGATACATAAAACCTTATGTGCAAGGTGGACTTTTAAAAAGAGGCAAAGAAATCAGAAAAGTACATCTCAGTGAAAATTATACAAAACATCTAGGAGATAGAGAAAACTAAAAACAGATGGGGCAGGAGGGTAATCTTTGATGGAGGTTTTCATCAAGTATTAAGCAATGTGGCCTTCCTATGCTGATAGAAAGCTCAAAACCCAAGAGACACACAGTATGAGTAGCACTGCATGGTACACAATTGTCCCTGGTTTTGCAAGACCCTCCAGATTTTTGAAAAGTTGAGACTGAGTTTTCCCCACATCTCACAGAACCACTTGGATGGACACAAAAAGATACACACCGAAATCTTCATTTCTTTTTTGACTTTTCACATTTTTCTTCTATTTTTTTGTGGGTTTCTTCTGTAAGTCATCACAAATGGAAGCTGTACAGGCAAAAATGTGTGCAGAATGCCAGCTTTTAAATCAGTTCCCAACTGCCTAACTGGTCAGAGACAACAGGCTCACAACTGAAAACAAGCTCCTACAGAGGACTTTTTCAGAATGTAAAGATTACATTTTTAATTGATTATTCTAGGATATGAAGGAAAAACAATGACAGAACAGCATTCTGTTGAACATTTCATAAACAGAAAAAGTTGCTCTTCTGAGTTCAATTGATTACTAATTGTTTACATACTTTAGAATATAAAATCATGGAATGGGTTGGAAGGGACCTTAAAGATCAGGTTCCAACCCTCATGCCATGGGCAGGGACACCTTCCGTTAGCCCACTTTGCTCAAGGCTTCATCCAACCTGGCCTTCAATACCTGCAGGAAGGGGGCATCCACAGCTTCCCTGGGCAACCTGTCCCAGTGTCTCACCACCCTCACTATAAAGAGTTTCTTCCTATCATCCAGTCTAAATCTACCCTCTTCCAACTTGGAGAATGAGTAAACTGCACAGAAAGTAGTAGATTGGGCAGCCTTCCAGCATTTACCACCTCTGCCAATTCCTTGCACAGTTCTTTACCTAAATCCTTTTGAAGTAGAACTCTGTCATTTACAAATTCATACTGCATAATTGCAAAAACTTTAGGGAATTTTAAGTTCCTTCTAGTGGATTTTCATAAAGCTGCTAGAAGCTCCTTTCAGATTTTGTACATACAGGTGGTGTAATTGCTTCCAACTCAAGCCTGCAGATCTCTCACTGCTGAAGGAATTAAAAGGATAGCAAAACTTCCAGTGACTTCAGGGAGGTAGAAACAAAACCAAATGTTTTATGAATTCCAATTAAATTTTACATGGAATAAATACAAAGTGAGGTCTGTAGACTCCATAATCTGTCTCTGTGGAAGGATCTGGTGTCTTTGAGAAGCAAAGAAATCATTCTCATCAGAAAGCTAATTCTAGTAACCAGTTAGAACAGGAGCAGGACTGTATTTGAGGGACATTAAGGTTTTCAAAGCCACTGCTATTCAACTGTGGAAGACTGGGGGTTGCATTTTTTGGGACCTGATACCAATGAAGTATCAAGAGAAGTAAATAAGAAAACTATTTTAACAAGATGAATTTTTCTGAAGAGCCAATAAAACTTCATTTCAGAACCTTCTCTTAAATGCTGAGCCACACATTTCCAGTTACCGGCTGTTGGGCAGGTGCCGAGTCATCACAGTGACTGACATCTCTTTCCTTTCCCCATATACTTCTGACTTTAAAAAATGCTTATTTGGTGCACCACTAGCAGTTTTCAATACACTAGCTACTGTGTCCTGCAGACCTCTGAGTGGAATTAGACTCTCCTGGCCCATGGAAGCAGATTCTCCAAGTATTACTTCTGCAATATTGGTTCTCCTCTCCCTTCCACAACAGTAGTGAGGTGGATGCTACAAAGTACAGACCCCACTGAACTTTCATGCTGACAGTTCTTTTTCGTGTTACTTGCAAACATGGCACAGAGTGGTAATAAATAATGCCTCTTAATAGTGTAGTAGGAATAGCTCTCCAAAACTCTCCATTCAGTTAGCCTTCTCTTTTTCCTTTCCTTTCAAGAGGGAACAAGTGTTCTTCTGAGGAACACATTTGATATGTCCATCAAGTTTTCTTCTTCATTACACTCAGTGGTGGAGCCTGTCTCTGTTGGTGGCTGTGATGGCATCTGCGTGTTATTGACCTATTACTTATAGAGATTGTTGGCATATGTGGATGACTTTTGCTGCTAGAAGTTTCATACCCAAAGCCACGTGGGAAATATCTCTGTGATTACTGGGAAAGAGGTTAAAGATATCCATGTAATTTTGTTGTCTCCATTGAGGGATTCATGGATTGTAAATGACCTTTTTTGTGTCTCACTTATCTACATAGCTGGAAATATGTAAATGGGGCAGCTGTTGCCAGTCTCATGCACTCAGAGATATCCAGATCCAATTAGATTGTCTCAGATGGATTCATGTTTGCAATACATTTTAGTCCCAATTTTGTATTTGCCTGGAGAAAAGAAAATTCCTATTTTTTGTAGTCCTGCTTCTCATTTCACCCAATCATCATAAATAAAAACATAAAAGCACAATAAATTCAAGTTATTAGTGAAACAGGATACAGTAGCACTTTTAACTTCTTCCAAGTTATTGCACTAAAATAAGAGCAAAGCTCTTTCAAGGGACATTTTCACTTTCCATGTGCTAAGGAGGGAAGTTATTAAAATGTTCTCCACCATGAAAATTTGTAGTATATCTGATTTTATGGCCTCTCCTTAAAAGTAATGAAGAGTTTTAAATCAGATGTTTTGAGCACAAGCTTAACCAGAACAGAATTTGTCTCACGCCACATTCATGAGCAGCACTTAACACAAAGGTTTCTAGGGCTGAGGTCTCTGCTTTCTGTCAAAATACAAATATTTATGCACATCGAATCTCTTTGGCAGTGACACATTGAGACATACGTGCCAGTTTTCAAACACATAGAATCATAGAACCAGTCAGGGTTGGAAAGGACCACAAGGATCATCTAGTTCCAACCCCGCTGCCATGGGGTACCTCACACTAGAATCATGAAATTTTTTTGGTTGGAAAAGACCTCTCAGACCGAGTCCAACCATTGACATTTTCACAAACACTAGACTTTAAGCACCTACTCTTACACAGGACTCCAGACAAGTGTGATGTCTGAGTTAACTACAAAAGCTCACTGAAGTGGGGAGCTCAGACCTAAGACTTAAAAGCTTTGTAAAGTTAACTACTATCACCTGAATCATCATAACACTCAATGTGCAAACTCATAATCTACCTTAAATCCAACATAATGATAC
Source organism: Indicator indicator (assembly GCF_027791375.1). Classification (NCBI taxonomy): domain Eukaryota; kingdom Metazoa; phylum Chordata; class Aves; order Piciformes; family Indicatoridae; genus Indicator; species Indicator indicator. The sequence goes on along the minus strand of NC_072020.1, from coordinate 20,071,837 downwards.
TCAGCTTGGACTTTCTTTTGAGTTTTATTATAAACCCCATTATCCTGTAATTGCTGTCTATTAAGAGCATACACATCAGCTGTGCCTGTGGATCCCATGATTTTTATGACTTTGGATCACTAAAGCACATGGGACCAGGTCCCTAGGTCTCAATACTGTAGGTAACTGTGGGAGCTTTGCTATTAGCTTACATAGGGCCTAACTGATTAAGCATAAAATTAACATGACAGTTTTTCAGATTAAAATATTTCTGCTGGCTGCTTCTTTTGTTACAGCAAAAGCCCACCAGCTGGGTTAGGCAACACAAATGAAATGGCTATTGTCTCCCAACCTTTCAAGCCCCCCAAAATCAGTCTCAGACCTAAAAGGCTCATAATATCAACTGACTCACAAACGACACCAGATCAGATCTTACATGCAGAGATTCCTGCTACTTCTTGCTTTGCTGCATGCTCTGTCTTTACCACTCACACAGCACAGGGACAGGTGCTCTTTCCTTTCTATTATACCAAGCCTTATCTCTGAGATATCACTCTCACATAGTAGGAAAGGGAATTTTCAAAGGCTTTTGAGAGGGATTGAGACCTACATGAAAACATTCTCCTTGTGTTGTTGGTAAATCTAATGTGTTCTCCCGTGGCTGCAGACACTGAAGGTAAAACTGCATCTAATCAGTAAAGCAACCAGGTATGTCTATTAAAGTACATTTTTGCTGAATTCAGCATGAATGAAGTAGTCACCTGAACTGAGAGCATTTCTTTGGTCTCTTGAGAAAGGACCAGGTTATGGAACCACTTTTCAGTCAAAGTGCTGAGCAATCCAATGGTTCCTCCAGCTTTTTGCTGTTGTGGTAAGTAGTCAACCCTCTACTTTAGTAAACAATGAATACAGTCATATACTTGTGTTTTCCTCAACTGTGTTTGTTATAAATCTCTAATAGGGAAAAAAAAATGACAGCACTTTATCCTGGTTTGTCACAGCCCTTAAACAGCATTGGAAATGTTCCAGCAAGAAATTGCAGTCATTTTGTTTTCTGTATGATGGATTAATTAAAAAAAAAAAAGAAAGAAAGAAAATTCCTTTGAAGGCATTAACCCTTGCAAAATATTGCAGATGGCTGAAATGACAATTTGCATGAAAATGGACAATGTATAAAGTGCCTGATCCAGCAAAAAATATTCACAGTCTTCTGGACCCTGAAAGCTCTGGATGCTGGTTTCACAGCAGGTGAGTTGACATATACAACAAAAGGTCAAACTGCAGCAGAAAGCAAATACCTCAAGCACATGTTGTGAATGGACTCCCTGTGTCCATCTGCCACCACCTCTGGTCTCTAGACAGTCTCACCACTGAGAAATATGTGAATTACAAGACTCCTACCTCCCTGCTCCCTTCCTCCCCCTCCCATTCTTTTCTTCTGCTCCTCAGGACTGTGAACAAGACACAGCTTCTTCACAACATATCTTCTGCTTCCTCAGTCCTTAAATATGCCTAACCAACAATAAATAAATCCACTGGAAGAGTAATGACCTGGGTTTCCAAACCAAATCACTGACTCAGGATCACTCATGCTGATTTCTGTTTGTCCCTGTTGACAGTAACTGTGTATTTCTCTACACCAAATACACTTTAAGTGTCTGGACTTTTTATCACCATTATTTGGGTAATCAGAAGAGATCAGCTTTGTCTAATTGCCATTCTCATCCACTCAGACTGCTTTGTGAAACGACTAGTGAAACCTTTATCCTCCTAGAACATTTCTTGTACAGGACCTGTGACAGCATCACATTCATATTTGGCAGTAAAAAGCAGGAGAACTTTGAAAATATTTGAAAGTAGCTCACACTGCCTCATAGAAGTGCCCAACTGGTGTGTGAGTAATCCAAACCTACTGTGTCTACAAAAGCAGACTGAAAAATGAGGGTCAGGTCACATCATCCTTTAAAATGGGTTAGAATTATTTTCAAGATTGTGCATGTCAACTGGTATGTCCCCATTTCTGCTCCATGTTAAGTGGGAGAAAAAAAAAAAGAAAAGAGAATGCAGTAAAAAGTGAAGAAATACAAAGCACAGCTTATGAGAAATATTAAATATTTGCCTTGGATTCAGTTGCAGTTCTTGGTGGAGGTGGGTTCACATCTAGCTATTTGTCAAAGCTTGATTCTTACAGGGAGGATTTCTAAAAATAGGTGGAAGCAAATGTTACTTCTCTCTCTAAATGCACATAAACATTTCATTTACTTGTTCTACCTAGCTCCTGTGCATGCATGTACCTCATTATTGCAATCAACTACATCTACCCAGGTAATATTAAAAATCTGGTCATGTACTTGGCATGCTGTAAATCTGACAATTAATTGCTTTTAGGAGTGGGGTCCTTTTTATAAGATGAAAGGAAATACTTAAGTTAGTCTAGATATCTTAGTATTTCTCCATAACATAACAGAGCTTTAGGCAAACATTAGGTTTATTAAGTCAGCCTCACGATGCAGGCTTTCAACACTGCCATTTCCAATAAGTGCACATTTGTTTAATATTAAAGTTCCCTTTCAAAACAAAGTAGTCAAGCCTACCCTCACATTTATACATCTGCAGTTTGTTTGATAACTTACAACATAATTACAGGCTGTCCTCCCACTAAATGCTGTATTCAGACTTACGAAACAAGGTGGTAAAATATGCACTGGAGGCTGAGTACTAAGCCCATAATTTACCACAAGCACTAGGAAGAAAAGAAATGGAGGGGAACCCTGCTATTTAAACTGCTCAGTTACCACGTTTCCCTCCCCCCCACACACACACACAGTAGCGCATCACCCATTCATATTTCAATTTTACATTTCCCAAACTGTCATCTTCTCATCTTTCAAGTTCATTTGAAATGCAATCTGCTTATCAGATCAGCAGTGAATGCTTTTGCAGATCAAGAGAGAGCTAGCTCTTCCTGCTAACAAATAGGTCTGTGGCAAATGAGGTGCTGAAATAAAGCAGGTGGTGTGGGGGTCAAGAAAAGTGCCCAGGGAGTTATGGAAGGGAGAAGTGTCCAGCCCCTTTCTTACCTCTCGTGCTCAAGCAGTGTGCCCTCTTTCTTTGTTTAGCTTTGATGCAGCTAAAATCTGCAGGTAAGTCCCAGGTAAATCCAAAGCATGTGGGAAATGAGAGGCTGACCTAAATTTCAATTGTTTCTCACCAAGAGTGCCTCACCCAGGGGATCACAGAATCACAGAATGTCAGAGGCTGAAAGAGACCCCTAAAGATCATCCAGTCCAACCCCCCTGCCAGAGGAGGGGTCTAGACTAGATCTAGATCTAGACTAGATCACCAGCACATCAGGAGCACATCCAGGTGGGTTTTGAATACCTTCAGAGGAGACTCCACCCCCCCTCTGGGCAGCCTGTTCCAGTGTTCTTTCACTCTCACAATGAAAATTTTTATCCTCATGTTTCCATGGAACTTCCTGTACCTCAACTTCCACCCATCGCCCCTTGTCCTGTCTCTGGGCATCACTGAGAAGAGCCTGGCTCCATCCTCTTGGCACTCACCCTTTACATATTTATAAACATTAATGAGGTCACCCCTTAGGCTCCCCTTCTCCAAGCTAAAGAAACTCAGCTCCTTCAGTCTCTCCCTGTAAGGAGGATGCACTGAGAAGGCCAGCCACCCAGCATCCAGTGAGGCTGACCAAGGGACACCTCATTACACTTATCCTGGCCTGCTTGCTTGGGTAGACTCATGGTACCTGGGCTTTGCCTTCCCTTTCCTTCCAGCTCCTGCTTGCAAGACCCTTGGGGTAGGAAGCCTTTATGTTTCCCTTTCCTCAGCAACTGCAAGCCATTAGCCAGGAGCAGTGCTTTCAAACAATTACATTCTCTTTCTTTTTTTTTGCTTTTGTGTCTGTTTTATTATCCCATGATATTTAACCAGAAATCACAGGCTCTGGCTTGTGATTTTCAGTGATGTGTATACACATAAAGCTAGCCTTGCAGTAGTGTCCTCAGAACAACTGCATTCTCCATAATCCCCATCCCTGGAGGTATTTAAAAGATGCAGAGATACAATGCTGAGGTACATGGTTTAGCACCAGACTTGGTACAATTAGGTAACGGTTGGACTCAATGATCTTAAATGTCTTTTGCAACCAAAACAATTCTATGATTCTGTAGCCTTATAGTCATTGAATAACTGGTGCTGCTCCAGACTGCATTTGTCTGTCACTACCTAGAGCTGTAACAAATTATCCAACTGTTAGATTTTCACAAATGAAAGCCATCTTCACATATGATGACTATAAAAAATACTATTAGAGGTATACTTTTCTTCACTATTTTTTCTTCTGCCACCTCTGCTGCCCCTCTGACCCGAACCATGTATTTATGAAATAAATACAAATCAATGAAAACACAGTCACTTTGGATTTCACTTTAAGATCTCTAAGCTATATTTGGCAGGTTGCAAACATGAAAGATGTGTTCATCTGCTGTCAGAAATAGGTAACAGTAGACTAACCTCTCAAATGTAGCTGTATGACTTTCATAACAGTGGAAAATCTATCAGGGAAAGGAGGGAGATATTATAATGAAAGGTAGGTGCTTTAGTGTCCTCTGCTGAAGTTCCTCCATAAACTGAGCCTAAGAAACCTTGGTACATCCCCACATATTCTAGGGTGTCATGAAATGCCAAGAAAATGAGAAAAGCATATTCCAACATATTTGCTCATTAAGTTTCTTCTTAGTTCTCACGCTCAAGTTCTGACAAGGACAAAACCCTCAAATTTTCTCTGAGCTTTCAAAGACAAAGAAAAGGTCTTTTTCACATTCCAAAATCCAGACTGCTTTTGTCAGCATGCTAGACAAGCAGGAAAAAATGCAGAAGACACAAGCTACAAAGAACTTACTGAAATCTGTTGAGATTTTGTCTCCACCAATTACATGCAAAGTTGCAGCCTTACTGAGAGTCTACCTTCTATGTGAGCTAAACCAAAGTGGTATCTGACAATATCTGAAATAGTATGGGAACCTTCAAAGTACAGTTTGAAAAAGTAACAGCTTTTCTGTATGGATGCAACATATAGAGCATGATGAAGACATGAGTCTCCCAATAGGTGTCCCTATTTCACTATACTCCTTTTAGTTGAGCCAGGGATTGTGTAGAACATTTAAGTCCCATCACCTCTTCCAGAAAAAAAAAAAAAAAAAAAAAAAAAAAAGCTTAAAGGTATTTTTCAGGTATTTTTTGCATGCTCTTTTTCAAACTGTGTTGAAGAGCTGAGAAATTCAGTATGTTGAAATAACAGCAGAAAAATACTGCACAGTTTTAAAAGAAAAGGTGTGAGTGAGTCTGCCAGTGTTTGATTCTTAAAAAAACAAATCAGACTTATTTTTAAATGAAGTTCCTATATAAAATACAGTACAATTATGGACATGCAGCTCACTGCTGTGTGCCAAAGCTGGCCACTTTTATGACTGAGTGCCTTTATAATCTGAATTGTGGCAGGTATAATTTGTGCTTCTTTCCCTAAGCCTTTCCCCAGAAAACTGTCTTCTTGGACATATTGTCCAATACTCCAGGTGTCCTTGTCTTCTTTCCCTATCTATCAATTACCCAGAAAAACATTCTTCAATGCAGTGGTGAAATATGAGGTGTGATATATTAAGCCGACCTACTACATGGATGTTCTCTAGGACATAGGTTTGTATATGGACACCTGGTTCCTTTAGGGTTTGTATCCATTGCCTAATTAATATGTCAAAAAATACTATCAGTTAAAACAAGAATGTGCCAATGACCAGAAAAGGAAATAGGTTATAAATGGTTTCTGAAAAGACTTTTCACATCTGTGCTGACCCACCTGCCATGGAAACAAGAACAGGAAGGCACACACCACATTTTATTTTATGGTATGCCCACTTATCCAGATGTGTCTTTAGTACCAAGCAAGTCAGCCTGCCACAAGGAAGAGAATGGTGCTTATGGATAGATTCAGAAGAAGATCTACTGAACAGTGTGTTCTGATGATGGTTTTTATGTTTTCTTGATCCCTATCAGCTCCTGACAGATGTACTATGATTCAAAGTTACTTTACTAGATGACTGCGTACTATACTGCCTGTCTCTTCTCCAAAGTTCAACAACTGCTGATCTTTGGCAGAAAAGCTCTCTTGTTTCTACAGCTAATGCACTGATTTGGGGTTTACTCACAGTGTTCTGTTTCGTGACAGCATCTAAAATGCTCCATCATAATGAACTCCATGAAAAAATGTGATATGACACCAGAAGTGCATCTAAATTCCCCTTGCAGTTATTTGATCTGGGAAACTGAAAGGTCTGGTTGTGCTGTGGCACCCCTGACTGATCCCAGACCAAAGTACCAGTTGTAGCATGCAGCCCTTAGCTGGGCTTTGGATACATCCCTTCTTTCCAGGCACGACTGTGCCAAAGGGACAGCGCAAAAGCACCTACAAACCAGAGAAAAGATTCAATGCTTTACATCTAATGATAAAGGCAAGAGTGGGTGTTGTCTTCACAGAACAGGGTAAGGCAGAAGAGGTCAACAAATGCTGCTGCAAAGGCTGGTAAGTAAATCTATAGCTCACGCAGAGTGGGAGCTTGTTTATGAAAGTAACATTTTTGCATTGTCTCTTATCAAAACACAGTTGTACTAGAATAGAGACCTTTTAGTTACATATTCATATTAATAAAAAATGACATTTTGTCCATGCCACCTACTGAACTGTCTGTTCCTGCTGTGCAGATCATAAAGAATTAACTTGGGTTAAGAAACTCATAATATTCAAGAGTGAGTTTTCAGTAATTTCAGATTCTATATTCAGAGTCTCCACCCAATACTACTGATGCTTTCCATTCATCATTACATAAGTTATGAATGAGGACAGAGCTGTTAAGGAAGGCAACACTGCGAACTATTCATATTCAAAGCAGGCTTCAGAATAGATTGCAACAAGTGTGAGAAATACTAGAACACAGCAGTCAAAAAGCCAAGGATAAAGACAGCAATCTACACCTTAAATGCTTCTTCGAAACAAGGCTACCCAGACCATTGCCAATACTTACAACCAAATTATTTCAGACAGCATCAGCTTCCCAGACAGTCACTAAGGCTGACTGATGTGCAAAGTGATTGTGGAAATATCAGACAATAGCCCAATTCCTGAGGTCCTTATCATGCATTTAACTCAGTTGTTACTAGGGCACGGGGTTTTTTTTCTGAAGTCAATGCATTCTGACACCCTGCTCTGAACCCTTGTTGGACTTGGCAATAATAATTGCTTCTGCTTCTTTTCATGTGTTATCCCTTCAGCCTTGATCCTTTCATCTATGTCCCCCGCAGGAATGATGTAAAATCCCTACTCCACTTCCAATTATTGAGACATCTGGGGATGGAAATGAGGAGTCATGACAACCAAAATATAACAAAGGACCTTAATTTAAATTACAATTTGACCTAACGATTTCAGAGAGAACACATTGCTATGAGTATAAATATATCACCTGATAATTTCTTGGGTTTGAGTAATAAGAGCTAAATACTTGGAAACTCAGGACTTCTGTGAAATCACCTTTAATACTTAAAGGAAAGGCAGATTAAAATCTCAGGTCTCTATAAAATTGCTTATGCACAAATGTTACATCAGATTCAAAGTTCAGTCAAGTAAAGAGTGGGTACAAAACATAGATGTACAGGCTGTAGGGCTCTACTTTTTTTTCTACAAGGAAAGTGCATCAGTTTGCTTGGGGTTTTTTTCTGTGTTATATAAACAGTCCATGCTGAGTAATTGAAAGAAATTAAGGAAAAATATTAGGTGGCATTTAAATTCAGGGTAACGATCAAATACCAACAACAAGCATCTTGGTACCTTGTGTGAAGCCATGGTGAGAGCTGCAGCCCAAGCAACTCAATAGAAAATCTGAGTTCTCTGTGCAAAAGGGAAGAATGAAACATGTTTTGCTGTGCCTCCAGGGCAAGCTGTCTGCAAATCAGTGCATGAGTCAGACCAATTTCTATCAGCAGGACAGAATACCCAGAGTGTTTTTGGGATTTGGCTAGCCCACTGTAACTTCCTTTTCTCCAGCCCGCCAGGTCTTGCTCTAACACCATATGCTGTAACATCAGTGCTCTGCTCTGCCACTTGCCAGCCATGACCTTGTAGGCATGCAAGACACCCTGCCTAAATTCTCAGCAATCATCTCCTTTCAGGGTGGATGATTTGAAGGTTCCTGGAAGGAGGGAGGAAATCCTGCTTTATAAGCCTGTATCACGCTGTGTGACCAGCTCGCAGCTTTGTGTCATGCAAACCTTAATCTCTTCACAACCTGTCTAGTTGCATCTTAGCCTGCTCTGAATATTGTCTCTCTGCCGAGGGATCTGGATTTCTCATGATCTAATCATATTTCCTGTCATTTCAATACAGGTTATTTCCCCTACATGCTTATTACAGATGCATCCTTCAAAATTTCAGCTAAAAACAATGTGACAACATCAGCAAAAAGCTTTGCCTTTCTGAGTGCAAACAAACTAGCCTGTTGGGTATTCCAGCAAAATGGCACAGTCTTCTTTGTTAATCATTAATCCTAATGTTTGCCTTTTCACTGTAGCTAGTTGCTTCCTCACTGCTTATCTTCTGAATCAGATAGTGGCAGTGTGTTTTCATACTGCCCTGCGTTTTCGGAACTCATGTAAGCTGAAAAGTTGTTTCTGTGTCAAGTCTCATTCTGTCATCAACTGCTATAAATGTTATGTTTTCATCCACTGATATTCACAAAGCATTTTTTGTGAATATCCTTGAATATACCTTCAAAAGCAATCATTCCCTCTTGCACAGAAATACAAAGGCCTTTCAAGTATATTACAACCAAACAAGCACACATCCTTGGGCTCTGTGTGTGGTTCCTTTTTTCCTTTTCACTATGTTTTCATTTGAATGTTTTATTGATTTTCTTTCCCCCCCTCAGATCCAAACCCAGAAAAACAGAGTAAAAAAATCATCTACTTTCAAGTGACAGAAAAGGAAAGGAAAAGGCCAGAAGAAGCAGATAACAAAGTCTGAAAGTTGAGGGAAAGATCTCAGTAAGACAATATGATACAGCTCTATATATGGGGGCAATGAAGAGAAGAAAGGGCCCTCCTCATATTTAACCCCATGTGTAGGAGGAAGGGCAATGACAGCAAACCCAGGTATCCCCAGTAAGCAGAGTCAAAGGGAAGGAGAGGAGAGCAGACCAAAGCAGGCACATCACAGAGATCAAGCTGCCCTCTGCAAAACAGATAAAAGCTCATCCTTTGCCCAAATGAGAGGGAAGCAGGTGAGATATGTCCTAAGATCTGCCTGAGGAGGGGTGCAGCTATACAATGTTTACTCAGACATTTCAAAGCATGCAGTGTTGCCTTCAGTAATGCCTCACTATGAAAGTATTATGGCACAGCTATCAACCTAACACAACCATTCACAGTACTTCATACATCACTCTATACAAGGCTTCGCCTTTAAATCCTCTTATTTCACTCCCTCAAAGGCACCTCAGTGTGTCCTAGTCGAACTGGTTGCACCATTTATCAATAACAGCAGCAGCTGCTGCCACATCTTGCAGTTACTTGGAACTGTAACAATCCACCTGTAAGGAAACAGTGGGGAAAGGGAAAAAAAATAATAATAAATTCAACAAGACTTTCTCAGATCTACACAGCTAACAAATGCAGGGCACTGGTTCAGCAAGGGCAATAGCATGATCCAATATGGCAAATTTAAATGAATGTGACATTGATTTCTCCTGCAGCTCTGTTCTGTAATTAAAGCTATGACCAAAGGCCCTTATTCATCTTTTTAGTCAAGCATATTCTCACTGCAGGCAGAGGAATCCAGACAGTGAAAGACTGAGGAAACCTGAGTAGCAGCCTAAAGATTTAACCCTCCTTGCTTCATTTTTCACAACTCTCTTTTAGAAGGATGATTAAAGTCACTTGACGTGTGAGGTGCTGTATATGTGCCCTGATCTAATATGAGAAAGAAACAACACAAAGTTCTATGTTAGGAAATAACAAGGAACCAGAAGCTGTGCTCTCATCTTGACTTCTGCACCATGCCCTGATTAAAAAGGATTTTTTTTTTCTGTCTACAAAACCAAGCAAATTAAGTCCACAAGGCAAAATTCAGAGCCTGAAAGTTACAGCAGCACAGCATCTGAGGCCACTGCAGCCAGTCCTTATGCCCAGACCTTCCCAGCCTCCCCACCCATGCACCTGCATGTCCCTTGGGGCTCTCCCCACCTGCCACCACCACCACCCCCTCCCCTGCCTACCTACACACAGGCAGATGTTTTCCCCACCACTGAGAACTGGATTATTTGCCTTATTTATTTCTTCCCTTTTTTCTAAGCAGTGGAGATGACCACTGCCTTTTCTAACTACAGGACACTGGTAAATGTAATTTAAGGATCAGTGCTCTCAGATATCCTTCTTTTCTGACAGAGATAGACTGTTTTCTCCATACTATCATACATTTACAATAATGTCCACATTTTCAACCGTGGAAAGTGCAACACCACACAAAACAATCATCAGTTAGTAGTCTTATTACATTTTTTATATCAAAATATCTTTAAAATAGTGACAAAATCTTAATGTCTTAATATTTTTCTTTTTTCTTTTTAACATTCAGAGGTCATTTAACACAGTTTAAAAATAACAGAATAGGTCACTTAGAGGCAAAACAGTTTGAGAAGCTATCTGCCTGTACAGCAAAATGCTAATGCCCTTTGAAATACAAAGGCAAGGCAGTTGTTCTCTTTATTGTATAATGTTTTGTACATTTCCAGACCCTAGTCCAGAAGTATTTCTCTTTCACCTCAAAATCTGACTGCTGTTCTAATGCTATTTAAAACTAAATGGAAGAAAATTATATTCTCCACGAGAATTTGATTGATTCCTTTCTTTGGCTAGAAAAAGAAATAATAGTGATTTTTATTCACACAAAGCACTGTATAGAAACCTCTGTGTGTAAATCACATTGGCCCTCTATAATTTGTTATTAGCTATTGGTTATAGCTGAGATAAATGCATGGGAACGCCATTTATGTAATTGTAAGCAACGTCACATTTGGATTTGGGACTCAGAACTCCTGTAGCTTTCAACAAATCATTACCCTTTCTCCAGTTTGCTCTTTTTCCTGCAAGTCTTTGAGCTTAAGCAAACAGGAGCGCTGTTCTCAGTCACAGGAAGAGTCACATTAATTCTTGGAGTGAGCGAAAAAAGAGAACTCACAATGCAGCCTTATACACAATGCTTAAAGTGGCATTTGAGGAATTAAATAAGTTGAAATATTCAAGAACTATTTGAGTATTCAGTGACTGATATAGAATCATAGAACGGTCTGGGTTGGAAAGGACCTCCAAAGGTCATCTAGTCCAACCCCTCTGCAGTCATCAGGAGCATCCTCAACCAGATCAGGTTGCCCAGAGCCCTGTTGAGCCTCACCTTGATTATTGCCAGGGATGGGCCCCAACCACCTCCTGGGCAACCTGTTCCAGTGTTCCACCACCCTCATAGTAAAGAACCTGCTCCTAACATCCAAACTAAATCTGCTCTTTTCAAGTTTGAAGCCATTGCCCCTTGTCCTATCACTGCAGGCCTTTGTAAGCAGTCTCTCTTCACCTTTCTTGTAGCTCCCTTCAGGTACTGGAAGGCTGCCACTAAGCCTCCCCAGAGCCTTCTCTTCTTCAGGTTGACCAACCCCAGCTCTCTCAGATATGATGCCTGGGTCAGCCTGAATGCTCTGACAGAGAGGTGCAGTGTGTTTTCCTGACTTTTGCCAAGTAGCAGTCCAAAAGAGATGGTTCAATACCACACACCACATTAGTTCTCTTTCTCATTTAGCTCATGCATCATCTTGTGATCTTTCTTACCATGCTGGTACTATGCACAAGAGAGCACAGAACAATAGAACCAGCTTACTTATTCACAAACACAGATTCTGTCCACTGAAAATGTTCATAATGGTGCATGATGCTCAGATAACACCTTCACAGATGGGGTAGGAAAGCAATTGAGTCTAAAGATCTCATCCTATTATGTCATTTTCAATCATATTGATTGTTACGCATCTTGAAATCCACAAAGTAATTTGTAAGATTTCAGAGAACTACTCAAATAAATCAGAGGAATATTTTAGCACATTACAGAAATTCAAAGCTGTATTTGTGCTGCATAAAGTGGGGGTCTAGAACAACAAGTTTTATTTGAATATGCAGGTACCATAAATATAGGTTCATACATCTTATATGTAGCCAGCTAGCTGAACACCCACTTGTGAAACAAGTTTACATGCTGCAGTTACAGAAATTCTGCACTGAAAATCTGAGTTTAATTGCATACTCAGAGCCTTGCCTTTGTTTGTAAATCTGATCTTTATTGGATTTTCCTACAATAACAGATTCCCAGAGGACCTCAGCCGCTCTGTTGCAAGTATTTTGTTCTCCTTCTCAGTCTTTAACTTTTCTCACAGCTTCCTTGGGGCAAATACCTTGTTTACTGTCACAAAATACATCGCAGCTCACCCGATCTTTGTATTTGCAGAAGTACAAGAATCATTCTGTAGATATGTGAATTGATATCACCCTCTACAGCTACCTGAAAGAACAATATAGAGAGGTGCTGGGCTCTCCCCACAGGTAATTAGTGACACAACATGAGGAACGGCCCCAAGCTGCACCAGGTTAGGTTCAGGCTACACATTAGGAAAAAGTTTCTTTACTGACAGAGCAATTGCCACTAGCAAGGAAGAAACTGGAGACTGGCACTCATGTCCAGGATCTATAAAGAGGGGCATGTATGTGGAGAAAGGTTCTTTGCTCCCTCAGCTCTTAGATGCACATGCAAACACCAGGCATAATACATTCTGCTTTTTTTTTCAAAGCAGGAGGAGAAGTCATGGACTGAATGGGGACCATGACACAGACTTGCCAGTTTGCTCACCCGTAAGATGACCATGCCTCTCTGGACTCATTACTTTACATTCAGATTTGGGTCTCCAGAACTAACAATACCAAACTGTCTGACACATTTTTCCAGCTTATGATGCATGCTGCAGTCCACAAGGAACAGATCTGCAATAATTATACTTCATTTCATTGCATGTCAGACAACAAGTTAGCTTAGCACATTTTAATGGTATGGTGCACAGTGGCTCTTTCAATTAATGAGAGCACATTTTGATGAGAGACTCCAGTGGGTTAAGGAATCATAACCATCATGAAATCCAAGGTTTGGGGTTTTGGTTCATTAGGCAATAAGGATAGCCCTTCAGAATACTTGCTTCCAAAAAGATGCCAAGATTTTATACCCCTCTGGAGAGTTTTTCTGTGAACTGTCATTACTGAAGAAATGTACTTGGAGGGAGAGGAGAGGAAAGAGAGATTAAAGAATTCAGCTGTGTCACAACACATTTATCCATCAAAACAGGATAAAAAGTTGGTTTCTCAGTCATGGGAAGGAAAAAATAGTTCATTAATCTGTTTTGATAATCTTACCCTGCATAAAGAGGCATTTCTATTTCCAGAATACCGGTTATCTTGCAAACATTCAAGATGTGCATGCCAACCTACAGTTATGTGCACCACTTTCCACTACCTACACTAAAATTCAAGCATAAGATACAGGCAGCATTCACATAGCCAAACACTGACAGATGTTTTCCTAGGAGGAATCAGTACTGTGTCTGCACCAGGAGCAGCCAGCAAGAAAAAAGGGACAAATCAGCAACTTTGCACTATGTGTACCTACAGAAAGTGCGTTTCCATGTCAAAATGAAAATAGGTTAGACAAAAGTTGAAGGGTGCTTCTGGGACATGCAGTGTATTTTTGTATCAGTTCTCCTTATGATTATAATTTCCATACAATTCCTAATAATACAGGAGGAGGGAAAGGTTATGGATTATCTTCCCCAGAGGTGGTCTCTCTGGGAAGGTAATTCAAAAAGCTGTACAGTTTTGAGGAAGTTAGAAGCAAACCAGACCAAAAAAGTCAGGAGTTTATCCTTTGGTGCACTCGTATCCATAACTTTCCCCAGAGCTAAAACTATACACTTGCAATACCAAGTTACTGTGGTACTTAAAAAATATTAAGCAGCACAGAAGAAGAAAGAGAAGTTTAAGTGCTGTAAAATAAGCAGTATGTTTTCCATTAGCAATAAGTGAACATTTTAAAAGTCGGAACAGAGATCTGGAAGCCCTGAACATTTTAATACTCCAATGAAATATTGTAGGTTTGAACCTGGAATGTGGAAAAGGATCTGCAGGAGCTCTGAAGAAAGACAGAATGAAAAAAAGAAAAGGAAGAAAGGGAAGGGAAGGGAAGGGAAGGGAAGGGAAGGGAAGGGAAGGGAAGGGAAGGGAAGGGAAGGAAGGGAAGGGAAGGGAAGGGAAGGGAAGGGAAGGGAAGGGAAGGGAAGGGAAGGGAAGGGAAGGGAAGGGAAGGGAAGGGAAGGGAAGGGAAGGGAAGGGAAGGGAAGGGAAGGGAAGGGAAGGGAAGGGAAGGGAAGGGAAGGGAAGGGAAGGGAAGGGAAGGGAAGGGAAGGGAAGGGAAGGGAAGGGAAGGGAAGGGAAGGGAAGGGAAGGGAAGGGAAGGGAAGGGAAGGGAAGGGAAGGGAAGGGAAGGGGGAAGAAAGTAAAAATAATGCCTTCAATTTGTGAACTACTAGAAACAAAGCACAAGGGATGTAGTCAAAGCACTCATTTCAAAGGTTAACATGCAGACTGCACTAGGTCCTCCCAGGCACAATCGTTCAGCAGAAATAAATATTAAAAGTCATAATACATGTTTTTTAGCTCAAATCCCACACTGGACTTTGATCAGAGCATCACATTACAAGGCATGCATAGTCAACAAAATTGCAATTGAATTGCACCAACAGCTGCTGACCTCTTGGTGCAATCTTTCAGGTAAAAGCCACGGCACACAAACATGCTTTCATCTGGGTGAAGCATTTCTCCTGCGCACGGAGAGGTAACTTTTTTGACATCAGCATAATTAGCCCTGGCGTATCGACTCTCCATGTCAGCCCTTGGCTGTGAGCTAACTTGGGTGAGATCTTGACATAATCATGTTAAGTGCTGCCAGTTTGCGTCGCTGCCATGGATTAAAGAAGAAAAATGGTATCAACAACGTGGGCATTTGTTCTTGGCCTCATGGTAATGAAGTTATTTGCACTAAAAGTGTTGATATTTGAGATCTGCTTTGTTTCACTTATGAAAACAATCAATATTACAGAATCTTTCTACCCTTTTTTTTTTTTTAATAGGCTATTAATTAACCTATTGATTATTGTGGTGAGAGAAATATTCCTCCTGAAAATGTATTTGCTTTTTCAAGGTCTTCTCTATCCTTTCTAGAATGCTGTGAGCTACTGACAGAATAATGTTGCCTCTTTCTTTTTTTTTTACTATATGAATAAATAGCCACAGCATAATTTACAGACTATTTCAGTTCTCCTTGAACCAAGGTCTGAAAGCTGCTAAAGCCACCTCATACAAGAAACTTGCCATCAGATGAAATTTTGGATTTCTATTCACAGAAAACACTGGATTTCATTTCTCTCAACTTTATCTGGAAGTTGCATACTGACAGTGGGGATCTCTGAAGACTTTTCAACTTGGCCTCTCTCCCACCTTGTAATTTACATATTTGATATCCTGCAATCACCTTCTGAGATCTTAGAGCACAGCCATTTCTCCTAGCAGTGAGAGATAAGAGGATGTACTTTGCACATTCCTTAAGCTTGATAGCATTAAAATACTGTATCTTGGCATCACTAGAAACTTCACTGCACTGTAATACTGTGGGGTTTAATACATGCAAGGTGATAACTATCCAATTTTGGGCTTTTTTTATCATTCTAGATAACAGAGTATTTAATGATTATTTCAGCTACATCTTGGGGCTTTGATGATCTGGAGCAGGGCAGCAAATATTACCACACGTACAAAACAATGATGAGAGCACAATTTAAGGCACTAAGACACTGTTTCAAACTTCTCTGTTTATATCACACACAAACTTTGATTGCTGAACGTAATGATGGCCCAATCATGAGCTACAACCTGAGCATCAGCAGTATCAATTAAAAAAATTCAGCATTAGACTTTATTGTTATAAAATACACTTAAAATTCTAATCAGTTATAAAATGATGTAGAGTTAGGAACTGGCCAGCTCCAGAATGTTAACTGCTTGCACATCTTGGTGCATTTGAGGGTGACTAGTTCTGAATGGCTAGAACTGAACCCATTCTAGGGTCCAAGCATCAACTTGGAAGTGGATTATTTTTCTTCTGTTTAGGATCTCATTAAAGTAAAACCATGGTTTTGCCAAAACACAAACAGAGAAGGACAGAAAATCCCATGAGAGCAGATGGTCTCTCAGTGCTTCCACTATTTAAAATACTCTGGTTCTGAAGCCCCTGGAGCAGGTGGGTGCTGCTGATACAAACCCAGCTCTCACTCTGATACTGACTGAACTTGCTCTGCTCTGGTTATAGGCCTTATTTGGAGCTCAGTCCTCTTATAGTGATTGTCTTCAGTCCTTTTTTTGCATGGATTTCTGTATTTTAAACAGAAGTGTGGGGTTTGTATTTTAAACACTATGTCTTTAGAAAGTATCCTCCCTGTTACATGAATTTACTTCCATTAAAAATAGATGTGAAAGTCAGTTAAATCTCTCAACAAAACTCATCCTTTTAAAAGATAGAATTGGAGCATCCTAATAATCTGGCTGTGCTCTGAAACAGATGAAAAACAGGGGAATTTTATAGCCCCCTAACACAGAACATTTATAAAGTACTTGCTAACCACTTGTTCTGATCTCCACACATAGCATGATATTCATTTTCCTGAATCAGCTATTTCCTGCCATTGGAACAGCCTAGGATTGCTTGCCTTGCATCCTGAAGGGTGTGGATATACTGTAGGTCCTGTGCCATCTCTGCCAAATCAACAGATGTCTCCAGTGGCATCTTGGTGTGGGCAACTGCATTGAGCCACTAAGCACTGTTCTGGTCACATAGGGTAGGGTTCAGCATGACATTAAAACTCATGGGTTTAGGTGCCTACATGCAAACTAGGTGTCCATTGTAGTCACTGGAGAAAGAGCTAGTGAAAGTGGGCAGTGGAGACCAGGTGTCTTCTTGCCAATCAGCTCAATACATCTTCAGGGGTCCAGTAACCATACAGAAGTTTCCTAAAACTGGGGGCTTTGGCTGTCCAGATGCACAAATGTGGTAAATGTGACATTAGACACAAGGGAAATGCAAGCCCTTCTGGATCAACAGCTTGCAGCAGGGAAGTTTGAGTTTCAACTGGCACTAGATAAATATGTTTAAGCAACTGATCATGCTGGGAACTTAAGACTCCCAGTCAAATGCAGACACTTACTTTTAGGTATCTGATCTGGAACTAAAGTGAAAAAAGTCCAAAGGCAAATTCCTTTTGCAGAGCACGATTTTCCTGTAATTCTTGCTAGTTGAGAGGAGAAGGAGCACAAAATGGAAATTAAACTGTTTTGACGTACAGCTGAGAGGAGAACTACCTGTTTGGCTTCTTTTTCTATTACAGTCCGGTAATAGTATAGATTTTACAATTCCACAAATCATAGGCTTAGTCCTGCCACTCCAAGCATCAAATCAAATCCAATTCCAGACAAAGACTTGAACATCAAAGATGTACTTCCAGTACTCCTCCTCCTTCCCTCACAGTACCTTGCTCTGCCATTCAGGGCATTATCTGCACAGTCCACGTGCACTGAACCAAGTATCTGCAATGAAATGTTTCTGTTCTGCTTCTTCCACTTATTCTGCTTCTGCTTATTCCTTAGCAGGAATGAACCTTTCAAAAGGAGCTGTTGATGTGCCTTCCTGTTTTGCATTACATTTATAAAAAGCACTTCACAAGCAATCTTCACAATACCAATATTTAGTGAAATGGATTTCTTTTCCTTTTTGCATTCCTGCAGAGGTTATTGGTTCTGGGAACTAAATTTAATTTATTTCCAAGTATCTCAGCCATTTCATATGTCACTTTAGTATCCCTTTCTCTCATCATGAACAGGAGACATATTTATACCTACAGGGCTTGTGATACATCTTGGACATAAAGAACAGGTATTCTTTCTGCTGCACAGATTGAATCTAGTACTCAAAAAAAATTCCACTGAGAAAACCTGTCTTCATATTCTATGCACAGTGCTCATTTTAAACACACACATATGTATTTAATTACTTGTCAGCTATTAATTGTCATTAATATTAATTGTAGTTTTTTCTCTGAATTTGTATTTGTTTCTGGTTATGCTTAATATACGAACACCTTAACATTTTCTGATGGGACAAGTATGCAGTCCCTCAGTCTTCCTTCTCCTAGGCTTCAAGACACCCTAGATAACATAAACAGCTGGCACAAAACTACAGGCACCAGTGTCAAAAACAAGGCCTGGCAATCCACTCTTTTTTTTTTTTTTCCTAGCACTATATTCTCTAGCAGCATAAGAAGTGCCATTACTGAACAGAAGCTTATAATTCCTCCTGATTAATCAACTCCCCAAAAAGTCATTTGAGATGTGATATCAAAATGTGCTTAATGAGATTCCTAGAACTTTCAGAAGCTCTCAAGCAGCAATAGGTGAATCCCTTGAAATGTACTAACACGAGAAAATTCCAAATGGTGTCTTACCCAATCCTCATTTTTCCCCCATCTTCTTGCTTAACCTAGAGATGCTTAATGTCTAAGAAACCTTTAAGTCTCCTCAGTGAGTAATCCCATTTTAACATATCTTTTTAATCTGTACTGAAAAACAGCTATCAACTTTGGGAACAACATTCTAGTACATGGTACATATCTGGTATTGTGGACTAGTTTTTATTCACTACCAAATTATTTTCATATCTTTCTTCAAAACACCCTTCATCTATTGCTAATTCCTTCCTCTCTACCACTGCTTAAACTTTTTGTATCTTCTTTTTACAAAGCTTACATGTTATGTCCTGATCCTTTTGGATCTGCATTTTGCTTCCTTCCATACTTCTGTTCAAACACAGAGAGACCTACAACCAAAATTTCCCTTTCTAGAAAGCTCATCTGCAGTCTGGGCATGTTGTTCTTTTTATAATCGTGTCTAACCACCTCTGTTAGAGTTTGAACTCTTCCAAAACTTACAGCCATCTTTCAACACACCTGCTACACTCTTTTGGAGGCTTGTGATTAAACCCTGCATAGCATCTGCTCACTATATACTCACTCACTGTCAGAAGGTTAACTGGTAGATCTGCATTCACCACATTTCCTCCTAGTCCCTAAAGCCCTCATTCCCTCTGCAATGATAAATGGAGACCTTAAGACACCCCTCTAAGTACACACAACCCTCACTTCCATCTCTGCATGAGCTTTCTGTTGGCTATTCCCTAACCTCTACATGCAGCAAAGCCACATACATTTTGCTACTATTCAGGCACTGTGTGCCTGCTGAGGGGATGGAAGGGCCTAGGTCTTCTTTATAATAGTTATTGTCAAAGCAAAGCCCACTGGACAAAGCACAATAATTTCACCTTATAAAGAATAAAGACTACTATTCATGTAGAAAAAAGAAATGCAGCTAAACCCTGAACATCTTCGGTATTCAAATTTTGTAGCAATCCTTGTACCCAAAAATTGTACCAAGCGTGGAATTTCTTATAACTAACCCTGGTTTTATGAGGATTTCAGTCATCCATCACAACCTACAGAAAATCAGAGTTTACCTAGATTATTTTTAGACATGGAGGAAAAGAGGATTTCATTTTAACAAGCTTTCAAGAGAAAAAAAAAAAAAAAGACTTGAGAAGCTGAAAATAGTTTCCAGTAATAATATGCTGAAACTTCAAAACACTTTATGCTAAATCCTTAAAATATTAGATGGCAAGGTTTGCTATTTTAGTTACGTAAGGGTATACATTTGCATAAGAGAGCCGTGGTCTTCACCAGCACATCTCTGTGCTGTGTGTTTCAAAACTTACCACAAAATGGCACAAGAGGAAAGTGCCTTGTTTTTGTATAAATTTAAATTTTTTACTACTTTATCCATAAATTCCTGTTTCTAAAGAGCTCATTGTAAGTTATTCAGGACTTGATGTTAGTTTACTTTGTTGTTGTGGTGGGCAATCAAGATAGGTAGATATAAAATTCTCATGCACAGAAGGTGTTCTGATCTCCATTCTTTTTTTGATTACTTCTATTCCTGAAAATTCCTTCTTGTTTGTATTTTATTTTATGTTTCAAAACTCTTTTCTTTTACTCCAACCAAGTTTGATTCATCCATTACTGGAAATGAAATTAGCAAGTCTCAGTGTGGTGTCACACTGTGCTAAGAAACCAAACGCGTAAAGATACTCAATGAGCCAATTTACCTTATTTTGCCATCTCAATAAAGGAATTCCAAACTGAATCCAAATGCATCAGTATATTCTGCCACAGTTTATTGAAACATATAGCAAAAATTGAAGGTCTTTGGAAGTGTATACACAATCTGGTGTTTCCTACCAGTCTGACAGGTTGATTTTTCAACTTCAATAATCCTTGACAAACATCATTTTTCCAGGATGCCTGAGAAGAAATCCTTTTCATACCAACAGCTAGCATCTTCCACAGAGAGATTTACATGCATTCTTCTAAAGCAATATCTTGTTTCACACTCATAAACTAATATTTGTCTTCTAAATATTATATGATTAGTACATATTATGCCAAGAACAAACGTACTGCATGATGCTATAATAAATCTGCAAACTTCAATCCTCCCACAGTACTCTACCAGAATACCTCATAGCAATCAATAATACATTTTGCACTATCAATGAAGAGCATAACACAGAGAAAGATGCATGGAAGTCTTTCCTATACCCCATAAATTATGCTTCATAGCCAAATATTGTTTGCAGAACAGGCTGCATCACAAACAGCTCCTGGGAACTATAAGTTCAGGATCGCTTCTGCAATATCTGCAGATATATTTATGTCAAATAGGGAACATAAGCTTCCAAACTGATTCGATACCTAAACAAATTGGAACAAATGTTCTATCAAGGGCTTTTTCTTCATCATCAATAAACCTGACATACAGTACACCACAGAGTTATGCTAACAACTATATTTTCAAGGATGATCCTAACTGCAGGTAATAGAACAGATCTTGAATGTAAATGTTTTTATGCAGCAGCAACAGCAAACTTAAAGCATACTCTATGACATTTATACTCTCTGTTGAAGGTAACTATAACTTTTGTCAAACTTTCCCTGACTACTAGTGGCAAGGTTTCTTTATAGCAGCATTTTACAGAATGCTTGTAGCTATGCAGGTAGTTCAGATGAGAAACATCACTTATCTCAGCTCTTCTTACTGTATCTAAATCACCATGTCATCCTTTCTTAAGAAGTAGTAAAACACTCTTTTATAAGTTCCTGTTACAATTTTTTCAGCTGTTTCTCATTGCTTCCAGAGAGCAATTCTATTTACAAGAGAGCAATAAGCTAGTGCAAACAATTTAAAACAAAAAAAAAACCCCAAACACGAAAAAGAAAAGACTCCAAGAACAAACCAGAAAGCAAACAAAACTGTTGCATGGAGGAAAAGAAGCTTCCATGAGCAGGGACTGTAGATCAAGCCACAAGCTGGAAATTTCTGTTTCATATACTTCTGCCAATATTCCGCTAATATTTCAGGCCTACAAAAGGAAATAGACCCCATAAGTTTATGCATCTGCCTACTCTTTGGTCATCCTACCACAGCCCAAAGGAACACAGACTGCCCAACGATGCATAAAACCAAACCCAAACATATCTAAATAGTATCTGCTAGTTACTAGAGTAAAGTAAAGCAGAAGAAACAAAAAACCAACAGGTGCACTGAAGTAGGAAATAGGTTACTAGACTGGCTATCCCTTTTGCTGCTAAGTCTTGCTATTGGACCAAAACTGGACAAAGGACATCCAAAACTCAGATTATAATATAATAGAAAAAGGATGGCCCCAAATCGCTTATACTCACCTGCAGCTGAAAACCACAGAAACCCAAAAATGAGGATACAAAACCTATCCTCCCTAGATAAAAACACTTCCACTCCAATGCAATCCCTTTAAAGGACAAAAAAGCAATCACTAAAAAATAAAAACCACTGCTGAAGCTCAAGCAATGTAAAAGATGTTCCCTGCTCTTTTAATGCCAGAGCATGGAATCAGTTCCAAAATATCAACTTCACTTTCAGTACTTAATGTGATTTATTCTATATGAGGCATCAATCAAGTTGTTAATATCAGGCCTAAAGGCTGATTTCTGGCTCTTTTTGCTTGGTTCATTCTTTGATCATGTTTATACCTCCAATGTTGACTGAGAAAAAAAGTGAAAAATCTTTGATTTAGAGCTTTCAATTTCCTCCAGCACAGTAGCTTGTACATTTTACTAAATTGTGGTTTCATTTCAAGTGTTTTAAATATTTAAATTACCAGCCCAAAATTTAATTATTTTGGTCACAAAACAAATGCATCAGCATTTTTTTTCCAAACTGATCCTAATTCCAAGCCATACTTGGAAAAAGTGAGCATTCACCTCCAAAACAATCAAATTTTGGACTGATTTTAGTAAATATGTTACTACATCAAAGGCAGGCTTGTTTGAGGTAAAGCCAAGTAGCCATTTAAGTCAAGGGACAGTCAGGAAGAACAAAACCAGCTGTTGCCTCTCTGTCTACTTTGGTGATGGCACAGCCCTGGAAAACCAAGCTCCATGCTGCTGCTGGAGGAGTGGGAATACATTGAGCAGTGTTCTTGGTTGGTGGAAGAGGCTCCACCACCTCAACAATTGCTTGTGACAGCAAGATCAATAAATCTAGTTCTCTGGAGTTCAGCCTCTGTCATGCTATGGCCCTTCCTCCCCATTCACTGTTCTTCTCCTTCCTGCAGAACAGCAGGCAAGAGCCAGAGCTCCTGTACTGATGCGAAAAATAGGAATAAAAAAAAAAGAGAAACTGCTTTGCCTAGGCCTTTGAGAACTCTCTATTCACACTCACTTGTCATGTCTCTTCCCTGAGGCAATATGTGATAGCTGGAACACAGGCCTTTGATGGAACATGGGCAGAATTCCTTCGAAGCCAAAATACAGCACAGATAAAATCCAAGTTACTGAAATCAGGAAAGCAATTGAGGAAAACCCGATCTAACCCACTTAGGTTTCAGGGAAAAGCCTTTCTGGTAATTATAGATGTATTACTGAGGAAACTCGGAGGCATCCTTCTCTTTATTGAGCTGGCTGCCTGGATAAATCACCTCTCATTAACAATTTAGAAAGATACACTAATGTCTGAGACCTCAGAGGAGCCTAGATTTCTAGCCATACTCTGTCCAAACTGAACTCATTCAAATTGCTTTGAGTTTTATGAAAACCGTGACAGTGGATGGTACTCACTCACTGTACAACAACTGAGATTTTGAAGCACTTGACTCCAAAAACATAGTTACTTTGAGGGTGGCAGAGCACTGGACCAGGCTGCCCAGAGAATCATAGAATCATAGAATCAAGAAGGTTGGAAGAGACCTCAAGGATCATCGAGTCCAACCTGTCACCCTACACCTCATGCCTATCTAAACCATGGCACCAAGTGCCACGTCCAATCCCCTCTTGAACACCTCCAGGGATGGTGACTCCACCACCTCCCTGGGCAGCACATTCCAATGGCCAACCACTCTCTGTGAAGAACTTTCTTCTCACCTCCAGCCTAAACCTCTCCTTTTCTGGAGACTTTCAAAACCCACTTGGACATGTTCCTGTGCAACCTCATGTAGGTGAACCTGCTTTAGCAAGTGGATTGGACTACATCTCCAGAGACCACTTCCAACCCCCACCATTCTGTGATTCTGTGAAAAGCAGGAGCTCAGCTTCAACAGAAAAGGCACACAGTACTTTCATTCAAAAAAGATGAGGGCACTTTCTAGTATGAAAAGTCTCTGCAGATAGTGCAAGTGAGAGCCCTCATAACTCCCTAACTGCATAGGAATGCTACACTATGTATCAAGTATCATCCTGCAAGGAAAGGTTAACATCTTGCATCACAGAGAAACCTAAGTGCACACAGCAATTCCAGGCTCTGCTTCCTGGCTTGGCAAAGGAGTCTAACTTGTGACCTTCCTTTTTTTGGGCATGGCCTACTGAGTAACCTACCCACCCCAGTGATTAGCACATGAGCTTTTGTGACTCCCAGACTAAGTACCAAACCTGTCTCACTCAGTGTGTGGGGAACTTTGGCATTGTGATTTCAACTTGCTCAGAAAAGATCAAGTACTAAGGAGTGTAGAAGCTAGGGCTTGGAGAACAACCTTGTTTTGCAAGCTAGAAAGCCTTTATAGTCCCAGAGTTGTTTGATGAATGTAACCTACATATTTGTCAGTTGCTAGACTGTGGAAGAGAGGAAGCATGTTCCCTGAGAAAAGTGAATAGCTGATAAAGGAGTTACTCTGCATGTTTGCTTCTCTGCTGAAGGGTATTATTTGCCTGAGCATACTTCTTGTACATTTTATTCCATTTTTGTTTGGACTTCACAGATACTGCCTACCAGCACAGATGTCCTGTGATGAAAAACATGACAATTCTGAAACAAAATTACTCAGCATACATAATGTCAATAGATGTTTTGGAAACAGGTCCCATTTCCACACTCAGCAGGTTTCTGCTACTATCTCCCACAAAATGTCCAAGCTAGCAGAAGCCTTGTGAGGCTACTGGCTTTGGAGCAGCCATCAACCATCTTGAAGGGTGCATGTTTGTGAATTGCTGTGGTATTCTCACACGTGTTCAGAGAAATCCCTTTGACAACCAGGCTGTCCATGCCAATACCAAACCAGGCTGTCAATGCCAATATCATGACAAATATCAATCATTCTCTAAAACTACCCTGTTGTGATTGCTACAAGAACATGTGTCCACTATTTAATTACTTATCCATGTATCTTTGACTCACATGAGGTCTCTGTGCTACCCTACCAGTGTAGAGCTGTCATAGTGGATGTAAAAGCAAAAAAAGTCTTCCTCCATGCTGTGCTCATGCCAACTCCGAATAATATTCCTAGCCTGATTGCTCTGATCTTCCTCATCCCACTGTTTTGTTGTCCCTATTAGAGTACCCTGTGTGAAAGTAAATTATTAGCTTCTTAGACAAAGGACATGTAATTATTGGTATTGATAGCATCCAGAGAACACACTGAAAAAGTGCATTCAATAACAGAAATACTCTGAAAGGACTAACTGAGAATTTCTTCTCAAATTCTCAAAACTGAGAATTTCTTCTCAATTCTCAGTGGATGGGAAAAATCTTAGCTGCTATAATTCCACTGTAGTGTTGCCTAAGAGTCACAGTCCCTTTCTAATCCCTCCTCCATGTCAGGAATGACAGCTCTCAGAGAATGCAGATTACTTCCTCCCCTCTCCTTCATCCCCACACATCTCTCCTGTCAGTTACATTTTGTAAACTGGTTCTTTCCAAGGAAGAACTAAGCCTTCCCCACCTCCAGATTGCTCACACCCAGGCAGCAATCTCCAGTGCTTGCCACTTCACTCTACCTGAGGTGGACATGGGCTCCTGTACTTCCCTGGTCCTCTGTGTCCTCACAAAATGATGAACTACAGATGTGATTTTAAAGTGCATTATGTGTGATCTCTGAGATAAGTGAGCCAAATCTGAAAGAAGAGCTGTTAAAATGTTTATTTTTACATAAAAAAATGGGACTCTGGCGTCAGATGTGGCAAGTTAACATGATCTAAAAATAGAAAGAAAACACCTCATTAAAAATGCATTCTTAACCATAAACATCATTAAGAGATATGCAAATAAGCCATAGCCAGCAGGTGGTCTGAAAAGACATTCCCAGGGAATTCATCATGAAACACAAAAGAAAAGTAGTTAGAGTACCCTGGTGTAGTGCTTGAAATGAGCCAACTTCCATGTGGACTTCTGCTATAATCTGCCCTGCCTTTGCCTCAACACACACTTCCCCAAGCCAGTCTGTGAGAATCCAGAGGAGGTGACAGGAGTGGGGAACTCAAGAACAAGCAGGTCAGACACAAATCTCATCACTGTCCTGCCTCTTATTGGTATGCTTTAACCACACCAGCCAAACCAGTCATCCTTAACAGGAGCCACAACCTCAAAACCTGAAACAAAGTTCAGATTCAGGGAAGACAGTTCAGGGCCACCACTTCTTTTCTTTCTCACACTGGCACATTTCCCAAAGAAATCACAAGATACATCTGGGATTTCCTCTCTTTGTTCCACCCCTCACCCACAGATGAATACAGGTACTAACCAAGTCATACCTATTACTACTGTCGCTTACTTTGGACAGCAAATTATTTTCTATTTTTAAGCAAATAAAATTCTCCAAAAGTATGTGCTGTCTCTTCCATATGAGTTTAGAAGGACATTAAAATATTCTTACTATAAGATTTGGGAGACTGCAGAGAGCACTTGGCAAGCTAAAGTACATACTGCCACCATATATATATTTTTTTATCTGACTTTTCACCTCTTTTCTAAAATCAATGGCCCATAGATATTCCAGTAACCTAGACAGCACCCACAGCATGAGAGAAAGCAAAAAACAAAATTCATAAGTGGTAATTTTTAAAACAACCTACCCACGGAGCACATATTTCTCCCAGATTGGCATCTGAGGGTTTAAGTCTCCGATTACTTTTTGTTTCTTGTTTCCTACTTAAAGTACTGTAGATGTGTGCATTGTCGTATAAATGCTACAGGTTAATTAAGTATTATCTTTAAATGTATTTCCTTTTATCAGTTTTAATTGCAGAGGTTTTCCATTTCAAACCAAAGTCTTTTTGATGACATCTTTAGAAAGCTAAACCTGAAAATAAACAGGAAGCTAAATCTGAAGCTTCTATTAATATTCACCTTCTTGTACACCTGCAGTGTGTCTTTTTTTCTTTTTCCAAAATTCACTGCTATTTCTGCTTCCTCAGATTAAAATTACTTCATGCTTCCATCCATTTTTGCACTGCACCTATTGGCCTCCTCTCATTTCTGCATATACAGCTTCAGCTATAGACTTAAAGTGATGCCATTAGATCTTCCTATTTCTTCCACGTTATATTATTCCTCTTCACTGATAACTGTGGAGTTTTATAGCAAGCTGTCAAAAGTAGCTTCCAAAACTGTGCTTCCAACTCCATGGTCACTTAATAAATCAGGCTTAATTATATCAATGTCACATCTGGCATCTCACCTGTTTCCAGTTGGCATAAGTCTCATACTTTACAAAAGGAGTATGTTTTATTCATTGGAGTTTAGAGCCAGCTATCCAGTCACCCCTTTTGTGATCTTTAACCAGTTGATATCTTACTGATCTCCTTTATGTTTGTTTTCTTTATACAAAGTAACTCTGTCAGGATGCTGGTAATGTAATAAATGTAATAATCTGTGAGATAAAGGCAATCATTCTGTAGGTGTCTCCATGTATTAAGGAAGTGTACCTCCCTGGAGAACGTAGAGTCATTCAGGTGTAGCAGTACTCAGCCATTTGATGACTTAATCTACTAACTATTCATAACAAAAGCCAGATTTGTAAATGTTTTATTTTACCTTTCATGTTTCAATGAGACTCCTTACCACACAGCCAAGTACCCAAGTTCACCTACTTAGCTTCCTCAGCTGTGCACAAAGATGACAGAATCATATCACTGTTTCACTTGGAAAAGTCCACTAAGATCATCAAGTGGAACTATCAACCCAACACCACCATGGCCATTAAACCATGTCCCAAAGTGCCATGTCTAAGTGTTTTTCAAAAACCTCCAGGGATGGTGACTCCTCCACCTCCCTGGGCAGCCTGTTCCAATGCCTCACTTCTCTTTCAGTAAGGATATTTTTCCTAATATCCAACCTAAACCTCCCCAGGTGCAACCTCAGGCCATTTCCTCTTGTCCTATCACTCGGTACTAGGGAGAAGATTCCAACAGCCACCTCACTACATCCTCTTTTTAATAGGTTTTAAATCTGGGAGCTTTTTTAATTTAATTTTGTGTTCTGACATACCATCAGCTTTCCAGGATAGTCCTTTGTGAGTAGCACCTGTTCTTCCTGTGGTTCAATTGTAATTTTCCTTATCTTGTATGACTGATGCCTTTGGCAGATGTCTTTGTCTGACCTGAATACTCTTTAGCACCTGTCAGCCTTCTCCTGCTCCTGCTTTATATAATCTCCCTAAACATTGTCAGTTCTCTGTGGTAGCACTTTAGCCCTGTCACACACAGGGAAAGCATCACTTTCTCTAAAGGTTTTTTGTTCTTCAAAAACTTTCTGTGGTTATGAGTAGATTTAAATCCTTGGTCTTGACATTAGTTCTCCCACCACAGTTCTGAGAGTTTGAATTCATCCCCTGTGTCATATGTGTGGGTAAACTGGGATACATTCTATGAAACTGGTGTTTAAAAGGTTCATCGTTGTCCTCAGAAATTAATTTTAATTTCTAAAAGACTCATTTTCCTTCCAAATCATAGAATCATTAAAGTTGGAAAAGTCCACTAGGATCATCAAGTTCAACCACCAGTCCAACACCATCATGACCATTAAACCACATCTTGAAGTGGCATGTCTGCACGCTTTTTTAACACCTCCAGGGATGGTGATTCTACCACATCCCTGGGCAGGAAAGAAATTCTTCCTAAAGCCCAATCTAAACTTCCCCTAGCACAACTCGAGGCCATTTCCTCTCATCCTGTCACTAGTTACTTGGGAGAAGAAACCAATACTCACCTCACTCCAACCTCCTTTCAGGGAGTTGTAGACAGCATTGAGGTCTCCCCTCAGCTTCCTCTTTTTCAGACTAAACAATCCCAGTTGCCTCAGCCATTCCTCATAAAACCTATTCCCTAGACCCTTTACCACCTTCATTGCCCTTCTTTCAACACACTCCAGCACCTAAATGTCCTTCTCATAGGGAGGAGCCCAAAACTGAACTCAGTACTCAAGGTGTGGCTTCACCAGTGCTGAGTACAGGGGAACAATCAGCCACACTATTGCTGATCCAGGCCAGGATGTTGTCAGCCTTCTTGACCACCTGGGCACACACTGGCTCATGTTCATCCAGCTGTCAACCAGCACCCCCAGGTCCTTTTCTGCTGGGCAGCTTTCTATCAGTAAAAGTTCAGATTCTGGCCAAAAGAGTTTCTCAAGTCTCGACATAGTTTTATTGACATCTCAAGAAATAATTCATCTTGATACCTGTCACACATACCTTCCCACCCATCACCTACCCAGTAAGTGACTTATTTAGGTTAATAACTGAATTGCCTACTGTCAATTCCATCTCCTGATGTTACAGCAGTAACAATTTCACCACTTAAAGAGGGTCTAGTCTGAACTGCTGAGGCCACCGAAAATTTTCCACAGAAAACAAAATGTGCAAATTATCTTTCCAAATTCTTTCTTTGGGAAAAGTCTCAATTTATTATGACTGATATGGACTGCACATTTTACATTTTTTCCACATTTAGATGTTCTTTGAAAACATCACAGACAAAGAACTGAATTTTAAGTGGTAGTAGCACATTTCTCCATTTCCATCCATTTTTAATATAATTTTCCTTTGTGGCAATTTCCCCTCAGGCTAGAGCACAGGCAACTAATCGTTCCAGGAACAAAACTTTGGATTAAAAGATTTCTAAGTCCATTACAGAAGTCCTAATGAAAACATTTACTTTCAAAGTCATATCTAGCAATCAAACACAGTTCCTACTCAGGCTGTAGTCAGGCTTAGAAGCAAGCCAAAGGCTTACACTTTAGAATATAAAGCAAATATTCTGCAAAAGTGTTCTGCACATTGAAAGTTCACGGTAGTCCTCAGTTTCTCCAGTTAAAATACCTAGCTAAGGGATTGCTACTCAAGATTGCATTTCACCTCTCATGCATATTCATAGTGACTGTTTGGGAATATCTTTATACAAGCAGTAAAATGGGCAAGAAAAGTTCTTCTGGACTCAAATACACCATTAAAAATAGACTAAATTGGCTTACTATTCCCACAGGTTAGGCTGACATTTTGAAACTGTAATTTGGAAAAATGAGGGAAGGGATACTATTGACAAGAAAAGGGATGAGGGGGACAGAAGAAGAAAGAAAACAGCAAAGGTAGGATAAAAATGCTGTGAAAAGCAAAATGAACAGCTACCCCCTTTACCGGTAATCTTCTAACATATAAATCACTGGACTGTTTCTCTTGTAGAGATAATCCTGATTTTTTTTCCTTCCTCTCCAAAGGCCATATACAGATTCAATAAAAGCATTTCCCAGGCAATCTATTAAGTTCTTCTCTTTGCAGGTCACCTTTTTAAATTTTCAGTTTCTCTTTATTTTTATTTTGTAAATAGAAACAGATCAAATCTTAACTGTTATAAACATCACAGGCTGCAGAGAATATTACCAGTGCAACCTAGTTAAAATAAACTACCCTTGGACATGGCATAGATGCTGTTCAGCCATTCCTGCACCAGGTTTTGATACTGCAGCAGAAATAAACTTGTCTTTGTGGCATCTTCTGAAAACCTTGCTCCATCACTTCACAATCAGGTCCTAATATTGCAAAGAACTGAGGACCCTCTGCAGTCCACAAAACCTGAGGGCTTTCCACACCATGAGGGACTGCCATTTTTAATTATTAAAGCTGGAGTCCTTGGGCAACGTTATTGCCTAACTAAGAGGTATTATTTCCTGTAGCTCATCTGATGAAGCGTAAGCAAGCAGCTCTGGAGTCTTTTACATAGTGAGAAATTTATAAGTAGTTTCATTGCAAATTATTTCCTACAAGTTAAAAGACACCAATAAATATAAAAGCATGATTTTTTTTATTTTCAGAAATGACCTAATGAACTGAGACAGTGAAGCTAATGTGCCCCAATTATGTCGGGGAGCAGAGAAAGGAGGAAGAAGAGGGAAAAAAATTAAAAAATAAAACTTGGATTATAAATGTTTCTGATTTCACCCTTCTGAACAACTCATTTTAACTCATACTGAACTACTCAGCAGCTGAAAAGAGAGTCCCATTTTCTAGCCACAGAGCTAGAGAGTTCTGAAGGTGCATGGAAGAACCATGATTTTAGTGTAGCACAGAACACCATTGCTGCTGTTCCTGAAAGCAGCATCCCTGGAGCAGCAAAAGAAATACAGTTGTGTCATCATCCTCTTGCAGTCTACAAGAGGAATTTGTTCTGCAGACTGCTGTACAATGCCAGACATGTCACTCAGTGTAGAACCTAGCTTCAAAGGTGCCATCTCTTCTATTAGCACTTTCCTAAACTATGCTCATGGGAGACATCCTCATCTCCACACAGAGACTCCTGACTAGCATTCCTCCTTTCCATTCTTCTGCATGCTCCTCTCCTGCTTTATGACCTTGAAGATTAGTTCTAGAGCACATACAGCTAGAGATGTGTTGCTTGACAGAAGCAAAATGTGGACCTCCTGGCAGACAACATTGCACACATTAGGCTGGACTTTCTTGGCTTGTCTTTCTCTGGTTCTTTTCTAGTGTCCTCCCACAGCCTCCTCCCTTCATCTTCATTCCCCTGCTGGTGCCTTTAGCATTTTCAGTGTCCTTCACTTGACCTCACTGTGGTGTGCTCTTCCCCTACATTTTTGCATTCCATTGCTCTCATCAACATATGATTAAACACTTCCCTATAAAGTCCCAGCAAAAGAACACATCATTTACCACTTTCCCATTATCTCTTCAGGCACTTGCCTCTGTTCCTGGTTTCTTCTGTTTGGGTTACAAACTTCACAGGGCAAGAATCTACTTACTCCTGTGAATGCAGTACCTAAAATAAGGGTCCTTCTTCTAAGGAAGGGGAGCAGGTTTTCCTCCCTCTTCTTTTTCCAAGACAAGAAGTAATGGAAGGAGGAATTTTATGTGAAGTACTTCAAAACGCATTCTAACTGTAAAATAAACTTATCTTGCCTTCATGCTCTACTGTAACAAAAGATCACAAAATCATTTTGCTTGGAAAAGACCTTCAAGATCATCAAGTCCAACCATTATCTAAATCTACTAACTCTGCTGCTAAACCACAGCCCTCAACACATCTCTGTGTATTTTAAACACCTTCAGGAATGGGGGCTCAACTACCTCCCTGGGGAGCCTAGTCCAGTGAAGAAGTTTCTTCTAATGTCCAACCTAAACCTCCCTTGGTGCAACCTGAGGCCACTTCCTCTTGTCCTCTCACTTATGACTATGGAGAAGAGACCAGCACCTACCTCACTCCAACCTCCTTCCAGGGAGTTGTAAAGGTCTCCCCTCAGCTTCCTTTTCTCCACATTAAATAACCCCAGTTCCCTCAGCTGCTCCTCACAAGACCTATTTTCCAGACCCTTCCCAAAGCATGGGCTCATGCCAGCAGAGATGCCACCACTGTGCCTTGCCACTCCTTAGGAATTCAAGGGGAAGAAAATCTGTGATTCTTTTCCGTCTCCCATGCTACCATACTGAACTATGCACAGACAGGCTCTGAGGTAGGAGAACTCATTTTTCACTATTAAAAACGAACCTGACAATTCAGAGAAGTGGTTTGAAATCAATAGGATGCAATTCAGTAAGGACAAGTGAAAGTGCTATGTTTGTGTAGAAGTAATCAACTGTACAAACAGAAAGTGGAAAATGAGTCTGAAGGAAAGAGTTTGTGGTCTGTTGGGGATCACAAGCTGAACAGAAATAAACAACCTCATCTCCCTGCAAAAACTATTGCACAGGTTGTATAGGCAGCACCGTGTGTAAGACCTGTCTGTAGATACTCCAGAATTAGCAAACAGCTAACATCCTGCATGCATTGTGCTGTGAAAGAGGTGTGAGCTTCTTGCAGCAGTCCAGGGAGAACAGCAAGGTGAAATACAATGATATAAAAAGTGATCTGCAAGTAAAGACTGAACAAAATCAGAGTTGTTCAAGTCTCAAGAATGAAAAGATTTCACAGGAAATGTCATAATAGACTTCAGGAGTATCCTGCTGAGGAATTGGAATCAATTGCTCTCCATGTCCACGGAGATTAGCACAAGAAATAATGGAATGTGGAAACTTTAGATTAGGCATTAGAAAAACTTTCTAACGTGAAGAGAGCAAAGCATCCGAATAGATTGCCTGGAAAAACTGTAAAATCCATATCATCGGATTTCTAAAAATAGGTTCCAGACATGTTTTATCAGATTCTGTGGTAACAGTTGTAATAATAACACCTTGTGCTTCTCTTGTGTGTTTTATAACAAAGAACCCCAGGGTGCAGCTCCCTCTAAGGAAAACATGAGAACAGGAGAAATTTGCACTCCACGGTTTCGAGCAATCAGAACAATGTCTCAAAGTAGTTGAGCCTCCCACTTACTGAGCTGTAGGCAAGCCCTAAGAAAAGGATTGTGCTAGTAATTTGAGGACTTAAGTCCAGGATCCCATTGAGTATGACTCACCTCATCTACCTACAGATGTCTACAAATTAAGCATTATAACTGAACTTGTCATAGTGGGCTCATTTTGCAGTCAATGGAGAGAGGCAGATGTTTAGGCAGTGAATCACCTGGCTTGCTAAGGTATAAAAGTGCAAGCTGTATTTCATTGTCTCCTGGGCTGGAAGTTGATGATCCACCAATTAGAAATCACAGCTTTCTGACTGCTCACTTTGTAACCCAAGATCTGGAGTAAAGTACTCTGGAGTGACGTTTTTTGTATATAGAAAAGTATGGTTGCAACTTACCGATCCTTGGTGCTTGGTTGAGGTTAGTACAAAGTCAATTCTGTGTTTAGGAGCAGAAGGAGGACACATTTCCCTTCTACACTGATTTTTAACATGTTAAGGCGATGGCTCAGTTGTAAGATGAATTGCTTGACAGAAGACATGTGATAGATAAAGATGGTCATAAGAATATGATCTGTTCATCTCTCATGTGATTCTGTAATTGCCCACACAGTCCATCCTGTGTGTATAAAATGGAAAGGGTCTCTTCAGATGCCCTGAAATAAAAGTCAATTCTAGTAACAGCTTTCATATCGCCTTTCCCCCAGAAATCAATCTCCCTTCACACTAGATTTGCTTCTCAAATATGAAATCTTTCTCCTGGTCTGCTCCCCAGACTTTTTTTTCCTTTCTTTCTTTCTTTGTTTCTTTCTCTCTCTCTTACTTCAAAAACATCATCCCTTTACACTGTCTCTCCTTCTGTCTCCTTTTGCCCTCATTCCTAGCATGAAGCCTCACCCTTAATTGTGTCAAAGGTTTTTTTAGAGAGACCTGAATATACCTGAGAAAGGTTGGCTTGTTTTGGTGGCAGCCTTCCCCTTGGGACAGCAACACAATTCAAGAGCTTTATTAGCTGAGCATGCTACCAGGAGGTGTTCAGGCTGAGGACAGAGACCCCTGCCCACAACCTCCCATGCTGCAGGTGACAGAGGTCATGCTGCAGCAGCAGGGTGGAAGGCTGCCAGGTCAGCTGTGGGCACCAGGAACAGCATCAGACCAAAGGGAGATCAATGAGAATTAGAAGCATTTAATATGAACTCCAGGGAGATGCCAAGCTCTTAGTTTGCTTCTGAATACCTCCTACTTTATGCCCTGCAACAGCAAGTGGACTCTGTTGAAGAAAGTGACCCACCTGGCCAGTGTCCAGCTGCCTAACAGTCAAGGCTTATTTGCTAATTTAAAGACCCTCTTGCTTCACAGAGTATGAGATTTGGGGAAGAGGAGTTGTGGGAGGTGTCTGTTTTTTATTTTGTTATTGTCCCAGAATGAGATGGAGCTAGGAAGATTGGGAAGAAGCACATCCAGGATGCACAGATGCAAGAATAGGGATTGCCTGAATTAGGAGTCTGCTGACAGTGCCTCTTCTCCCACAAACACCAGTACAAGCACAATGCTCACTTGGCTTGGTTTTATCCTGTGTTTGGAGAATGGCCATTACCAGTCCCTTTGGCCTCTTTTTGTCATCTCCTTCAAAAAAGCCAACTAGCTTGGCCACTCTGAGGACTATTTTGGCAGGTGTTGAGTTCTAGATTATACTTCTTGAGCACTGGCATTTGCATTTGTGACCGCCCCTTTCTCTAGCCTCTGCCCTGGCTTTGTTCCCAGCAGCGCAACAGCCCTCGAGCTGGTGCAGAGCCAGTCTGCTGCTGGACTCCCTTCACATCCTGGTAGCTGCTTTGCTTTGAGTCAACCTTGATAAGAGAAAATATGCTTCACAGTAGCTGCTACACTAGCAACCAAACTCAATGGGATGCATCTTGTACTCAAGGAAAGCACTGGTTTGATGCACCTCTAAGCACACCTGGAAACAGTTGTCTGCCACAATGTGGCTGGAAGATGTACAACTCATTTGTGCTTGTGCTGCTGAGCCTTTCCTTCAGAAGCAAGGCAGAATTTTCATACCTGCCTGGCTTTCTGGTCCAGTTTCCACAGATTTATGCTATGCAGTCA
Organism: Indicator indicator; assembly: GCF_027791375.1. NCBI lineage: Eukaryota > Metazoa > Chordata > Aves > Piciformes > Indicatoridae > Indicator > Indicator indicator. Next base: position 20,036,309 of record NC_072020.1, on the reverse strand, counting down.
CACAATTGAAAGTAATAATGTTAAGATTTTGGCAAGTTATCACTCATCAGCAGATGCACAGCAACTAAAAGACTAAGTCAGTACCCCCAAGCCTGGATGAATAAAACTCACTAGGCTAAACCACTATTACATCAAAGCAGACCAAAAATCACAACATCCCTTTGTTATAAACCACTACACAACTCTCTAAGTCCAGATTTCGCAGAAACTGATAAAAATCTGCCTTAATACTGGGTTCTTCATTCAGCTCTTCCCACTGACCAGATGCTCCTTTGCATTTACTCCATGTGTAAATATATGGAGTAAATACAGAGCAGATGTAACCCCTTCCTGATAGGTTTAATGTGACATTTGTAGCCTCCTTTCCAAACAAACAAACAAAAAACAACACAAACAAAACAAAACAAACAAACAAACAAAAAAGAAAAGCCTGGCATTTCCCAGTCACTTATTTCTTCCTTGGTCATGAATGACTAGAACAGCACATAATTCTCCAGGTAAAGTGCCAGTAATCTTATTTCCCATCTCACTAGAAGTACCTCATCTGACTTGCTTCAGGAACATTTGATCTTCTTCATGGCTAAGTCATGTTGGCAGATGTTGGTCAACCTGTGATGAGTTGGTTCAACCAAGCTTCCTTTCTCTCAACAATTTCCAGCTTATTCTCCAGCTCATAAAATAAATTGTTAGTTCCAAAATGCAGTAATTGAGTTAACATCACAACCTATCCTCTCTGTTTTTCAAATGAGAAGTCAAGCTCACTGATGGTGTAAGGGCCTTCCAGAAAGCCCTGTGTGGATTGGACTTCCACTCCACACTTGGGCAGGACTACCATTCTACACAAGGAACTTTCCTCAGTTATTTCATTCACAGCATCTCAATATTGAAAAGCCGTTTTTGTTCTTGGAGTGGGCAAAACTTTACAAAATCCACTTCAAGAAATAAATATTTTAATCAGCAAAGAAATAAAGATGAGTTGATTTGCTTCCAACTGTAGTAATTCTTTCATCTCTGATTAAATACAGTCAAGACAGGCACACAGGCACACCAGTTTGTTTTTTTTTCAAGTAATTTAATTTTTATCTTCAAGCAAAGATGTAAAGCATCACACAGATGGAGAAACTGAGACAGGAAGGCATGGTTAGACTTTGTCCAAGCTGATAACAGTGTTGATTGCAGATATCACAGCTGTAATCCTTACTCTCAGGAATGCATTAGCTGGCTATCACTAAGCATAGGCTTTCATAATAAAATTCATAAAACAAAAGGCATTTTAAAATCAAATTCAGTTTCTGGGTTCGTTCTCTTAACCTTTTTGGGGCTTGGGGGCTATTTTGGTTTGGGGTTTTTTGTTTGATTTGGTTTGGGGTTTTGTTTGTTTCTTTCTTTGTTTGTCTTGGTCAAGTTTTTGTTTGGTTGTTTGGGTTTTTTTCCTGCATGAGCAATGAGGCTATTGTTGTTTAGGTTGCTTTTTACTCAGTTACTACTCAAGGATCTCTTCTAAATTTCCAGAAGTATGAAATAACCTCACGTTTTGTTGAAAACCCAACTCGTGAATAGATGGAAAGTGTCCCTGATTATGCATATTTCTACGTTAAATTTGTTTAGGTCACTTTGGGTCTAAATTATATTGCTGCTATTCCTTTAACAGGCTATTTTTCTCATTTTCAATAAATATTATTTTGTCGTGTCCCACTATGGCATTTATCAACTGCAGTGCAATCACATTGGGCAATTAACGGCATTCAAACCCCAAAACAGGGTGTTTACATCAGAACAAGATTGAACTATTTACAGTAATCATATAATAGAGAAGCTTACCCTACTACCCAGGTTTCTACCCAAAGTGAATTAAATACTCCTGAACTCTTATTCCATGAACACACAATGATTATTTTTCACATGGTACAGCAAATTGCTCACATTCTTGCAGCATCTCAAGGAACGTGAACTTTGAAATGGAAACTGTTAGGTCAGAGACACCACTCAATAGTTCTTTATTTGAGGAATTTACCTGAGACAAGGTGCTGAGACACTGAATAACAGGAGTTTATTCTTGCAGAAATGATTTTGCCAACTCCAGAATGGTGAGAGGCTTCCCATAAGATCCACTCACTTTCTGGTTTATATCATTCTAGAGGGCTTTTCCTGACATCCTATATGCCAGATTGTAGCTTTCAAAACCAGGAGATAAACTAAGTGATGGGTGTTTTACCCTATATGTTAGAGAATTCGTGCTGGACTCTTTGTTCAGAATCGTTTTGCCTTCCTACACACAGCAGGAAACAGGACTGGATCCCATTACAGAATGGGTGCAGACTATGCTGAGAAACCTCTTCTTCCAGGATTAGCAAAGACTGACAGTCATTTCAAAAATGCTAACCACATCTGCCATGTCGTCCCAGCCTTCTCCTATGGCTCCTTTGGTGTGGACCAAGAGACCATAGTGAGTCTGAGGGACAGCAAGATGGACTGGATCTCTGAATGGGATCAGCAGGGGTAAGAGTCAAAGCTAAAAGGTTCAGTCACAGAAAACAGTGCAGTAAGGAGCACAGTTCAAGAAACAGGTCATTATTAATGAAATTATAGATCAGACCCAATAACCATATATTTCCTTGAGCTTGCCTTCAACAAGCCTTTTGTGAGATATTCACAGAGCAGGATCAATACCTCTCTGGAGGTAAGTGGCATAAATTATGTCTCAACATATACACCACGGGAGTTTTACTGTGTGTTGTATACAGTAATTGAATTTATAGATGACTGTGGAAGGTTTCAGCTTTCATTGATTTTTATCATAAACTAAAAGGTGGCAAGAAGAAAAGAACAGCACTTTATGTGAAGCAGCCAGTCAGCTGAAGCTGCAAAAAGAAAATGAGAATTTGGCATAGTACTCATGATCAATCCACGTTTCATGCTGAAGTGAATGCAGATATTTGAGCCTTTCCACTCAGAGTAGTAAAAAGTCATGAGAAGTGCCCCAGAAATCCCTGTTCATTTAATAGCAGTCAATTGTGCTATCCATCAGCAGGGTTTAAGACTATAGGAAGTCTTTCTAATTACCGCACTTCAAGCACTTCTTACCCCGTGAATGCCATCTGAATCATTTATGAAACAAGGTAAGGAGTCCTGTTTTCATTGCCACACATAATGGGACCACATTCACATTCCAATTGAGCTGAGTGATCTAATTGAAGATTGCCATCAGATTGTAACATTTGCAACTTTGAAAAGTGTGTTTTTCAAACATTCCTCGTCCGATTTCCTCCCTCCCCCAATGTCCTTCACAGCAAGCAATTCAGAAACGTTAATGCAGCATAACAACTCTTTACCCTTTTTCAAGGCCAATTTTGCAATATGGGCAAAATGATTGGAAATGTAGCCCTGCAAAAGCTTAAACCATCTGTCAGGAACTCGGTTAAGAAGATCCACACTGTTTCACAGCCAAAGATGTGGATAAATTATGCCTGGCTAGAAACGTCCAAGGCATGTGGGTTATCATTCAAGCTTATTGGGATGAATTACAAATTTTTTATTGTTCATTACCCTAGTAAAATAATCATTTCAGATTATAATAATATTCAATAATCCATGCAGACTGGGAAGCAAGCAAGTGTTAAATACTGGTAAGAATGGTTTTAAAAGCTCTCTACCTTGATATACCAAAAAAACCCCAACATATGCATATGCACTCAGGTGTTGATTTGTTTGCCCCTGTTGATACACCACTGCTCATATTTTTGTACTCTAGACATATTTATTTATATTGCTGCTCATGTTTATCCCATACCATAAACCACTTCTCAATTTTATTCCTGAAATACGCTTTTTAAATAATAATAATAATAATAATAATAATTAAGGAACAAGAAGTTGGGTGAGCTGTGGTTAAGTTTTATGGCTTATGCTAGCAGACATAAAATAAGTCTGAATGTTATGTTGTTGTTTTAATATTGCCATTGTTTTTACAGACAGCTGTTCTCAATGTTTTTAAACAAGGATTCTTCCGAAGTATTTCATAAACACTTCCAATCTAGAACACTTTAAAGCTGATAAATATTGCATGATGCTTTTATCAGAAATATGAAATTTATTATTAGTTGACGGAAGCTCTCTGGGCAATACGGAAAATCAAAATCAATCAAATTTTCACACCTAAATTAGTATGCTGTGATTTTTAAACCCTCCACAGACATTGTAAATGCTGAAAGGCATGTGAAGATCTATGCTTACTATATATGTGAAAGTTATGAGACTTATTTGATAAGTAATAGTCATCTTGTGCACAAAAAGCCATAGTGCTTAGCTATCAAAGATTTTTGCTGATATGTCCCTCCATAATTACCCAAAAATTCTTACAAGTGCTAAAGTTCATCCCTTACTTGCTTCAGAAATCAGCACTAATTTCACCTGGGAAAGTAAATGATCTGTTAACCAAGCTTGTCCAAGCAATTTTAGCAGAACCCTAAATATCTTGGCTTTCACTTTTTTCTGATTAGTCTCTTATGGGTCAAAATTACATTAAATTTTTCTCACACTGTTTTCACTGTCCAGGAATGGAAGGTACTGATATACCCATGACAGCCTACTGAGAAGGCAAAAACAAAATTAAAAGAAATTAGCTGAAATGCTGATGGTCCTTTTTTCACCTCATTACTAAAAAATATAGCATTTTTGAAATCAAGTTTTCTTTGGAAAAGGAACAGAGGATAAAGAGAGGCGTAGAATGATTCTTTGGGGTGATGGCAGTAGTTCAGCAGAGTGTCTGCAGAAAACCAAGGTGGCACCCTCACAGAATTCATAGTGGATCCCTAGTGTCCACTCAAATCAGTAAAGAGGCCACACATTTTGTACAGGTGTAATCAAGTGAAAACCTACAAAGATCACCACTTCCAAAAATAGATGCTATACACCCAGATTTCTCTGCAAAACCAACCTGGCATCCACATATCTTAAATGGCCTCTATTATATTTTCACTGGATAATAAAAGTGATGTGAAATCCATTAATACAGCAACAAACAAACAAAACAAATCAAAGCAGCAGCTGGCACATTAGGTGCTGTTCAGGTGCCAGCACAGCAGCCTGCATCAAACAAGATTATTTTGTGTTTGTTTGGCTGATTATATGCAGTTGAAAATAGGTTGTAAGCAAGAATAGCAGCTTTATCAGTGGGGCTGACTGGAGACTCCATTAGGCTTGCTGCAAAAAGTCACCTGAGCTGCTTTTTACTCCTTTTACTCTATGTTTTCTATCTCTGCCTTCATTTTTATACTGGCAAAGTAAAGATGTAATATTATGTGTCCACTTATGGCCACTGAGTATCTGAGAATACCCCTAGTCAAGCATGTCTAATTTACAGAAGATTGGGCCAAGTGACATCTTGGACCAAATTTGAACTGATGACCTAGATAATAGAAAACCAAATGACTTTACAGAATTGTGGTAGCTAGAGCAAGGGTTAGGTTCAGACATTGCAAAAAAAAAAAACCCAAGGAAAATATTTTATTTATTGGAGCTAGTCTGGGCATCCCTGAAAGGTTATCCTGTTAGGTCTTTAAGTTCCCTCCTCCACTATGGTCCTGAGCCAGCTGAGCTATCATTTATCACAGTGGGCTGAAGTTGTCACAGCCTTGGCCAACTGTTCAGGAACACAGAGGAAAGTCCTGAGACAGATCTTTGCCTGGCTCTGCTCAGACTATGAATTTCTCTGTTGTGAAAAGAGCAAGGAGGCTTCATCCAATTGGGAAAGTGGTATTAAAAGATGTCCAGCCCATCTTCAGCCTCACTAGAGGATTATGAAGAATAATCTGATGAGTAAAACATTGTGAAGCATCTTATCCACTACAAAGACATTAAACAGGGAAGGGGGAAAAGGGAAATCTCACTGCCAACATCCTAATACACATGCCAACATAACCTCCACCACCTTAATTAATCCCTGGCTCAGATTGTCCTTTAGTCTGTTGTTAGAGTTGGGCAAGTACAGCTGTACATGCTGTATTTTCCACCATTTCCCCCACTGCCCTATTTTCCATCATTCTGTGCCAGGCTCTAAAGCCACAATCTAGAAAAAAAAAAAAGGATTCTTTTCCGGTAGCCCTGACACAAGTCTGAATTATCTTGGTTCAGCAGTCATGGTGCACGGGGTTGACCACTGAAAAGTTACCAGACATAAACACTACTGTGAAAGGCCTATGAAATATCTTCCAATGGACAGGAAAACCATATTTGGAATCAGCTACCTCAGCTCTGTTTTTCTGTGGTGTAGCACAAGTCTCGTTTGCCCAAAGTCAAGCTCTGAATTGCATCAGCAAAAAAAAAAAAAGGCAAAAAAGCAAAACATTTTTAAAGTAGCAACTTCTTCATAGAATGATAGAATGGTCTGGGTTTGAAGACACCTCCTGAGGTCATTTAGTCCAACCCCCTCTGCAGTCATCAGGGGCATCCTCAAGTAGATCAGGCTGCCCAGAGTCCTGTCAGCTTCACCTTGAATATCCCCAGGGATGGGGCCTCAGCTACCTCCCTGAGCAACATGTTCCAGGGTTCTACTACCCTCATGGTAAAGAACCTGTTCCTAACCTCCAAGAACTTGTTCCTAACATCCGTTCTTAAACAATCCAACATCTGCAATTCTGTTTCCTGCCCAAAACCACTTCTATTCTTCTACTCTCCACTAACTGCTCTTTAGAGTAGATTTTTGGGGGGGTTATTTCTGTTTGCTTTGGGTTTGTTTTTGTTTCTTTTTAAAACAAAGGAATAATTCATAAACGACAGAACTTCACATTCAGAGACCACCAAATGGAAGACTGAAATCATCTAGTATGAGAATAATTGTTAGAGAATGAAAAAAAAAAAATATATATATAAGAAAAGCCCATTTTGATTTAGTCTTTCATATAGCTGACAGTTAAATGTTATCTGGTGTATGATCTCATGTTTTGAAGTTCTAAATAAATCCTGATGCAATGCAAATAAGCTCATTATCTCACCTCTGATCTTTATGTATTTCATTTCTTGATGACCTGTTTTACTTTCCTTCTGCCTTAAAAGCAAGAAATAATTCAGAGACAGAGGGATATTTTTACATTTGTTTTATCTCTCTTACCCAGATCTGATTACTAATCACAAGGAATAAATGATACTTAAATGAATACTGGATAGACACAAAAGACTGACGAGTCAGTGCACCTCAAAGGAGCAAGGTAATACTGTGTGGCATAGAAAAATAAAGCAACCCTCTGGTAAGTTTTGAGATGTTAATAAAGATAAACGTCTGTAGAATTTAAATTATATTTTCTTAGTTCACCTGACAAAATGACAAATGACAAAAAGTTAATCAAAATAACCTTTTAGTTTAATCTATAGAGCAAGTTAGTTAGTAAAATACTTGTTTTAGACACTGAATGATGAACTTCAAAAGTCTGCATCAATGTGAATGGATCAGCCTCCTGCTTCTCATTAAACTCTGGTCACAATACCTGTGTTTATCTCCTCATTGTGTGGGGATTTACAAATGGAACTTTACTCCTCAAAGGACTTATGTACTGTTTTTCTCAGTAATTGAGGTATGCTGAAGATGAAAGAAGCTGACCATGAGACACCAAAAATACTGAATCAGCAACCAAGTTGCCAACATATAAATATGAGGATCTTGAATTACACACACTGACTAACTGCCACAGGAAAAAGGGCTTCAATTTCCAGAACAGACTGGGAAAAGCTTGCTCTCTTAAATCTACAGTCACTGGAGATCTTTTCTGCTCCTTTTTTCTTATTTTTTTGGGTATAACAGACGGGCTGAAGTGAACACTCAAGTTCATACACTGAGCAAGTGGATTAAATAAAAATGTGCAATATTTCCTGGGAACTGCACTTTCCATGAGCTGCTAGCTGCGGCTGCTCACTGAAAGCTAAGGAAGATATATGCCACACAGGGCTGTGATTTAGCCCACTTAGACTCATTGCCCACCTCCTTCACATTCAACTGTTGTGGATATTCTAAGGGACCAATAAGCAAACATGGCTAAGTGCTGTTTCAAGAGCCTTTGGGAAAACAAAATTATATATATAGGGAAAAATTAGAATATGCATATTCATAGGCACACTTCATCACCAATTGAAACAAGAAGGGTTCCTGCACTCAACTGAACTCAGAAGCTACCTAGTGGAACACAAGCACCCATGAAGAAAAGGGATCTTGCATGTGGCTCACAAAGCCCATTTAGGATGACCGAGAATCCACCTGCAGACAAGTAAACTCAAATGCCAGCTAGGATTAACCAGAATGGGATGTGTAGAATCCCAGATTTCCCCAACCCACACCAGAGTTCACTAGCCATGGAATCATAGAAATGTTTTAATTGGAAAACACCTTCAAGATCATCAAGTCCAAGCATTATCTAACCTCTAAGTCTGGTGCTAAACCATGATTCTCAGCTCCACATCTCTGCGTCAAATCATGTTTTACTCTGCTCTGCACTTCTGACTTGGAGGGTGGGGAAGGGTCAGATTCATAATGAATTTCAGTTAATAGAATTGATTATCACATTTGAGAGTTCCCTCTACCACCTACTCCTTTGTCCCAGCACTTGCATTTGCTTCATATAAGTCAATGGCTGATCTATGGAGTTAAACCATTAGAAAACTTTCTTTTTCATTTGTTTTCTTGGTGGCAGGGAGGTGCAGATAGGAAGCTAGCCACAGCTTCCTGATGCTCTGCTTTGGCCCTGGTGTAATTCAGACTAAAACTATCTTTGTGGTACCTTTGCACTGCTTCACTAGAACTGCACAATTCTATCTAGCTTGAAGTACTAGCAAACATTTTATAATCTCTACTTCGTGTATAATGAATAAGAAAACATCATGTAGAGATTTAAATCATTATTTTGACAGATAAATCAACTTTTTGTCTTTTAAACAATACACTAAAGCAAGAAACTGATGTCAGTGAAGAACATTTTGCTGAAAAAGTAGTCTAATACTGGAGATAAATTGAATGCCTTTGGAAATGGATCAGATGACCTTTTTGATATTCAGCATTAGATATAATTTGGCTCTCCCCACCTTAATTTACCTATAAGTCTCATCTCTGAAAAGCCAGTTAACGTGGTGTTTTATGACATAAGGGATATATTTCAAGGTTCTCTCTGTGGTTCTTCAGATCCCAGCAACAACCACACCATCTGGCACAATAACCTCTGCACACACAGTCCAAGTACACAACTTTGCAGCAGCTGAGCAGAACAGTATGGCCAAGGTTGCCTGACAGTTTCTCCAAGCAGAGCTCAAAATAAGAACATTAGCTCCTCGCATTCAGGAGCTCATCATTAACATGAGCAATTGGGAATGAAATAAAAGGGAAAGCCCAAGCCACATGACACCACCACTGCTACAATGTCTCAAAATGCATTTACTTTTTAATTGGACTTTTACCATCAATTTGAATTGTGGTTATGTGATCCAAAATAGTCACAGCATGCCTACGTGAATTGGCTAATGAGATGTCCACAGACTGCTGAGCCCTTCAATTAATCAAAGAGCTGAATACATTGCAGGCAGCTAAATATTCTTCTCTCTGGTAATGTGTTAAAACTCCATATTATAACAGTCATTTCCACTAGAGACTAAAATCTGAGTTCATGTTGGGATAGCCTTCAAACAAATAACGACACTCGTTTAGCGATTCCAACATCTGCTTAATTATTTTTATTACCCTGTTACATCTTAGAGGTAATATTCCCAGAATTTGACTTGCAAAATAAATTACCTTTAAGACAAAGAATGGCAGATTAGATCTGTGGTTAAGACACCTGGGAGAGAAGTGGGTTTAAATCCCAGCTCTACCATTCTTTTCTGTTTGACCTTGGTCATGACATTCAGCTTTCTAGCCTTATTTTCCATATCTATTCAACAGAAATTGATGGTGCCACAGAACAACCCCCCAAAAAATAAAAATATCATATAAAAAGTGCAAATTCCCCTGTTAGGAAATATAAGGTGCCTAGGATACGTAGCTCTTCCATTCCTACCACAAGCTAGCAGCCAAGGGATCCCTGTAAGCACAGTGCTCTAAAATGGTGAGTTAAAGGCACTTCAGAAATTCAGGATGATGAGCTAGAATACAGAAACAGCCTCCCAGCATTGCTGTATCAAACCATTCCTTCACACGTGGAGTTCAGGAAACTTTCCAGCCTCTTTGTCCTAAGGCAAAGGGCTGCTACCGAGCACGTTAATCTCCTTGTCTCATCTTTCAGGTTTTTTTTCAGATATTTCTGTTTGCCTGTTGAACTCAAGACTAATCTCACTCTGTATGATGTCAGCAAACAATGAACACAAACTGCAACACAGGAGGTTCCACATAAATGTAAGGAAAAGATGTTTCACTGTGAGGGTGGCACAGCACTGGACCAGTCTTCCCAGAGAGGCTGTGGAGTCTCCACATCTGGAAGCATTTCAAACCCCCATGGACATGTTCCTGTGTGATTTACTCTAGATCATCCTACTCTAGGAGAGGGGGCTTGGAGTAGATGATCTTCAGAGATCCCTTCCTAGCATTCTGTGACAAAGGGCAATGGTTTTAAACTGGAGCAGGGTAGATTTAGGTACCCAAAAGGCAGAAATTCTTTACAATGAGAGTGCTGAAATAATCAAACAGGTTGCTCAGAGATGTGGTTCAGGCCCCATCCCTGGAGACAAGGTCAAACTTGAGCAAGATGATCCATCCCTGGAGACAAGGTCAAACTTGAGCAAGATGATCCATTTGGAGATTTCCCTGCTGACTGCAGGGGGATTGGACAAGATGACCTTCGAGGGTCCCTTGCTCTGTGATTCTGTGATCTCTTCACACACTTTCTCTTTTCAAACCTACTGAGGTGCCTAACCAGATGCAAATTGGTGGCTACTACCATTAGCCATAACAACAGTGATTCCTGCACATTCTAGGGATCAAAGTAGCAAAGGGAAAGACAGATATGTTTTCTTCATAAAAGATAGCATTAGCTGGACTTCATATTCACCCACAGGTTGCTGCACACAACTTCAGTGTTTCTCCAGCATGCTGCTAGACTTATGCTGGGGATCTGTTTCTGGACCATTCTACAATGGGGCACTGCTGGATACCTTTCTTAGGCAAATGAAAATCTTATAGCTAATGAGGCTCCTAGGCCCCCTCTTCAGCATTACTAGGGTGGACATGAAATACTGCATCACTTGGTCTTCTGATGTGAGGTCAAACCCGAAACACACACCACCCCACCCCCCCAAAAAAAAAAATCATTCACCTTGCCTTAAATCCTAGAGGAAATCACCAACAGGTAAGAAAAACATTCCTCCTGTACTGGCAATGGCCAAATATGTGACCTAAGAAATGATCACAAGAATCTTTCAGAATGAGGGTGATGTAGGTGGCTGCATGTAGGCCTGTGCCTGTGAGCCAAGTGCCTAAGGTTTCACTGTGGCTGACAGAGATTCAGCCTATAAGGAGAGTGGAGCCTCAAGAAATTCTTCCCAAACAGAAATAGCCCCTGCAATTATTTGAGTTAGTCTAGTTGCTTTACCCAAAACTCTAGAAGACAAACTCCTGATATTTCCTACCCCACAGATATGTTCCTGTTGCTAGAATATTTCAGGTTGTCAAAATGAGAGAAGACTCTAGGATTCTCCTAGTGCCTCCTATCTTTTCCTCCAGATGACACCAAACATGTCAGACATCACTGTACTGCATGGACCATCCTGCAACAGTGTAGGCAAAACAAGGCAATGGTCCCTTGAAGGATGTCTGTGAGAGTGGATAGTGAAAGGACAGACAACATAAATTTTAGGAATACAGTTTGTAGCTCGGCTTAAGTTTGTAAGATAGGCTCTTCTTCTACTTTGTCTAGTTCATCTATTTCTTATCAGTTTCCTGCCTTAGACCTGTTAATAATATTAAAGTTTTATCCTGCAGTGCCACTTCTGAACTTGCCCATTTTTCCTTTTAAATTCCTCACTCTGGCAGGAAGGGTTATTGGCTTGATCTTCTTCGAAGACAGATTTGCTTGTTGTCACAGCTGATTTAGAGGCTCCCATGACATTTGGCTCCCCTCCTGTTTCCTGTATTGCAGATGAGCAAAGCTTTCCCTCTGGAGACACTGACAGGTAGAGCTAATTCACAGTTCCCAGTAATTGACCATTTCTTAAAGACTAATGATGTAGTTCACACCTAACCAGCCTTGCAAAAAGATGCACCAGAGTAAAGCAAATCAGAAGAATGTATATTTCAAACCTCATTAAAGGGTTTTCATCAGCAATTCTTCCTTAAGCTTGAAAAATATCTCACTCTCCTTTATGCAAATCTCAAGAGTTGGCTCAAGCTAATCCCATTTATTAGATGCTTTAGCACTCAGTTACTCTACTTTCGATGGACCAACAGTTATGAATTACGAAAAACTTTAGTTTGTTCAACAGAATAAAATTTCCAGAACATCACAGAATCACAGAAAAGTTCAGGTTGGAAAAGACCCTTGGGATCACTGAGCCCAACCCACAACCCTACTCTACAAGGCTCACCCCTAAACCATATCCCCAAGCACCACAGCCAAACGACCTTTTAACACGTCCAGGGTTGGTGACTCAACCACCTCCCTGTGCAGCCCATTCTGATGCCTGACCACTCTCTCCATGAAAAAATTTTTCCTAATGTCCAGTCTATACCTACCCAGTCGCAGCTTGAGGCCATTCCCTCTTGTTCTATCATTGATTACTTGGGAAAAGAGATTAGCACCAGACTCTCCACAACATCCTTTCAGTTAGCTGTAGAGAGCAATGAGGTCTCCCCTCACCCTTCGCTTTTTCAAACTAACCATCCCCAGCTCCTTCAGTTGCTCTTCATAAGGTTTATTCTCCAGGTCCTTCACCAGCTTTGTTGCCCTCCTCTGCACTGGCTCCAGCACCTCCACATCCCTCTTGTACTGAGGTGCCCAAAACTGAACACAATACTCGAAGTGTGGCCTCACCAGAGCTGGGTACAAAGGGACAATGACTTCCCTACTCTGTCTGCATTCCTTTTCTCATCACTGCAATGTAAGAAATCTATTACTTCTACTCTTGGAATATAAGGAGTGTCACAGAAAATGTGTTTGCATTTGGTGATTGCTGTATGTTGCTTTTCTGCAGTTTCTCATACATGTGTAATAAAACCTGTGACAAAAGCCATAGGCAATAGAGAAGCACAAGACTAAGAATGTAGGATTAAAATAAATAGACCAGAAAGGGTTAAACAGTAGCGGGAAACCAAGACAAATATCTGAAACAGGAACAGTGAGGAAAATAGAGCAAAAATAAACCTTGAAGAGTGAAATGTGAAATGGTAGAATTAAAAAAAAAAAAAAAAAAAAGATAAATGAGGAGAAAATATATTGAGAAAGAGTCTGAGAGAAAGAAAATGAGATTGGAGAAGAAAGAAATAAGACAAATTAGCCTAACTGTATAAAACAATGGTAAAAGTCCTTGGAAAAAGCAGTCAAATTCCAAATGAAAATGGGTGAAACGAAAGGGGGAAAAAAGAGACAAAGCCACAACACAGAGATGTTACTGATTTCTAATCTGCAAGAGCCTCACTCTCCCCACCACAGTTGGCTTATTTCACAGAAATTCATAAGCATACGGCTTCTACTTACTATACTATTGATTTTGGTAGCACTCTTGAATGTGCAGCTACACAGAGATATTTGCAAAACTGAAGTTTCAATCTCTCTCATTTCAAGAACTCTGCTCAGGTGGAAGCACCATATCTGCTGATGTCATTGTTCTAATCCTTTCTTACTCAGGACACAAAACAGAACTGAAAAAAAAAAACTTGACACCTGTGATCCAGTCTACATTGCTGTGATTCTCATCACTCCAGCCCTGAATCTCGTCATCTTCTGGAAGCTTTCTTGGTGACACACTCATCTGAATTGCATGGAAAACGTTTCATCCAGCTGTATTTATCCAATAAAGCTAGGTAGACAGACACAACACACTACTTCATCTGCATATAGATTTTGAATTTGCTCCAACTGAATTGCTGGCAGCCACTTCAAGATACAGACACCAAGACTTTATTTTGCTCAGCAGCCATGTGTATTATTGCCTTCATCATCTGCCTTCAGACTATGTATTTCACTTTTCCAAGTGGAGAAAAGACATTGTTAGATGGAGAGTTCTCCCATTTTTCCAGATTTGACACAAAGCAAGCACACTAACTCAGTACAGATTATCCATAACTTCACCATTTTAATCCAAAATCCCTAGTGGCATTGACTTTGGGGCAATCACAGGATGAGATAATATTAAATACAGTGCCATGTTTTCTTCCTCTGTCTGTCACAAGATAAACTTCTGAAGTGGAAACTGCTAAGTCATGGGGAGCTCACAGTGTAATGCCCAAAATTAGACACCATCTATCATCGTGTCAACATCACTTCAGGTAACTAAAGGACAAGTTCTCCCCCTCTGATCTACTGATGAGTTACATCACGACCTAGAAGAAAGTATTCATGAGTAAGCAACCTTCTTTACGGAAATTAATTCTCCAGGAAAGAGTTGTTCCAGTTTCTGCAATAAGCAGAAATGCCACAGCTGTTAGCACTGAATACTTGATATAATACCAGCACAGAGCCATCTCAAATATGTTTTAAAGCATTCTAAAATTAAAAGGCAAACACTTTCAGTAGCAAGTGCATACTGAGTCATTTAATGCTCCATGATTTATTTATGAGGATTTTCACAACAGTAAGAAAGAAAAAAAAAAGGGGGGAGTTTGAAAAAAATAAATGAAAACCAGCATGACTTTAATATGACCAGAGAGAACCTCTTGCTCTTGCCTTTGGGATATGATCAAAGGACTCACTTCTGTGAGTATAGTTCTGAAAAACAATCCTGTCTGACAGTTAGCATATGGCCCCAATCCTTAGTTGTACTTCAACAGTATTTGCCACACCATCAGTGTAAAACATGCCTAAAGACAACACTGTCTTCTCCTGCAGCATCTACTCAAAATGGGAAATTTCCAGAGACACAAAGAAAAGCATCTAGCCTATCTTCATAGCCTGAGTAAGGAAAACTAATAGGACAAAATCCAGGATAAAAGGCCATCCCTGAACTAAGCAATGGCTTTTGGGGACCTTGTGGACAAGGGAATATGCAACCTCCAAAACTACAGGAGACTAGAAGTGCTTTAAAACAAACTCCCTCTTGAGTTGCAAAATCATTGCAGTGACACAGCTGAAAAGAGTTCCCACTCAGAGACTAAACACAGACTTCAATGAATGTAGTTTACAGTTTTTGGTCACAATTAGTCACTTGGGGAGCTACCCAGAGTTTATTAAAGTTCCCTCAAAACTCATGTGCCCTCCTAATAAAGTGAAAACACAGGAATGAAGAGGTAGAGGAAGAATAAAACGAGTGCAATACAGCTGAGGAAATGGCTAGGTCATGTGCATGAATCCAGGAGCTGGGGAGTAATTCTTAAATTCCACGGTTTTGACACAGACAGTAAAAGTAGGAAATCCTGACATACATCTCCATGAAGACTTCAGACCATTTGCCCATGTTCAGTGAACAAGTTTGTCCTTTGCTGCATATATTTTCTGCTTCTCCTTGACGTATCTTTATATCAATTCACTCAACAACCAGGTCAGCACAGAGAGATGTCAAAGGAAGGTCCCTGATGCAATGCCCACCATAATGTACTCATCAAAACAGTCCCTTTCACTGTAGGTGTCTAGAATATACAGCTGGATGCCACAGATTCAAGAAAAAGTCATTGATCTTCCCTGTCAGAGATCTTCCTCACTATAAACAATTCCATTTGCAAACTCAATAGTAATGGACCCAAGCAAGAGGAGGGTAGATTTAGATTAGACATCAGGAAGAAGTTCTTCACTATAAGCATGGTAAGACACTGGAACAGGTTGCCCAGGGAGGTGATGGAAGCCCCATCCCTGGATTTTTTTAAGGCCAGGCTGAATGTGGCAGACCTAGCAGACAGTGTCCCTGTCCATGGCAGGGGGGTTAGAAGTAGATGATCCTTGAGGTCCCTTCCAACCTTGACAATTCTGTGATTCTGTTACCCTAAACCACACCTTTCTCTCCCTGTTCTTTCATACTGCTGCAATGAGAACTGGTCTCCTTCTCACCATGAACAAGAAATGGCTACATTTGGCCCCAAAATCCACAACTGTGTTTCCAACACCCTGTAGAACTGCAGATGGTTGTCACTAGTGATAAAGTTACCAAACAATCTAGTTAATTCTGTGTTTGACACACCTTCAATAATTTTCATGAAGTGTTTTTACATCAATTTGTGAAAATATAATTTTCACACATGATAAAAGTCAGTATTTCACGTTTCATACTGTTTCATTTGCATACAGAAGGAGAAAGAGAAAGGAGAAGTCTTTCCCACTTCACTTTCTTTACTTGGGACAATGAAAGGGAAGCAACTTTAATTGAAGGACCCAACCCTGAAAATGCAGAAATTCTTCAACCTAAAGTGAATTTATTGCATCATTTTCCCACACACGTTAGTATAGTTCTGTTTTCACCTCTGTACTGTTGTGCACATCAATACAACATGTCCTGATACTCAGTCTTAAGCAATTTACAGAGGCACTGTTCATGTTTTTAAAGTTCCCTTTGATATACAGAAATGCAGGAAGTAAAAGTGGATCAAGTAGATGCAACTGATAGTTCAATTCATAAATTGTGAATATTACTGCAAATATAAGTGCCCAAAGATTTTATTCTGTTCACTTTTTACAGTGGTGGTGATCCTTATCTTTCTTATTTTCAAAATCATTTCTACTACAGGTCTTTAAAGGCAAAGAAATGCAAATATATGCTGCATGTAGAAGTGCCATACCCACGAGATCATTCCCAAAATCTCAAGTTTCCATTCTTCTGTTCTTGATGTGTTTCAGAAAAGAGAGAACACAGAAACAACTTGAATTCTGTACTATGAAAAGTAAGCTTTTTTCCTTTTTTGTTGATTTGGGGTTTTTTTAATCAAATATAGACTCTAGGGCTATCTTTTATTTGCAAGCAGTACTAAAATACCAAACCAGAGCATAAAGTCAGACATCCCTAGAGAGCCCTAGATTTTAAAAGGTGCTTAGATAAACGATTTCCATTTCAAAAGCACTAACCACCAACAAGTATCTGTTGTAGAAAAAGGCAGATATTGGATTCTCACTACCTCTTCCTCGAACTGTTTAAACACTGACTGAGTAATCTGATTTTAGGCTCAGTCATGGTGATCAGTTGTGCCTTAGTTTTCCATTTGCAAGATAAGGACTGATCATGATTTATCATTCTGGGCTTCAGCAAGCCATCTATGCTCAAACAAAGTAAGCGTAAGGTAGTGGTGTTTTTCTAATCATTGTTCTGATCAAAGGCATAAGTCAGCATCAGTTTTTAAACAGTATAAAATCATATCCATCTATTTTAATGCAATTGAAAACATGTGTGAAATAAACCTGGAATATACTGTATGGAAAAATATATTTTTTTTTTTAAGATGGGTATATTTTCTATTTTGTGAATTTCTGCCATGCATGTCATCCTCTGAAGATGAAAACAAGGCATCATGACTACAATTAGACACTGGAACTCCTTTATAAAGTCATCTAAAACTTCACTTCAGACTTTGAAATACAAACAGTATCCTATGAATTAATCTGAAATACAGTATCTTATGAAACTTCTTTAATAGAACCTTTTTTTTGTATTTTAGAACCCCCACAATGATTTTGGAGACCCACAGAGGTTGCAATTACCATGCAGATCCGCTAGATGAGCAACATACTATATCAGAACTAGAAGCAGCATGAAAATAGAGTCCATAATTTTAATTTGTGTGTCAGTGAATATTCAGCAAATCACATTTTCAAAATATTTTTTAAGGAAAGGAAGCTGACTGAACAGCAGAAGAACAAGGTAAATGAAAATTGGGTTCCAATGAGCTTCTCATTTTTCAGGTGGCCAATCTCAAGCTCAAGACTGCCATAGAAAAATGTTAATTTTTTTAGAGCTTGCCAATTTTGTTTTCTATCATCTAAACCAGAATATTTAATCTCAGGAGTAGAGGCAGATGTCTCTTAGATAAGACACCTGCTCCATTTAAGTTGGAAAATACAGTCAAATTACACTAGATTATCCACCTGCACGAGCACATTTTAGCTGCATAAAAGAGAATTGTCTGCAAAGAGTTGATTACAGTTAGCTTGCAGCCACTCAGATGCTTGTTACTGCTTCAAGGGATGGATGCAGGCATCGGAAGACTCAGACTCAGTAGCTGTAGTCTGTCTCAGGATGTGGCACAGAAAACCATTTTCCTTCCTCCATCAGTCAGAGGAGACTAGTGTTACACACATTCATCACCACTCACACAAGAACAGCACATACAGGACAAGCAGATGATCAAGCCCAGTCAGCACGAGTTTGTGAAAGGCAGCTCCTGCTTGACAAACCTGATCTCCTATGGCAAGGTGATCTGCTTAGTAGATGAGGGAAAGCCTACGGATGTTGTCTACCCAGACTTTAGTACAGCCTTTAACACCGTTTCCCACAGCATCCTCCCAGGGAAAGCAGCCTCTTGTGGCTGGATGGGCAGGCCCAAAGAATTGCAGTGGATGAAGTTAGCTCCATCCAGCTGGTGGCTGGTCACAAGTGGTGTGCCCACAGCTAGGTACTGGAGCCTGTTCTCTTTAATAGCTTTATCAATGCTCTGGACAAGGGTATGGAGCACACCTTCGGTAAGTTTGCAGATGACACAAGCTGGGTGAGAATATTGATCTGCTGGAGGATAAGACATCTCCACAGAGGGATTTAGACAGGTTGGATCAATGGGCCAAGGCCAATGGTATGAAGCTCAATGTGCCAGATCCTGCACTTGGATCACACAACCCCATGCAATGTTACTGGCTTGGGGCAGAGTGGCTGGAAAGCTGCCTGATAGAAAAGGACCTGAGGGTATTGGTCAAGAGATGACTGAACATGAGCTAGCTTGTGTCCAGGTGGCCAGGAAGGTCAAAAGCATCCTGGCCTGTACCAGGAATAGCATGGCCAGCAGCACTAGACAACAGATTGTTCCTCTCTACTCAGCTCATGTGAGGTGACACATCAAATACTATGTTGAGTTTTGGACCTCTCACTACAAGAAGAAAATTGAGGTGCTGGAGTGTATGCAAAGAGTGCATGTGGTGCTTAGGGACATGGTTTAGTGGTGAACTTGGCAATGCTAGGTTAATGGTTGGACTTGATGATCTTAAAGTTCTTTTCCAATCTAAATGATTCTATGATTCTAAGAACAGGCAGAGAAGTGAGACCAAAGGCCTACTTAGAGCACTAACAAAAAAAAAAGTGCCTAGGGAAGAGCATAAGCCAGTCTGTAGTGACATTTCCCCAGAATATCTTTCCAGCATCTAACCATCTGTGGCTCAGAGATCTCCTTGAGCCATAGGCTTTCTGGAAAACATCACCCATTGCCTCACCTCAGGCAGTTTCAAGTACAGAAAATCAACAGCTACATCTGTTTCATAAAAACCATGAACTGGATCATTGGAGTCCTAAATTCCCAAGCTCTGGCAAGGAAATCTTTGAAAATCCTAAACACTTGTGACCTCAAGAAGGCATAAAGGGCCTAAACCTCCTTTGCTTTCCCCTGGTGTAAGTCATGAGTTTCCACATATTGCACCCTTCTAAAACGAATATTGAAAGCAAATCAAGGCTAGCTACCAAATGTCTTGGTGATCACTGCAGAGGACAGAGGGAATCCAGGGCCCATCCTCTCCTTTTTTGATTATAGAGTAGTCAGTGTTTATGGGTAGGCAGTCACAAGGTTCCTAGAAATCTTTACTTTGCAGACCTTGTACTTTTACTCCCTGATCCTCCTCCTCAGGACTAGGACAGCTGAGTAATCCTTCTATCTGCAGAAAGCCCCCAAACAATCTGGTTATTTCTATTCCATGCCTCACTTAATGGTAGCATTATAGAGTACAATAGACTTTGTGTTCCCTCTGCACAGAGGACGTGGGCTCTTTGTGCTGTAACACAACACACATACTCCAAAAGCCTACAAAAGGAATAACTTGACATTCTAATAATAAAGATACCAAATATTCTCCCTCAGCCCTCTCAGCAGACAGAGGAAATAGTGAGTATTGATAAGAAGTAGGTAATTTCCTCTTGATTCCTATTCATAAACTCCATATGAATGTTAACACTGTCAGCCTTGTGTGAGATTGAAATTAAGATTTCTGTCTGGCAGTACTTGCATCCCTCCACAGCTTGGCCTACAAAGGCTCCCAAATTTTTAAAACTGTTTGCATAAGAAGAGAAACTTCACTTTATTGTGAGCCATGGCAGTCTGGTAAGTAGATAAAGCTTTACCCTAGACTGGGGTGTTAACTCCTTTGTAATTCTGATCTCTCCATTCACTTACTTTATAAATAACAGAGGAAAAAAAATTAAATCAGATAAAAAATGGATGCAACTGCAAATGCATCCTAGTGGCAATCTCCTTTTGACTGTCAAAAGAGTGATATTGGAGCCTTTCAGCCTTTCAAAATGTAGAAATGTAAAGTACAAGTTTTGCTTCACATGAGGGTATTGTGAAATGATGATGGCTTAAAAATAGAGATTTCATCATTATTTTTCACCTAATTGGTTGGACCTCTACAAAACAAACACCAAACCCTGAGCAAAAAAAACCACAGAAACCATTCACAGGTAAGGATTGGTACTGATGTGGTTCCTGTTAAAAGGAGTATAATGAGATCTGCTTTCCAATGGTCATTGAGCTCCTCCAGCCAACAGGATCACAGGCAACTGAAGTACCTTTGTGTGATTACCTTTGTGCACATTAGTGACACCCTGGCTGTTGTACAGCACAAAATCCACTAAAATCAGCAGCCCACACCCTTGGAATTGAACATGGTGATGCCATTTATATCACATAGCTTACATTTCCCTCACCAAGTGCAACCCATGCTACAGCCCTGCAGGCAGCTACACACATTCCTGTCCACTCTGTAGGACCTTATGCTACACGTCTTGACATGCCCTCCCACAAAGTCCCTGCATAAAATTCTCCATGCCTTTGACAACTGTATCATAGGACCAATCACACAACTTAATAGGCTCTGCCTTGGTCTCATCAATTGATTAAGACAGCCAAAGCAAAAGGAGACCAACAACTGGACTTGGCTATCAGCCTTTCATCAAGTGTGTGTGCACATTGCAGCTGGAAACCCAAGAGGGCTGGGTAGAAAACAGGCACTGTCTTCCCAAAGATCCAGGACAGAGCTCTCCAGCAGGCACTATGACCTGCTTACATAGTTCTGCTGATTATGACTCATGCCACAATACCCTGGAGCAGTGTTTCCCCACTGAGAAGATGCTAAGTCATCAGAGGTCACCAAGGTTTAAAAACACAACATATAGGACAGCTCACACAACACTGACTGCAGTTCTCTTGGGTCCACATGAAAAGGTGCAGAGACAGTAGGAGAAAAGATACCACCAAGGCCAAAGTTCTTTTCCCAAGTCACATAGGCAGAAGATGAGTTACATAACAAGTCACACTTTCTTTTTTTTTCTCTTTTTTTTTTTCCTTCTCCAAAAACCTTTATTGTTGTTCACTTCACTCCACACTTCAGTCTCTTCACAAAGAATGAATTCTGACAACCCTGCTTCAAAGAGCAGCACCCTGAGTGCTTTTCTATGTTTTGGGTTCATCTGGAAGGCAAATATGACAATTGTCACAAAGGACCCTGTCCTTAGTGCACCCTTTAGTATTTGGAAACATGGAGTTTCATGGGGAGCTTCACCTCAGCTGTCTGAGCCCTGACCTAAAGGCTCTGTCAAAGACAGGCAATGCTAAGAATCCTCTCCTGGTATGGACTTTCACAAAGGCAGACCAAGTTAATGGTCATTTATACACATTTATTAACAGATTTATGCACACATATGAACAGATAAATACATGTATCTGCCCTTTATGCTTAATTTTGATCCAAAGAAATACTGATCTTTACTCACAGGAGGCTACTCTCTGCCCTCTCTGATAATCCTCTGAAACAAAGCTGTTTACCACATGACCAAGCAATCCTGAACAGTAATCTAGATGGAAAAAAATAATAAAAGAAAAATAGAAGGCAGAACACTTTCTAATAGGCAATTCCCTAACAAAAAACAGCGCATGAAAGCATGTTCCTTAAGCTATCCAGCCTTTCTTACCAGCCTTTGCAATCACTCATCACATCCTTCCAATGTTCCACGTGTGCATAAAGCTAGGACGGGTTCCACTGGCTGACACATGAAGTAAGCAGAGGCAGGACCAAGCAGAAGCAGCCACAAACCTGGGTGGTAACTGTGGGAATTCAAAGCAACAGCCCTGCAAACATGCATATTGTGCTGACCATCAAAGGCAGCTGTAACTGTCTGACGTCAAAGGTTTGCAACAGAGCTACAATTTTCTCAACACTTGGTCAGCATCATCAGCAAAAGGCTGTCAGACTTGGTTTCTGTCTAAACCAAGAACTCCAGACACATCTTGTTCAGCTGTGTGAATGAGATAGATGCTAAGTGCAGCAGGTAACAGTCTCAGATGAGATTCTGGGACTCTCCCCATAATCTCCTACCAAGTAGTGGACAATCAGCTTTCTCCAGCACTGAGCAGGGTCCTTTTGTAAAATGCACCAGAGTCTACATTAGAAAACCAATAGCCAGACAAGACTGATCAAATAAATAAGTGAAATAGATCTCTTACTCTCAACAATGGTAACAGAAGGACATTCCATAATTTTCTCTGATATTTCAATAGCTTAAAATTTACAACGAGCTTAGCATTAAAACTGTATTACAACTGATTTTACTGATGCCTGGTAAGTATTTACTTCCAAGCACTAGAAGGCTGGTATATTTCTCACTATAACTGAAGATTAGCTAGAAAGCCAACCCCTTCCCATTTGTTTATCCTACTTAAACCTTGCTTTGGAGAGTACCTTAATCTTCTGTGGGCCTTGCTAAAGGACAAAAATCTTCAGCTTCTGTACCAACCCTCATTGTCCCTCATTGATCAGATACACACCACTAAGCTAGGTAGCAAAGATGTAAGACTCAATATAAAATAATAAGCAGTTATCTTTGTTAGCTCTGCTCTCTAGTTTAAATCCTCAGGCTGTTGACTGAATAGTTGCACACAACTTGGGCAGTGGTTCCTCACGCGAACTTTGGCACTGCTCAAGTGTTTAGCTTTCAATTCACAGCAGAGAAAAATGAGGCAGTATTATATTAAGAAATGTATTACAGTGTAATCTTTCAGATAGAAAATTTTAATTAGTTTTAATATTAATATTCGCTGGTAATACAAGAATTTAGCCTTAAGTCAATTTTTACAGTACTCAGAGATGTTCTTGCAGGATGTATTTCTCAGGCCAGCAGAAGATGGAAGCAAATGTTTAAACACTGCAACCTGTGTGGCATAGTCAGAGTTCAGAATATGTTTTGGTGTTTCCCTTGACTGGCACTGACAGGGTTCCCTTATCAGGAAGTGACACCAAACAATTTCTCTTCATCACAGCAGTGGATGTTTTAAAAATTAACACCAAAACTCAGACTGAATTTATTTTCAACAATACAAGGGACACCTTGTAAAGAACGTTCGGTTCATCTGCTGCTGTCTTCAAAATGAAACACAAATAACGTGTAAAGACTTGTAGAGAGCTCAGCCCAGCTATTCAAGATAGACCAGGCACCACAAAATCTTTTGGCATCTAAATATTATGGCACAGGCCTCTTAACACCAAGAAGGGAGATTGTTCAGCATTCCTCTGCTAGGTCTTTCTCTAAGACAATGAGCTATGAAGAGCTTTCTAAGGCATCATGAGAAGTTCAGTTTTGTTTGGTGCTTTGAAATCCTTTTCTGGGGCTTTTATTACAGATGAGTTAGTTGGAAAAGCACATAATATCCCAAAACTTCAATCTGAGATAGCATAATGAAAGCAGGATCCATGGGGTGGGTTGTTTTTTTAAAAAAATAAAATAAAATTTAAAAAATCAGTTACTGGCAAATCAATATATTTTCCTGCTATTTCTGCCTCACTGATTTATCTTTTCTTAAGGTCTGCAGCTTCAATTAAAGGTTAAATGTGTTGAGCTACCACACCTTTAATTGTTCAGAACTGGTGAAGTATTTCTAGTCCTGTAGGAACATCCTTGTTCATGGTAGATAGGATAATAGCCTCACACAGAGATGTAGCTGTAGTACAATGTCCCACTTTCCAGCATTTCTGTTCATGTTGAGTGTCTGTGGTTAGAGTGTGACCCACAGAGAACTGCTTTCCACCTCCAACTTCACCACCAGCACTGTTGTGGTTAGTTAGTCAGACAAGTGCTGTAGGTGTTTGAAGTTGAACAGCTAAGACTAGATGTGACCAAAATGGGTAGCATGTTCTTTCCTCCCCTGCACTTATGATTAGTTTGCTTGCTGTGATGTTTTTGTTGGGGAAGGTGGGGGTGGAGCAAGGAGAGGGGAGTGTTGTTGTTTTTTTTAACTTTTTACAAAATTCAAAACATTTGGGTGGAAGATTTTGTTAAACTTGTCTGGAGGTAGCAGGAAAAAACACCAAATTATTTCACTGATGGGTTTTACATCGGACTATGTCTAGAACAGGCAACTACTATGCTTTTCTTCTCACATTTACTGCTTTTGATAATATGTTAAGAAAACAGTTTATAAGCCCTTAGGGCTCTCTTATGCTTGTGCTTTTCCTTAAAGGACTGACATAAAAAAGCAAAAGGAAAAAGAAATCAAAACAAGCTTTACTTCTCCAAACCATGTAGTAATCTTGGTTATAGTCAGCACATATTCATAGATCTTACTGAGCTTAACAGAAAACTCCTTTTAAATACACCCATTCTGAAAAACATTCCCTCTTGGTTAATAAACACAAGAATCATTTCCGTTAGACTCATGGACTCACTTTCACATATCTTCCTTCAAGCTGAGATTTATCATGAATACTAGAAATAAACACTGCCCTCATATCACTTATTGAGTCTAGAAATACCTAGAAAAGTAAGCAAAGATCAGGAAGAGTACTTGACAAGAGGAAGGATGAGAGATTTGCAGGAAAATTGATCTTCTACTCCTGTGTCTCAGATACAATATTAATGTTGTTCATTTATGCTGAGGTTCAAAACAGAACTCACCAAGAATGTATCTGTGTGGTCCATTGCAGTGCATTTCTTTGCCTGTATATGAGCAATTTCCAGGCTAGACCAATATCAATAGTCAAATCCAAGAGCTAGGACTTCTTTGCTCAAATATTGTCATTTCTACCTCAACTAACATATGTTGAGGATTAAGGATGCTTCCTGTTCTCTAAGCACATAGTTTTCTGCATCCAATTACACAGCTGTGTTTTTAAGGAAGAGCCACAATAACTTTCTCTACTGTAACTCTTTCCAGAAATCTCTTCTACTTTATGAGAGGTGCTGAGCTTCTCACTATCAGCCACAGTGACACCTCCTTTTCCTAACAGAAGAAGCTATATGAAATCCTGCCACAGAAAACATTTTTTTTTAAAAAACAAGAAAATAGTCCACAGTGTCTCCACTTGATATTACAAGTCAGATCTTCATAGAAACGCAGAATGGTAGGAGTTGTAAGAGAGACCACAAGTCAAGGGACACCGCAAGTCAGATCTTGTTAAAGACCCACAGATGGTTTGGAAAGTGGTTTCTCTCACAATTCTGTTGCCATAAACCATTTGCAGAGTCCAACAGCAGTTAGCTATCACTAGTTACCTTCCAACAGTGTGATAGAAGAGATAATCTCATGATAACGTGTATTCAGGGTGTTCGACTCAATAGAGAAACAAAAGTAATAACCAAATCACCTAATCTAATGTCCTGATTCTACCTATGGCAAATATCAGGTGCTTCTAAGGAAGCTCTAAGTGCAGTACAGAAACAGTTAAGAATAAGAACTGTTCACATTCCAGTGACAGAAATATCTTCTCTTTGTACAGAGTAAAGGCAGAATTATTTGTGTGTAGAAAAATCTCATGCTAGCGTGTCACGTTTAAGGGTTTGTTTCTGTCTCCAGGCATGACAGCTCACATGCTTTCAGAACAATGGCTCTGCTAGCCAAGAGAGGAAGCAACAGCAGAAGGTATGTGTAGTCACATATGGCCAGATCAAGGGAACCATCCAGACTTAATACCAGCTGAAGTGCTGGCCAACAAATGTTCCAGATATCCAGAGAGAAATCTGCAGGCACTGGGGTAGTCTGCATTGTGGCAAACAAACATCTCACTTGTTCCCAGGTAGTGCATTTGCCAAAAACCAGAAAAATCCCATTTATATCACACATCTAAATTTAAACTGGTTTTATCCATCCCCACCTCTTAACAGCAGGCACAGAGGCTTTTGTTTGTTTTCAATTTTAGAAGAAGAGAATTTATGCCAAAGCTGCCACAAAGATGATCTGAGAGAGAAATGTGAGAGATAAGCACACAGGAGCTAAAAGTACAACTATCAGAGAGCCCTTGAACTCTTTTGCTAGTCATTCCTCCTATCTTTCACAGCACTCTGCTTTGCCATTTTTGCAAGACTGCAATACAAGATGTCCTGGCATGCTAAACAAAAGTCTCTATTTGTTACACAGTTATTCTGTAAATAAATCTGCAATGGAGTGCTTAAAGGTTTGTTTCTTACTTTTTTAGCAACTAGGCATAAAATATTGGGCTGTAAAATGTTTATAAATTAGATTACTGGAAGGGAATAGAATGCATTGTTACCTATTGAACCAATAATGGGTCAAATGGCAGTTTAAATTCTCCTGTGACCTTCACATAGAGCACTGACAAAAAGCCATTTTATTTACCTTTTTAAATCCACATAAAGGTGAAAGATGATACCACTACAAAATGAAACATGAATTATTTTTTTTTTTGTCCCAAGTCATAACCAAAGTCTCCCAAGGTCACATGTAACCTGAAATGAAGAAAGACTTTCTTATTCATGCTACTAGTACATTTGGCCCACATCTGGTAGCATTGGTGATCTGTTTTCATTTGCCTCTTGAAAAATCTACTTATTTGAAGATGGACAAATAAGTAATAATGAGAGGTTGTTTCTTCTGTCCCTTAGTTGTTTCTGCACAAACTGATCACTCACTAATTACGTTAGAGCTGCTATAACAAGCTACATGTTTCAGCTGTAGAGATTAAAAAGGTCTACTCATAAAGAGATGACAGGGTGAAAAAGCTTTCTTCATCAAGAAGCATATTGCACTCCTCTGGATCAACAGCACCCTGATGTCTACGCTTCTAGAACAGTATACTTAGAAAATAATTAAAGCTATGTATAATTTGATACAATCTGCTGATCTAAGTATTTAATGAACAGCATTTTTCATTCCATGCACACCAAATGAAACTATCTGTCACTTTTAGTTTATAAATAAATACATAAATATCCATTCATTCCCAGCATTTCCTCTGCCCTTTCCAAGCACCTTATGATAAAACAAGTTATTACTAAAAGTTTTGTCTGGAACCACTAATCAGCAGGCAACGGCATAAAGAAATTCTAAATAACAGCAATAACTGCATTCTTCTGACCATTCTACTTAATGCTTTGAACTTCTCCAAAGTACAGTGTTAAAAAAGAAACAAATGTATTTATAGGATAACTCCATTTTGGACAGTACTGTCACACAGAGCACCTGGGAAGGCACATGCAGCTCTAAATTATAGGTGGCCCTGGTAGCAATGGCTATGATTAAGGTTGCCTGAAACTTCCCATAATAAGAACTTTTCTCAGTTGTTTATAAATTTGCTGAACTCTGATTACTTGCAACAAAATTTTCCTTGCAAGGTACCTGCCTCGATATTCAGTCTTTGTGGAAAGTTTAACACAAAATAGCTTAGAGGACAAGATTACAGGAAAATACACCTTGGTCTTAAAAACAAACAGACAAAAAAATAAAAATAACACAAACAGTTCTTCTTTGAAAAATCCTAATGTTGCCTTCTTGGAGAAAGAAAAACCTTCGAAACGTGGCAGGGCACAGCCTTTTACTCAGTTATATATTTTTTACAATTCCTGAAATGCTCATTCAAAGCCAGTCTAGTTTGTTGGGTGCTTTTAATCTCAGGTCTTAGCTATCTCTTCCCAGAGGCACCTCAGCTTTTGCAGTTCAAAATCGCTAATATTCTTTACATGCTTCAACGCTCAGAGCTGTTTGCATGGAGGAACCTCTATGTGTTTCAGCTCTGCAAAAGAGTTTGCTTTCTTCAGCCCACAAAGCTGGCTGCACCAAGCTAGATCATCCCTACAATCCTCGCTCCTGATGTCCTAGATCAATAAAATAAGATGCTGGAGATGAATTCTCCTTTCATTTTACTGACAGCTCCTGCTGCTGCACTGAGGGTGAAGAGGCAGCTAGACATAAAGAGAGCATGCAGTAGTTTGTTGATAGATTTTTATAGGGAGTGATAGATACAATTCATTAAATAAAGCCAATTAGAAGCTTAAAAATTATGGATGGGGAGTGAGGGTATTGGCCTGCAAATTAGTAGCTTGTTTGAAAACAGCATACACACCCAGCTCACAACAAGTGTTGCTCTTAAGGGAAAAATAAAAGCCTTCAGGATCTTGGGCACATAAACAGCTTGCTAGAAGTAATTAATTAATTGTGCTATGACAGACTGACAGAAGGGTTTAAAATGTAAGGGCAAAAATTGGATTTGGATGTAGCTGTGAAGATAAAGGAAGTCCAGCAAGCAGATTAACAACAGGAAACCATGAGACTGCATATGATTAGTATTAGCAATTTTGGAAAATCCTCCAGGCTAGATCCAGAAGGTGGTATAATGACTGCAATGAAGTACTGACTCTGTGAGTCTCAAGGACCTGTTAGAGTTCATAATCTGGAAATAGATACCCACATAGCCTGCTGAGAGAATCTTTATGAAAGTACAGTTCACAGGAGCTACTAAACTGTCCAAACTGAACAGCCAAAGGTAGACAAAGAATTAACCTAAATACTTTATGACATTTCTGAGTCATAAACTGATCCTGGAACTAGGTACCTTATTTTATCTTATCCATGACCAACGGATAAGAGTTGGCAAGGCAACATAATTTCAGCTTTCTGGTTCAAGAATTTCTTTCAGATCAGAATAAAGGTGGATTTTTTTCTGATATAGGGCTCTCCAAACCAGAAGTGCTTCCACTATGAACAAACTCATACACATAGGGCCAAAGAGCAAGAGAGACTTAATTCCACAAATGTCTCAGAACATGCCTACAAGAAGATCCTGTTTCTAGAGTGGAGAAGTAGCTGAGTGTATTAAATCAAGCAGAATAGAATTAACAAGGAAAATCAAGAAAATTCCCCAAATTATTCTACCTGGCAACGGTTAAAGCAATTACCTTGGAATTGTAAGCTTTGGATTCACATTTCCTGGAGCAGAAGAAGAAATTCAATCTCTTAAATTCATAGCAAGGACTTCAGCCGTTAGGCTGATGAGACAAAGGTAGATGGAAAGTGGAGGTGTCCTGTGACCCTACCACAGCTTTTGTGGATCTAGGGTGTCACAGACCCATCTGGAACTACTTCCCAGTGGCCAGTATTGCCTTGTTTTTTGCTTTCATGTGCCTCTGTAAGTCAAGAGCATGCGTACTAGAGAAGTTAAGGGATTTTAGGCTGCAGTGGTGGCATTTAAGCTCAAAAGTAAACCAGAAGTGTAACTATCACAGCTAATACTAATTCTGTTGTAAGTGATAGCTGAATGTGAGGTACAGTCATTTATCCAGGAGAAGAACTTAGCTATGTGTTGTTAGCTTCTTACAACTGACTAATAGGATGCTTGAATGTGTGACTGAAGCTGACAGCTGAGCCCGGGATGATCAAAACAAGATTGCTATGGTCTGAGTTACATCAGCCATGGAAAAGGCACTGTACAGTGAGGAGATGCACGCTGACAAATGTGCAAAGTTAATGTTCAGGCTGTCATGAACTGAAATCACCACACTAAAGAAAACCAGAGCTTGCCTGTGTGGATGATGTAAACTAATTATTAAGTAATTGAATGTGAAGTAGCTAACCAATTAAAACTAGAAACTGTGAAACGGGACAACGAAGATGAAGGATAAAAAGAATAGTGCATATAAGAGAAATTTTCTGCAGTCATTTCATTGGACACTTGCAGTGCTTCTTTATTGTGCTCAATGGCAGTAATACTTTATGAGCCAAAAAAAACCCAAACAACAAAAAAAACCCAAAGAGCTCAGGCTTGAACTGAGCCTGTGACTCAAGCCAGAGATTTAGGTCTATGGCGGTACTGACTCAGTCACTAATAATGCCAGATGCTGTATAAATGGTTCTTAAGTAGACAAAAATGAAACAGAGGTTCAGACTTAGAGAAGACAGACTCTTGTAGGAACAGATATCAAAGGAACTATGAGAGCTAAGCAATTGGGACAGGATGCATCTTTATTCAGATTCTGCTTTCTTTGAGATTTTGTTTTGACTTCTAAGAAACAATTTGCTCTAAGATTGCCTTTTGATTACTGTCCTTATTTCTATGCAACTTCAGTGACTCATTCATATTTTAGAACCAACAGGATTTCATTAAAGACAAACCTCCTGTTTCTTCAGGCATGAGAGCTAATACCATGCAGTCTGTATCACTCCCAATGAGCCCTCTAGTAGTGGTGGCCATAGCAAACATTCAGGTCAAACCATGTGATTTTTCAGCAAGGTAGCTCCCATATCATGTTTACTTACCATGAAAACAAACAAAAGATTATAACCTCAAGTTGATTTTTATAGCCATTGGAAGTCACTTTTATACCGGCATTTCTGCTATGAATTCTCAGCCTAAGCAGTGATGTGCTTAACATCCTGAAGTAACCTGAAAATTGCTTCCATTGCCAAAGAGATTTCAATTAAAAAGAACAGTTGAGTCCATTTTCTGTCAAGCTATCTTTATGACAGCTTTTGTTTCCTAAATAGATACTCAGAAGGTGTTGGAAACTAGGATAAATTTATCAATGTAATTTCAGCTGGATAGATTTTCCATCCCCACTGGGCATATTTATTGGAATCTGACTGTAGCTGGTCACATTATTAATAGCAAACAATTTATATGATTAATTTACCCTACATTTCTGTGATGAAATACCATCATCCACTTGGGCTTGTGCTTTTATTTTTAATTATTCATAAGCATTTGGTGAATGTTCTCAGCATCTTTTAGTCTGGAATTTGCTTGGGAGTCCATTTCTTTACTAAAGGTGGTATGACTTGAAATCTTCAGTTACTATTGTCTTTGTTGCCTTAATTGACTTTACTACTGTAACTGTAGCATCAGGAACACTTCTGATGTGATTAGTGAACATCTAGTGTTGTATTTGAAGCACTGACTTAACAAGGGATGCACAAATCCATATGGAAACAACCCTTCCTTAAACATCCATCAGACAAAGCAAGTTTGCACAGGTGTATGTTGAAAAGAAATTAATATACAAGGATGATATCACAGAAGAATTGAAAGCTTCTGAGGAGCGAGAACTTTTATGAGTGGATCTTCATGCTATTATCCCAACTCATCCCAATGCATTCCTGTTTTTCTGTAGTATGTTTTTCCAACCCAAAAAGATCCTTCATCCATTACTCCAACCACCACGTGATCAGCTTCAGCTAAATCCAGGAGAAAAGAGTGATGTGGACCATGGTCCATAGGAGTTGCAAGAAATAAGGATTGCAGGATGCACAGGGCAATGAGTTTGCTATTTTTGCATAATTTTTTAAAAATAAATACACTTCAACTGGTCTTTTCTAAACATGCTGAAGAATTATTCCAAACATTTTTGTAGTCTTTGAGGTCCTAACAAAAAGACAGGGCACGGAAAATAGCTTAATAATCTTAAATCAGTCATGCAATGTGGATCATGCTCAGAGATAAATGGAAACACTGCCTTAGACTCTATCTCATCTCTCCATTAACATGCAAAGTAGAGATAGAAAAAACTTGCATAGCAGCCCCCCAAAACCATCACATTCCCACCAATGAAGAACTTTTCCTGATGAATACATGGGCATGCAGGCCTCTCATTATCTGATTTTTTTACAAGACAGAGGTAAAAAACTTTCCATGAGTAATGGAAATGTAGGTTCAAATTTAGGGAATGTAAAAGACATGAGCAAAACTGAGTCTGGGACCTGTCCAACTAACTGAATTTTAGGCTGGATCAACAGGCTGGCAAAGTCACAGCTCCACCTGTTGAGCTACAGCAAATCATCCACCTATAACAGCTGGCAGCACAGATTGATTTTTGTGCTAGACAGAGATGACTAACACTGTGCCACTTGGATAACACAAAACATAGAAGTTTAGGGACAAATCAGGCAGTCATTAGCCTGGGTGAAGGAGTACTGCAGCCATTGAGCCATTCTGCCAGAGAGCAGAAGGACTTGGATCTAAAGGAAGGGTTTCATGGCAGACCAAAGACAGGATGGCATTCTTCTGGGTACATTCACTAAAGCATACCTCAATGTCAGAAACAATGCTAGAAATAAAATTGTACAGAGCCCACTCAGCCTTCTTTACCCTCACAGGAGATTAAGTTGCTTGGACCAAAGGCTACGAATACGTTCTTGTACCTGGCAATATACAATTCAGGAGTGCAGCTCAGACTGGGATCCACCTGGCTGGAGAGGAGCCCTGTGGAAAGGGACATGGGGGTCTTGGTGGACAACAAACTCAGCACGAGTGAATAGTGCATTCACTCGTACTCCTGAGAAGATTACGATTGGAGTCCAGAAGTAAATTTTTCACCATGAGAACAGCTGGACAGTGGAATCATCTCCCAAGGGAAGCAGTGGTTTCCCCTACATTGGGCATTTTAAGACTCAACTTGACAAGGTGCTGGGCCACCTCATTTAAACTTTACTATTACCTAGAAAGGTTGGACCAGATGATACTTCGGTTCCCTTCCAACCTAGCATTCTAGGATTCTGTGAATATCGCATAGCCACACACACATATTCTTCCACATTTATTAGAAATGCTTCCTTCTTCCTTGCTGTGCTAGCTAAGAATAGCCCATTCACACAAAGCAACTCAAGCTAAAAATTAATGACATATCACTTCCAACCACCTTATAAAAACGGAAATATTTATCAAGCTAAGTCATTTTGCAACCAGAGAAATCAATGGCAAAGTTCTCAGGAGTCTGAATGGTCTTGATTCAACATGCAAGTTTCTTGTGGAAGAACAAATTAGGGTATATTTTTTGCTTTATATAGTTATCATTCAAGTATAGTTTTCCTCTTAAAGGAAAAAAAAATCTCCAGAGGTCTGCAAAAAATGTACATCAGTAGCAATTAGACTTCAGATCTAGAGCACAGATATAACACTGAGTACAAGCCACACATAGCTTTCTCAGATATGCTGCCATTTGTATCTCTTTGTAATTCTAGAAAACAGTAACTGGTGGTGCCTGAAAATTTCCAAAACACATTTTAAAAACAAAGCCATAAAATAAAATCTATTTGAAAAAATCTAACTTTGGTTTAAATTCAAAGACAAAGATACCTTGCAAAATTATTTCTTCAGAAGCTGAGTCATTAGTGAGAATAAGTCCCAAGTCATGATTCCAAAGATTCAGAATTAAGCAAAATATATCATTATTATCGAGTAATCAATGGATTTTTATTATCAACTTCATTATTATCCAATAATAATAAATAAAGTATTATTAGGAAAAAGGATGGAAGGTAGTGTAAGGGTTGGTTACAAGCATAATACTCTAACAGATTCTAAGCAACCCAGAGGTAAATTCAGCGAGTTCTTGTCAAAAATAACACTTTGCAGCATGTATAGAGATGTGTGATCTTTTCTGGATAGAATAAGAAAATTTTATATCTTAAAAACAACTGCAAAAACCATGCTGCATTCACTCACTCCCTTATGGGCCTGATTCAGTAAAGCCCTGAGGGACACAGGAGCAAGTCTCTTACCTTCAGTTAAACCTGTGCTTTACCCCTAAGTAGTTACAAACTATTGTTGTCTACTCTGAAGTGTCTGAATATGTTTCAGAATATTTACAAACTGTGAGGAATGAAAGCAGCACTCACACTTCCTCTCATGTGCTTAGTCACACATTTCCACGTTCATTTGGATTGCATTATACTGAAAAACTGAACCATATCACTACAACCTGCTAATTCACCCAAAAACTTTTCCAAGACTCACACTCTGCTCCAGAAAACAAATATTCTCTGCATTTAAGATCCAAACATAAACTAGATTCTGATAGATTCCTAGTTCTGTGGGGTGGTGTGTTATTGCACTGACTAGTGCTAGCAGAGCCAGCAGAGCTGCTCACAGAGGAAGGAGGTACAAGCAAGAGGTACCAACAATTTGTTCAGCAGAATGTAGCTGAAAATACAAGAGATGGTTCACACAGAGCACTGTCTTATCAAGGGCCAGACAATGCTGTTCTATACTCACTCCAAGCGACCACCCACCCAGGTGGCTCCACTGAAGCTGAAGATATCCTTTGTGCAAGTAACTACTTGAAATCTCAACATTCTACAATTCAGATGTTAGAAAGCAGTGTTACTAAAGGGACTCTTGCACCTCTATTTGCAACATCACAGAATCACAGAATCATTCAGGTTGGAAAAGACCCTTGGGATCATCAAACACAACCATTAACCCTACTCTACAAAGGTCTCCCCCAAACCATATCCCAAAGCACCACATCTAAAGAAATTTTAAACTCTTCTAGGGTTGGTGACTCAAGCACCTCCCTAGGCAGCCTGTTCCAATGTCTGACTACTCTTTCTCTGTGTGTCTAAACCTACCCTGTTGCAGCTTGAGGCCATTCCTTTTTGTTCTTTTGCTAATTACCCGTGAGAAGAGACCAGCACCAGCCTCTCTAATGCATCATTCCAGGTGATTGTAGAGAGTGATGAAGTCTCCTCAGCCTCCTCTTCTTCAAACTAAACAGCCCCAACTCCCTCAGTCATTCGTCACAAGAATTATTCTCCAGGACCCACACCAGCTTCTTTGCCCTCCTCTGTATTACACTATTACCTACTCTGAGCAAGCCAATTAAGCAAATAGGATTCCTTGTGGAAGCAGGGAATATAGAACTGTGGGCCTTGTTAAGGTAATACCCATTACAGATAAAGGCAGCAGGATGGAGCCCATCTTTTTAAATGGTGAAGGTTTTGATGTGCTATTTGTTATGCACATCTTTTATGTCACATCTCTGTATTTGTGCTTCTTTCTGTTTCCCTGCTCTTTAAAGATCTATTCACTCAGCAATCGTCCTCCATAAAGCTCCAGTGTTATTGCTATGCTTTACCTAGCAATATTGCTTACCAAATCTTCTCAAGGTGCAAAGCATTCCCCACATAAACATTAAGAAAATCCTCAGTATGCAGTATAGAGTAGCTGCAGAAAGTGACAATAGAAATTACTCTAAATTAGAGCCAAATTATGGACTAACATTCTGGTTTTAAACAGACCAATATTTCACAATATTGCTATTGACAGTGCAACAACTGTGAGAACACAGCTGTAATACTAGTCCTGCTTTAAGATCAGACTTTCTTTTGCAAGATGCTACAGATGAGATTGTAAATATAAAAAGCAGTCCATTAATTTTATATAAGCAGTTTTATGTACCTGAAGCCCTATGACAACATTTCTTGAAAAAATAGCCTAGCAGAAAAACTGTTTTTCTAAAGTTCAATCAAGAATGGCTTATAAAAATGACTGTGCAGATAAATATTATGGTACAGGTGGTCTGAACTATGCATAACATAAAGTCCATTAGTTAAACTTTTTTAAGAGCTGACAATTACACTTTCATTTTGAAGCAGCATCTGAATAATGACAAGCAATTCCCCGTGATAGAAATGGCCTACTTAATCTTCAACAGGAGACAGAATCCATCCTCCTCACACAAGTAAACCATTGATTTACACAGGAACCCTGTCTTGTATAACACTGCAGGATCAGGCCATAGGATCTGATCTATAGGATGTTTTCCAATAGTGCTCTCAATATAGGGCTAGAGTGTGTCATCTGTTTTTCTTTTTCCTTTTACTGACATCGGGGGTGGGGGGAAAGGAAATGCCAGTCACTAATCATTTGTAATGTTACTTATGTTATTCTGACACAGGTATGCAATATCAGGCAGAAGAACCACAGAGTTCAGAGATTTCTCAATTGAAGCATCAGATGTTCTTACTAGGCATGTTCTTGGTAAGAATAAAAGAAAAATATTACTGATAATCTGATCTAGCTGAGGATGTCCCTGCTCACTGCAGGGGGCTTGGACTAGATGACCTGAACAGGACCCTTCCAACCTGGGTGACTCTATCTATCTATCTGTGAAGGTACTTAGCATCTTCTGGGTTTCAACAGGAGATACTGTATCAGTTAACTTTTTAATGACTCTCTACTTTTCTGTCTAAACAAATTATTTTAATCAATATGTTATATATATATATTACAGTTATACATATATTACAGTTCCAAGATCTGAGTTCACCAGATCTGATGGACCTTCCCTGGTATTACCTCAGCTCTCAGCTATGCTGCTAAAAGCAGTCAGCTGAGTCTAGGGATCCTGTACAGCTATCACCAAAGTTTAAGGAAATATATAAAGAAATAACACAACTATATTTTACTTATCCATTTTTTTTTCATCAAGTCTGGGCTAGAAAATTAAATATGAGGAAAACAGGGCACTATTATCGATATAATTTTGTAGGCTCCCCAAAAGGAAGAAAAAAAATTAAAAAAAAAAAAAAAAAAGAAAAAGAGATAGCCTAATTTATCCCTCTTCAACAATCTGCAGATGTGGAAAGAGTAGATTATCTTTCCATGCACAGGTTAGCCTGTCACCAAAATGATGACATGGATTAACAGGAGAGGTGCTACCCCAGAGGGCACTGGCAAAACTAACAGGACAGAAACCAACTAGTGGACAAATCATTTCATGGCAGACACAGGGGGGCAAGGAAGAAAATACTGCTAAACTGCTCCTTGGAGAGGAAAAGACAGGGCACCTGGAGAGATGGATGCAGTGTGCAAGGCAGATGAACGTCCCTGAGACATTTGTCACTAGCTGGACTGTAAGACAGTGACATTAATGAGGGTGGCATTTGGAAGATAAAAGCAATATCTCTGAAGCAGGCAATATAGTTCCCAGGCACCACACATGGGGACATGGTGTAATCAAAAGTGACTGGGAAATGTTTACATCTAGCAAAAGCGTCACAATTGCTACTGATATTCATGGGAGAATATGGATTGGGAATAAATGGTTTATGGTTTTATCTGGAGGGTTGGTGGGGATTGTGGGTTGTTTTCCTCTCAGCCCAGTCAATTCCCATCACATTCCTTTATTGAAGGACTCTCCATCAGTCATCCACTTACACCTGCCTTGTCAAAAGTCAGTGTTTCATTGACAAGTGCTTTTCAGGCAGCAGACCTCTAGAAGACAGTTCTGTCGATAGTGAGTGGGGATTTACAAGGATGGAAGCACTTGCCTGCGATTATCTCCTCTTGAAAGTGAGGAGGGAGTGGGGACATACTCCAAGGACTGGCTGCCAGGACACAAACAAGTGGAGGGAGCAAGATCTGACTGCCCCTTACAGGTGCCTCTAAGTGCCACTACCCCAAAAACGACATCAACTGTGTCAGAGAGCCACCTCTGCCCTGACCTACAGGATAGAAACTGTCATTATTAATTAATCACTCCCTGCTCTCGTGTCTCCGTGTCAGCTGGGTCCCACAGCCCAATCTGATTTCAATGCTCTCGGGTGCCTCTTGTCACTCCCCAAAAGGAGAGGATGCTATGGTGCTGGCATAGAATGAGACTAACACAAGCATGCCAGAACAGCCTTCCTGATCCCCAGACACATCCTGCCAGGGTCCTTAGATGATTAAATCCAAGATCCCATCCCTGTTCCACTCCGGTGCCCCTCCGGTCACCTTTTCCCCAGAAAACACAGCAGCTGCTTCGCCGTTAAGAGAAAGCCACGCAGTAGCAACAGCAAACACATCGATCTGCTGGTCCGCCCGTCTGCTTCATCCTTCAGGAAAGCTAAAGCCAAATCCCAAGGCCCGAGCGGGCTGCGGGTGATCTCTGAGTAGCAGGGGCCGGAAGCTTTGACTAGCCCGGGGAAGGGAGTTTCCGAGGGCAGGCGAAGTCCCCGGCAGTGCACTGAGAAGGGCGCCGACGGGGAGACGCGGGACCGGGCCTTCTCCGTGGGGCTGGGCCCTGTCCGCGGGCCAGAAGCTGTTACTGAGTCGGGTGTCGTTCGCGGCGCCGGGCGCTGTTCGCATGCTGGGGTCATACCCTGCCTGTCCCGGGATCTCTCCGCGGTGCTGCACGGCGGCTGAGTGCGGCAGAGCAGCCGCGCAGCCGGGCACACCACAGACCGCCATGTCCAGTCGGTCTGCAAGCCCTTTTCCGCACTCCCTGCACCAGCCTTCCGCGGCTCGAAGCACTCAACACCTCCTACCGAAGGGGGGAAAGCACACTTAAAAGAAAAAAAGAGAAACAACCGTGGACTAATCGTGCACTGATAAAAGTTTTCGATGCAAATCCAGTAATGAAGAGGAAAATGGGAACCCAAACTAACCCGACATGTGATAAGGACAAGCTCTTTCTGCTTCCTCTTTAGTGCTGCACGCACGTGTGAAGATGCCCATGATCCCGTCTTACTGCAGGGTGTCCAGTACCTCCCAGTTGTCCTGCAGTACCGTCTCTTTCTCTCTCCTCTTCGGTTTAAAAATTGAAAGAGAACGAGGAAGTGGTGGAAGAAAGCTGACTGAATCCCTCTTTTAATCACAAGCAAGCCCAGCAAGACGGATTCTGGGAACAGAAGCTGTATTCCTAAGCAGCGACCGGTGTCATACTAGTTAAAATAGAACAGAAAAGCCTCTCACAAAGTCAATTCTTATGTAGATGAGGCGACATAAGAGCTTTTCTCTCTCTCTTCATGGGCTTAGTGAATTTCTAAGAAGCCCTAGAGGAATGAGGAAGAAAGGGCGGGAATATTGGGATTGCTAGTCGTAACAAATATTACCCTGCTCTGGACGGTCGCCTAGAAATACACTGAGAATGAGGGGATCCAACCCCATTGTCTCAGCCGAGTTATTTCTCTTGACCTTCGGCTTTGTCCATCCAGGCTGAACAAACTTCCTGCAATGAGCATCTCCCCTGTTCTCTGCCAGACACAAAACTTTGGTCTCTCTAGGTCACGGAAGGGAAAATAAGATGAGAGGCGGTTTCCCCTTCAAAAGAATGACACTCGCAGAAGTTTAAACAACAGCCAGAATATTTAAAATAAATAATAATAAAGGGGGGGAAAGGGTTAAACAATAAACTAGGGAATATGCTGTTCTGTTGAACAGAGAGCACTTCACACAGCATTGAGAACCTGCCAATATATATCATATCAATAAAAAGGAGCTCTTCGAAAGCTTGCATAGTAATTGAGATTGGAGATCTTTTTTGATATAGGTTGGCATTTCCTCATATCAATCTGACAGAGCCAACTCGGGAAATTGCTGGTAATATTCATCTGGGGAGCACTTTCATTAAACGTAATTCATTCGACTTTCACAATAAATTGAGTGACATCCTTACAGCAGAACCTTTTTATCCTTGATGAAGTGCTTGCCAGCCTTTGGTTTTCCACTTTATTGTCACATTCCTTAAAGCAGAATCGTCAACATGTCAATCTGATGCGTGGGGGAAAAAAAAAAAAGAAAAAGCTAAAGCTGTATTTACAAAGCACCCAAGAGGTGGTTTAGCGCTGACTTACAAGAGAACGAACTGGGTATCTGATAAATCAGAGCTTAACTTCACCCAAACCAAATCGGGAGAACAGAAACGAGTCCTAGGGAGGGAAGGATGGCTCACATATTCATTGTCTCCCAGTGCTGGCTATTCCGAGCAATTGGTTTCTTAACCTGCTTCACCGCACTTTCCAAGATGACTGGGAAATTGGCTTTTTTGTTAATTAAAATGGCGGGTTAGAGATGCAGGAAAATATTGAAGAGCTTAAAATGGATACCTCTACCGAATTGAAGATTTGGGTAGACACAGAAAGGCGGGGATATTAGATTATATTCGAGTTTCTCCCTCCCTAAAAGGTGAAATCCGCTCCACAGTGCTTTCTCCAGAGATTTAAGAAATTAAAACCGTGTGTACTAAACACCTGGACATTTCAGTGCAAGGAAACCCCTACTTAAACTCTTAGCACAGGTGGTTAGGAAAGAAGGAAGCCTGGGAAAGAATGCACCACTCTCCTCTTAACAAAAAAATACCTGGAGCGCAGATACATCTGTTTCTCCTACACGAGGTCCGAGCTCGGTTGGTAATCCAGAGCATTACCTTCCAAAAGGATAATTATTCCCCCTACACTACTGCCAAAGCGTCCCTCAAACTCCTTCAGAAAGAGGTAGCAGGATCATCTCTATGCTACATAAACTCTGGCACCAAAACCCACTTCTTTCCCTCCATGCCAAGCGCTCTAACCTTCCCCCCCTCCCCCTCCCGCCTTCGACGTCAAATAGAAAATTGCAAGAAATTGCTTATTTGGGGGAGAAAAAAGAAACGCACGAATGCTTTCAGCACCAAATGCCTCTGTGAAAATCCTGGGGGTGGTGATTACGATAGGACAATGCCTTCTTTTGTCTTCTGTTTTGTCTCCTCTGCCTATAGAGGGTTGTGGTTTTTCTTTCTTCCCACGACAAAGTAGGACACAATCAGCAACTATCTTTAAAAAAAAAAAAAAAAGAGAGAAAAAAAAACTTATCTCCTCCAGCACGTGATATCTCTTGACGTTCTCCATAGCTTTCATTAATCGGGGTGAAATGACCGCAAACAGTGCCACACTGAGCGAAATTAAATGTACACAAACTGGAGCCACCAACCCCTTCTTTAGCCCCTCAGCAAACACTGTACCAAGCGCATCAAGGCTGGGGACAATTTTAAACTTCTATTTAACAACATTTCTTGCAGGAAAGCTTGTCAGAAGGCTTCCAAACTACAGCGAAGGTGTGGAACAAGCCTTTAAAATCCCAGCCCGGCACGGGGAGGGGGTCAGCAGGCTCTTTCCAAAACCTTCTGCCATAGCCACTGCCTGTAAAACAAGGTGCCCCAGGAGCCCCTCGCTTGTACTTCTCTGGCAAAGCGCCGCGGAGAGAAGCTCCCCGCTGAGAAACAACCTGCTTGCAGCCCTAGGCGGGGCGAGGGTGTGTGTGAAAAAACACCCGTCCATTTGCTCCGGCGCTGCTTAAATTCTGCACGGAGTGAAAACACTCTGCCAGTCAGCTCCGCTGTAGGTCCTGATTTACAAACGCACCGGTGAAAGAAACACTTTGCTGGGAAAGGATGACAAGCTGGAGAGGCTGAGGCGAGGCGGGGAGAGAGCAGCATGCAATGCAAAACTGGGGCTGGTTTTAGTTCCACACACCCTAAACCGAGTGAGGAGCAACCAA
The DNA here is from genome assembly GCF_027791375.1 of Indicator indicator. NCBI lineage: Eukaryota > Metazoa > Chordata > Aves > Piciformes > Indicatoridae > Indicator > Indicator indicator. Next base: position 19,994,727 of record NC_072020.1, on the reverse strand, counting down.
GTAGTGAGCCGAAGTCTCCTCAGCCTGGAGTGATCCCGGCAAAGCAGGTGCATGGATCATTCCTTTCTTGTTCCCTGAGGAAAGTTCCAGCCTGGAGCATGCGAAGGCAGAGCCTGTGAACATGCTTTGGGGCTAAACCCCCTCTAGTCTAGAAGTGATTTTTCCACCCAGCGCCCCGACTTTGCAGTGTCTGTTCGGCAGCCGGGAGCGGTAGGACGGGGCGGGCGCCCGCCGCCGCCAGTCCCCAGCCTGGGACCGTGCCCACCCCGTACCTCGGCAGCGGGTACTGAAAGGATCTGCCTCCTCCTTTGGAGACATGCTTGACCTGTCCCAGAGAGAAATAACTAGTTTAGGATCTTTGCCCTCCTTGCCAGCAGCCCGCTCCTTTTGTAGTTGCTTCTACAGGATGTTGCTTCCACTCAGGAGTTAAAAAAAAAAGAAAGAAAGAAAGAAAAAAAGAAAAAGAAAATAAAATAAAGAAATTAAGAGAAACAGGCTGACGTTTTACTGTTCTTTGGTATCAGACTGGAAATGCACTGGCAGCCAGGCAGGAATTAAACAAGAAGATTTCCATTAAGGGAACGGTGTAAAGCTCTGGTGTCCTCATAAACAAAGAGAGCTCAAACCTAAAAGAGTCTGCGATCTCCGGGTGGTTGGTTGGTTTGGGATATTTTTCTCTTAATATTTACGTGATTCTTTAATGACGATCTGGACCTCGGCACAGCACTGGTAAGAAAACATTATGCATCAGAATAAGACTACGATGTTTTCGAAAGAACAGCGGTGGAGTATGCTGATAAATAAGACCGTGTGTAGCTGCTAGACACTTTCTGCAGCTTTTTAAACGTGAAGAAAGAAAATAACTGCAAGACTTTAAAGGTTAACTCCTAATTCTACCAAGAAAGTCCCGAGTTATCCGTTTAGGCCAAAGGAAATGCACTTCCACTGCAAAACAAATAAAACATTTTCGATACATCGCACAGCTTGAAACAAGAAAAAAATAAAAAGCATGTCTCAAAGAGGCTAACCAATGTTCTTACCAATAAACATAATAGGGTGAACCATCCCTAACCCAGCAAAATTCCTACTCGTTCTGGTCGGCCATGACCTCTATAAATTTCAGGCAATAAGACTGGATGGCATATGGCTCAATTTAAAATGTGGAGAAAAGCAGGAGCACTTTTTTTTTTTTTCTCCCAAGATTTCATTAGGAAGAGGTTTGACGGTGGCAAAAAGAAAAGGAAAAGGGGGGTGAAATGAAAGAAAGAAAAAAGAACAGCAGTTGGCTGGGTGAAATCACAAACCAGTGACTGTCTGTAGATGGGTAACTTGGAGGCAGTCCAGTCTAGCTGGGGCCATTCACTATTATTGAACACAATCTAGTTCATGACGGCGGGGGGGAGGGGGTGTCGGCGTACTGTTTTCCCTGTCTCATAATATTGACCCCTTTAAAAATGAAATTTTTAAAACAAACTCAATACGAAGCCGGTTGTGCTGCCATTTAATTTGCTCTTCCTAACAGGTTTGGGACTGGAAATTTCATTTCTAATTGGAACTGCTCTGATCTACACAGAGCGATGGGCACAGACAGACAAAGTGCTGCACCTTGCTGGGTTGTGGCACCACACTGAAGCTTTTAATCAGAACTCGAGCTTTGACGCTAATAAACAGGTTATTACCACGCGATGGCCTAATGGAAACTCTCAGAATCACTCCTTGAACACAAAGAGTATGAAAAGATTGGCAAAAAACGTGGAAATATCGACTCAGAACAATCGGGTTAGACAGGGAAATCCTTTGGCTGCCTCCACCACACCCCCCACCCCCTCGAGTGTTTTGGCAGAAGACACAGCCCAGCCGACTAGCGCATCCCCTCCCCCTAGCTTGTCTTTTATTCCTCATTTTTTTTTTGTCTCCTATTTCGCATTGTTTCGAGAGAAACTGGAAAATCGTCTCCTCTATTCTGCAAAGCCAAAACATCGGAAAGAAAAAAAAAGAAAAAAGAAAAAAAAAAAAAGGACAAAAAAAAAGCATTCAGGTAATGAAGTCTGTAACTAAACGGTAATTGAATCAGCATAATTTGCACACTGAATGGTTTTCAAATGCTCCCAGTTTACAATTAAAGGAGAATTAATGCGCTTGTTGTTCAGACTGCAGCGCATTAGAATAAATCCAGCACTGTTGTTGTAATGAGTCGAGAGCAGTTTAACTGCCAGCAAACACATTTAAAATTTAACACGACGTATCGATCTCGCTCCGGCTTTTTGATAGATTATTTGCCACGCACTTTTCTCCCTGCTCCCCACCTCCCCGCCCTACTCCCGGCTATAAAATTCACGGGGAGGAGAGAAACCCACGGCAGACAGTGTGGCTAGGGGCCATCAGGCGGGACCCACCTCGGGTGGCTCCGCGGTGCTGGACCCACCGCAGGGCCCACCGAGGGACCCACCACGGGCCGGGCCAGGCGCGCCCCCGCCCCTGCGCGTCCGCCGCAGGAGCGCGCCCCCTGCCCCGCCCCGCCCCGGGACCGCTCGGGATTGGCTGCACCGCCCTCCTCCGCGCTGCACTGTAGCGCCCCCAGGCGGCTCCTCCGCGACAGAGCAGGGAGCGGCGGCTCCAACAGCGCCGAGCGACCGCGGAACGAGAGCGGGAGCCGAAGCCAGGCCGTTGCCACCTTCGGCACCGGGGTGCTTCTCCGGGCCACCCTCCTGGAAAAAGGGATAGGACCCCGCCCAGCGTTTGCCTGCTTAACGCACGGCCGGCGAGATGAGGGTACCGGCTGCAAAGGAGCAGTTGTGCGTTGTATTCGCGGCGATTGTGGAGGGAATAAAGTGTGTGCGACAAGAGGTAACGCCGCTGTTTACTCGTGCTCCCTCGGTAATCTGAGAGGAGATTTGCTACCAAAGTCAATGTGTCCGTCACGGAGTGCCCGCACGCCGGTGCGCGTCGCCCGTAGGGGCACATAGGGCCACAGGGCTCCCATCCTCAGCAGGGAACCGAGAGCAAGAAGTTGCCTCCAGCCCACAGCCTAGGCGCGCACCCTCCCAGCGGTGCTCCAGTGCCCCCTCAGGCACCGGGGGCACCCGGCCATGAGATGGCACCGGTTCGCTCGTCCGGAGATTCCCGACCCCCCTGTCTTCCGGCGGCGCGCCCCTTCCCTGCGGGGAAGAAGTTACGGACTTGGCCCCCTGCGCGCCCCGCCGAGCGATCCCGCCTGAGCCCCGGCACGACCCCGGGAGGACGGGCATAGGGTAGTTGCAGTGAGTTTGTCCATTCTCCGCCAGGATGGAGCCTTTCTTCCCGCCGAGCTGTCCCAAGTCCCCGGCCCGTGTGAGGGGGCCGGAGGCACTCACCAGGTAGAGGGTGGGCTGCAGCAGAAGGACCGCGTACCAGTACACAGCCTGCATCCTCGCCGCTCAAACTTCCCCCGCGCTGCCTTCTCTGCCTCTTTGTTCCTTCCAGAACATAGATCCACCTGACATCCACTTTACAGAACAAGCAGAGCTCTCACCAGCCTAGACAAAAAATGAAATTATAGACCCCATGACCACAAGACAAGGTTAAGCTTTGAGACAAGGGGGGAAGAGAAGTGTGTAGGGAAAGGGGGGCGGGAGAGAAGGAGGAGATGGGGTGTTTGCCTGGGGGTGGGGGGAAACAAAACAAAAAAAAAAAAAAAACAAACAAAAAAAACCACCACGATTAAAATCGAGTTAATCCAGCGTCAGAGCAAAGTGATCGCACTGTCCGGGCTGGCTGCAGAGCGTCGGTAGGCAGCGCTCCCCGGCGCCCAGTCGTTTAACTAGGAGGGAGAGCCCCGTGGTGTGGACTGGGACGGCCAGGGGATGCCACCGCCAGCCCTGCCCTGCCCTGCCCTGCCCTGGCTAGGACGGCCCAGGGGTGCCACCGCCAGCGCTGTCGTGCCCTGCGCTGGCTGGGACGCTCCGGGTGTGCCACCGCCACCCCTGCCCTGCCCTGCCTGCGCATCCTTGGCGGGAACCGGGAGGCAGCTGCCCGGCAGCGCGCTGGAACACGGAGAGGCGCGGGAGCTGGAAGAAGGGTCAGGAGACACAGAGATCGGGGCTCCGGCTGCTCCTGGATTCTTAAAGCTGAGGCGAAAAGCTTCGCCTTCGGGACCCCCGCGCGGACTCTGCCTACACCCACAAGTGCTCACCTCCCTCCGCCGCTCCTAAGGCGCACCGTGCCTTGCGCCGGCCCCGGCCCGGCGCCCCGGGGAGCTCCGACGGGCGCGGACCCCCATCCCCGGCCCCAGCCCTCCTCCGCCCCAGCGCCCCGCGGACAGCCCCGCTACCGCGGGGGGCCGCGGCGGGGATACGTACGGCGTGGGGTGTCCGACGGCGGCCGGGGCTCCGCGGGGCGCTCCATGGGCGAGCCTAGAGGGGCCGAGCGCCGCGGCGCAGCCCGCCGCCCCTGCGCATCTCCTCGCCGCGCTCCGCACCGAGGCGTCCCGCGGCCGCTCCGCATCCGGCGCAGGCACTGTCAGGGCGGCGGGGCGGATGGCTGGCTCTTCCCCCCCACTCTCGCCTCCCCTTCTCCGCACACGGCCGCGCTTCGGCTCCGCCGAGCAGGACACTTACGGGAGGAGGGAGCTGCCTGGGCTGCCCGCTCGCCTTCGGCGGGGGGAGCGGGCAAGGAGCGGCGGCACCGGCGCTCCGGGGCGTCCAGGGCGATTTGTCTCTATTAAAAATGACTTATTGGCGAGGGAGCGGCCAGCGCCTGCTATTTAACTTCAGATAAAATCTATCTGCAAAGACCTTGGCCGATCATCTTAAAATAAAGCTCTGGAGCCGAGCACTGTCCGAGCCTCACTGCTTAGGGAGAGAGAAAGAGCAGCGGAGGGGGGAGGAGAAGGGGGGGGCTTGCTTGGAGAAGGGGGGGAAGGGAGGAGAGAGAAAGGGGAGTTCAGCGGCGTCCCATCCTCTCCTCTGAACGGGGTGATGAATCAAAGCCCTCCCCGGGCGCTGCGAGCTGCCTTGCGCTGCCCGCTGCTGCCTGCCCTGTCTGTCAATGCTGCCTTCCCTGTGCGGGCTGCCTGCGCTGCCTGCACTGTCTGTTAGTGCTGCCTTGCCTACCCGGACTGCCTGCGCTGTCTGCCCTGCCCTGCCCGAGCTGCCTGCACTGTCTATCACTGCTGCCTTCCCTGCCCGGGCTGCCTGCACCGGCCACCTTGCCTGGACTGCCTGTACTGCTTATGTTGTCTGTCAGTGCTGCCTTCCCCACCTGGGCTGCCTGCGCTGCCAGCCCTGCTGCCCGCCTTGCCCTTTCCCTCTCCTCCAGCCCGAGGGTGCCAGCTGTCTGCCCAGAGCCTGGAATGAGCCCGGGAGAGCACCTCCTTCGTCTTTCTTTCCTTTCATTTTAGTTTTCCCACCTCCCTCAGGGGTGTCCCGTCCAGCGGCAGTGCTGCTTAGCCTGTGGAGGCTGCGGGAGCCCGCCAGCCAGGCACCGAGGTGTCGGGATAGTGGAGCAGAGCTGAGTGACCGCTGCAGGAGCCAAGCTCTGGAATGGAAGGGTTGCTTCTTCTCCGCAAGCAGGAACCTGTAGCTGGACAGCCCCTCGGAATGAAGCTAGAAAGCTCATCCCTGCCCGGTGTTGTGGCTAATCCCACCAGCTGTCATGCAAAGGGAAAGGTCTCATCGACCTTGTTTTCCTTCTTCTCTACAAGGAGTCCTATGGGGGTTTTCAATCCCTCTTCCATCCCCAAAACCGTATCATTACCAGGGTGACATTGGGACAGGGTGAAGAGGAGGATACCAACAGCACAGGGTAGCCTTACCAGATGCCTAGACTCGATAGCAAAACTCAGATTTATCACCTCCCAAAGGAGAACCATGAAGCAAGCCAGCATGCTGTACAGAGAGGGAAATGAGAGAGAAAAAGAGGACTTCAGTTGTCCTGCCAAATCCTTGCTTCCCTCAGAGCACATCCTGGCAATTAATAACTGCAATCTGAGGCCTCAGTACCAAGCTATAAAATAGTTTTAATTGGGGGTGGGAGGGGTGGGGGTGTCTGAATTTGGAACACTTGTAAGAAAAGGGAAGTAGAGAAAGGAGGAGGAAGGTAATGAGTACTCTTTCAAAGAGCTGCACCAGAGCCACCCCCATGACCACTTCTGCTCCAGACACCTGGAAGATGGACACCTCCATATGTCTCCAGCACCATCATCCTGCTAGACATGTGGAATGCTCACGTCACAGCTTTGAACAGCACTGTGCAGCCTGCGAGGAATCACACTGTCATCCTGCCCCTCCATACAGCCTCTGCGCTAGAGCAGGCTGAAGCTACCTAGGGACTTCTGCTTTCCAATGGGTAACAAATAGCAAACTACATCTGTCTTCTCCCTTTCAACTCCCTCCTTCCTATCTATTACACACTGACTTCCTCAGAAGTGAGGGGCTTTGTCCACTCATAGTAGTCAGTCTGGAATTAGAGAGAGATATAGATGTTGCTCTCCTTGCATAACGAACGAACTTGCCATAAACTGTGAGCAACATATTGCTGATCTTTGGTGATGGTACTTACTTAGACCCAGGTGGTTACTCTTACCTTAGAGAAGAGATTAGCAGGTTAATATGGAGCAAGAAAAGCAAATGCAAAGTCTGCGAGATTTCCATGGGTCACGTTCCTGAGGAAGACATCATTTTTTCAAGAAGGAACTACTTATCTCTACTGTCTGTGTAACTTGCTTCGGCTTCCCCAAGGCTTGATCACTAATGTCTTCATATTGGAAATGACAAGGGAGTAGTCCTTGGGGAAGAACTATTCCTTCACCTGGTCAGATGGGATAAGGTCCTCCCATTCTTTCTCATCCAGATCATTATATCTCATTTAGGAAAGCACTGGGGAGAAACTCCTGCCTCCATTGGAATCACAAGCATTGCTCCTCTTCACCTCAATCCCTTATAAATTCAGCAAGGTCTCCCATGAACAGCCTGGTCTGTGTAGAATCTACTTGAGCTGTCAGCAGGCTCTTGTGATAAAATTCTTAAGGACAGATGAACCCATTTTCTGTCAAGTTGAGACAGAAGGTCCCATTGGATTCACTGAGGGCTTCTTTGCTCTTCAGCTGACCTCCTTAGCCAAAGACCACTGGGACAAACTCTTCAACTACAGTGGAACTGAGCTGTCCTTCAGAAATGCTGTTTGGACTGCACCTTTCCTCAATTTTCACTCCAGAAGAAAGGAGCAAGGAGTATATGGGAGCCTGGACTGGTTTGTTTTTTTTTTCACTTAAAAAAAGAAAGAAAAGCAATCTCTAAAGCATTCCAACTGTGAACACGTGATGCTTTTTTGAAGGGAATGCAATGCTTATGAAAATCTGACATTTAGGATTTTTCAGTCTTTTGACTTTTATCTGATTCTGTAATATTAGTACAGCAGCTTAAGTGGAATATTAGATTTTTTTTTTTAAGTAAATTTGAATTTCAACCATTTGAATGCTGTTTGTAATCTTAGCAATAAGGGCCCCAGTATGGTAGTGTCAGCTAGTGAGGTTTTAAAGAATCAAAAATTGCGGGTTTACTAATGGACTTCAAAAAACCCAAAAAACATAATTTGGCTTTAAAATGTAATTAGACTATTTTTAAAGCTTTAAAATACATTCTAATTTTTAGACATTTGACCCTGTTACTGGAAAGATAGCTTCCTGGCTTGTAGAAAGAAAGAAAATCCAAAGATGATGGCAAGTGATTAATAGCTGCTATAGGTTCCAAGGGAAGATGGGCATATGGTTTAATCATACGAGGCACTAGAAGAAAATACAATGCTGCAATGACAGATATCAAGTTACTGCGCTAAACTTGCTGCACACTGCAGATAACCTGCCTAAACATGGACAGTCATGTACAAAATAAGAGTACTTGGAACTGAATTCCATGGAATGTTATTCATATAAGCCATGTTTCTTATCTTGAAAGTACTGCTTGGGAAAAAAAAATTAAAAGTAAAGTAATAAAGGCAAAGGAGGGCCAGAGTAATAAAGGCTGAAGCAAATCAAATAAGATGAAAAATTGATGCAGCTTAACAATAATTTTTCAGTTTGCTGAAAATTTTTTTCTCTGTGTCTCAGGATTACAGCCTCAGTTGGGAATTTTGTCTCAAAGTCAGTGGAAGTTTTGCCCCATCTCTGCAAGGGAGCACTAAAATATTAACAATGGCTGTCTTGAAATAAAAAATCAGCCTGTGCTATAAGCAAATACCATCTCATCTATATGCATGTTGAAGTACTATCGAATTCAACTGGAGTTGCATATGCACTACAGTGACAGATTATGGCCTCCACAGCTTTTCTATATTTGTACTATACAGTGTACAGGCCAGATGCCTCATATCACTCATGTAAATAATCTTACTGAAATGTTCTTCATATTGCCAACCATTAATTCATCAGACCTTCTTTTCTTCTCCCTTCCCCTCTTCACATTTTAAATAGATCTCTTTTGTTTTAAGGAAATCTTCATGTGGGAACAGTCTTTTTATGGTTAGTATAAATACTACAAACAGAGTCCCTTGTCACATTTTATTTCCATGCTTTCAAGGTCAGAATATGACTGTGTGTACCATTCATATCGCTAAATATAAAAATATCTCTGTGAGACTTTTATTTTTATTACATTGATTTCTGCCTACTTACAGTCAAAGACATACTGTGAAGTGGTGTTATTCTGTATTCCATATGGAAAAACACAGGAATACTCCAACTACTTCATGGTGTTCTTAATTATTTCTCCTGTTGCTATGTCATGAGGACTCACACAATGCTGGGGATGTGATGTTCAGCATCAAAAACCCCCCAAAAACTCAAAGGTAATGTGCAAACAGCAGTGTCTTGATCACTCAGTGCTTCTGTGATATAAATATGAGCAAGCCTACAGGCTTCACTAGACTTACTCCAGGTGACACTCAGCACGCACATATAAACTCATGATTTTTCCCAAAATACTCTAGATGAGGTGAGAAGACAACTTATTGTCTATATAAAATTTACAGCCAAGTTTAGCTACAGGATTTTCTCACTAATGATGTCTTTAAATCCAAGGAGGGTGAGCAAAAAATCATCTCAGGATCATGAATATAATAAGTAAAAAGTCTTTCTAACCTTCTTTGCATAGGGAGCTTCTTTTCTAACATAACATGCAGAATAGAGATTTGAATTTGCATTCCATGTTTATTTCATCCGTTAGATCTTGACAATCTTCTACAGGGGCAATACAGGAACCAGAAGTGTTTTAATAATACCCATAAGAAAAGAAAAAAAAAAAAAAGAAAGAAGGGGGGGAAAAAAAGAACTTTAAGCAATGGAAAGAGTTTGCACATTGTCCAGAAAATACCACAACTTGGGTGAGTTTCCTGAAGACATAATTAGATTTCAAAAATAGTGCAGGACTAAGTGAATTTCTTAATTAAAATCCAATTATTGGAATACTTCATGATGGCCACTCTAGGGATTATTAGCTGACAGCAACACTTGTTGAAATAATAAAACTTGATAACAAAAGTTTTATTAATATCTGTGCGTGTGTGGCTATGCTTTTTAATTGCTAAATAACACAATGTCTATAATGTCAGCTGGGAAGGCTTTGTACAAGAGAGCTAAATATAAGAGTTAAATTGCTTTGAAGTAGGGATTGATGTGGGAGAGAGTCTGCAAGTCCTAAAAGGATCTTGGAGAGAGGTGGGAGTGATAGGATGTAATAAGTGATAGGATGAGAAGAAATGGCCACAAGTTGCACCAAGGGGGGTTTAGATTTGTTATGAGAAGAAACTTCTCATGGAAAGCCTGGGAAGGCTTTCAAGCACTGGAACAGGCTCCCCAGAGAAGTGGTTGAATCCCCATCCCTGGAGGTGTTTCAAAGAGGCAGAAATGTGGTGCTGAGAGGCATGGTTTAACCCCAGACTTGGTGGAGTTAGAGAATGGTTGGACTCGGCGATCTTTAAGGTATTTTCAAACTGAAATGATTATATGGTTCTATGACACTTGTTTTTACCTTCTGTGTGATAGCAAGGAAGAAAGCAGGGAAGTCCCTGAAGGTTTCTTGGACTGCCTGCAGGGTTGGAGGAAGGAAGGATCCTTGCAGCCCAGGGAACTGTTGAAGCAGCTTCTCTAGGACTCCTAGAATCACATCACTCTTCATAGCTTGGACTAGAAAGCTGCACAAACCATGATCATTCAGGACAGAAGGGCAACTCATAGAGAATGAGGAAGAATAGTAAAACTTCTCCCCAGAAGCCTGGCAGATCAGGACATCCTGTCTCTACATCACATGTGCCACAATGACGTCATACAGCCACTCCTTCTGAAGCAGCATAGTAAACTGTTCAGTGCTGTAAGAAGGAATAAACCCCCTGACACAGTTACAGTCACTGCAAGGAGACAGATCACTCAGTGTCTTTCCCTCTCTCATTTTTTTCTGTATTGGTAAAAAACCAAACCAAACCAAACCAAACCAAAAAACCCAAACAACCACAACAAAACAAACAAACAAAAAAAACAACACCACGCCAAAAACATTGGGCCAACAGTCTGAAGACAGAATTTGTCAGTCTACAGAACAGCTGCAGCCAAATCCAGGAAGGGCAGGGCACCAGGCTAGCCTCTCCTTGCTGCTGGAATGGTCACACTTGAGGTTCTGAGGGCTGCTCCTTCCCCATTCCTCTCCATCCCTTGGCATTGTTGCAAGCAAGTTAGAACAAGGCCAGCATGCAGTGATGCTGTGTCTTTTGCTACACACTTGCCCATTCAACAGGGAGCCAGGCCGGGGCTATAGCTTTTGCACACTGCAATAAAGAACCTCAGAGCTCTGGTGACATTAGGAAGATGAATCACTGGAATTGCTGGTGCCCAAAAAGAAGCTTATTCTCTTCTAAGAAAGCAGCTGATAAAGGGATAAACAACCCAGGTTAGAACAGCCTCAGAGCTGAGCTCATACACAGGACTCTTCATGTCAAATATTGTGGCCACTGGCTGCAGCTAAGAAGAAATGGGCTCCTGGGCAAGTCTTGAGTGTGGTATGTGGAGCTCTGCACTCTTTCAAATAGCTTTTACTCTGTGGTGGGTTTGTAAGTTGCCTACCACATTGATTTTGCTAGGAGCTCAGTAAGCAGAACCTGAGTGAAGGGGTCTTTTTACCTTTCATAATGACATAAATAAGCACCATTTTTCCCATTAGGAAACAAAACAAAACCAACTCTGTCTTTTCTGGTTTAGACCTGTAAATTTGGGCAGCCAGTCTGTTCCTCTTCAGATCAAGGCAAGTTTTCAGACTACCTTCAGATGAGGTAGACTTGAGCCTTTGTGAGAAGTGTCATTTGGATACCTCTTGCAACAGCAAGAGTTTTCAATGATAGGTTTTGTCTAAGTCCTTTATCTAATAAATTATTTCATCTGGTCAAAAAGGAATATCACTAAAACCATTCAAGGCTGTAGTTCAGGATGAGGGTTTCACATGGTAACTATAGTAATTAGGGCTAAAAAGGTCTGAAAAGAGTTAGGGATTTTATTATCTAGAGGGGAATCTTTTAGTCACAGGTGTAAAGGACAATCTTCATTCAGAGATCAGCCCACTAAAATGGACACCATCTTGTTACTTAGCTATGAACCAGTTTCAATAGTTTCAGTATTTAGAGGATAAAAAAAAAAACATACAAGAATATGGGGAGGAGCTATATACTTTGTAACACCATGTCAAAATGTGCCACATTTCACCTGTAATAGCAATACAGTAAGCTTCTGCTTACCCAAGCCTACATTTGGTATTAAAACAAAGTGAGAAGTTTTAGACCAGACTATTGTAAATCTTTGTTAGAAATGGACAAAATTTGGAAGACCTTTCATCTTTGATGAAAATCTGAAATAGGTTTTCATCTTTATTTTACGAAGGAAGAGAAAGCTTCAAGCAACATATCAAAGAAATTACAGAGGAAATTAAATTCCTGCTTTTGCATGGAGTTGCTGCTGAGGTATGAATACCTGGCCACAAAAAAAAAAAAAAAAAAAAACAAACAAACAGAGAGCTGTCAGTATCTCCAGTATCTATGTTTGAAAACAAAGGGATGTGGATTCCTCAAGTTACTTTGGTGTGCATTTGCAATAGCTGCACTGCACACAGATGCATTTCCATCTTACCCTTGAGAAAATTTCACTAAAAATTGCTGAAAAGTGAAGCCAAAAGAAAAAACAAACCTGAAGAAAGAGAAACAATCACTTCCTGTGGTTTACATAATTTAATGTAAAAATTCATGCTTTCTCTGTCAAAGGCTGGGGAGAAGAGGGGGATGTTTAATTACACCAGATTATTACAATCTTCCAGTGCCACCATGTGGCTTAGCATCATACTGCAAAACACATCTGACATCAAACTTCACATTCACCAGGCATACGGGGCCAATTATCCATGCAGCAGTCCATAAAGTTCACATAACAAACTGAGAGCAAGTAGAGAGTTTTTCATCTTAGACACTGAACAACCCTCTGCCCCTGCCACAATAAAATGCCAGCTTCTGCTGGTGATGGGTTGGAACTGTTGCACTTGATGTTAGTATTTGGGTGTTACTCAAAGGATGTGCTCCAAAGCAGTATGCAGAAAGGCTCCCAGGGAGGCTTTGCAACAGGTTGTGTCAAAGTACTCCAGCATTGCTCTGTTTCTGCATCATATAATTCAGCACTTTATGGTTTAAATCACTGTTTTTATTTCACAATCACAGAATCACCTGGTTGGAAAAGACCTTAAGATCATTGAGTCCAACCATAACCTAACATCTCCTTGTACACAGGCTGTTAGACCATGTCCCTAAGCTCCTCAACCAAACACCACAATGTAACTGACTGCATCACCCTATGCAGGCATCACTGCATGTGGGCACCAATTCTAGTGCTTGACTGCTCTCATGGTGACAATTGTGTTCCTTAGCCTACCCAGATGCCCTTGCTGCAGTCTGAAACTGTCACCACATCACACTCACAGACATTGGACAGGCTGGCCAGGGAGATGGTGGAATCACTATACCTGGAAGTGTCCAAGAAATATGTGGACATGGCACTTTGGTACATGAAAATCCATGAGATCCACAAAGACCTCATCTGGAGTACTATGCCCAGCTCTGGGGTCCCCAACACTGGAGCAGGTCCAGGGGAGGGCCACAAAGATGATCAGAGGGCTGGAGCACCTCTCCTATGAAGACAGGCTGAAAGAATTTGGGCTGTTCAGCCTGGAGAAGAGAAGGCTCCAGGGAGATATTAAAGCTGCATTTCAGTATCTGAAGGGAACCTCCAGGAAGGCTGGGAAAGGACTGTTTAGAAGGGCTTGTGGCAGTAGGACAAGGGGCAATGATTTGAAACTGGAGCAGGAGAGATTTAGTCTGGATATAAGGAGGAAGTTCTTTACTATGAGAATGGTGAAATACTGGAGCAGGCTGCCCAGGGATGTTGTTGAGGCCCTGTCCCTGGACATGTTCAAGATCAGACTTGATGTGTCCCTGGGCAGCCTGATCTGGATGAAGGTGTCCCTGCTGACTGCAGGGGGACTTAGACAAGATGACCTTTGAGGGTCCCTCCCAGCCCAAAGCAATCTGTGAATCTGTAAGATCCAGGTTACTAAGGCAGAATTTGCAAAACAGATCAAAATCAATCCTGGTTAATTATGTCTCAGACAATCAGGCAGTGCCAGCCAAGCTTTATATTGCAGGCCTTAAACTGGGACTCCTGTTTTGGAGAATCAAGCATTTACTGCACTGACAGATCCATCTTTTACTTCCCAGCCTATACTCCTTCCAGATCTGTGCTGACAAATCTGTTGTTTCGTGTCATCTGTCGATAGTATATATTATGCCATTTGCAAAGGTGCTGAGCTTATGGAGTGTACCACTCATAAGGTAATAGGATCATAAAACATAATTGTTAGAAGCACATTTTTAGAAGATTCATCTTCCTCTTGAGGACATAAGATGTGTCCATGGTTTTATATCCACCCATAGATTTAACGAGACTATCAGATGCTGTCAGGGGCCTGATTTAAACAGCCCTGGTGTTTAAATCTAGCAAGGTGGCCATGATCACTCCAGCTTCCCAGGTAAATTGGGGCTTGCAGATCTCATTTTGTCTTTATAGGTGTGGAAAACAGCCTCAAGATGAATGTTGATACTCTTCTTAGCCAAGCACATGCTAACTAAATAGGCATCTATGTACACGTCAAAACTTGGATGCACTATTTTTTTAAAGTTTGGATATTTCCAGATTCAGACATATAGTACATTCCATATATTCTGCAATAACAACAGACTGGTTAGGATAAAATCTGCTTTTCTGAGCTAACTAGTTTCAAACACTGCAGTAAAATCACACTGAGTAGATTTGGATTCTGGAGATCAGCTACTCTTAAGGGGGCATTACATTTATAATTAAAATTCCCAAATTTAAGATGAATATATTTAATCCCCTGAGGCAGGGATTGCATAGTTCAATTAGGGTTTATGTTCAGCTAAATTTAAAATATTGGCAGCATGGCAGAGTGTACTTAGATAAAACAGACTTACAGGTTTAGAACTTGTTCAGTTTAAGCCCTTACTGACTAAAATTTAGTAAATCCTTAAGCAGGGTAGTCTAAATTCCTAGTCTGAATTAAATCCACAGATTTAACAATATTTAACCAAATGGAGTATAAAACTGGTCTGAGGGAATGATAAATAGGTGGCTGTTTGTTTTCTGCCTGAGTGCTGGGTGCTGCAAAAGTAGATTAATTACCCTTACTTAACTATGTCCTTTGTAGAAGCTTGGAACAAGCTAACTAATGGGCCCAGAAGTAGAGTGGTAGCTACTTGATTCACTAATGCAGAGGTATCACCTGTACAATTATCTGCACTCTGAGAAGGTGAGGGGTGATTACAGCAACTGAGATCCTGGCCCTCGTAAATGTGACAAATTGAAAGAACTTGAGGAGGCAGAAAAGCACTGCCAATACTCATGGAGGCATCACAGCCCAGCCTCAGCTGCAGGTTGACAACACCTGTGCTACTAAACAGTCCTATGGCAGGGTAGTATCCATCTGAAGGAGTGAACATCTGCAGTGAATGGGTTCCCTGAGCTGTAGAATGTCCACATCTTCTCGTGTATCAAAGACATCAGTTAGAGGATGAGAATCTAGCTTACACTGAGAAGAAGACAAGCTACAGAAAGATTAATCTCTCAGGGACACAGTTTCAGATGCCATGGAAAACTGGCCAGTGGTTTGCATGCCACACATAACAGTGATGAACCTTTGAAGGCTTCTCTTACAAAACGCCAAAGAGCATATGGTAGTTGTAGACCATGACAGTATCAATGTCAAAGGGAGAAAATGTAATCTTCCAGGCTGCAGACTAAAGTGTCCTCTGAAATACCCCCAGTACCCTGCTCAGAACCAGGGAAAAGATACACTTAAATCATGGCTGAGAAAACAGCAAAGACAGAAAGGTTCCTTTTTGGAACTCTTTGGAATAGCTGGAATCTGTATGAGAAGGAAAGCAAAACCAAACCAGAACCAAGTCTTTAATTCATCTGAACTTTAAAAATAAAAGTGGAGAGCCAGCACTTGTGAAAACCTTCTGTGAAGTTAGACCTCTTTCTATCCAAACAAATGGTATTCTTCTTCACCAAGTCCACAGCTCTGGCAAAGCACCTGAGCCTCCCCCGGCATGGGGTATCTGACCACCTTGCTATTCGAAGGGATGCTCTCCCCTCTGTCCCTCAGAGCATTCAAAAATTCTCATTAAGAGAGCATTATATCTATGGCAACCCTTCATGATGACAGGCCAAGGTGATTACATCCAGAGCACCTGTAATTTCCCAGTCCTTTCACAGGCAGCAGATGCCTTGTCCATGACATGAGGTCCAGCTCCAGAACTGCCAGCTGAGAGCAAACTGCTGAGTGCTTGGTTTTGAAGTATCCTGGGAGGGACTGAGCTGGCACATCCAAAGCTTTGGGACATTCTTGATAAACACAAGGCTTGAAAGCACAGTGCTCTTGAGGACTAACTCAGATGGTCTATTTTTCGCTCATGGACATAGCTAGGGAAACAAAAACCAAAGACTCCTTCCTAGGAAGCAGTTGTAAAGAATAAGTGTGTGGCATTTGATGACAACTCTCTCTTCACTGGACTAAATACCCTGGGCAAAGACTTCTGTTCCCAAATTTAATTTCACTTCAGACATTCCCTCCTTCTGCTGGCCCTTCTTCCCTCCTTCTCCTTGGCCCTTGTTGCCAAGAAGGCCAATGGCATCCCGTGGTGCATCAAGAAGAGTGTGGCCAGCACACAAGGGAGGTTCTCCTCCCCCTCCTCTGTGCCCCGGTGAGGCCTCACCTGGAGTATTGTGTTCAGTTCTGGGCTCCCCAGTTCAAGAAGGACAGGGAACTGCTTGAGAGGGTACAGCAAAGGGCTACAAAGATGATTAAGGGACAGGAACATCTCTCTTATGAAAAAAGGCTGAGGGACTTGGGGCTTTTTAGCCTGGAGAAGAGAAGACTGAGGTGGGATCTTATCAATGTTTATCAGTCTTTAAAGGGTGGATGTCAGGAGGATGGGATCAGCCTATGTTCAGTGGTGCCCAGTGACAGGACAAGAGCTAATGGGTAAAAACTTGAACACAGGAAGTTCCATCTAAACATGAGGAGGAACTTCTCTATGTTGAGGGTGGTAGAGCACTGGAACTGGCTACCCAGAGAGATGGTGGAGTCTCCATCTCTGGAGTCATTCAAAACCTGCCTGGACACTCTCCTGTGCAACCTGCTCTAGGTGAACCTGCTCTGGTGTGGGGGTTGGACTAGATGATCTCCAGAGGTTCCTTCCAACCCCCATCATCCTGTGATTCTGTGCTGCAGGATACTGGTGAACAAATCAAGCAGGACCCTTTCAGTGGAGTGGCAGGATGGGATTATATCATGTGTGTGATAAAGCCAGGTCAGTGAGCTGTTAAGAGTTTGAAGAACCTTCCAGAGGTGCTCAAAGGATGTGCATGATTGCTGTTGTGCAGAAGAGCATCAGCAGTAGCTCCTGTGTCCTAGTCCTGCAAAACAGCATAGACATTGCCCACACATGATTTCGTAGCACAACAGCTCAAAGAGTCCACATTAGAAAAAGCCATTTTTAAAACAGCTCCAAGCAGTGGCCAGCTTCAAAGTGGCTTGCAAAAGGGATGGAATACATCCTTATATTACATGCCCATAGGGTCAAAAGCGTTGAAAGAATTAACATGAATGGTATTTGACTTCAAAAAGGAAACTACCTTAAAAAGAGAGAGTAGATAAAAGGAATGTAAATATAACAAGCAAAAGGGTAAAAAAGTTTGTATGGTGTGGAACTTGTGGTTTTGTCATGTTAGAGGCTCATAATAAGCTGCTAACAACTATCAAAGAGCAAAATCAGTAAACAAGAGGGTGAAGAAAGATTTTAAAAGTAAAAGAACAAAACAAAACAGAAAAGTTTCATCCAAGTGAGGAGAAGAGAAGATCATAAAAACTGGAAAGTTTAAAGAAAACCACAAGGAAGCCCAAAATATTTTCAGGAGCAATTTGCTGAAGGCATAAAAATGTTTCATAAAAAAAGCCCTTTTAAAAAAGCTCAGAAGAAGGAAGCCTGCCAGCTAGTTAGTCAAGCAGATACATGATCAAGATGTAAAAGGAGTGCTCTTGGAAGATAAGACTGAAAATGTTTAATGAATTTTTCCACTCCTGTTCATGGTGGAAGATCTGAGGGAGGCTCAGGCACCAGAGTGCTTTATATGGAGGAAGAGTATGATGATCTGTCTCAAACTGAAATGTCAGAAGAGAAGCTTTCAGAGCAAACCATAAAACTAAGTTGCAACAAATCAGGTTGCAGGACTAAATAACATTCATTTGAAGGAATTGGTGTAGGAAACTGCTGAAGAGCCAAAACCATTTCATAACTTAAAACATACACTGGTCTTAGTGCCAGAGATGTTAAGTGTGATGCCAATTTTTTTTAAGTAGTTGCTGAAATGAAACTAGGAAATCTGTTTTCCATCAGGGGTACATTTGTAGAAACTATATTAAAGAACCCTACCCATAGGCTTAGAAATAAACACAACATATTGGAGAAGAGCCAGCTGTGGTGGGAAGTCATGCTTCATAAATCTGTTATATTTCTTTGAAGAGTCAAGTAATATGTAAACAAGGACACTGCAGAGCAGTAGGAGGGTGTGGATTTCTTAAAAAGTTTTGTCCAACTCCCTCTGTGAGGGCTTTAAAAACACCAAGCTTGCCTAGGGGAAGCTGGAGACCCTGCTAGGAATTCAAAATTCTCACAACGGAGGGATTTAGCCATGGGGCTCACAGGGATCAGTGGAGGCATTTTCAGTGCTCAACAGGTTTGCAAATGGTCTGGAAGAACTGCAGAATCATAGAATTTTAGAACCATAGAATGGCTGGAGTTGGAAGGGACCTTAAAGATCGGGTAGTTCCAAACCCCCTGCTATGGGCAGGGACACCTTCCACTAGACCAGGTTGCTCAAAGCCTCCTCCAGCCTGGTCTTATGCATTTCCAGGAATGAGGTGTTCACAGCTTCCCAGGGCAACCTGTTCCAGTGTCTCACCACCTTCATAGTAAAGAACATTTTCCTCCGTTCTCTAGTTTAAAACCATTGTCCCTTGTCCTGTCCATAGCCTCTCTCCAGCTTTCCTGTAGGCCCCCTTCAGGTACTGGAAGGTCACTATAAGGTCTCCCCAGAGCCTTCTCTTCTCCAGGCTGAACAGACCCAACTTGCTCAGTCTGTCCTCACAGGATAGGTCCTCCAGTCCTCTGATCATCTTTGTGGCCCTCCTCTGCGGCCTCTCCAACAGATCCATGTCCTTCTTGTGTTGGGGGCTCCAGAGCTGGACACAGTACTCCAGGTGGGATCTCACCAGAGCATCATCCTTGTGACGTGCCAAGATTTGCACACCATGATGACACAGAATTATTCAGGACAGGAAAAAAAGATGGAAGTGGAGGGACCTCAGGTACAAAATTGCTTGAATTTAAAGTGGTAATAAAATGTCAAGTGAAGTTCAATGTCAGTAGACTAAAAGGTAGACTCTTATTTAAATGTGCTCTAAACCAGAAATTTCCACTCAGGAAAGAGGTGTGTGAAAAGTTCAGCTGAACAGTCAGTGGAATCATGGAGACAAATAGATATTAATCATGTCTTTAGAAACAAAGAGAAAAGAAGTCAAACAACACGAGTATATCATTCACAAATGTTCCCACCATGTTCCCACTGTTGACTACAGTCTGCTCACTCAATCTTCAAATGGCTTTAAGAGAAGTAGGACAGCTGCACAGAAAGGTAAGATCACCATTGTGTTACAGCTTCCACATAAGGAACACCTCTAAAACCCACCTCCTCTGCTAGTAAAACCAATGGCACAGGAACAAAATGCTGTGGAGATTTTGCACTGCTCTCAATACAAGAAGAAATGTTCACCCAGTGAACTGAGAAGTAAGTACTTCTAAAGACAAGCTAAGGTCAAGATGTAAGTGAAATCTGGAGCTCTGTACCAAAGGATGTGCAGATTGCACATCTGAAAGTACTGAAAAAGAGACAGCAGAGCCATCAGGTGTTATTAAATAGTGACAATAGCCCACTTGCACCCTTCTGGGTCAGTCAGTGTTTAAATTGCCGATTATGTGAAGCTGGGAAACTTTGTTCTTGCAGGCTTTATTCAGTATTTACTGTCAGAGACAATCTTTTAGTCTAATCAGATCTTTTAGCTGTTATCCTTATATTACAGTAGCACAGGTGCACAAACCATGTCTAGAAGAAACCATTTGAATCAGAGTCCAGCCCTCAGAAGGACAGGCCTCCAACAGCAACTGTCTAGTTCAGAAAGCATCTGTTGAAACAGCAGTCTTCAGCAGCTGTAAAAAGCTTCTCCATGCTTAAAACCTAATCAAAAGGGGGGAAAGACAGACAGTAATGCAGTGAATTAACAGGAGATAATAGGGGAGATGAAGGGTGCAATCACTCTCCTACACCCCTCCCCTAGTAAAGCAGAATTTCAGAAAGCAGATGAGACCTACCCAACAGAAGATGGCAAAAACAAATAAACACACCCCCCCACTCCAAAAAAAAAAAAAAAAAAAAAAAAACCACAACAAAAAAAATCAAACCCAGTGTTTCTTGCTGCACTACCACGGCTGAAAAAAAAAAATCCCCTTTGAATGCAAATCGGCTTGTTTGTTCTTATATTCCTAAAAATACAGATGCTTAAGAGCCACCATTAAAGAGTCTGATGCCACTCTTTTCCCTTCTCGGTTGCAATTTGTGTTTAGCTGCATCTGGGTGACTGAGGCTCTCCAAAGGTAAGAGAGATGCCAATTTTTGTAAAAGGAAATGGAAGTGCTGTTATTCAACTCTGCTATCCGATCACTAAATCTTAAGGCTTGTCTCATAGTGGAGGAGCAGTGAAGCAGGAAATTGCTAATGCAAAGTGTGT
The DNA here is from genome assembly GCF_027791375.1 of Indicator indicator. Lineage (NCBI taxonomy): Eukaryota > Metazoa > Chordata > Aves > Piciformes > Indicatoridae > Indicator > Indicator indicator. The sequence continues at coordinate 19,974,250 of NC_072020.1, read as the reverse complement.
AAGAGAAGATCCACTACAGCAGGATTCAGGCCTCATCCCAAAAGCCACTGTTGCAAAGAAGAAATACGTGAGCAGAAGGCAGCCTAGAAAAATATGATTAAAATAAAAATATGATGAAAATGAAACAGCTTTCCAAAACAGGAAAGAAAACAAAAACAACCAAACCCAAACCAACAACATAATCATTTGACTACTGCATTCCAAATTTAATTGTGTGTTATAATTCAGTGTGCAGTCATTAGTCTTCACACAGCTCAGCTCCCCAGGACCAAAACCATATCAGTCCATTTAGAGAGAGCTGGAAAAGTAATATAATTTATTTTGAAATTACTGATAATCTGTCTGAGGAGACAGGCTGCTAGTAGCACTTTGAAGATTTCTAGCTAAAAGCTGCTCACTGTTTCTGTGGGGTTTGTTGTGACCCTTCTGGTAGGCAGTTCTGAGATGTCTCTGTAGACTCACTCAGGACACATAGCTATTTAGTACAACTGTGTGTGGAGAGGTAAGTTTGTAAATGGCTGCTTAATCTAGGGCCCTTAAGCATCTTAATTCTGCTCACTTAAGCCATGCATCAATGGTACTGCTAGCACTCTTTAAATTAGGCACATTTTTAACTGTGTCACTTGCCCATCTGTGTCTGGCAGGTATGGGTATGTCCAGCTATGCAGGATGACTGATAACTGAAATCATGCTCCTGCAGAAGTCTTCACAACAAACCAATCTGTGCATCATCTTTTCCTGAGGTGCTGCAAAACATAAGACTCCCAACCAAAACTGATTTCACACTATTTTCTCTATCCAGCTGAGGTAGTTTCTGTCATGAATATTTTTGTCTCTTCACAGCACTGCCCAGACCACTCTGCAAGCCCAAGTGGGAATTTTCATATCTCAGATTGTCTTTGGTGCCATCTCACCAAAGAAGCGTTGTGTGGTGGAAGCCCCATCCCTGGATGTTTTTAAGGCTAGGTTGGATGTGACTCTGGGCAGCCTCATCTAGTGAAAGGTGTCCCTTGAGGTCCCTTCCAACCCTGACAATTCTGTGATTTTGTGATTCTGTGCATCCTTCTACAGCCCTGCTGACCGGGCTATGAAGAAAATAGTATCTACACTTGAGATTTACTATTGTATCATCTGGAGGTTGTTTATGTATTTGTCTATTTATGGAAAACATGGAAAACTCTGCAGGAGTAATTTGCTGGAAAATATAGCCTTCAGAGTGCAGCTGCAGCTGCAAGGGACAGAGATTTCAGCGTATTTCTCTGTGTGGTGGTCCTTTTACAGACCTTAAATGCAGAATTATATGATGCACAGAGGTTCACTCCCAACTGTGTGAGGTGTTCATATATTTTAATATTCAGCACATACAGCAACTCACAAATATTAAATAGCTCATTCTCACCACAATAACAAGCAGAGAAGTTCGGTTACGCAAGGGAATTGCAAGCTGGAAAAAAGTAAGGGCTTGAACATACTCTAACCTCAATAGAAAACCAAACTAGTTTGTTCAACATACAGCTACAACTAGCTCCAGTCTTCAGGTTAAGTTGTGGTTTGTACTTGTCGAAAGCAACTAACATTTCAGTACCTGAAGGGTGTCTACAAGAAAGCTGAGGAGAGACTTTTTACAAAGGCTTGAAGCGATAGGACAAGGGTCAATGGCTTTGAGCTGGAAGCGGGGAGATTTAGATTGGATATTAGGAAAAAAAATCTTTACAGTGAGGGTGGTGAGGCACTGGAACAGGTTGCCCATGGATGTTGTGGATAACCCCTCTCTCGAAATGTTCAAGGTCAGTTTGGACAATGCCTTGAGCAACCTGGTCTAATGGAAGGTGTCCCTGCCCATGGCAGGGGGGTGGTGGTGGTGTTGGAACTAGATGACCTTTAAGGTCCCTTCCAACCCAAACCATTCTGTGATTCCATGATTCTATGACCAGGTGTATCACGCCAACAGATGCTTCCATGGAAGGTTTTGCTGAGCTTGCAATACAAAGCAAAATGTTTCATGCCCTTCAACCCCTCTGCACACTTTGGACATGAACCAGGAGCATTTAGTCTCAGAGGGTCTAATCAGCAGATCCCTCACTCTTAAACAGTGTTATCAGTCAAACAGCTATAATTACCATTTCTGATAGAGACTCATCACACTGAAGTGTAATGATCAAAAATTTGGCCTGTAGACTTAGCTAGCTGTTGAGGCTTCAAAGTCAAAGAACCAGGGCAGGAAATTACAGAGCACAATTCATCTCAAACATGAAGCTTTAGAGCAGTTAGATATTTGATGTAGCTTCCTGGCACCAGCTGAGCACCTGTTTTAGTCAGAGTATGTTGTTTTGAAGATGCCATCATCCTCCACTGGCTGTAGAAGTGGATCCAGCATAGATTAGATCCTATCTTTCAGACAACTAAAGTTAGAGACAATGAAACCCATTTCTGTCACCCTCAAACTTGCTGGAACCATTAACTGTGGATCTTAAATGATGATATCTAGGCAACGCCTAGCCTGGCTTTGCTTCCATCATCCAGACACTAAAATCACAGTCACAGAATCACAGAACTTTAGGGGTTAGAAGAAACCTCAAAAGATCTTCTAGTCCAACCCCTCTGCCAGAGCAGTCACACAGGAATGCATCCAGGAAGGTTTTGAAAGTCTCCAGAGGAGACTCCACAGTCTCTCTGGGTAGCCTGTTCCAGTGCTTTGTCACCCTCACAGTGAAAGAAATCCTAACCTTAAAGTCCAAATTACTTAATGGTCAAAATCAGAAGCTGTTTTGTGAAAACAAATAAAATTACAGTGGCCTGAGATACCATTCTGAAATCACTTTGAAGGTCAAACTTGAAAGCCTTTTGTTTTTTTTTTCTCCAATATGAATGCTAAGCAGTCACCAGCTAAGGGATAATGCAAAGCTCTTGCTCAGATACAGGAAAATACATAATATACACAATATAATATTCCATATACACATATGGAATGAACCAGCAACATTTACTGACAGGGAGATGCAGTTCTTTTCAAATACAGCCAAGGTGCTTTCAGCAATGAAATTGTTCCCATGTTGCTTTAGGTAAACAAGAAGCTTTTCTTATAAGCTCCTTGGGACAGTGATCTATTCTGCTGAGAAGCTCACCTTAGCCACCCAGTTAAAAATAAATGAATAATGTAATGCACAAAGACTTCAGGGACACCTTTGTCATTCTAATTCCAGGCAAACCAATTTCCTATTCAGTGTTTAACACAAAGATTTAAGTGGAGGATTACTGTAGTCATACACCTACTCTAGATGCCACCTTTAGACTGCAGAAAACCAGTGCCTGGCAGTCTCCAACTTCTGGATTTCTGTCTTGGGTCCTTCATGGCTCTTTTATACTGAGATACCCTAGCAGGCATCCAAATAAATGGTGCCATGACAAATAAGCTTGAATATGGCAAAAATCAGAGTGGTGGAGCAGCAACTTAAATTTATGTAGCATTTGACCACTTCCAGAAGAGGAAGAATAGATCAATAGATAAATATTCTGTGTAGCTCTGCTGGCAATGTTCCTTCCAAGTTTTACTGCTGCCAATGACCAAACATAAATAAAAGACCTGTGTGCCATTTGGCTGAGTTAGATGCTGCCCGCTTCACTTATCCATTGTCCTCATTAGCAAAGGCCTGAAGAAAAATGACTCCATTTGTATTTATTCCTCATCCAAAACTCCCACTGGATATCCAGCTGTCAGAACATTCCTGTGTTTGAAGGCATTCAAGCATTTCTGAACCAAGATTTGAGTTTTCTCCTGTGTTAATTACAGGAACAGCACGCTGAGCTGAGCTGCTCTTCGAGCAGAAACCTTCTTTTTGTCACATAAGGATGTATGACATACAGCTTATAACTGACAGGGAAAGTGAGAATTCACAGCTGTATTTAGCACTTACATAAAATTGAACTTGCATGTTTGAGAGACCATTGCAATAGAATTTGAAGGAATCCCACTGGATCAAACACTGTAACAATAATCTGCAGCAGTAATGTGATGCTGGCTGAGCTTCACTTGTCCTAACTTCGTGCTTTCTCCCACTTGGAGAGAAGTGACAAAACTCTGAATTTCCCAGTGATCCTACTGTAACTAAGATTATGTAGAGGTGAAAGGAAAAGGGAAAACAAGAGCTGCAAGACCAGTTCCAAATAAAGAGGTAACAACTCAGGGATGAGATCTGTCCTTGAGAGGGTAGAGATTGGTAATGGAAGAGGCAAGTGAGATGAAAGCAAGTAATGGTTTACAATTGTAAACAGGCTCATTGTAAAAAGAAGTGAAAAGGTCACTGGACTGGAATCAGTGACTGACAAAGATGAAAGAAAATGCTGTGTGATGAAAGGATTCCTATTATGTACAGCAACAGTTCTTGAAAATGGAAATACTGTACTACTGTGTATCAGTTGATGCTAGATGAGCTGCTGGTGAAAGACTGTATGAAAGTGACATTACTCCAGGAGAAATGGAAATAAAGAGTGAATAATAAGACTGGAGCATGCACAAAATTGCTACCAAACTGCTTAAAGAACTAGGGAGTGGTTGGAAAGTCTGCCACAGCATGCCCTTGTAAAAATATTACCTGTTCATCAGAGCATACTGCAAAGGCAGCCATCAGGAAAGAGGTGCAAGGAATCAAGAGGTGCAAGAAAGCGAAAGAGGTGCAAGAAATCAAAAGGTGCAGGAAATCAAGAAGTGCAAGGAATCCAGAGGTGCAAGGAATCGAAAGCTGCAAGGAATCCAGAGGTGCAAGGAATCCAGAGGTGCAAGGAATCGAAAGCTGCAAGGAATCCAGAGGTGCAAGGAATCGAGAGGTGCAAGGAATAGAGAGGTGCAAGGAATCAAGGGGCAAGAGTTCATGCAGTGCCCCCAAGAAAACAAGTTATTCGGCCCGCCACTAGTGGTAGACCAGTGTTTGTGGCTCAGCAAAAGATGTGGCTGAGTGTGCAGTGTGCCTCCAATGATGCTGGTAGTGAGATGTTGGCTTGCAGTTGGTCATCCTGCGAAACCTTGGAAAGAAGGTATGCTAGGCTACTGAAGAAAGCCTCAGGGAGCTGACAGGTGACTGTGTGGGTTGAGACCTAGTCCAAGATCTTGTAACAGGGGCTGCTACTGATGACTCTGTCTGAATTCCACTTCAATCCTAATGAAAGAGAAGAACAAGAATAGCAAGCAGTAAGAAAGTAAGAGTAAGAAAGAGTGAAATAGAGTAGTACAAGAAAAGCACTGTAAATGTCCCTGGAATGTGCAAAGTTGTGCAAATGGCAGCACTGCCTCCTACATAGCTCAGTGGTAAAAATGGGAGGCACTGGTAAGTAAGCTCAGTCAAGCCCCTGAGTGAGCAGATGAGTGGTGAAGGGACAAGGGAGAGGAAATGCCAGTAAGTGAAATACTCCCTGGGGAGAGGATACGCAGACCATCTAGGGAGGCTGTAGATTATCCTCTTCTCTTTCCTCCTTCTGCTCATACCACAGGGCTGCAAAATCTGACCAAAACAAGCCCCTCTCCTTTTTCATCCTGCAGGAGGGGCTGTCAGAACAGCAGGTGCTTCAGTGTGTGCAGATCTTGTCACTTAGTCATGTAGCTCTTTGTGAGTCCTAAGTTTGCCTGCATGTTCCTGCCCACATAGAACAGGGCAGCCAGACTCCAAAGACAGTCTTCTGTTTTAGCTAAGGTAAAAGAACGAGAGATGCTAGCTAAAACGATGCCTGAAGGTACAGTGAGATTAGTTCATAGTGCTGAGCCTCAGCTGGACTCTCTGGAAGCTGCAGCTGCTGGGTAGTGTGGCTCTGAATAATAATGGGAAGAAAACACACAAATGTCGCTAGTATTTGCACCTTGTAGAAGATGTATCCGTTGTGGCAGCTACCTACTTCTGTGTTGTACTGAAAGGGTGGTAAGACCCTCTCTGTCCTTCACAGAACTGAAACCTCTGAGCCCTTCTTTTCATCCCTTAGCTTCCCATGGCACTTCCAATACAGAAACTATCTGAAATACCCTTTGGTTATCTATAAATGTAAGATGTTCTGTCCTGAACGCACTGAGTGTGCCCCTGTTTGATCTTTTCTCTTTGGGTCCACATCACAACATCCTTCCATTTTTTACACCTTCTGATGCTGGCACTAGTTTGGCTTCCCCGAGTAGGTATGTGATTACATAGAACAATTAAGTAGCAACAAGTGACCTATAAAGCTCCTAAATACAGTAATATTTGGCCAGTATGCTTCAAAAGACCTTTTTAGAAAGGAGTCTTAGTTACCACAAATGACACTCACTTGAAATAACATCTCAGGTTGCCCACAGTCCTTTTAACTTATTCTTAATCTTGTTCTTATTCTTATACTTATTCTTATTCTTAATTCTTTTCTTATTATTTGTATTGATCACAACCAGAAGTTTATTTTGCCTTTGCAGTGTTTCTTTGTGCATTCTTCATGGAGCATGTAATAACATATGCATGGCTATAAGCTCTTTGTTTGTTAAGCACCATGATGATTTCAGGATGATTGGTTGTGACAAACGCAAGATGCTCAGTGCTACAACTGTCTGGAGAGAGCTGTGAGCATTAGCTGGCATTCCCTGAGTGTATTTCTCATTACATCCCATCATTTTACTGTCTTTCAACAATGATGTCCCTTGTCTCCATTCCAGTGCTGCCTTGGGGATAAAGTAATGAGTCCTCAGACCATTTTCCTCTCTCTCTCTCTCTCTCTAAAGAGAAAGCAAACAAAGTACTAGAGAGAGCAGAAGATAAAGAAGCTCATAGTAGAAAAGCAGAGAAGGAGATGGCAATATACATCAAAGAGAAATCATGAGAAGATTTGATTCAGGCTGGGTCCAGGCATTGCTTGACTAATCTGTAAAAGACACCAGGTTGGTTTATTCTGCAAAACCCCACTGAAATAATTTCAGGTTTCTCATGCAAAATGACTCTTTTCTCACTTCTCAGCTGCTGGATGTTGAGTAACTGCCTGAAGTATTAGATGACTGACTCAAAACTAGTATTCTTTCTGTTGGAGAATGGTATGGAAGACCTTGGCATTTATGAAATAACAGGAAAGACAGCTAGATTAATTATTTTCTTTTTACACTGTCATTTGATGGAGACCTTTCCATCACTCTTGTATCATCACTGATTTCTGGTTTATACTGCTGAAATTGAATCATGGGTCATACACATCATTGTTTGCATCTCCTGGCAGTCCTGTGAAAACTGCGTCTTGCACTCTCCACCATTTTCAACATGGTATCAGCTCTCCCTCAAGGCCATGGCTCTGTTCCTTCCTGTGCAGAGATTATCAGAACCATTCTCTTTCTTCCTCTTCTCCTGGCACATCTCCACCTCCATCTCACTTCATAAGCAAAATGAAGACCTTCACCGGTGACAACTGGAAGGCAAGTGGGCCATTGCTTCTCCCAGATCTGCTTGCTTTGTTGAAGTAGGTTGAAATCTATACCTGCCCACCTTCTGGTTCTGCAGGACTGACCCTAGGTTCTGGCATCTAACAGCTCCTCAGTGGGTGCAGCTGCCATGGCTTCCAGCTGATTGTTCCTCCACAGCACAGAGACTAAGCCAGTCAATGTCTTTGTGCCTGGATTCGCAGGGATCTTTACTTTCCTCACCCAATGGGTATTTCAGTTCCTACTTCTTTTAAACAGGAAATAAATAACCCCAGCTCTTCTCTGTGTAACTCAGTAATCAATATCTATTTGAAATCTCCACAGTCATCACTGCTATTGTCCTCTTTAAACTGCAGAGCATTTGACAGCTTTATGCCCTAGTAACACAAAGCAAGGCAGACTCTGCTGTTTAAAATAATCTTTTCTCACTGGGAACATGCAGAAACCTCATATGTGAGACAACACACATTTTCTTGCCACAGTCCCCTGCAGCCTTCCTAACCTAAGAAGAACATCCTTGAGAGGCTTGGAAATAAATGTAGCTATGGCACAAAGGCCACCCATAAACAGTACAGCAGATTGCTTGGGTTTGCCCAGGGAAGTCAGAAATAAATGCACAATTTATGGAAGATGTGTGCAGAGAAAGAGCTCACTCAAGCTCTGAACATAGCTGTTGTGGATACTGATGGATTGTTCACAGAAAAACACACTTGGTTTGCTTTCAAACTTATTTGTAAAGTAAAGGTACAAAACACGGTTTCAATAAATGGGTTTCATCCTTCTTTTTATGTGCCCAAACACTGCCTTAAGCACTTACTGAAGGACTATACCATTCAGAGCTAAAGAAGCCACACCACATCCCGTGGAAGAAAAGGATCCAAGTACACAAATAATAAAAGATCCTGCCTCATCATTTGTCCCATTTGAAAGTTCAACCAAGTAACAAGTGATAGTGCAAAAGCAAATGGTCTCACGTTGCACCAAGGGAAGTTTAGGTTGGATATTAAGAAGAACTTCTTCACTGAGAGGGTTCTCAGGCATTGGGATGGCTTTCCAGGACAGTGGTGGAGTTCACATCCCTGGAGCTGTTTAAGTGTTGTGTAGATGTAGTAGGTTTAGTCAAGGGCTTGTCAGTGTTAGCCTAATGATTGGACTCAATGATTTTAAAGGTCTTTTCCAATCTGGGTGATTCTGTGATTTCCCCTTCATAAAATCTTGAGTTTCTTTACATCAAACACCTCTGGCTGTAACAGGAGTAGGGTTTCTTTGGTTGTTTCTGCTCTCCTACCCCATCACCACCAGTTGGGCCCTTATCAGGCAGGCTCTGCTCATAGTCACAGCTATTGCTCTCTAGCCACAGCAAGTAATCGCTCTGTGGCCAGAGCCCAAATGCAGCAAGTGCTTACTCTTTGTCCTCATTGACCTTCCTTTCAGTTTTTCCATTTCAGTCTGGCATGACCATTTAAATTATATATTTTTGTTACCATTGTTGTATATATCTCTGTGCCTCTTTGGGGCTGTAAAGTGTAATTTCTCATTTCTCCATCCTCAGCTGGTACCTCAAGTGCAGAAGCCCATTCCCAGATGGGGATAATTATTCAAACTATTCTAAGACATCTAAACATTTCCATTTGCTACAGAACTAGGGATAAACAGGCAGATTGTGAGACTCTGGGGGGAAAAAAGAATGAACATCTTTGGTAGATAACATTTCCTCTGGTGTTTTTCTATCATGGCACTTTGAAACATCTGCTGCATTCTGCCACCTTGCACAGTGTACCATCATAACTCATCAGTGATGCTCAGGTGGTATTTGCATAGCAAACCTCTAAGGAATATCTAAATTCCTCAGGAAGGCAAATGGTCATTAGGTAGCTTGCTTTTTCTCCTTTAACACTAATTCTCATGTTGATACCATGAAAGTATTCAAAGCCAGGCTGGATGGTGCCTTGAGCAAGCTGGTCTAGTAGGAGCTGTCTATGCTCATGCCAGGGGTTTGGAACTAGATGACTTTTAAGGTCCTTTCCAACACAAACTATTTTATGATTCAATGATTCTACGATTCTATGATTCCATGACTCAATGATTCTAAGACTCTATGATGCTATGACTCTGTGGCAATGTGATGAGCAACAACCTGCAAAGGATTCATCTCCCAGACAAGGTGTAAATGTCTGCTACTTGCATCCAAAGGATCACAGGATGTTAGGGGTTGAAAGGGACCTCTGGAATCTTTGGGTTAAACTCCCTGCCAGAGCAGGACCATAGAATCTAGCACAGGTCGCACAGGAATGCATCCAGACAGGGCTTGAAAGTCACCAGAGAAGAAGACTCCACAGCCTCTCTGGGGAGCCTGTTCCAGTGCTCTGTGACCCTTACAGTAAAGAAGTTCTTCCTCATGTTTAGGTGAAACTTGCTGTGCTGTAGTTTACATCCATTACCCCTTGTCCTATCACAGGGCACAAGTGAGCAGAGACTGTCCCTTCCTTCCTGACACCCAGCCCTCAGATATTTATAGATATATACATACCCACTAAAGATACTGTGCCATGGTACTCTAAGGTATATTATTTTCTCTACCCTGGTGAAATTCCAGTGTTGAGCCTTACATTGTGTCTATTTTCTCCTTAAAATTAAATTGGATAGGATGGTTTTCATTTCCTGTCCCCTTGCTTCTTGTGTTTTGTAGTTACAGGCGGTTAGACAACCACAGCGATTCACCCTGGAGGTGCAGGTATCTCAGTAAAGGGTGAAATAATCCTTTTATCAAAAGATTTACCTGCTTTACAGGAATATTGTGAAGTTTAAGCATTTTGGGGTTTTTTGGGTTTGTGGGGTTTATTTTTTTGGGTTTTTTTTTTTTGTTGGTTTTTTTTGGGGAGGGGGAGGACTGAGATAAAAAGCACCGTGGGTATCCAGATGACCTATGTATTTACAAGGAATTGTTCAATTTTGAATGCAATTAATTAAGATCATCAGGTTTTCACTATTTCAGTTTCCTTCATCTTTTTCTTTTTTTTTTTTTTTTTGAGAGAGAGAAGGAAGTTGGTTTTGATTAAGTAAAATAAAAGCAGTTGAAATATAATCCAGACAAGGGAGGAAAAAAAAGCAACCATGGTGCTTTTCTTCAAAGGAAATCACTCTTCCTGCCAGGCATGATCTCTATGGGATGCATGGGAGCCATTGTGAAGGATGGCTGTATTATTAATGCATTTTCAGGTCTTTCCCTGCAGCTCCTTTGAAGACAAGTGACTCAGCTGTATTTCTTTCTATTCAGCAAAACTCGTGCTTGCTTTCTATACCAAAGGGAAGCAAAAAAAGAAGAAGAGTCACAGAGAGAGGTCTGTCATCAGCCACAGACAGTGCAATTCCTGATGGAAATGATGGCAGATGACTAGTTTTCATTGGTACCTTGCACTTTCATTCCTATTCCATTGAGTTTTGCAGATCTGGAGACTTGGAGAAAAATCTACCCCTTGAGGTGAAACAAAGAAATGTGCTTAAGACAGGATGCTAAAATTGATCTCAACAAACTGAACAGAGACAGGGCATGGTTAGATGTTGCATGCAGTCCTGGCAGAGGGAGACATCACAAACATCTCTGGAGAATCATCTTGCCTTGGAAGGATAATGGCTATTATTAATCCTTGTTTCTGGCAGCATCTAACATGACTGAGAGACTTTTAAGTAGCAAAAAAACATCAGTCCCAAACCTTATAGTCCTAAATTAAATACAGTGTCAGAGGTAAGGGAAAGTAGTACAATGTTCAGGGTGCTCCTTAGGATGCTCTGAACTACATGCTGTAAATCAGCCAAGCAGTCTTATAAATTAGGGATTACCTTGAGAATTCTCCAGTCTATTTGAGTCATACAATGTTTGTAGAAACTGACTGCTTTATTCTTGATGGGCTTTGTCAAGTACTTCCTGTGAAAGCAGGCATACACACTGTAGGGAGAAAATGAAGTACAGCCTACTCTCATTTATTTTCAGGAGAATTTTCCAACTTGCAGCTTAATAAGACTTCACAGAACAAACCCAAATTCCTCCTTTTTAAACTCTCCTTTTAAAGTCTTAACTCTCTCTTCTTTTATTTTCTAAAAGTAAATACACTAACTATGGGCTGGCTTTAAACCCTACTTTACAAGTGTTTTGTATTAACCAGGTGTTTATTTTGTTTGCATTATTTCATCCCCTTCTTCCCTGGATATTTGAGGATTAGCATGTGTTGTGGACAAGATCAAAGAGATCAATTTACAGTTTGTGAGCTTTATAAGGGAATTATTTGATTTCTGCAAACACAACACAGCTGTTGTGCATGCAAAAATATACTTACTTAATGATATGTAAAAAAAAGATTTCTAAAAACTCTTTTGTTCAACAGAATTCAGTTCTCCATCTCATACAAAAATCAATTAAGATGAAAATGCAACTGGACTGTGTATGTGTTGGGCTTTTTTTTTTTTTTCTAATCAATAGAGCCCTATGTCTCCAGATTCTATTGAAGTAGGTTTGCAAAGCACTTTTGTTCTCACCTGTCTATGAAAAATCATTCAGAGCATCCTGGATCTCAGCTCACAGTGATTGAATCCAAAAGGTAAAGCACTCCATCCCCAGGGAGGGCACCAGCTGTCTCATTGATTTCCCATTGCTCTTGGCTGATGCTGAAGTAACATTGGCATCATTTCCAGGGAGAGGTGTATGATGAGGTAGCACCATGCTAACCATTACCAGGGAGAAGCAGAACATTTGATCTGGAAGAGGAGTCAAGAGCTGAACTATCAGCATGAAAGCATGTACTTGTGGGGCAGTGTAAGCCAGGATTCACTGCTTTGAAGCAACAGATTTAGGGGTGAAATGAGATGTAAAAATAAATGTAAAAATAACAGGCAGAAATCTCCTTTTCAAATGTATTTCTTTTGCAGGAGTTCTGTTCTTGAGGACTTAAAACCAGGACTGTTAAAATTCTGCTACTCTGATGGCAGAAAGGATACTCAGAATAAACCTCACTTTGAATAAATGCAGCTATTTCCTTAGCATCTTATTTTTTATCTGTTTGTCTCTACTCCTTTCACAAACCAAGCTGTCACTTTGATGTAATCCCACTAAAACCCCAGCACTGAGCAACATTTTCTGTCTTTTGCAGGTTGCAGTTCTACAGGAGAAGTTTGAAAATCACAGAATCATTGAATGCACTGAGTTGGAAGGGACCCTAGAAGTAATTTTGTCCACTCTCCCTGCAGTGAGCAGGAACATCTTTAACTAGATCTTGCACAGGCCCTCATCAAGTTTGACCTTGAACGTCAGGGAGCACCCAGTCTGTGGGCTGGGAGCAACCTCATCATACAGCTCTCCCAAAATCTGTAGGGATGAGGATGTCAGCAGTGAAAATCCTTCATCAACAGTTGGTGGAGATGGTGGGGAGTGATTTAAAAACTGAGACAGAGGGAGAGAAAAGGAAGCAAGTCATCCTAGGTAGTCCTCGCTGCCAGGTGCATTCACACCAGGTGCTGGCTCTGCTCTCCGCTGACTCAATGAAATCCCTGTCTATAGCAGCAGGATGCTGGCAGATTTTGCAGTGGTATACAAATTCTTAGGTATATTTCACCTTTATTTTTCTTGGGTTGACACTTTTAAGAAATCTTGGGTTTATATCAACAAAACAAAAGGAGGGGAGAAGTGTCTTCCTAATGTTTGCAAGGAATAATGTGATCTCTGTATCTGCTTCCAGAGTACAGTTTTCTTGCTGGCTGCACTGTCAGGTGCCTGAGTGATTCTGTGGCTCTCTCATTGTCATTCTGGACATCCTCCTTACCTCCTAGAGGACTGATACTAAGGAATCTGGTCAAGTACCCATAGTGCCAAGTCCTTGTGACAAGCATTTAACAACAAAATTCATCATTGCCTCTTACAGTCATAGTGGGGGTGGGTCCCTGTCCAGATTTTTTGCTGTTTGCTTTGGAAGGGTTAGGATTCCCAGCATTGCTCTGTCTCATGACTACTTGAGGATTAACTAACACAGCTTGTTGGTTGTGCACCAAGAATTTTGTATTTTTGCCTGTTCCTCCCATAGCTTAGATCTTTGCAAGACACTAAGAAGTTGATTGCAATCTTCTTACAATTCTAGATACGGAATAGTTAACTCTGCCAGGGACCTTTTAATCAATATCTCTAACAATTTTCCTGCTGTTCCATCAGGCTGTTCATCATATGGATTGGATATAGTGTGCTATAACTGGTACAACAAAGAAAAGCACTGTTGGAACATATGACCCCTGTGACCCCTCTCATCCCCAATCAGGACTCCCCAAACTCCTTTATTTCACATTTCAAAGAGACAGATGCACAACAGCAAATTATCAGCTCCTAGAACAGAATGCTAATCCTTCATCCTCACCCATTTTCTTCTTTTCTCTTCACAAGCTGATCCAGGTAGATTTCTACACTCAAACTCCCATTTCTTTTTCTCTACTCCCCCATGTGCCTCCTCAGAGCAATGCATCATCTCTTTTCCTGATCACCTTTTCTTACCCTACTTTTCAACTCCAAAATATTCTATGCCTCTTTGGATTTGCTGGTCCAGCTTTTTCTATTAGTCCGCCCTGTTCACTGACTCTTTCACGTCCTCCCCTCTTTATAAATCCCAGGAAGGCTGGTGGGCTTAGTATATGTATTCTATTCCCCAATTTAGTGCTGGGAGTCCATACCTGTATTACCAGGGACATGAACTCTGCCAAACATACTCTCTCCTCATCCCTTGGCTGCTCAGAATGTCAGATCTCTTGGTGTAAGCTTCTACCCAGTGCACATGTTTTTGGTTTTTGAGGGTTTTTTTGCATGGACACTGAGGCCCAAGGGGAGGAAGGTATTTCTCCTAGATTTTAACTCAACAAGGAGCTGGGACACTGCTGGTGGGTGCCTCCACAGCCATAAGTTGTAAAACACTCCCAAATCCTAAGGTACAGACATAACCAGGGAGGGGAAAGGCTACTGCATTAAAATAGACCATATAAAAAGGTTCTTTACAGACGCATCTGTACGACTGTAAGTGGTTGATCCATTTCTCTGCAACGATTCTGGTATCAGTCACTCAACAAGTTACTGGAGGGGAAGAAATAACATGCCATCAAAATGAACTCCTTGGGTATTTCCATTTTGATGCAGGCAACATTTGATAAAAAGAGGCACTTGTCATCTCTTCCTTAAACATAGTCTTCTGTCCCTTTTGTTCAAGCCACTAAAAGCTAGATGGCATATGCGTGGGGACTAAATTCTTCACAGGCAGGCGTCTGGATCAGGATATTGAAATGGAGTCTATTTTTAGGTCACTGATGCTAGCTTCCCCACGAAACTGCATATTCCTAGTTTTCAGGCTTTCTGAAGTGGGTTCTTGCCATAAATTGATTGTAAGTCATTTTGAGCGCATGGGAGGAAAAGCCTGCTCCAAAGTCTATTGAAAATACGTTAGAGTCTTTCTATTGATTTGAAAAGCTGGAGATCAAGGCAGCAAGGATTCATTCTGGCCATGTGAAATGCAGACAATTTGCATTAGAAATGCAGCATAAATGTGTTTCTTATGCAAAATGCAGCTGAACAACACACTTCACTGCCTATCTAGCAAATTCCACAGCTGGAAATATTCTTCTCTCTTTTATATCCTTATTCTTCTTATCCTAGTAGTTAACTAGATATTTGGGGTTTTCTCAATTGTTTTGTTAGGGGGATAAATTGATGAGAGAGTCTGTGATTGCTCTGGTACAACTCATTTCCTTCACCAGGAACAGGCATAAATCCTTGATACAGCAGGAACAAGCAATAGAATATTTGTTTTTTCTTTCATCATTCTAAATCTGTCTTTTTAATGATCATTCTGCCCCAAAAGCTGCTTTTTCCCCCCTCTTTGGCTTTCCTTCAGTCATGACACACATATTTCTCTGTCTCCTGTTTTTCTGGTCCTTCCTGCTTGTTTTTCTCATGACTGCTGATTCTCTGCTCATTAGATCCTCAGGCTCTGAAACAGCTTTCAAGAAATTTGGGATTGTTGGGATCTGCTCTCAGTGTTCATAGCATCAATCTCATTGGATCTGTTGCCAGTTAAATCCCTATTTTCACTTAACTGTTCTCACATATCTTAAGAGACAGAGCTAAAAAGCTCAGGTCTATGATCAGGTTACAACACGTAAGTAGTTACCATGCACTAGATGATCCAAAACAAGCATCCAAATTTCCTTCCCCTTAGGCTATGTCAAGTACATAGGAAATTCCTTTAGCTAAATCCCCAAAGATTGCCAACCAAATCAAAATAAATGTCATATTGACTCACGTTATGTTAGAATCATAGAATGGAATGGGATAGGATAGGATAGGATAGGATAGGATAGGATAGGATAGGATAGGATAGGATAGGATAGGATAGGATAGGATAGGATAGGATAGAACAGGATAGGGCAGAATCATGAGTAGACTAGAATCATGTTCTCAGGCCACTGTTGCACAAAGAAAGCTATGATTCCTCTGTGGAGATGTTCAGTGCCAGGCTGGATGAGGCCTTGAGCGACCTGGTCTAGTGGAAGATGTCCCTGCCCATGGCAGGGGGATTGGAACTGGATGATCTTTAAGGTCCAGTTCCAACCTAAATCAATCTGTGAATCTATATAGAGATCAGCAGGTTCACGTAGGGTCAAATGTGAGGAGGATATGGGTTTAAACCTCTTCAAGAAGGAAATTGAGCTACCAATTAAGCCATTCCTCATTTTGTGAACTTGTGTTACCTTGAAGGATCACAGATGGTGAAGTAATTGATATGTATTAAATTATTACCTTTTGGGGACAGTGTAACTTGGCTAAAGCCACACGCTGTTAGGACATGAGAAATTCAGTGCCCAACACAAAAATGTTGGATTCTTTTTTTTCTCAAGCTCAAATATTTTCATTTCTTAAAGCTGTTAAACACATGTAAAGTCAAGGTATATTCATAGAATTTGCTCTCTGATCTTGAAGGGAGCCAGTAACAGAGATTCCTGGGTTTTATTCTAGAGTCAATCATCAATTTACAGAGAGTTTTGCAAACTTTTCATATTCTAATTTTTGGTCTTGTATAATGGCCTGGAGGATATTTTTCAGTAGATTTATGAATACTCATTAATTTCTGAACTCTGTTTATGACCATTATCTTCAACATGGAATAAATTTATGCAGAGACCCTGCCTGAGAGACAGAAGCAAGTCCTTGGGATTTGTACAACTCCTCCCAAGCAAAATAATAGAAGTCACTGCCTCAGCCATTAACTCTTAATAATTTCTAGCATCAAATTGAAGAGACAGAGAATTGAAACAACTCAGAGGAAGGAGAGGAGAAGGAGATATGGTTTAATGGCCACAGTGGTCTTAGGTTCACAGTTGGACTTGATGATCCCTGGGCAGCCCGATCTAGTTGGTCCTCCTCACTGCCAGGTATGTGGACAAGATAACCTTTGAAGGTCCATTCCAAACCAATGCACTCTGTGAATCTGTGAATCTTAGAGGCCTTTTCCAACCAAAACAGTTCTACAATTCTATAATTCTATGGATTTTATCAATTTAAAACTGGATTTCACAAGCCACACTTTTATTGAAGTAGCAAATCCAAACACCTAAAACAGGAAAGAGGGTTTAGCAGAGAAAGACTCAGAAGTCCTGAGAAACCTTAGCCATGATTTTAATCATCCTTTAAAACAAGAATCCTAAAGGGCAGAAATCTTTTCTTTTTAGATCTACAAACCCTCTTGTTTTCTATTTCTTTCTTTATTGATATGCTTAAGTTCTTCTGCAAAGGCTGAACAGCCTGTGAGAGCTACCTCAGGAGAGCTCTTCTTCTGGGCCTTGATGAAACCAAAACTATTTCAGCAAAGTGTACCTTAGCACAGCAACATTCAAATGCTTCTAGAAGCACACTAGTATAAAAAGTAAAGCTTTTGTGTGTCAGGTTTTATTGCTCCTTTCCTCATACTGCCAAATTAAAAAAAAAATCTTAATTTACATCAAAAGTAATAAATTGTGACATTGTGCTCATAAGAAAAAACATTCAAATTAATGTCAAGAAATCCAAGGTGGGTTCAGCCTTCCAGATGAATTTTACTGGCCACTTATTGAGTCTTTCTTGTACTTTATCAAGACAAAAAGCTCTAAACATCTACAAAATCTGTTTATTCAGGTCTTCAACACCCTGCTGGAAGGCTTTTATTTCTCAGCACTATATAAAACGTGGGTACTATTGCTATCCCTAGCATTTCTCTATATCTTCAAAGAAGAAAAGGATTTAATTACCTGTTGTAATGAGTTGATACGGAGGCGTGAGCAAAAGGAATCCCTGACTGAGAGGTTTAAATTTCCCCATATGTTCTGCACCCAACTAAAAACTCCCAGATCCAGCCTGGCTTCAGACCTGAGCCTGACCACAACTGGAAAGCTAGGTATAAAAGAGTTGACCAAGGTCATGTAGAAGTCTGGGATAGAGTGAGGAATTGAAATTCTTTCCTTCAAATGGCCTGTTCCCTTCTAGTGCACCTGGAACGGGCCTGAGGACCAAAGCATGAGCTATTCATATGAATAACCCTTCCACTAAAAATTGCTCCAGGCACAGTTTGTAGCATGAGCAAGGATAAGTGGGAGGACTAAGCTAGCTGATAGCACTTGGTAAACTATTAACCAGCCCACACATGGGCTTGAAAGGTTTCTATGTGTATACATTAATCTTTTCTGTAAACATACAGAGGGCAATTGTGGACATAGTGGCTTAAACTGCCAGTGTTAATAGATTGCTGACCCAAAACAATTACTGCTGCACAACTCCCACAGAGATCTGTCCTTTCTGCTGAGAAGGACATCTTGGTTGGGTCCTCATATACTGCAAAAACTGGATGAAGAGGGCTTACAAGAAAGCTGAGGACTTGACTAGGGCTTGTGTTGACAGGATGAGGGGTAAGGGCTTTCAGCTGGAAGAGAGGAGATTTAAACTGGATATTAGGAGGAAATCCTTGACAATGAGGGTGGTGAGACAGTGGGACAAGTTGCCCAAGGAAGTTGTGGATGCCACCTCCCTGAAAGTGTTCAAGGCCAGGTCGGACAGGGCCTTGAGCAAGCTGGGCTAGTGGAAGGTGCCCCTGCCCACGGTGGGAGGGGGTTGGAACTAGAAGATCTTTAAGGTCCCTTCCAACCCAAACCATTCTATGATTCCATGATTCTATGAATCTGGTGTATCATTACGCCAACAGACGCTGCCATGGAGGAAATTTCCAAAGGTTTTGCTGGGCTTGTGATACAAAGATGTCCCTGCCCTTGCACAGGAACTAGATGATCTTTAACGTCCCTTTCAACTCAAACCATTCTATGATGGGAAAGACAGAAATGCAGGGGGAAAAACCAACACAAAGACATTGAAAATAAAGGAGTGTTTCTGTGTATTCGTGTGTATATAACTGGTGTTTAGTTTGCACTGAGAAGCATGAAAACTATCACCAAAAAGCTCTTCGTGACACCCAATATAGAAGATCATCTTGAAGAGGGTGGGAACTGCTTTCCCTGGAACCCAGTAAATCCAGCACAGAGAAGAATGCCTGGAAATTGCAGTTCATTGGAGTTCATTGGCAATGGTTGCAACAGGAGCTTCGTGGTCCTTCTTAGGGGCCTTAAGTTAAAAAGCAGATTTGCTCTCTGCAGGCCATCCATATTCCATCCACCTAAAGCCGAAACACTCAGAGTTTAAGGGGAGAGCAGCTCTCAGTGAGGATACTCTGGAGTACTCATGTGTCTGCATTTGGGTAGATGTCCTGTGTGTCCTGCAGGTCCCGAGATCCAAGTAAAACCACTACATCCCTATCCAGTTTCTCTGGACATTCTGTTTTAATGGTTGCATGATGTTGTTGGTGGCTGTGAAAAAGATCTCTGTTCCCCTTCAGAAGTACATATATATATCAAATCTGAGAAATGCCATTCCCCTTTATATCAAAGCAATTGGTTTTTCCCTTTGCAATAAAAGGTGCTATATAAGGCAAGATGAGAATCTGAGCATTAGAATTAGAAATCCTAATCTCTCCATGCTGGGCAGAGAGAGAAGTTCACGGAGGCGTTGGTTTACTGTAGGATGTTATTGAATTGTGATAATGCAGATAAGAAGGGAATGGAAATAGGGAAGTTATTAAACTAATTGTATCTGCAAGGATATTAATTTAATTTATCTCACTTTATTACTATTGCCATTGAGCTGGAATGCAAATCCTGAAGTGTGAGTTAAATAGATGACTGAATTTAGTTAGAGGGAGGGGAAATAAGGAATTAACAATTATAAATGCCACTTCTTTACACAAATTTGGAAAAGGAAATCTTTCTTCTAAGTGAGTCTGTGATATCTTTCTTGTTTTCCAGTCTTGTTAGAAATTTTTAAAGCTTCCACTTTAAAGGAACCCATAAAGAGGACTAGTGTATACAATTTTACTTTCCTAAACATGAATATGTTTGCCTAGTATTAAAACTTAGTTCTTTGGTGTTTCAGTAGATGCTTAGAAGCATATGGAAATCAGAAAACCTAGTGACCTCAACTAGAAATGTGAATGGTTCTTCTTCTGCCTACAAACAAACAATATTTTCTAATTAGTTTTAAAACATGTCTTAGGTTATTGTGGCACTAGCACACTCCAATAAGAATTAAAATATGAAATTCATGATTTCTGGTTTATGCCCCCCTTTCAGTGTATGGGATTCTCTCTTTACACATCACCTTTCTTTATAGAAAAGGTTATGTTAGATTTCTTATACTGCAGACATTTAAAGGCCTATATCCAGGGGTTAGCACAATGAGCCACTGTCTTCTAATAGATTAAAAGAAAAACGTGATCTTCTCTTAAAGAAATAGCAAAATTCCAGGGTGTCACCTAAGGTATAAATACTGGAGTCAGAGATCATTATCCTCATCCTGATAGAGGATGTAGCTACAATATACATTACAGTCTCAAGTCACTTCCTGAGGGTAACTTAATCTTAGAAAGACCATTTTATTAGGATGACTTCAGTGCTTCTAGTACCCAAGCAGGCTTGTTCAGAGCAATATGCTCTGGAGATACAACCAGAGACCTGCAGCAGAACCTTCAGTCATGTATTTAAATCTCCCTTCATTTTATTTTTCTGGTTGACAACGACAACGACAGATTGGAAATCAGAATTGGGTCACAAGTTATAACTAACCTTCTGATGAAATTCTTAAATGTGAAGAATGTAGTAGCAAACACACAGAGCAACAAACAAAACTCAAACTTTATTCTGTGAATTAATCTCCTAGACAAATTTTACCTTTGCCTCTTTTTATTCCTTGTCCCTTTCACTTGTCATCCCTAGCAAAGCATTTATGTCCAGAAATTTGAATATCATAGGCACAGTCTACTGATTTATTTCTTCCTACTGAAATAAGTTCAAATACTCTTGTTTATATTAAGACTTTCTAGGTGGGAAAAACCTGCCATCAGCACTCCAACACCTTGCAAAGGAAACTCCAGTCAAGCAATAGCATAGATTATTTCCTATGGTCACCTAGTATCTTTTTGGGTCTCAGGACTATGCTCACACTGCAGCCCTTCCTTGAACCAAGAGGAAAAAATTTCTTTCCGTCTCCACCTGGCTATGTATTTCATAAGGTGCTTAGAAATTTATCTGCAAGGTTACTGTTTTTCTCTCAGACTGGTTGCAATAGGCCAAGAAATTCAGTGGTTAGAAGGAGATGAGAGAAGGTAACAATAAAGGGTATGTGTATCCATGGGGGTATTAATCCAGCCCTGATTTCATTAGCCTCCTTTCTTTCAGAAAAGGAGTGGAATCTGCTTGAAATAACTTCAGATAGTATACAGAACGAATAAACACTGACTTGTAGGCAAGTTTGTTCACTTCTGATAAAAATCAGACCGTAGTGTATTAGTGTAAAAACTACAGTCCTGCAAAACACTGAACATTCATTCTTGAGGTAATGTGTTTAAGATGGACTACATGCTTAAAAGGCTTATCAAACTGCAGTCATACTTTGTGCTGAAAGTTAGGATTCAGATCTTATGAATTTAAAATAACAGATAAGCCATGGGTAGCCAAAGTTTATTATTATAGCTGTGTGCAGGATGATAATCAAACCCATGGAAATGGCTGCAGCTGTACTCACAACACCCCTTCTGAGATGCTTCCTTCACTAAGCTGAGCCCTTGACCTAAGTGGATTGTTGCCTACCATGCAATATACACAGGAGGAAAAAAAAAAAAAAAAGGGGGGGGGAACTAGAAAGCAAAATGTCATTTTGGCTGCTATATCCCTAAGTTAATAATCATTGTAGAAGCTCACACTGGGTTTTAGTGTTAAAACTAAGAGTGTCATATCACAGATTATAAGGAGACTCATGTGAACAAAGTGGATGATAGAGACAATCAAAGTGTTTATTGAGGCATGGAGCTGCAATACAAAAGCAATCAGTGCAGAAAGCAAGGCAGTGACAATACACTTTTAAATCCACTTGATAGGCAATCTCTATCTGTTGAAAATTCTCAGGCTGAATATGTATAAAATTCATTACCAACACTGCAGTATGTCCCATGACACCACTTTATTTATTCAGATGAAAACTAGAAAACAGCATCCCTGCAATCCAAAAATTCTTTGTAGGTAAATCCTCTGTTTATGTTTTCCTTTGTGCACCTTCCATGAGTCTCTCATCCAATTTCCTTGCCCACTGTAGGAAAAGAAGCTTTACGCCTGTGAAGTTTATTTACCATTTAGAATGGTCAGTGAACACATCCAGGGTCTTAATGACACTGGAAAGTACTGAATCCATCTCAGCTTTTATCATTTAATGTTCTTGGTTGAGTATCTCAGATGCCTGTGAAGCACCACAGGCTGCTCAGATGTGCCTTTAAATGGTGAGAGTCACTTGGCTGGCAGAGTCCATTCAGTCCTTATGTGTGGCAGCACACTTTGGAACTTGACACAGACATTTGGTTTTCTCCAAGTACTTTTCACACACTGATTTTCCTCCAGGGACCACAGATCCCAAGCGGTCTGCAATCGATTTCAGTTCATATCATTGGCCAGCACTTTCAATCCAGATGCAGTGGGATCTGATCACAGGATGTTAGGGATTGGAAGGAACCTCCAGAGATCAAGTCCAAGCCCCCTGCCAGAGCAGGGCCATAGAATCTAGCACAGTTCACACAGGAATGCATCCAGAGGAATCTTGAAAATCTCCAGAGATGGAGACTCCACAACCTCTCTGGGGAGCCTGGTCCAGTTCTCCATGAGCCTTACAGTAAAGAAGTTCCTCCTCATGTTGAGATGGAACTTCCTGGGCTGTAGTTCATATCCATAACTCAAACTATTCTGCCCCAAATTATCAATCTCCAAGCTGTGCAGGAAGTGTAGATACAATGTCTGAAATAAAAAGAGAGCAGCTTGAGCTCTACAAGGAGATTTGTGACGGAAAACCTCAGCTATTACTTGAAAGAGATGCTACAATACAAACCCCAAGCCTTTCACATGTGTAGAAACTCTCAACTACAGCTGCAGAAAGGCTTGAAACACAAATTTGTAGTGATAAAATATTTTATTATATCACAATGCATGTTTCATTTTGACCTCACTGAGAAGAGCTGCTAAAAAGGAAGTGAATTAAGTAATTGCCCTTTTAAAAAATATTTACCTTTCTTTCTTACAGAGGCACAGTAGAATTCCAACAAGTTATTCATTTACTAAGGCAGTTACCATTTTTCTAGCTCAGAAGCCAAACTTGATTTTTGAGGTACTATGAAGGCTTGTAAAGGAAACCTGTTTAAATATAAGACTCAAAAATCTTGAGATTAGTTGCTGAAATAATCACCTTATTAAATTAAAATTAACATATTTCTGGGGAAAAAAATTACATCAGGAGAGACAAGAGTATTTGTTTCTATATATTTCAGTGTGTTTGGAAGCAAAGCTAGCTGTTAAATGCCTGTCACAGAGTCAGGGAGTGGTAGGGGTTGGAAAGGGCCTCTGAAGATCATCTAGCCCAACTCTCCTAAATTACCCTTCCTACCCTTTTTCTGAATCAAAATTTATTGAGTTAGGCTGCAAGATTAGGCATAGATTATGGAATTTTTTTTCTGGAATGACATAATTTAATATATTGTTAAAACAACTTGTCTTTGAGTTATGAACTTACTTCAGTGTTTCTACTACCTACACTTCAAACAAAGACTAACTTTTGCTGAGCAATAATACTGAAACAGCCAAACCCTTTCCACAAGTTTGAGATTTTTAAGTGGTTCTTATACCAATTAATTTTTATTCACTCTTGAATTTCATGCAATCATTACATTTCTTATGTCAATATACAGAAGACCTTATTTTCAAAATAAGGTAATTTCAAAACCAAAAATCTGTCAGTTCATTATAGCTACCATATTATGTTTTGGTTTCTATG